>NC_079189.1:426095543-426695543 GCF_029499605.1 Hyla sarda
GCTGCGGTCAGTGAAGCAGATGAGTGACGTCCTCTGTCGGCTTCTATGCGCCGCATCAGTGATGTCACTTTTCATTTCCAGTAGTCGCCGCCGAAAAGTGACATCCCTGATGCTGCGCAGAGGAGCCGGGAGAGGACGTCACTCATCTTCTTCACTGACCGCAGCGCACAAGACAGCCGAAGCACAGCCAGATAAGGAAAATAAAAGAACTACGAAAAGCAGGGAAAAGAGGGAATGATGAGGGAGGGGAAGAATAGCATACAGTGGTCTTCAACCTGCGGACCTTCAGGTGTTGCAAAACTACAACTCCCAGCATGCCCGGACAGCCGTTGGCTGTCTGGGCATGCTGGGAGTTGTAGTTTTGCAACATCTGGAGGTCCGCAGTTTGAAGACCACTGGCCATAGGAGAAACATGATGGGGGGATGATGAGACAGGGGGAAATGATGAGGGGGGTGTTGATGGGGGCATGATGAGACAGGTTGGGGGGGATGATGAGACAGGGTGGGGGATGATGAGGGGGGAATGATGGGGGACATCATGAGACAGGGTGGGGGTATGATGAGACAGGGGGAAATGATGAGGGGGGAATGATGGGGGACATGATGAGACAGGGGAAATGATGAGTGGGGAATGATGGGGGGACATGATGAGACAGGGTGGGGGATGATGAGACAGGGGGAGATGATGGTGGGGGGGAGGCACTTAATGCTTAATGTCTGTATGGCTAGTGGTGGTCTATGACAGGGGTAAATGATGAGACATGGGGGACATGATGAGACAGGGTGGGGGTATGATGAGACAGGGGGAAATGATGAGGGGGGAATGATGGGGGACATGATGAGACAGGGGAAATGATGAGTGGGGAATGATGGGGGGACATGATGAGACAGGGTGGGGGATGATGAGACAGGGGGAGATGATGGTGGGGGGAGGCACTTAATGCTTAATGTCTGTATGGCTAGTGGTGGTCTATGACAGGGGGAAATGATGAGACATGGGGGTGGCGATGAGAGGGGTAATTGTGGAACAGGGCCTGATAAAAGGGAAGGAATGATGTGGCACTGGAGGGGACGGGACCAAACTGAAGTGCAGAAGAAAACGAAGTTGGGGGGATGATGAGGCATTTAGTCCAAGTAATTTGTTTTACATTTTATTTTTTTACTTAAATTTCCCTGTTAAAATGGGGGTGCGTGTTATACGACAATGGGTGTTATACGCCGATAAATACGGTACTCCACAGCCGAACCAGTGGGCGATAGACAACAATATACTGTGGAGAGGTTACTTTGCATGGAGGGAGGGGTGGCTAAGCTGTGGTCATTATCTATTGTGAATGGCCTGAATATTGTTTGTGATAGTAAATATTACAGTACTGGAAAGTGATCTGCTACTTAAAGCACCATCCTGCTATATGAGCTGTGCTCACTTTATGCTCCCAATGGTAAAAGCAGGGTTCCAATGGTAAAGGCAGACATCAGTGATTTTGCTGATGCTCACCATGAACCCTTCAGATGTCATAATCAATATTGCTGCATCTGGGAAGATTCATCGTTCGAGGTTCGATGAGTAACAATGGCTGCTGGAGGTCCCTTTTCTGCCTCTCTGCTTCTATGTCGATCTCCTGCTTTGGCATTCTAGCAGAACAGAGAACAAATCTATGATATTACTGATCACTGCTATGCATATGCATTGCAGTGATCAGTAATAAAAACCTAATTATTGCTATAGACAGTCCCCTGTGGGGACATAAAAAGTAAAATCAGTAAAAAATAAATAAAAAAAATTAAGTTTGTATGAGCCCCTCCCCCAATAAAAATTAAAATTCCATTTTAATAATCCCTTATGGTGAACGGTGTAAATCTATAAAAAAAAATGTCCTATATTGCTGCTTTTTTGGTCACATCACATACCAGAAAAATGAAATGAAAAGTTATTTCACCCCTTAAGGACCCAGCCAATTTTCACTGTAGGACCCGGCCATTTTTTGCACATCTGACCACTGTCACTTTAAGCATTAATAACTCTGGAATGCTTTTACCTTTCATTCTGATTCTGAGACTGTTTTTTCGTGACATATTCTACTTTACATTAGTGGTAAAATTTTGTCGATACTTGCATTGTTTCTTGGTGAAAAATTCAAAAATTTGATGAAAAAATTGAAAATTTAGCATTTTTTTTAATTTGAAGCTTTCTGCTTCTAAGGAAAATTAATATTCCAAATAAATTATATATTGATTCACATATACAACATGTCTACTTTATGATTGGATCATAAAGTTGACATGTTTTTACTTTTGGAAGACATCAGAGGGCTTCAAAGTTCAGCAGCAATTTTCCAATTTTTCTCAAAATTTTCAAAATCAAAATTTTTCAGGGACCAGTTCTGGTTTGAAGTGGATTTGAAGGGCTTTAATATTAGAAATGCCCCACAAATGACCCCATTATAAAAACTGCACCCCCCAAAGTATTCAAAATGACATTCAAAAGGTCTGTTAACCCTTTAGGTGTTTCACAGGAATAGCAGCAAATTGAAGGAGAAAAATCAAAATCTTCATTTTTTACACTGGCATGTTCTTGTAGACCCAGTTTTTGAATTTTTACAAGGGGTAAAAGGAGAGAAATCTTCCTAAAATGTGTAGCCCAATTTCTCTCGAGTAAGGAAATACCTCATATGTGTATGTCAAGTGTACGGCGGGCGCAGTAGAGGGCTCAGATGGGAAAGGAGCGACAATTGGATTTTGGAGAGTGAATTTTTCTGAAATGGTTTTTGTGGGGCATGTTGCATTTAGGAAGCCCCTATGGTGCCAGAACAGCCAAAAAAAAAACATGGCATACTATTTTGGAATCTACACCCCTCTAGGCATGTAACATGGGGTCCAGTGAGCCTTAACACCCCACAGGTGTTTGACGACTTTTTGTTAAAGTTGGATGTGTATATGATTTATTTATTTTTTTCCACTAAAATGCTAGTTTTCCCCAAAATTGTACATTTTTAAAAGGGATAATAGGACAAAATGCCCCCCAAAATTTGTAACCCCATCTGTTCTGATTATGGAAATACCCCAAGTGTGGATGTCAAGTGCTCTACTGGCACACTAAAATGCTCAGAAGAGGAGGAGTCACATTTGGCTTTTGAAAAGCGAATTTTGCTGAAATGGTTTTTGGAGGGCATGTCGCATTTAGGAAGCCCCTATGGTGCCAGAACAGCAAAAAAAAAAAAAAAACACACATGGCATACTATTTTAGAAACTACACCCCTCAAGGAACACATTAAGGGGTACAGTGAGCCTTAAAACCTCACAGGTGTTTGACGACTTTTTGCTAAAGTCAGATGTGTAAATGAAAAAAAAAATGTCACTAAAATGCTGGTTTTCCGCCACATTTTATATTTTTACCAGGGGTAATAGGAGAAAATGACCCCCAAAATTTGTAAACCCATTTCTTCTGAGTATGGAAATACCCAATGTGTGGACATCAAGTGATCTGCTGGCGCACTACAATGCTCAGAAGAGAAGGAGCACCATTGAGCTTTTGAAGACAGAATTTGGTTGGAATAGAAGTCGGGGGCCATGTGCGTTTACAAAGCCCCCCCGTGGTGCCAGAACAGTGGACCCCCCATGTGACCCCATTTTGGAAACTACACCCCCCATATAATTTGATAAGGGGTGCAGTAAGTATTTACACCCCACTGGCGTTTGACAGATCTTTGGAACAGTGGGCTGTGCAAATGAAAAATTACATTTTTCATTTTCACGGACCACTGTTCCAAAAATCTGTCAGACACCTGTGGGGTGTAAATGCTCACTGTACCCCTTATTACATTACGTGAGGGGTGTAGTTTCCAAAATTGGGTCATATGTGGGGGGGGGGGGTCCATTGTTCTGGCTCTATGGGGGCTTTCTAAAAACACACGTAACTTTCAATTCCGGACAAATTTTATCTTCAAAATCCCAATGGTGCTCCTTCTCTTCAGAGCATTGTAGTTCGCCGCCGAGCACTTTACATCAACAATTGGAGTATTTTCTTACTCAGAAAAAATGGGGTTACAAATATTGGGGGACTTTTTTCCTATGTTTCCTTGTGAAAATGAAAAATTTTGGGTAACGCCAGCATTTTTGTGAATTTTTTTCTTTCATTTTTCCATCCAAATTTAATGAAAATTCGTCAAACACCTGTGGGGTGTAAAGGCTCACTATACCCCTTGTTACTTTCCTTGAAGGGTGTAGTTTCCAAAATGTGGTCCCATGTGGGTATTTTTTTTTTTGCGTGTATGTCAGAACCGCTGTAAAATCAGCCACCTCTGTGCAAATCGCCAATTTAGGCCTTAAATATACATAGTGCGCTCTCACTCTTGAGCCTTGTTATACGCCCGCAGAGCATTTTATGCCCACATATGGGGTATTTCCGTACTCAGGAGAAATTGCGTTACAAATTTTGGGGGTCCTTTTTTCCTTTTAACACTTGTGAAAATAAAAAGTAAAGGACAACACCAGCATGTTAGTGTAAAATTTTTTTACACTGACAGGCTGGTGTAGCCCCCAACTTTTCCTTTTCATAAGGGGTAAAAGGAGAAAAAGCCCCCCAAAATTTGTAACGCAATTTCTCCCGATTACGGAGATACCCCATATGTGGCCCTAAACTGTTTCCTTGAAATACGACAGGGCTCTGAAGTGAGAGAGCGCTATGCGCATTTGAGGACTAAATTAGGGATTGCATAAGGGTATATATATATATATATATATATATATATATATGTATGGGTATTCTACGCCAGTGATTCCCAAACAGGGTGTCTCCAGCTGTTGCTAAACTCCCAGCATGCCTGGACAGCCAGTGGCTGTCCGGAAATGCTGGGAGTTGTTGTTTTGCAACAGCTAGAGGCTCCGTTTTGGAAACACTGCTGTACAATACATTTTTCATTTTTATTGGGGGGACAGTGTGAGGGGCTGTTTATGTAGTGTTTTACCCTTTATTATGTGTTAGTGTAGTGTTTTTAGGGTACATTCCCACGGCACAGTGAGCTTCCCGCTAGAAATTTGCGCTGCAGCGAAAAATTTGCCGCAGCTCATGCTTGAAGCAGGAAACTTACTGTAAACCTGTCCGTGTGAATGTAACCTTTACATTCACATGGGGGGGGGGGCAAACCTCCAGCTATTTCAAAACTACAACTCCCAGCATGTACTGACAGTCCGTGCATGCGAGGATTTGTAGTTTTGCAACAGCTGGAGGCACACTGGTTGGAAAACCTTTAGTTAGGGTCTGTTACCTAACTCAGTATTTTCCAACCAGTGTGCCTATAGCTGTTGCAAAACTACAACTCCCAGCCAGTACTGATCGCCGAAGGGCATGCTGGGAGATCTAGCTATGCAACAGCTGGAGGGATCGCAACTACAACTCCCAGCATGCCGAGACAGCTGTTTGGGCATGCTGGGATTTGCAGTTTTGCAACATCTGGAGGGCTACAGATAGAGACCACTGCACTGTGATCTCCAAATTGTGGACCTCCAGATGTTGCAAAACTACAAATCCCAGCATGCACAGACAGCAAACAGCTATGTGGGCATGCTAGTTGTAGTTTTGCAAGATCTAGAGTGCTACAGTATAGAGATCACAGTGCAGTGGTCTCTAAACTGTAGACCTCCAGCTGTTGCAAAACTGCATTTCCCACCATGCCCATCAGCTGTCAGGGCTTGCTGGGAGTTGTAGTTTTGCAACATCTGGAGGGCTACAGTCTCAGACTGTAGCCCTCTAGATGTTGCTAGGCAACTTACCGGCTTCCGTCGGATCCAGGGAGCCGTCCTCTTCTGCTGCACGACATCGCCGCCGATCCGATCCCGCAGCTTCCACCGACGGGTAAGTGGATCTTCGGCGTTCTGCCCCGCCTATTGTGGTGCGGCAGAACGGGGAAAACGAAAGTAAACCCCCCCGCCCCTGATTTGCTATTGGTGGTCGCGTCTAGACCACCAATAGCAGAGATAGGAAGGGTGGCACCTCTGCCACCTCACTCCTATCGCTAGAGGGGGATCGTGGGTGTCTTAGACAACCGCGATCCCCCTTATATTCTGGATCACCGGGTCAACATAGACCCGGAATCGGCGCAAATCGCAAGTGTGAATTCACTTGTTCACTTGCGATTTGAGCCGATCACCGACATGGGGGGGTCTGATGACCCCCCTGGGCATTTGCACGGGGTGCCTGCTGATCGATATCAGCAGTCACCCCGGCCCGGTCCCCGCCCGGCACGCGGCGGGGACCGAAATTCCCACGGGCGTACAGGTACGCCCTGGGTCCTTAAGACCCAGGTACAGAAGGCGTATCCATACGCCCTAGGTCCTGTACGGGTTAAAAGTCACATATACGCAAAAAATAACTAATAACAAATACAGATAAGGGCACCAAAAATGAGCCCTCATACAGCCCTGTACATAAAAAAATAAGAAAGCTATAGGTCGGATTAGAACAATTTAAATCATACTAATTGTGTTTAAAGTTTTTTTTAAAGTAGTGCAATAATAGTAAGACATGTAAACATTAATGATGAGCGGCATTGCCCATATTCAAATTTGCGATATTTCGCAAATATATAGATGAATATTCATCCTATATTGGCAAATTTTGCGTATTCATTATATTCGCATATGTGAATATTTGCATATGGGAATATTCGCATATTCGCGTATTCGAGGAAGAAAGCAGTGAGGGGGTGGGCAACTTTACTATTGGTTGCAAGGGATGTTGTTGATAACCTCTGACAAGTGTATTTGCATAATTCAAATTGGCCCACAAGTGAAAAGAAGGAATATGTGAATATTCACATATGCAAATATACGCAAATAGGAATATTCACATATGCGAATATTCACATATGAGCATACATAGAAAAAAGCAAATATTCGCAATTTGGAATATATAGCGAATATATTCGCAATATTCGTGAATTCGCGAATTCGTGAAATTGCGATATTCCAAATGCGAGTATTCGGGCCCAACACTAGTAAACATGAGTATCATTGTAATCATATTGACCCACTGAATAAAAAGAGTTGTCAGTCTTACAGTAAAGTGCTCTACTTAAAAACTAAACCCTCCAAAATTTGCAAAATTGGAGATTTATTTTCAATTTTTCCCACAAACTAATGCATTTTTTTATTGTTGTTCTATACATTTTAAGGTTAAATAAATGGTGTCACTACAAAGTACAATTGGCTGCGCAAAAAAAACAAGCCCTCATACGGGTCTGTGGATGGAAAAGTAAATGAGTCATGGCTCTAAGAAGGTGAGGAGGAAAAGCAAAAATTCTAAATTAAATAGTCCTTAAGGCCAAAATAAGCGGTGCCCTTAAGGGGTTAAAGTAAATATGTTTAACCTAAAAATTTGCTTTGAACAAGAGGTAATTTTCTTATTTGTTTTAAATATTAAAATTGTCAGACTGCAACAGCCACTAGGGCAGTATTTCCCAACTTTTAGCTCTCCACTTGCTCTAAAACTACAACTACCATCATGCCCTGAGGACCTTCACGGCATGATATGCGACAATTCAAAAACTCTCCCAGAATTAACCTTTTTGGAAAATTTTCAGAGTGATGGGCAATTTTCTTTAAATGATAACTTTTTTCTATTGCACTCCTTATGGTAAATAAAAAATGTTTCTAATATACTTTGTTTAAAAAATATTGTTTTCTATGTTTTATTTGTGCTTAAAAAAGATCAAGAGCACATTTCCCCCCCCCATCTCATACACAGACTTTGGACCAAAGCCCAAACACAGAAAGTGCAGCCTGGAGTGCTGAGGGGGGTGTGTGTCCAGCCTCATCCAATCATAGCTCCTCTCACACTCAACTGCGATATGCTGTTGGTTGGACACCCCCCCCCACCCCCCCCCCTCCCACAGCACTTCAGGCTGCACTTCCTATGTTTGGGGTTCGGTCCAAAGTCTGAGATGGGGGAAAATGTGCTCTTGAGCTATTTTAAAGGGGTACTCTGGTGGTTAATTTTTTTAACTATATGGCATCTTCTTTGTAAGTTTAGTCTTTTTGCAATATACATGTGTTATATGTTCTGGCAGCATGTGTGTGTTTTTCTTACCTGTTTGTTGGGCAGGAAGTTCTGTAGTTCAGAGGGTTTTCTTTTACCATTGTCCACAGTTCTGAGTCTGTGGTGAACAAGATGTCACAGCTTTTTTTTTTTTTCTTTGTCTGCATGAGAGGAATAAGCCACGCCCCCTCATCTCATCCAGCTGAGTACACAGCTCCTCCCCTCCCCTCCCCCCTGCTCTGTATTCTAAGGACGCAGGTCTGCACAGGAGAAGGATCTCACAGTGAAGATAAGTGTTATCTGAAGGGGAGGATGAGAAGGTGCACGGGCTGGGGATGTATGGACTGCAGGGGAATAAATCTCATACTGGGAATGATCTCTATGGGGGAGATTTATCAAAACCCATCCAGAGGAAAACTTACCCAGTTGCCCATAGCAACCAATCAGATTGCTTCTTTCATTTTTCACAGGCCTTCATGAAAATGAAAGAAGCAAGCTGATTGGTTGCTATGGGCAACTGGGCAAATCTTCCTCTGCACAGGTTTTGATAAATCTCCCCCTATATGTGAAGGGGGAGGGGGGGGACTACTGAATGACACATGCTGGGAGTTGTCCCTATTGTGTGTGTGTGTATGCTAGTGTCCACAAACCACACTGGCACACTGCCTCCAGCTGCTGCAAAACTAAAACTCCCAGCATGCCCTGACAGACTTTGGGCATGCTGGGAGTTGTAGATTTGCAACAGCTGGAGGCACACTGGTTGGGAACCACTGTTCTAGCCTATTCAGCGTACACATCATGTTACACCAGTGTTTCCCAACCAGTGTGCCTCCAGCTGTTGCAAAATTACAACTCCTAGCATGCCCAAAGGCTGTCAGGGCATGCTGGGAGTTGTAGTTTTGCAACACCTGGAGGCACCCTGGTTGGGAAACTCTGGTGTATGCTCTACAGAGGTGTGGTGAACTACAACCCCCAGGAGACTACAGAGGCAGCAAGCTGGTGTTATACCACAGATTGAAGACTCCTGAATGACACATGCTGGGAGTTGTAGTCCCTTTTGTGTGTGTATGACAGTGTATCCCAACCAAGGCTGATTATATTAGTGTGCTGTGTATAAGGGGGCTGACCCGGGAAAATAGTAGGATGGGTAAAGGGCGGAACAAACAAACAAAAAAAAGGAACCGCCCCAAACCAGCAAGGCATGTGGCATGCTGGGATATGTAGTTTTCAGCACAGCAAGAAACAGTAAATAGAAGCAAAGATAGGAAAATAAAGTGGGGGATAAAAAGACAACAAAGAACGGATATAGAGTAGGCTAAACAAAAAGAATGGAAATGAAACAAAACAAATAGGGTAAGTCAAAAACGGAAAAACACGTTGACCACCGGAGTACCCCTTTAAGCACAAATGAAACCAAGAAAACTTCATCTTTTTTAAACAAAGTGTATTAGAAATATTTGCTCTTTACCATAAGGAGTGCAATAGCAAAACATAGTTTTAATGAGAGTGCCCATTTAAGGTCCTTTGAGCATCAAACATTGCTTTTAAGGGATTCTATGTCCAGTAGGTGGCAATGTGGAGCAAGTTTTATTCTTTCTGAAGGAGAGCTGCTTTGCACTCTTTTTCACATGAAGCACTCCATACACCAGTTTGGTGGTCTCCTCGAGGAGATACAATATCCCTCAATCATAGTCAATCAAAAGACAAAAGTGTCCCGAGCTAAATGTCACTTATAGCTGTTTTACTCCTACACTCCTAAACAGAGATGAGCAAGCGAGCCTGAAAAACCAAGTCTCTCTCAGAACTTTGGCTAAAATGAGGTTTGCGGAACATTAGAACTTTGCCATGCTCAGCTCATGTGTGCTTGGCAACGGCACAGATATATGAAAAGGGATGATGAACACATGGGGTTTTGACACCATTTCAACTTACAATGAGGAAGTAGGAACACTGAGGTGTCGTCAGGGTAGCCCAGCATACTTTGCTGCCAACAGCAAGATCACATGACTGCAGGTTAGCCCATCATTGCTGAATCCAGCTCCTAGGCCAATCAGGAGACAGCATATGGGTGGGTCTAAAAGTTACAAAGTTACATAGTTACATAGTTAGTACAGTCGAAAAAAGACATATGTCCATCAAGTTCAACCAGGGAATTAAGGGGTAGTGGTGTGGCGCGATATTGGGGAAGGGATGGGATTTTATATTTCTTCATAAGCATTGATGTTATTTTGTTCCAGGAATGTATCTAATCCTGTTTTAAAGCTGTTAATTGTTCCTGCTGTGACCAGTTCCTGAGGTAGCACGTTCCATAAATTCACAGTCCTCACGGTAAAGAAGGCGTGTCGCCCCTTCAGACTAAACCTTTTCTTCTCCAGACGGAGGGAGTGCCCCCTCGTCCTTTGGGGGGGTTTAACCTGGAACAGTTTTTCTCCATATTTTTTGTATGGGCCATTTATATACTTATATACGTTTATCATATCCCCCCTTAAACGTCTCTTCTCAAGACTAAACAATTGTAACTCCTTTAATCGCTCCTCATAGCTAAGATGTTCCATGCCCCATATTAGTTTATTCGCGCGTCTCTGCACCCTTTCCAGCTCCACAGTTTCCCTTTTATGTACAGGCGACCAAAACTGAACAGCATATTCCAGGTGAGGCCGTACCAATGCTTTATAAAGGGGGAGTATTATGTTCCGGTCCCTCGAGTCCATGCCTCTTTTTATACATGACAATATCCTGCCGGCTTTGGAAGCAGCAGCCTGACATTGCATGCTATTCTGTAGTCTGTGATCTACAAGTACACCCAGATCCTTTTCTACCAGTGACTCTGCCAGTTTAATCCCCCCTAAGACATACGATGCATGCATGTTATTAGTACCCAGATGCATAACTTTACATTTATCCACAGTGAACCTCATTTGCCAAGTGGATGCCCAGACACTTAGTCTATCCAAGTCATCCTGTAACTTATGCACATCCTCTATAGACTGTACTGTGCTACAAAGCTTGGTGTCATCTGCAAAGATAGAAACAGAGCTGTTAATACCATCCTCTATATTATTGATAAATAAATTAAACAACAGCGGGCCCAGTACTGAACCTTGGGGTACACCCCTAATTACTGGGGACCAATCAGAGTACGAATCATTGACCACCACTCTCTGGGTACGATCCATGTGCCAGTGTTCAATCCAGTTACAAACAAAAATTTCCAAACCCAAAGACCTTAACTTACCTGTCAGACGTCTATGGGGGACAGTATCAAACGCTTTAGCAAAATCCAGAAACACTATATCCACAGCCATTCCTCTGTCAAGGCTTCTACTCACCTCTTCATAAAAGCAAATTAGATTGGTTTGACAACTTCTATCCTTAGTAAACTCATGCTGGCTATCACTTATAATACTATTATCCCCTATGTATTCCTGTATGTAATCCCTTATAAGTCCTTCAAACAATTTACCCACAATGCACGTTAAACTTACCGGTCTATAGTTTCCTGGGGAAGACCTAGAACCCTTTTTGAAGATTGGCACCACATTCGCTTTGCGCCAGTCCCTTGGCACATTACCAGACACCAGAGAATCTCTAAATATCATGAACAGGGGTACAGATATTACTGAACTTACCTCTCTAAGAACTCTTGGGTGCAATCCATCTGGCCCTGGAGATTTGCTTACATTTATATTACTTAACTTACCTTGTACCATCTCTACAGTAAGCCAGTTCAGTATATTACATAATGTGTTACCAGCACTGACCTGGCCAATGTCAGCTCCTTTTTCCATAGTGTATACAGAACTAAAGAACCCATTCAGTAGCTCGGCCTTCTCTTGATCGCACGTGACAACCTCCCCATTATCATTATTAAGGGGTCCTACATGCTCTGTCCTTGGTTTTTTTGCATTTATATATCTAAAAAAATATTTAGGATTGGTTTTGCTTTCTTTGGCCACCTGTCTCACGTTTTGAATTTTTGCTGTTTTTATTACATTTTTACAGATTTTATTAAGCTCCTTGTACTGTGTAAATGTTGTAGCTGACCCATCAGATTTGAATTTTTTGAAGGCTATTTTTTTGTTGTTTATTGCTCTTTTAACATCATTTGTCAGCCATGTAGGATTTAGTTTTAATCGTTTATATTTGTTCCCCTTTGGTATATATTTAGCTGTATAGTTATTTAGAGTTGATTTAAAGATGTCCCATTTACCTTCTGTATCAGTATTTGAGAACACCTCCCCCCAGTCTATGTCCTGTAGTGCAGATCTCAGCCCAGGGAAATTTGCCTTTTTAAAGTTATATGTTTTTGCCTTCCCCGTCTGTCTTTGTTTTCTACATTTAAAGTCAAAAGTAACTATATTGTGGTCGCTATTACCAAGGTTTTCCCGCACAGTTACATTACCAACCAGCTCTGCGTTGTTGAAAATGATCAGATCCAACAAGGCATCACTTCTTGTTGGGTCCTCCACAAACTGGCCCATAAAATTATCCTGCAATAAATTTAGGAATTTTCTCCACTTTGTAGTTTTAGCCAACCCCGGACCCCAATCTATATCCGGATAGTTAAAATCTCCCATTATTACCACTGTACCTGCCCGGGCGGCCCTCTCTATTTGTTTATGAAGCCGAACTTCTATCTCTTCAGTGATATTAGGGGGTCTGTAGATTACACCAAGTATTATTATTTCAGTATTTCCCTCCTTTTGTAATTCTACCCACAATGATTCCACCTCCTCAGAATCATCACACACTATGGCATCGTTCACACTGACTTTCATACCAATTCTTACATACAGACAGACTCCACCACCTTTTCTGTTCATTCTATCTTTGCGAAACAATGTAAACCCCTGCAGATTGACAGCCCAGTCATGCGAGGAGTCCAGCCATGTCTCAGTGACCCCAACCATATCAATATGTTCCTCCAGTATCAAGTTCCTCCCAATTTTATTTGCTAGGCTTCTGGCATTTGTGAACATACACTTTACATTTCCATCCTTTATGTTATTGGGGTTAATGGGATTCAAGGGTGTAAGTTTTATTTTCCTATGAAGCCTATTCCTATTAACTATTCTAACCCCTCCCTCCGCTCCACCCCCAGGTACATTTATAATTCCCACCTCTCTATCTACACTATCTTCCCCCTCTTTGCTGTAGGTTCCCTCCCCCCAAGTCCCTAGTTTAAACACTCCTCCACCCTTCTAGCCATCTTTTCCCCAAGCAAAGCTGCACCCTCCCCATTGAGGTGCAGCCCGTCCCTACGGTAGAGCCGGTAACCGACAGCGAAGTCAGCCCAGTTCTCCATGAACCCAAACCCTTCCTTCCTACACCAGCTTCTGAGCCACTTGTTTACCTCCCTGATCTCCTGCTGCCTCTCTGGTGTGGCTCGTGGTACTGGTAGTATTTCAGAAAATACTACCTTGGAGGTCCTTGCCTTAAGCTTGCGGCCTAAGTCCCTGAAATAATTTTTACGGACACTCCACTACCTCTTACTTTGTCATTGGTGCCAATATGTACCATGACTGCTGGGTCCTCTCCAGCCCCACCCAGCAACCTGTCAACCCGATCCGCGATGTGCCGAACTCGTGCGCCAGGCAGACAACACACTGTTCGGCGATCCCGGTCTTTGTGACAGATTGCCCTGTCTGTCCCCCTAATAATTGAGTCCCCCACCACTAGTACCTGTCTGACCTGCCCTGTACTCCTCCCTCCCTCCTTACTGGAGCAGACACCCCCCTGGCGGTCAGAGGCGGTATTCTGCTGCAGTTCTGCTAGCTCTGTAACGGCATCCCCCTCATCTGCCAAGCGGGCAAACTTGTTGGGGTGTGCCAGTTCAGGACTAGCCTCCCTGACACTTTTTCCCCTACCCCTCTTTCTAACTGTAACCCAGCTACTGCCTGACTGTCCTGCAACTCCGTCCCACTGTCCTCCCCCACCTCTATTCCCGAGAGTGCCTGCTCAGTGAGCAGGAGACTCCTCTCCAAGTTGTTAATGCTTCTCATTGTTGCCAGTCGCCCCTCTAGATGCAGGATCTGGGCTTCCAAACGGACAACTAGCACACATCTCGCACAACAATATGCACCCTCAAACTGTTGTTCAAGGATTGCATACATTGAACAGGATGTACATTGGACTGCATTTTCCAACATGGAGGCCATCTATTTATGGGGATTTCACAAAAGTATAGGCAAAAACAGACAGTCAAAATTACACTTCAAATTTTTTGTAGACCTTGTGGGTTCAGAAATTAACACTCACAGCGATCTAAACCTCCTGCTTTCAAACTCCTGTTTTTGAAACTCCTCTTTCACGCCCCCTCTTACACAGCAACACTCAGAAGAGCAAGCTCTCAATAGCTCCCAAACTAAGATTTATACACCTGTGCCCAATTTAATCCTCCTCCACCTAGAGGTGGAACAGAGAAAAAAAAATGAAAAAGGGTGTTTAAACTCTAACAGTTATCCCACTATGTGCAAGAGAGAAAGACTTACCCAAAATATGAATCTGGACTATAGGCAGTCGCACCCACTCCACAGATTCACTCCGCACAACAGATAATCACAGTTTTTGAAACTCCTCTTTCACGCCCCCTCTTACACAGCAACACTCAGAAGAGCAAGCTCTCAATAAGAGTCCCAAGCTAAGATTTATACACCTGTGCCCAATTTAATCCTCCTTGCAACTGCCATCTTGGAAAGAAAGCTGAGCAGTGAGCAGAAAAACTCACTGTGGAACTACTGATCCCAGAAAGCTAATAGAATATACAGTAATACAAAGCAAGTTGCACAAAGCGTTGTGTAGTGGGCTGACTTCAGTGACCTTTGTTATTGTGTCCAGTTGCTACACCACAAATCCCAGCAGTGTGACCGCAGAACAAGCCAGAGAAAGCCAACACACTAAAAAACAATGCTATTTGAGCAATAGCATTGTGCAGTGAGCTAACCTCAGTGACCCACATTACTGTGTTCAATTGCTGCACTACAGATCCTAACAGTGTTACGTAAAAATAAGCCCTTAGGAAGCCGTCAAACTACAAGACAAAGCAATGTGAGAAAAACACTGGGCAGTGAGGTGACCTGTATTGTAACATAAATCTGCATTTCTAGCATTGAAATTAAATGTGGAATGGGCCTTCAAGGCCAAGTTACCTGTATTTTCTGGGTTTAATAAAAACATAGCATTTCTAGCTTGGTTTAAGAAAAATGTAACACACTCTCCCTTTATGAACATGTGCTAAACCTTGTAGTCAAACATTTCTTGAGAAATTGTGTTGTTCTCAGAGATAGTGTATGTGCAGGAAATATGGCATATGGCTATGTGCAGGAAAGTTTGTGTCCGGTCTAGCCATTAAACATGCCCTCCTAGACTTACAGCGCTTACATTGTACATATTGGACTGCCTGTACCAGCAGTGCAAAACAAAAATAGTCTACCTAATGCAGCAGACAGACAGCTTTTGGAGCCAGTGTGACTTTCTGCTCAGACATTGACAGCTAATCAGAGACTCCTATCGGATGTTCAGGCCTTTCGAAGAGGCAACAAAATTTGTCAGCATAGACAACAGTGAAATTAGAGACGTTATGCTGCTGATATTCCTTCTGGACAAAACGTTTGCGGTGATGATTGAGCAAGAAGGGATGGAAGAAGCTAACACATTTGGCTGGCAGCAGCATGGATGTTCTTCATGATAAGCAATTGATTGAGGAAGGGGGACCTGAGGAGGATTTGGAGATGGAATTTGTCAATAGGACAAATAAGGAGCCTACACAAAGTGAAAGTGTTGATGATGATGATCATGATGATGACAACCATGACCATGATGACCAACCTTGGTAGTATGGGACAGAACAGCCAGGCCCTTAGAAATGTTGGCAAGGATAGCTATCTGTTTGCATTTTGGCTTTTGTACTGACAGGAGTACTCTGCACCTGAAGGAAAGAAATAAGTACTGAATAGTCACATTCTTAGACCCTTGATATATAGCCAGAATGGTAGCTTTTTTTCATCTTCTGAGAAGGAGGGTAAATTGGGAAAGCTTCACATCCGGATTGCCCTGGGTTTCCAACAGCAAACACCTTTCTAACGGAGGGTCAGTCTCCATGCTGCGTCAGGAGGCAAGAGCAGCAACAGCAGACATCATGGGTAGTGATGTTGCGAACTTAAATTTTCGGTTCGTGAAAGGCGAACGCGAACTTCCGCAAATGTTCGCGAACCAGCGAACCACCATTGACTTCAATGGGCAGGCGAATTTTAAAACCCACAGGGACTCTTTCTGGCCACAATAGTGATTTAAAAGTTGTTTCAAGGGGACTAATACCTGGACTGTGGCGTGCTGGAGGGGGATCCATGGCAAAACTCCCATGGAAAATTACACAGTTGATGCAGAGTCTGGTTTTAATCCATAAAGGGCATAAATCATTCCTAAATTATTTGGAATAACGTGCTTTAGCCCCCTTTAGGCAGCACATAGAGCCCCCCTTTAGGCATCACATAGTTAGATCCCCCCTTTAGGCAGCACATAGATTCCCCCATATTAGGCAGAACATAGTTAGAGCCCCCCTTTAGGCAGCACATAGGTAGATCCTCCCTTTAGGCAGCACATAGAGCACCCTTTAGGCAGCACAAAGTTAGATCCCCCCTTTAGGCATAACATAGTTAGATCCCCTTTAGGCAGCACATAGATTCCCCCATGTTAGGCAGCACATAGTTAGAGCCCCCCTTTAGGCAGCACATAGAGCCCCTCTTTAGGCAGCACATAGATTCCCCCATATTAGGCAGCACATAGAGCCCCCTTTAGGCAGCACATATTTAGATTCCCCCTTTAGGCAGCACATAGATTCCCCCATATTAGGCAGCACATAGTTAGAGCCCCCCTTTAGGCAGCACTGGTTTTATTTCACAGCCAAAAAAGGTATTTTTTTATTTGAACAACTGTCACACCAAATGTGATTTGCACTAGGGTGACAATGAGCTAAAAAGGTTGCCAACGGAGTTCCCCTTTTAAGCAGAGGTCCCCAACTAGGGTGCCTCCAGCAGTTGCAAGACACACGGACTGAACTTTTAGCCCTTTTAATACTGTAGTTAGTTGCTTGAAGGAACTTAATTTTTACACTGGAGTACCCCTTTTAACCAGCGGTCCCCTCCCAACCAGGGTGCCTCCAGCTGTTGCAAGACACACGGACTGAACTTATATCCCTTTTAATACTGTAGTTAGTTGCTTTAAGGAACTTAAGTTTTACACTGGAGTACCCCTTTTAACCAGTGGTTCCCTCCCAACCAGGGTGCCTCCAGCTGTTGCAAGACACACGGACTGATATTTGAGCCCTAAAAAGGGCTTTTTTTGGGTGCTGTCCTTAAAGCAGATGTTAGACTAGTGCTTTAGGAGTAGAGTGGACCCTGACTACACCACCTAGCAGCAACCTAGCTATCGCTTTCCCTATTTAGGTAGGAGCAGCTTCTCTGTCCCTTCACTTTCTAAGCCTGCAGCATGCCGAATGAAGGTAAAATGGCGTCCTTGCAGGAGGTAGGAGGGTCTGGAAGGGAGGGACTGCTGCTGATTGGCTGTAATGTGTCTGCTGACTCTGACTCACAGGGTCAAACCGCAATGTTAAAGTATAGGGGGCGAATCGAACTTCACACATGTTCGCCCGGCGATGCGAACGTGACCATGCTAAGTTCACCGGAAACTGTTCGCCGGCGAACAATTCGCAACATCTCTAATCATAAGCCAAGACCCCATGAACTTGGTTTACCAGAAATTACTATTTGCCAGAACTTTCCCAGTTTGCCTATTATTTCCCCTTCATTGTAGCTCAGAGGAAGTGTACAGTGTGGCAGGCGGCATCATCACCTATAAGTGCATAATTTTGTCTACTACCAACCTGGAAAAACTCACATTTGTTAAAATAAATCAGGTGTGGATCAGTGAGGAATTTAAAACTCCTGTGT
The DNA here is from genome assembly GCF_029499605.1 of Hyla sarda. Taxonomy (NCBI): domain Eukaryota; kingdom Metazoa; phylum Chordata; class Amphibia; order Anura; family Hylidae; genus Hyla; species Hyla sarda. The sequence goes on from NC_079189.1 coordinate 426,113,526, forward strand.
CTGAAGCAACTGATTAGATACCATCACCACCACCACCACCCCTGCTATCCTCTGGCTATAACTACCACCAGTTCACCACTGCGTTTTGGCCGCTGGCTACTTCAACTACCACCTGTAAACCACTTGCCTGTTGTTCACAGGCTACTACAATTACCATCAGTTAAGCCTTGCCTGCTGTTCGCTGGCTACTACAATATCCACAGGTCCCCGACTGCCTCCTATCTGTTGGCTACTACAACAACCAGTTCACCACTGCAAGCTGTCTGCTGGCTATAGCTGCCACCAGTCCATCACCCTTGCTTCTGCTGTTCCTAGCAGCCAGGCCTACACACATACAACACATTATCCCCCAAAAATATATAATATTTTGTAATTTTTGGGACATCAATCCTGTTGCAACTCTTAAAGGGGGAATTTTTTTGGAACACTTGGAAAAAGCCATTGCATTCAATTGCCAGCAACAAAATAGGAAGAATTTTTGGAACTTCTTTTGATACCTATGTGTAAATTTTAACACTGACATCTGACATCTGCCAACACAAAGCGATACTTCTTACAGCTTCATTGTAACGTTAAAAAGTATAGAAATTCCGCTGTGGGTTCCCGCATGTTGGCATAACTTTGTCATTAACTTAATTAAAACTTCTTTAAAACAATTTGAATACATTCCTAGGTGACCTTAGCAGTGTTACACAGGACATTAGAGCTCTTAGACAATGTAATACAGAACAGCAGAAGAAAGGGTGGTAGACTGGTGGTAGTTATAGCCAGCAGACAGCAGGCAGTGGTGGACTAGTTGTAGTAGCCAGTGGATAGGGTTGTTGCATTGCCAGTTCGGGTAGAACTTATTTTTGACATAAACCAAGCTATTCAGAAAATTTCAACGCTACTCCTGAACTACTCTCTACACTACTGACATAAATGTAGCTCGTAGGCTTACATTATAAAACAAAGTGTATTGTGCAACATGTGCAGTAGATTATGCCTTCCTTTACAGATAAAACATGTAAACTGTCACGATTCGGCTGGCTGGAGGTGGATCCTCTGTGCCAGAGAGGGATTGGCGTGGACCGTGTTGGTGGACCGGTTCTAAGTTGCTACTGGTATTCACCAGAGCCCGCCGCAAAGCGGGATGGTCTTGCAGCGGCGGTAGCAACCAGGTCGTATCCACCAGCAACGGCTCAACCTCTCTGACTGCTGAAGATAGGCGCGGTACAAGGGAGTAGACAAGAGCAAGGTCGGACGTAGCAGAAGGTCAGGGCAGGCAGCAAGGATCGTAGTCAGGGGCAACGGCAGGAGGTCTGGAACACAGGCTAGGAACACACAAGGAAACGCTTTCACTGGCACAATGGCAACAAGATCCGGCGAGGGAGTGCAGGGGAAGTGAGGTATAAGTAGGGAGTGCACAGGTGAGAATACTGATTAGGCCTGCTGCGCCAATCAGTGGCGCAGCGGGCCTTTAAATGGCAGAGACCCGGCGCGCGTGCGCCCTAAGGAGCGGGGCCGCGCGCGCCGGGACAACACAGACGGGGAACGGGTCAGGTACGGGAGCCGAGATGCGCATCGCGAGCGGGCGCGTCCCGCATCGCAAATCGCATCCTGGCTGGGAGTAATATCGCAGCGCACCCGGTCAGCAGGTCTGACCGGGGCGCTGCGAATGAGAGAACGCTGCGAGCGCTCCGGGGAGGAGCGGGGACCCGGAGCGCTCGGCGTAACATAAACCATTGTAATCCTGCCTTGTGTATGCCTTAAAGGGGTATTCCAGGCTTTTTTTTTTATTTGACTATGCTACAGGGAATGTAAAGTTAGTGTAGTTCATAATATAGTGTCTGTACCTGACCTCACTAGTCAGCTAATGACAGGGAGCTTGTCTGCTTCAGTGGGTGGAGGGATCGCTTGGTGGGAGAGAGATCTAATGAAACAACTGTAGGCACTAAGGATCAGTGAACTTTTGAAAAATTGGATTTGGCCCATTCATACTGCATTTCTGCAGTATAGGTGTCCGTTGTCATGTCAAAAAAGGGATGCTAATGTATACTGTAGCAGTCTCATTCAGAAATGAATGGAGCTGCTACAGTATAAGTTAGCATCACTTTTTTTGGCGTGATGCTGATGGATACCTCTAACATACTGCTGAAACGCAGTATGAACGGGACGCAGTGTAGGGTCACATCCGCAGCATATTTCACACCGCGGATGCCCCCGGCAAATCGGCCGCTATGAGGGGACATACAAAGCTACCCAGCCGCAACAGGGAGCTCATTATTGGGACTCTTGGCGGGCATCCGCAGAATGTAATATGGTGCAGATGCGTGCCGTGTGATCTAACACATTATTCATTTTTATTTTTTATTATATTTATTTAATAAATGTAGTTTATATTTTCTTTTTTTACACTTTTTTTACACTATTTTTACACTTATTATTTTTACACTTTTTTTTCTTTTACACTTTTATTTATTTTATATTATTTTTTTACACTTTTTTTTAATGCTTTGGAATACTTAGTATTCCAAAGCATTGCAGTTATATGCTGCCTGCCAGTTTTACACTAGCAGGCAGCATATCAGGATGTGCCTCTGGCACCCAGGTAACTAGCAGCACCCCACGATTATTGTGGGGTGCTATAGGAGAGAGACAGAGGGAGCTTCCTCCCTCTGTCAAAACTCCTTATAGTTTGCGGTCGCTTCCGACCGCAGCTGTAAGGGTTAAACTGCCAGGACCGAAGTTTATTTCGGTCCTGGCAGTGAGGCAGGCCCCCGCCCGCTGGGGATCACACACAACACTCAGCGATCGCACTGCGGGGTGCTGCAGGGGGGACAGAGGGAGCTCCCTCCCTCTGCAAAACACTTGCAGCCTGCGGTCACTTCTGACCATGGCTGTAAGGGTTACAGCTGATTCCCTACCGTACACTGTGCAGCACCCATGAGAACCATGGACGTGTATACTCGTCCTGGTCTGGGACCGTGCATCCTGCCTGGACGTGTATACACGACCATGGACGTTAAGGTGTTAAAAATTTTTATTTTAGTAAAACACCAGACGATGATTACTTTTGCCTGGACTTTCACAATATCTAGGCCCTTGACAGATTAACTGGTACATAATAATACACTACTTAGATGTACGTATTTGGTATGCACTTATGAGGGCAGAAAAATGTGGTACAGTACGCTTAAAAAAACTTATTTTAGTAAAACACCAGCCAGTGATTTCTTTTGCCTGGACTTTCACAGTATCTAGGCCTTTGACAGATTAACAGGTACAAAATAGTACACTACTTAGATTTACGTATGTGGTATGCACTTATGAGGGCACAAAAATGCTGTACAGTACGCTTCAAGAATTATTTGAGTAAAACATCAGCCGTTGATTCCTTTTGCCTGCCCTTTCACAGTATGTTGGCCCTTGACAGATTAACAGTTACAAAATAGTACACCACTTAGATGTAGGTATGTGGTATGCACTTAAGAGGGCAGAAAAAATGTGCTACAGTACGCTAAAAAATTACCCACAACACCAGCAGTACACAACATGGCTGCAGACACAGTCACTGTGTACTAAACCCAAAATTGCAAAAAGGCTCTCTCTCAAATACTATTAGTAATGAACTGCTGGGTATGGAGTATACTGTCTACAGACTAGTATAACCAGCGGACCATTTGTGGTGGAACAAAGACACAGATTTGCCCTAAAAAATTATTTCTCCATCCTCTGAAAACCTTTCTGCAGCTGAGGTAACAAACAGATCTCTGCCCCTGTAATACAATGCTGTTCACAGTGACTGAGGGGTTAATCACTGCAGTAAGAATTAATTTCTGTGCAAAAACGCTGTGCTCTGTGTCCAACAGAAGGCTGAGGTGACTAGGAGGTGAAACACTGCTGCAAAAAGCTTTTCTGTGTAACACACACACAGCAAAGTCCTTCCTATGTCTCTGCAGGGTAATGAATGAAATGACGAGCCGGAAAATGGCTGCCGATTATATACTGCTGTGACATCACAGGGGTTACTGGCTGCTGATAGGCTGCATCTTTCCCAGCATTCCTTGCCCCATGTACTGACATCTGGAGCCTGGACCGTAGTAAATGGAGTTTAATGAAGCAATTCGCAAGATAAAATTGAGGCAATATTCGCATTAGTTACAAATCAAATTCTTCCTGAAATTCTTAAGGAATTCGGGTTTGTCAGCTTCGATTCGCTCATCTCTAGTAGGCACCCTGATTGAAAACCACAGGTCTTTTGAATGGATGCAGCTCATTTATGTTTCAATGGGTGGGGTGGCTGATGTTTTGGGAGGGAGGAAAATCGAATTCTGGGATTTGTAGGCAAAAAAGAAAAGTCTAACAGGAAATACCAGTTCACATAAAGCTAACCACAGTGTTATGGTAATCTTGCAATATAGCCATTTAGCCCCAAGACAAGCGCAGATCCTTCCTAAGCATGTCCATTACTGTCTGGCAGTTATGTACTAAAATCACCTTATGGTGGATAATCCCTTTAAAGGGTACTCCACCCCCTAGAAATCTTATCCCTTATCCAAAGATAGGAGATAATATGTCTGATCACGGGGGTCCCACCACTGGGAACCCCCTCGATCTCTTCACTCCGTGCCCGATGACTAGTGATGTTGCACTGACGTCAGAATTGCATTAAGGGGGCGTTGTCACGGGGGGTGTGACTGTGTCGTCACGAGCCTCCGGCGTCGCAGCCGGTGTTCTAACCGAACGCCGGGTGCTGCAGGGAGATCGCAGGGGGTCCCAGTGGCAAGACCCCCGCAATCAGAAATCTTATCACCTATCCTTTGGATAGGGGTTAAGGTGTTTAGGGGCAGAGTACCCCTTTAAAGATACTCTTCGGCATATGATCCAGGAGCTTGTAAAAGGAATAAATACTATGTGAACTTAGACTCACAGGGTCATGTGGCTATCACTGTTTTAGAGATCCTGTGGCAGGCGCTTAGTCATTTTGTGTTCCTATGTAAGCTAACTCTACATATGAAAATTAAATGTCAACAATTTACATTCAGCATTTAGTCCTAGCCTCATAGTGTAGTTAGTTTAAATTCTCTATTAAAAATTGTCAATTTGGACACACTTAACAAAAAAAGTTATCCCCCACCCCCCACCGCATTAAGAACAACATATTTCATTGTTATAACTAGTACTACTAAAATAAAAAATAACAATATTTAAAAAAAAATAGTGCATTATTTTTCTCATATGTAAACAATTATAATGTACATTTATTTCAGAATATGAAAGCATGTATGCCAGTTATATAAACATGCTGTCTTTATACAAATGTTTTATCTCATTGTAAATGAACATTTGGCACATGAATGTAAATCATAAATGTGACTGAAAATATGAATCATTCCGTCTAATTTACTGCTTTAGAGCAGGGAATCCTGGAAGTTAAAAACATATTCATTTATCGGTACTATAATTTCATTTGCTTCGTAGTAAAACATGACAATGCCAACCTATTTGTTACTTCTCTGGATGCTAGCCATACATTTTCCGGTTACAGAATCTACCCCTCTGGCCATACATTATAAAGTTGAAATGCTGACTTAATTAACTATTCCAGTGTTTCAAAAGGCTTATGTTTACATCAGTATTAACATGTTCACATATTGGCAATTCTGCAAAATACTTACAATATAAACTTTTAACCCCTTAACGACCATGGACATATATTTACATCCGTGGCTGGCTCTTTTTATGTGAAGCACGCTCAGGAGCATGTACATGGCAGCATAGAGGAGTATGGGCCAGATGGCATGGACCCGTGGCTAATACCGGACATCGCTGATCGGGCTGATGGCCGGTATTAACCCTTTAGATGCTGCAATTGCAGTTGATCGCGGCATCTAAACCAGGAGAAATCACTGCCAGTTAGCTCAGCGGAGCTGTTCGGGACTGCCGCCATGAAATCCTGGCGTCCTGAACAGCTGAGAGGACAGCGGTAGGTGCCTTACCTTGCTCCACGCTGTCCAATCTGCGTTTGATTGCTCCAAGCCTGAGATCCAGGCTTGAGCAATCGATAACAATAGCGCAGATAACACTAATCAATTCTATGCTATGGCACAGCATTGATCAGTGCCTGCAATCAATGTACTGCATGTAATAAAAAAGTGTAAGGGGCTAAAAAAAAGTGCAAAAAAAAGTGAATAAATGTGTTTTACCCCTTCCTGAATAAAAGTTTGAATGACCCCCCCCTTTTCCCAATGAATTTTAAATATATATATATATATATATATATATATATATATACATATGTGGTATCACCGCATGCATAAATGTCCAAACTAAAAAAATATAATGTTAATTAAACTGTACAGTGAATGGTGTACAGGTAAAACATTTTCAAAGTCCAAAATTGTGTATTTTTGGTCATTTTGAATACCCTAAAAAAATGTATAAAAAGCAATCAAAAAATCAGATGAAAACAAAAATGGTACCGATAAAAACTACCAGTTAGTCATGGGGCAAAAAAAATGAGCCCTCATATCGCCCCGTATGCGGAAAAATAAAAAGTTATAGGGGTCAGACGATGACAATTTTAAACATACTAAGTTTGGTGCATGTAGTTATAGTTTTAAAATAATAGTAAAATAATAAAGCTATATAAATTGGATATTATTGTAACCGTATGAACCTATAGAATGAATATATGGTGTAATTTTTACCGAAAAGTGTACTGCTTGCCATAATTTTTGGGGGGAAATGATTGATGTCATTACAAAGTACAATTGGTGGCACAAAAACAAGCCCTGTAGGTGCAAAATTTTAAGTGTTCTGATTTCTAGAAGGTGAGGTGGAAAATACGAAAAAAAAACTGTGATCCTTAAGGGGTTAAACCAATCCTTTGTGTTATTTTACTAGTTGCACATCTTTTTCTACAGTATTTGAAATATATCCACAATGATACAGTATTCCTTTTTGTGTGTTTATAGGGGTAAAACTGAATTGGCAATGTCAGGTTAAAAAAAAATAAAAACTTTTACACATTGTTTTAGAAACATGTCAAAAGTTGGTCAGTTGAGGTTTGTGTGTTCAGACCTTGAACGATTGGTAGAATGAGCTAGGAAAATAATGCTCTATGCAACACAAACTTACAATATATGTCTATGGGATTTGTCACGGTCAGCCACATACTTTTCTCCCCACTTTTTAGAGCTCACTCAAACCCTGACCGATCAAAACTTTTGACTTGCCTCTAGGATATGCAAAAAGGTTTTTTAAAGCAACAGAAATACTTTAAGCTCCTGAACCACAATGCAAAATTTGCATCTCCAATTTATCATGTATAATTAATAGTACTGCTCTCCCTATAGTAGGCAGAGAGACCTTTAGGGCCATCTCAAGGTTTATGTGACCCAGGGATGTAGATAACATCTAAAGAAACAAACCTCAAGACTTGTTTTGTGTGCCCTTCCCAAAGAAATATATATTTAGAACATGATAGCTATAAAATAACTTTTAAAAAACAGGAGTAGCTACACCCCATCATTTGTATTCTCTTCATGGATAATACTTTATCATGAAACCTGTACCCATAGATGTACCATAACTGCTTTAAATAATTACTTTAAACAACAGCATATCTCTGCAGAATTCAGATTTGCACCAACTTTTAGCACAATACAATGGCCCTTACAACTTATATGGTATCTACCACAAAGACCAGTGTAACTAATTTTACCCCCACACAGTGACCATAAAGTGGTAGATACCAGTGTTATATAGGAGCTCTGCAGCCTATACTGCAGTACAGTTACAACCAGTAACTCACAGGTGACCACTATAGGAAGCTTTAGAAAAGATTTTGTCAGATGTTATAAAGGCCCTAGATTTCAGTCAGAGAGAAAAGTTTGAGGTGAGACAGAGAACAGAGAGGATCTCTAGTCTATGGTCCTGGTTCAGTCACCCCTCTCTGGAAGGGATACCTCACCTTGATGCACCTAGAACCAAAAATGTACACAATGAAAAAAAAAATGTTCATTAGTTAAGTTCCATTAAATGGGCACTGTCATGAAATAAAAAAATAACATATCTCTAATATACTTTAATTAAAAAAAAGTGATTTTAAACTAGTTTAAAATCACTTTTAAATTCGGCCACTAGGGGGTCGCCCTCCTAGTGGCCGAATGCATTCGGCAGTGACGTCACTACTGAATTTCGACTCATTTAAGCCTGGCAATGAGTCGAAATTCAGGCACTGCGGTGATCGCTCCCGCCTGTCAATCAAACAGGCGAGAGCAAGCACGCTGATAGCTGGGGCTGCGTGCATTGGCCAGCTCCACTGGCCTCGCACGCGGCCCCGCCTGCCCCCGTTACCCTGTGGGGTGGCAGTGCACGCACTCATTGCTGCGCTGATCCTCCGGATGGGTAAATTTGCTCTCTGCACTAGAGGAATGGGGTGGGGGAAGCGGGGGGAGCGCCACAGCCGCTGCTCAGCACTAATGGGGGGGGGGGGGGGGAGTGGAGTAACACTGCTGCGCCAACAAGGTTATTGTTTTCACTGTTTCACCTCTACAACTCTCAGAATGCCCTGACAGACAGTAGATGTCAGGGCAAGCTGGGAGTTGTAGTGGTGAAACACCAGGCAGACAAAAAGCCATTTTAATATAGTAAAAAAAAAATATAAAGACAGGGAAGGGGTTAGGGATAGATGGGCAATAGGCAGGGACAGAAAGAAAAAAAAATGGATGATGGGAGCTACCCTTTAAGCACATTTTTTCATTCTGTTTTTGTTTTCTGACTTCCTTTGGTATTCTATATTCAATTTTTTTTTTTACCTAATTCAGTATGCTTAACTATTTCCCTGCCACACATATGTCGTCACACTTATTGCAGCACAGTCATGCTCCCTTTGATCACATGACTTGCCCACAACACCTGACACACAAGCTATGGATCCGGAAGATGACATATGCACGCACCTGCGATCGCTGCTTTCACCTGTATGCGCCTGCACTATGGGGGAGAGGGATAAGGAAGCTTTACTCCTAATTGATGTGTGGTACTGATCGCTAGGTGAGTATCTATTTTTGTTTATTTATTTATTTATTTTTAATCTTGCACAACTAAAGGGGAGGGGGGTTTGGTGTAGGGTGTGGAGGACATTCATTTTAATGGATAGGAAAATCTGCTACAACAAATCTGCTACAGCAAAATCTGCTTCATCACTTATATACTATACAGATTGTCACGATGCCGGCTGGCAGGTAGTGGATCCTCTGTGCCAGAGAGGGATTGGCGAGGACCGCGCTAGTGGACCGGTTCTAAGTCACTACTGGTTTTCACCAGAGCCCGCCGCAAAGCGGGATGGTCTTGCTGCGGCGGTAGTGACCAGGTCGTATCCACTAGCAACGGGTCACCTCTCTGACTGCTGATGATAGGCGAGGTACAAGGGAGTAGACAGAAGCAAGGTCGGACGTAGCAGAAGGTCGGGGGCAGGCGGCAAGGTTCGTAGTCAGGGTGGATAGCAGAAGTTCTGGTACACAGGCTTTAGACACACAATACGCTTTCACTAGGCACAAGGGCAACAAGATCCGGCAAGGGAGTGCATGGGAGGAGGTTAGATATAGTCAGGGACCAGGTGGAAGCCAATTAAGCAAATTGGGCCAGGCACCAATCATTGGTGCACTGGCCCTTTAAGTCTCAGGGAGCTGGCGCGCGCGCGCCCTAGAGAGCGGAGCCGCGCGCGCCAGCACATGACAGCAGGGGACGGGAACGGGTAAGTGACCTGGGATGCGATTCGCGAGCGGGTGCGTCCCGCTGTGCGAATCGCGTCCCCAACGGCCATGACAGTGCAGCGCTCCCGGTCAGCGGGACTGACCGGGGAGCTGCAGGGAGAAAGACGCCGTGAGCGCTCCGGGGAGGAGCGGGGACCCGGAGCGCTAGGCGTAACAGTACCCCCCCCTTAGGTCTCCCCTTTTTTTTGTCCGGTGACTGCCTCTCCTGGGATGAGGACACCGGGAAGGAATGGATGGTTTCCTCAATGGGAGGCAGTACAGCAGGAGTAGGAATGGGGAGGGAGGGCAGAGGGTGAAGCTTGGCACGGGGCAGGGAGACACAAGGACGGGAGCCATGAGGGGACACAGAGGCTTGCCTGAAGGGACTGGGAGGGGGGGAGAGGCATTTTCTGTGGCAGGCAGAGTCCCTAACGACTTTAGGGGGACCGGATACAGGAGGAACCACAGGGTCACGGCAGGGAGTACTGGGAACTGGTTTAAGGCAGTCCTTGGAACAAGAGGGACCCCAACTCTTGATCCCCCCAGTGGACCAGTCCAGGGTTGGGGAATGGTGTAGAAGCCAGGGTAGTCCAAGGAGAACTTCGGAAGTGCAATTGGGAAGGACAAAAAATTCAATTTTCTCGTGATGAGGTCCGATGCACATTAGGAGGGGCTCCGTGCGGTAACGCACGGTGCAATCCAACCTGGCTCCGTTGACCGCGGAAATGTGGAGTGGCTTGACAAGACGGGTCACCGGAATGCGGAATTTATTCACCAAGGACTCCCGAATAAAATTCCCAGAAGCACCAGAGTCCAGGCAGGCCACGGCTGAGAGGGAAGAGCTGGCTGAAGTAGAAATCCGTACAGGCACCGTGAGACGTGGAGAAGCCGACTTAGCATCCAGAGACGCCACACCCACGAGAGCTGGGTGCGAGCGTGCATTTCCCAGACGTGGAGGACGGATAGGGCAATCCACCAAAAAATGTTCGGTACTGGCACAGTACAGACAAAGATTCTCTTCCTTACGGCGATTCCTCTCTTCCAGGGTCAGGCGAGACCGATCCACTTGCATGGCTTCCTCGGCGGGAGGCCTAGGCGCAGATTGCAGTGGAGACTGTGGGAGAGGTGTCCAGAGATCTAAGTCTTTTTCCTGGCGGAGCTCTTGATGTCTCTCAGAAAAACGCATGTCAATGCGAGTGGCTAGATGAATGAGTTCATGTAGATTAGCAGGAGTTTCTCGTGCGGCCAGAACATCTTTAATGTTGCTGGATAGGCCTTTTTTAAAGGTCGCGCAGAGGGCCTCATTATTCCAGGAAAGTTCAGAAGCAAGAGTACGGAATTGTATGGCGTACTCGCCAACGGAAGAATTACCCTGGACCAGGTTCAGCAGGGCAGTCTCAGCAGAAGAGGCTCGGGCAGGTTCCTCAAAGACACTTCGAATTTCCGAGAAGAAGGAGTGTACAGAGGCAGTGACGGGGTCATTGCGGTCCCAGAGCGGTGTGGCCCATGACAGAGCTTTTCCAGACAGAAGGCTGACTACGAAAGCCACCTTAGACCTTTCAGTAGGAAACTGGTCCGACATCATCTCCAAGTGCAGAGAACATTGCGAAAGGAAGCCACGGCAAAACTTAGAGTCCCCATTAAATTTGTCCGGCAAGGACAGGCGGAGGCTAGGAGTGGCCACTCGCTGCGGAAGGGGTGCAGGAGCTGGCGGAGGAGATGATTGCTGCTGAAGTTGCGACTGAAGTTGCTGCACAATGGTGAATACTTCCGACAGCTGGTGGGTTAGATGGGCGATCTGTCGGGATTGCTGGGCGACCACCGTGGTGATATCAGAGATATAAGGCAGAGGGACGTCAGCGGGATCCATGGCCGGATCTACTGTCACGATGCCGGCTGGCAGGTAGTGGATCCTCTGTGCCAGAGAGGGATTGGCGAGGACCGCGCTAGTGGACCGGTTCTAAGTCACTACTGGTTTTCACCAGAGCCCGCCGCAAAGCGGGATGGTCTTGCTGCGGCGGTAGTGACCAGGTCGTATCCACTAGCAACGGGTCACCTCTCTGACTGCTGATGATAGGCGAGGTACAAGGGAGTAGACAGAAGCAAGGTCGGACGTAGCAGAAGGTCGGGGGCAGGCGGCAAGGTTCGTAGTCAGGGTGGATAGCAGAAGTTCTGGTACACAGGCTTTAGACACACAATACGCTTTCACTAGGCACAAGGGCAACAAGATCCGGCAAGGGAGTGCATGGGAGGAGGTTAGATATAGTCAGGGACCAGGTGGAAGCCAATTAAGCAAATTGGGCCAGGCACCAATCATTGGTGCACTGGCCCTTTAAGTCTCAGGGAGCTGGCGCGCGCGCGCCCTAGAGAGCGGAGCCGCGCGCGCCAGCACATGACAGCAGGGGACGGGAACGGGTAAGTGACCTGGGATGCGATTCGCGAGCGGGCGCGTCCCGCTGTGCGAATCGCGTCCCCAACGGCCATGACAGTGCAGCGCTCCCGGTCAGCGGGACTGACCGGGGAGCTGCAGGGAGAAAGACGCCGTGAGCGCTCCGGGGAGGAGCGGGGACCCGGAGCGCTAGGCGTAACACAGATCCTGTTTAGTGCTGGCATCTACCTCTATATGGTCATGTATGTAATCACTCATATGGTGTACAGATCCTGTGTACAGCTGGTATCTACCTCTATATGGTGAATGTATGTGGGAATTTGGTCTTTTGTATAATTTATCTTATTCAGTAACAATATAGTTGTATTTGTCAGTGATAATGGTAGTGGTGTTCACATATGGCTGTATCATTTGTCCCTACTGGTGACACACAAAACTGGATGTGTGCACCAATTCAGTCATTTCATTTTGTTTGGAGATGCTGACCATTTTTGGTTTTTCTACTTGTATTATTGGTAATTTTGGTCAGATTTGGTCAGTAACAGTATGATGGTAATTTGTAATTTAGTGATAATATTCCTCCTTGTATACTGGTATTATTGGTAATATTGGTCTCAGTATACAGGAATTGGTCAGTAATAGAATGGTGGTAATATGTATAGTGGCAATGTTCCTCCTTTTATACTGGTATTATTGGTGATATTGGTCTCAGTATACAGGATTTGGTCAGTAACAATATGGTGGTAATATGTATGGTGACATTATTCCTCCTTGTATACTGGTATTATTGGTTGCAGTATACAGGATTAGGTAAGTAACAGTATGATAGTGATAGGAGTATGATGGCTAAAACTACACTGTACAGTTGCCAGCTGGTAATTGAGAGTATATTGAAGGGGAAGGCTATGTGCGAATGGGTGTGAAGAGTGTGGTTATGGGTTTGTCTTTGGTGTTTTTAGGGGCATGGCTTGGGCTATGGGCTCAAGCCCAGCAATGAGACCCAGCAATGCTCCTTCCTGCCGGTAATGGTATATTAAAAATACGAGCAATGCAATGTATTTGTAATATTGAATGCCATATCTAAATTGTGTGTCGCTGCCGCCCAATCAGTCCCACAGACAGCAGCCACCGCTGGTCACTATACTTAAGTAGCAGCGGTGCAGCCCAAGCTGCTGATCATTCACCTGGTGCCGCAGTCACACTCACAAATCAGAGAGCTGTAGTGGCTGCCAGGACTGACGAGTGACCATGCGCCGAAAAGCCACGCAGGAGGATGTCAGTGACGACACTTGTCAGTGTTGCCCAGTCTCCCTGCCGGCACCTGAGCCTGCTGTAGACACAGGCCCGTTAAGTAATGTTGCATCAGAGGTGAGGGAGGTTTATCGAAGTGGGGCATAGGGGGATTCGAGGCAGACGGGGGTTGGGAACTAAAATGGAACATGGGGATCAAACTCTGTTCTCCCCTGTGCCATTTAAATCCCCCTCTCTGATCCCCCTGTTCAATTTCAGTTCCCAATCCCTGCCCCCTCTAATCTCTCTGTGCCATTTCAACTCCACCTCACTGATTTAAAGTGGCTGCAGCGCCTGTTGCATGTTTAGCAGCTCAGGCTGTGCCATGGCCACTTTGGAACAGTGACAAGCGGTGACTTCTGTCTGCAAGACCAGACAGGCAGCAGCACACAATTTGGATGTGGTGTTCTATATTAAAAATACCCTCCATTGCATTGCCAGTATTTTCAATATATGAATACCAGCAGGCCTAGGGGGCCCCTATCTAGACAGGGCCTCCCAGGGGCCTCAGCTCAGGGCTGGTACAATGATTTTTGCTACCCTAGGCAAAAGCTAATTCTGCCGCTACTTGACTCCTCCCATTGACATTCCCCACCTTACTCCTAGAGTGATACACTGTAACAAACCTCCTCCTCATGTAATCTCCTTACTTCTGGGGTCACACACTGTAACAAACCCCCTCCTCATGTAATCTTCTTACTCCTGGGGTCACACACTGTAACAAACCTCCTCCTCATGTAATCTCCTTACTTCTGGGGCCACACACTGTAACAAACCCCCTCCTCATGTAATCTCATTACTACTGTGGTGACAGCTTAGCGGCTGTCATGACCTGGAGAAACTTTCTTGTGGAGGGCAGAAAGGCACTCCATCAAGAGGGCGCTCTAGGTGGTTGCCTATTTTGCCTATAGGTGGAGCTGGCCCTGCTCCAGCCATGCCACTGTAGGGAGCCCCCTAAATTTATTGTTAAACCACTGACTGGGGTGGATACTTTTTTTTTTTTCTTTAGCACTAGCACCGTACATAAAAATGAATCACAGAATACTCTTTAATCATAATTAATTTCATATTGTTGCCTTGTTTATTACAGATATCACCTCATGTCAAAAGCAGTAGGAACAGTTTGCGCCGCGTAAGAAAATTACAGCTTTTAACTTAACTAGAGCTGGAAAGTAATATATGTTTAACAGGGGTTTTTCCATAAATAACTATTCTATCATTTTGGGTTTTATTGCTGATGCTTGGCAAGCTCTATTAAAGCAAATCATTAATTTTGGATCTAATTTTTAATTGAATGTGAAGATAAAAATGCACCAGGGAGTGGATGATGTCCCTAAACTCCTCTAAGCATCTTTATACCATCTATTGCAATCATGCCAGTTTACATTATTAGATGTGCATTAAATCTTCATGTGCACTATAAATAAGAACGAGAAGTACTCCTTTTCCATCCTACGACAGAGGTTATGGTGGTAATTAATATCATTGCCCTCCTTCGTATATATCTGTTCATTCTATTCTGAACTGTAGAGTTCTGTGGCTATATAAAATGTAAAGCCGTGAGGTTAAATGTTTTTATACCAGTTAAAAAATGGTGTATTGGATGGTAATATCCATATTATATCCTGTACTCTAATCTTATTTGTTACACTTCCTATCTACATGTGTTGGAAGCTACTGTGCATAAAATGATAGCTTATAATGATATGAATATTAAAATTATTATCATATTGCTGTTTTAAGAGCACTAAATGAAGTCTTATTATTCCAAATATACTAATAATAATATAATAATTAGATAAGCAAACTTTTTCAAAAGTTCAGTTTTGCCGCTTCTCCGAACTCTGGCAAAAAGTTCTGGTTCTGATCTAACTAGTTCTGTCCCAATCTGTACTTCACCAATAGCCCAAAAATGTGTGTATAACACTGTGAAAGAGTCCTAAAAGCCTGTATAACTCTGTTAGACCACCTAGGAGTGTATCCATGTACTGTTGAGCTGTTTTTAAAGCAAGGTTAATTTCAAATTTACGATAACACGTATGGCTATAGAAAGTGCACAAAAGTGACACAAAACCCTCTATGCACAGCTCTTTCACAATTGGTGTCTTACTTACCTTACAATTAAAGCATATTTTGCACTGACAGAACAGATACAGAATATTACAATAATTGCAATTATACTACAACTATTATATATGTGTGGTCCTACTCCTATCTGTATTGTTCACTGCATAGTTCAATATAGGAGGTATGTATATCCATGTTTCTTGTGGACTACTTCGAATTCAGTGGACTACATCGATGACCATCCTTTTTTTGTTTGTTAATAAAATGGTTAACAAAGGCTTGTGGGAGAATGTTTTTAAGAATAAAAGTTTTTTAAACATGTGTTTTTTTTATTTTTATTTACTTGACAGGCTTAGTAGTGGAAGCTGTCTTATAGACAGAGTCCATTACTAAGCTGTGGCTTAGAGTTAGCCACAAAAACAGCTAGCGCTAACAGGTAGTGCTAAGGTGCCTTAAACGTTATTCAGGCTGTGGAGGGCCAGTAACAATGGTCCTCGCCCACCCTGGTAATGTCAGGCTGTTGCTGTTTGGTTGGTATGTGTATAAAATTAGGGGGAACCCTATGTTTTTTTTTTATATTTAATTATTTAAAAAATGTGTTGGGCTCCCCATATTTTCATTCTCAGCCAGATACCGGTGGGTACTGGGGTAATAATTGGGGGTTAGCACTAGCTGTATTTCAGGCTTACGCTAAGCCCCGGCTTAGTAAAGGACTCTGTCTATAAGACCACTTCCACTACTAAGCGTGTAAAGTAAATAAAAAAAACACAACACCTTTAAAAACTTGTATTTAAAAAACACTCCCCCACAAGCCCTCGTTAACCATTTTATTAATAAAAATTTATTGTTGATTTATAGTTTTTTGCTTTATGTGAGCAAAATTTATTAACCCCCTGTGATAGAATAATAAATATTTCACAGAGAAGCAAAACCAAAGCAAGAAAAGCAAAATGCCTACAGAACTCGCTTACCAAAGCAACAATGATAAATGAGTTGCTAGTTACTAATGTGTGTGTGTGCAGGGGGGGGTGTTCGGGGGGAAGTGGGGGATGTTAGTTCTGTTTAGGGACCAGCCAAGCTTATTATATATTGCTATTTTTACTTATATCTCAGCAACAGCTTGACATATAAACACATGGGGGAGATTTATCAAAACCTGTTCAGAGGAAAAGTTGCCCAGTTGCCCAAAGCAACCAATCAGCACAATTCTTTCATTTTTAACAAGGCCTCTGCAAAATGAAAGAAGAGATCTGATTGGTTGCTATGGGCAACTGGAAAATTTTCCACTGCACAGGTTTTGAGAAATCTCCCCCACAGTGTGTTACCCATATTATCGAACAGTGCCAATAGGCTACCGTAGGTGACATTGCTATCAGCTTCCCTTCCCTTAGCATTAGTGTTACTTAGACATGTCAAAAGGTTTGTTTGTTTTTTTAACCCCTTAACTCGATAACGACCACGGACGAGTATAGACGTCCAGGTTGGCGGCCGTTCCCACACCTGGACGTCTATACTCGTCCATTATTCTCGTGGGTGCTGCCCAGTGCACCCACGAGATCGCGGCAGGGACTCGGCTGTATAACACAGCCGGGACCCTGCTGCACTGCCAGGACTGAAGTAAACTTCGGTCCCGGCAGTTTTAACCCTTACAGCCGCGGTCGGAAATGACCGCGGGCTGTAAGTGTTATGACAGAGGGAGGGAGCTCCTTCTGTCACCCCTGCAGCACCCCGCATCGTGATCGCGGGGTGCTGTGTGTAATACGCGGCTGGCCGGGGCCTGCCATACTGTCGGGAGTGAAGTTCACTTCACTCCCAGCAGTTTAACCCCTACAGCGCTGTAAGGAGTTCTGACAGAGGGAGGGGGCTCCCTCTGTCTCTCCTGCAGCACCCCGCATCGCGATTGCGGGGTGCTGCTGCATACCTGGACTGCCGGGGGTCCTACAAAGACCCCCAGGTCTGCCCTGGGTATTGCCTGTAGGACGTGCCAGAGGCACATCCTGATATGCTGCCTGCTAGTGAAAACTGGTAGGCAGCATATAACTGCAATGCTTTGGAATACTAAGTATTCCAAAGCATTAAAAAGTGTAAAAATAAATAAATAAATAAATAAATAAAAGTGTAAAAATAAATAAAAATGTAATAAAAGTGTAAAAAAAATAAAAATTAAAAAAAAAATATATATATATATATATATATATATATATATTAAAAATACATTTATTAAATTAATCTAATTTTTAAAAAATGCATAATGTGTAGGATCGCATTGGCGGACATCCGCAGCATGTAATATGCTGCGGATGTCCACCATGTGATCCTACACATTATGCAGCAGTCACGGTAATGAGCTCGCTGCTGCGGCCGCTGGGTAGCTTTGTGTGTCCACTCATAGCGGCGGATTTCCCGCCAGCAGTCATGAGCGGACACACTGAGCTACCCAGCCACAGCAGTGATGGATATATTCGCCATGAGCGGGTGCTTATTCCCACAACATGGCGGATATATCCATCAGGAGCCTTAACTGTCACAGACAGACGCGTTATACTGCCAGCCCACCAAGGACCAATCAGAGAGGTCCCTGGTCCAGCCAATAACTTGTAGGGGTGCGGTATATAATTGGGGTCACTTGTGGGGGTGGGGGTACTGTTCTGCCCTGAAAGCCAAATGGCGCTCCTCTCCTTCTGACTCCTACCACGCGGCCAAGGAACCATATATGGCCAAAGCGGGGGTATTTCCGAACATGGAACAAGCAGCTAAATAAAATATAGGGTGCATTTCTTTCAATATCAGAAGTGATATCACCGACTAGGAAATCACTTACATAGTTATGTGATCCTATGTTATCGTAATGATAAATGTCAAGAGGATCTAAACAAGAAAAATCACCGAGAAGTCGTCCTCATGATCAATACAAAATATTGTTTAAAATATAACTTTTAATGTACTACAGACTAAAATTAGAAGATAACAATTGAACTAAGGTATGTGCTACTTGTACTAAATAGTGCTAGGGAGCCCGGGGGTGTGCAGACCCAAATCTTGAGGATAGATAAGTGAATCACGCCTATAGTAGATACAGATGGATGATCTAAGATAGGAGCGACTAAGTTCCTGAATTAGAGGATGTAAATATATGATTATTCAACAATGAAATAATTCAAGGATTAGAGAGATGGAGGGATATGTGCCCACTATGATAAATATACCCATCTCTCTTTCCCTGCCTTTTGAGGGACCCACCTCCTTAACAGGGTGGCCTCAACCACGGTGACGTTCCCTGCTCTCACTAAGTGAGGGGAAAAACAAAAAAATGAGACAATAGATAGAAGGGGATAGGGCTGCACAACCCAAGGCTCCAAAAACAAAGTGTGTGTGATAACCACAATAGTGCAAAAACAATAAAAAAATAACCCAACTCCAACGCGTTTCACCTGTCAAATTTAAACAGGGTCATCAGGGAGAACAGTGGCACCAAACATAAATATTAGTGATAGTGATAGCACCAATTTTTAAAAACAGGGCACTTATGATGACCAAGTATTCCCTCAGAACGCAGCGAACCAGACCCAGATAGTGGCTAAATCCTCCAAGTTTGCCCTCCTAGTGTGGGATGTACACTAGGTGCATGAGGTATGCCACATATATTAAATTATGCCCTATGCAAAGTAGAGGCTATTAATAGCCATGATGTTTACTCATTACAACCATGTACACAAACAAAAAAATAATAAAATAATAGTTTTTCTTTGCATAATTTGCTAGCATAGATATAGATGCAAAAATATACATATACCTAAGTCCTCTGGATTATTAAAGTAGATACAGGTGGTGACGTAGTAGACAATAACACCATTAACCATTACCAGTAAATATGCATAGGTACCATGAAGTAGTTGTGATTGGTCAGGGATACGGCAGGGGGTGACTTAGTGTTAGTGCACTAGTAGATGGGTGCACTACACACAATGGTAGCAACGCGATAGGAGCTACCACTAAATAAACATAAATACATAAACTGCCTAGCCTGGCAGGTATATTGAGTATAGCCAATAAATCACAAACTGGGACCAAAATGTTGGATAGCTGGCATAGATATTCAAGATATTCAAAGATGTAGAAAAAGGCTAGTGGAGTGTAATGGCACCCCAGCAGCAAGTATACTTAGCACCCCCAGACGATGGTACACTTAGGGCATCCGGTCTTTCTGGGCTGGTGACATGCTCAGATGTGTTAAACAGAGTGTACCAGCTGGTTTTAAATAGTGCGCATCTTACCTGGCGACCAATCAGAGCCAGTGGCGCATAATGTGACGTCAGACGCCGGGCGCAAGCAGCGCGTCACTGATCTGTAGATGTCAGTGAAGCGGTCACATGCGTTTACGAGGATGCGGCACTATGGCGCATGCGCGGTATAGCCGCGCCTCCAAACAGGAACTGAATACAATCCAGAGACGCATCACGTGACCTAATTAGGTCACGTGAGCGTTCCAAATGCCGGAAATGGGTTCCGGAAGGTATGTGACATGTAAATAAAGCAAATATTAATTCCATAGCCACCCAAATCATGCAATCCTATATTTGGAGCTAATGTTTTGCATAGAGATAAAAAATTGGTGTTGTTATGTGAATGATCGCTGCTATAGATGATGTACTTAAAGTACAACAAAAGTTATTAAAAGATAGACTGACCAGACAGTGATGTCAGTCAGTAGGTCCCTATTTTTTAGTGTGATAATAGGATAAAAAAAGGGGGACAATTCTAGATAAGCTGTCAATAATGGTTAGTTCTGATGAAATATCAATCTTAGAAATGATAATCCAAGAGAGAGGTCTAGCTATGAGCATCTAGTAAATACGTATATATGTATTAATTGATGACCAAAAAATACTAAAAGATTGGGGGATAACTCCCCAATATGAGAAAGAAGGGGGGGGGGGCAAATTTAACCAGATAAAGGGATTGCCATCTATTAGGGTGTATTATCAAATAAAGGAGGTAAATGACAAATGTTCATTCAGCCCCTCAGGGGATACAGTCCCCAATCTGTAAATCCACTGGGTTTCTTTTTGCAGGAGGCGACGATCAATGTCGCCACCCCTTACATTAGCGTGTACTACCTCCAACACTTGGAAAGAGCTAGCACAAGGTGTAGACGCATGTACAGATCTCATATGATTAGAGATGGGTTTGTCTCTCTGATGATTAATGTCTCCTATATGCTCTAATATGCGACGGCGTAGTTCTCTCTTAGTTTTTCCCACGTATACAAGGGGACAGGGGCATAGGCATGCATAGATCACATTAGAGGTTTTACAATTAGCAAAATCCCGACTAATGTATCTTTGTCCATTATGTGGGCTCTGTAGATATTTTGTCACCTTAATGTACTCGCAGCCTTTACATTTACCACATCTATACGTTCCTACCACTTTCTGATCAAGCCAGGTCCCTTTGGCTGATGGTGGTGTAAAGTGACTATGTATTAATCTGTCACCTAGGTTTCTACCACGTCGATAGGTGATCTGTGGGCGTTCACCCACCAGACCAGATATCAACGGGTCTGATGTCAAGATGGGCCAAAACTGAGTGATAATGTTACGTATAGATGTGGCTGCTGTATCATACGTCCCAATTATTCGGAGACAGTTGTTCTCTTTTTTAGAGCGAGGGATCAGTAACGAACTTCGATTACATTTCCTTACTTCATTATATGCTTTAGTAAGAATACTGTTGGGATATCCCCTCTCTCTAAACCTTCGTCTCAACTTATTGGATTCTGTTCTAAAGGATGTGTCATTTGAACAATTTCTCTTCATGCGTAAATATTGAGCCTTAGGGATACCACGTTTAAGAGGCACTGGGTGATGACTGTCCCATTTTAGAAAATTGTTACCCGCCGTTGGTTTTCTATAAACACATGTATCTATTCTTCCCGAGGGGTTCCTGCTCAACACTACATCAAGAAAACACAGACTGTCTTTGTGTATTTATATAATATCAGAAGTGATGTACAAAAAATATGCCCCCCAAATGATGCATTTGTGAAAAATAGCAAATTTCGAATTTTTAACACTGACTTTGTAATAATTCCTGCCAAAAAACTATGGTGTTAAAATACTCACTGTACCCCCTAGCGAATACCTTGAGGGGTCTGGTTTTTAAAATGGGGTAATTTGGGGGGGGTGTTCCTACGTTCTACTACCTTTTGATTTCTGCAAACCTTGCATAGCACATAAAAAAAGATGTACTTTTCAAATTTTCAAAATTTCAAGTTAAATTGTTAGGCTTCTAACTAATTTAAAATGTTAACTAAAAACAAAAAAATTACATCAAAATAAAGTAGACATCTGAAAGTATAAGTTTCATAAACTATTTGGTCAGTATGTATAATATGCAACCTATTAGTGTTAAAATAGCAAAAAATTGTAATTTTTTGTAAAAATTTCATGATTTTTTGCATTGTAAAAAAAAACTACAAATAATATCGGCTTACTTTTACTATGTACATGAAGGACAACTTGTGACCAAAAAAATGTCAGAATTATCGTGATTGGCAAAACGTTACCAGAGTTATTCTCTAATAAAGATAGACATCCCTGATTTGAAAAAAAAACAGGCCTGGTCTTTCAGGGGCGTACAGGTTAATTTGCATTGGTCCTTAAGGGGTTAAAGGGGTACTACCGTGGAAAACTTTTTTTTTTTTAAATCAACTGGTGCCAGAAAGTTAAACTTTGTTGTAAATCACTTCTATTAAAAAATCTTAATCCTTCCAGTACTTTTTAGGGGCTGTATACTAAAGAGAAATCCAAAAAGAAATGCATTTCCTTTGAAGTTCTGGCCACAGTGCTCTCTGCTGACCCCTGCTGTCCATTTTAGGAACTGTCCAGAGAAGCATATGTTTGCTATGGGGATTTTCTCCAGTTCCTAAAATGGACAGCAGACGTCAGCAGAGAGCACTGTGGTCAGGACATCACAGGAAATGCATTTCTTTTTCAATTTCTCTTTAGTATACAGCCCCTAAAATGCACTGGAAGGATTAAGATTTTTTAATAGAAGTGATTTACAAATCTGTTTAACTTTCTGGCACCAGTTGATTTAAAAAAAAAAAAGTTTTCCATGGTAGTACCCCTTTAAGGACATGCACCGTTAATATACGGCGCTGCTAAGATTACCTTAGCGCACAGCACCATACATTTACAGTGTTGTGTCCCAGGATAACCATATCCTCAGATGCGGTGATCAGGCCGGGATGGCTGCTGTTATCTAACAGCAGCCACCCTGGCATATCCTGGTGGCCCAGAAAATAAGGGTGATCGGTGCTATCCGAGACAGAACCAATCCCACCTCCGCTTGTGTCCTAGCTGATTGGGATCAGGATCGGAGGCTAGGCCGGCAGTTTCGCACGTAAGTGTGTGCTTTTTCCGGCCCGGAAGAAGCACACACTATCGTGCAAAACTGCCGGCGTAGCCTCCGAGTGCCATACACCAGCGCCTATGCTGTGACCCGGCACCCCGTTACCGGATTTCCAGGCTTGACCATCTCTGGTAAGCAGTGAGTGCATGTACGGGCTCTTCATTTATTCTAGATTTGTAAATTACTTCTATAAAAAAATTTTTAATGCTTCCTGTATTTATCAGCTGCAGAATGCTTCACACGGAGTTTTGCTCTTACTCCTAAAATGTCCAGAGTAGGAGCAAATCTCCATAGCAAGCCTATTCTGCTCTGGACAGTTCCTAAAATGGACAGAGGTGTCCACAGAGAGCACTGTGGTCAGACAGAAAGGAAATTCAAAAAGAAAATAACTTCCTCTGTAGCATAAAACAGCTGATAAGTACTGGAAGGATTAAGATTTTTAAATAGAAGTAATATACAAATCTGTTTAACTTTCTGGCACCAGTTGAGTACCCCTTTAAGGTTCACTGTATCCCTTGTTACATTCCTTGAGTGTACCATGTTTTTTTTTTTTCTTTTGCTGTTCTGGTGCCATGGGGCTTCCTAAATGTGACTTGCCCCCAAAAAACATTTCAGCTAAATTCTCTATTCTAAAGCCTAATGTCGCTCCTTCCCTTCTGAGTCCTGTAGTGCGCCCACAGAGCACTTTAAATTCACATATGAGGTATTTCCATACTCGAGATGGATTGGGTTACAAATTTGAGGGGGGGCTTTTTCTCCTTTAAACCCTTGTAAAATTAACAAAATAGGTTTACAAGAACATGCTAGTGTAAAAAAGGAGATTTTATGTTTTCTCCTACAATTTGCTGCTATTCTTGTGAAACATCTAAAGGGTAAAGAAACTTTCTGAATGTCATTTTGAATACTTTGTGGGGTGCTGTTTCTATAATGGGGTATTTTATGTAGGATTTCTTACAGAAAGGCCCCTCAAATCCACTTCAAGCTGAACTGGTCCCTGAAAAATTCTGATTTTGAACTTTTCATGAAAATTTGGAAAATTGCTGTTATACTTTAAAGCCCTCTTAGTTACATAGTTAGTTACATAGTTAGTATGGTTGAAAAAAGACATACGTCCATCAAGTCCAACCAGGGGATTGCAGGGAAGGATGTAAGGGGATAAGGGAAAGGGATGTAGTTTTATAATTCTGCATAAGCTTTAATGTTATTTTGTTCCAGGAATGTATCTAACCCTGTTTTAAAGCTGTTAATTGTTCCTGCTGTGACCAGTTCCTGAGGTAGACCGTTCCATAAATTCACTGTCCTCACGGTAAAGAAGGCGTGCCGCCCCTTTAGACTAAACCTTTTCTTCTCCAGACGGAGGGAGTGCCCCCTCGTCCTTTGGGGGGGTTTAACCTGGAACAGTTTTTCTCCATATTTTTTGTATGGGCCATTAATATACTTATATACGTTTATCATATCCCCCCTTAAACGTCTCTTCTCAAGACTAAACAATTGTAACTCCTTTAATCGCTCCTCATAGCTAAGATGTTCCATGCCCCATATTAGTTTGGTCGCGCGTCTCTGCACCCTTTCCAACTCTGCAGTGTCCCTTTTATGAACAGGCGACCAAAACTGAACAGCATATTCCAGGTGAGGCCGTACCAATGCTTTATAAAGGGGGAGTATTATGTCCCTGTCCCTTGAGTCCATGCCTCTTTTGATACATGACAATATCCTGCTGGCTTTGGAAGCAGCAGCCTGACATTGCATGCTATTCTGTAGTCTGTGATCTACAAGTACACCCAGATCCTTCTCTACCAGTGACTCTGCCAGTTTAATCCCCCCTAAGACATACGACGCATGCAGGTTATTAGTACCCAGATGCATAACTTTACATTTATCCACATTGAACCTCATTTGCCAAGTGGATGCCCAGACACTTAGTCTATCCAAGTCATCTTGTAACTTATGCACATCCTCTATAGACTGTACCGTGCTACAAAGCTTGGTGTCATCTGCAAAGATAGAAACAGAGCTGTTAATACCATCCTCTATATCATTGATAAATAAATTAAACAGCAGCGGGCCCAGTACTGAACCTTGGGGTACACCACTAATAACCGGGGACCAATCAGAGTACGAATCATTTACCACCACTCTCTGGGTACGATCCATGAGCCAGTGTTCAATCCAGTTACAAACTAAAGTTTCCAAGCCCAAGGACCTTAACTTACCTGTCAGACGTCTGTGAGGGACAGTATCAAACGCTTTGGCAAAATCCAGAAACACTATATCCACAGCCATTCCTCTGTCAAGGCTTCTACTCACCTCTTCATAAAAGCAAATTAGATTGGTTTGACAACTTCTATCCTTAGTAAACCCATGCTGGCTATCACTTATAATACTATTATCCCCTATGTATTCCTGAATGTAATCCCTTATAAGTCCTTCAAACAATTTACCCACAATGCACGTTAGACTTACCGGTCTATAATTGCCTGGCGAAGACCTAGAGCCCTTCTTGAAGATTGGTACCACATTAGCCTTGCGCCAGTCCCTTGGCACAATACCAGACACCAGAGAATCTCTAAATATCATGAACAAGGGTACAGATATTACTGGACTTACCTCTCTAAGAACTCTTGGGTGTAGTCCATCCGGCCCTGGAGATTTGCTTACATTTACTTTACTTAACTTACCTTGTACCATCTCTACATTAAGCCAGTTCAGTACATTATATGATGTGTTACCAGCACTGACCTGGCCAATGTCAGCTCCTTCTTCCATAGTATATACAGAACTAAAGAACCCATTCAGTAGCTCCGCCTTCTCTTGATCGCCCGTGACAACCTCCCCATTATCATTATTAAGGGGTCCTACATGCTCTGTCCTTGGTTTTTTTGTATTTATATATCTAAAAAAATATTTAGGATTAGTTTTGCTTTCTTCGGCCACCTGTCTCTCATTTTGAATTTTTGCTGTTTTTATTACATTTTTACAGATTTTATTAAGCTCCTTGTACTGTTTAAATGTTATAGCTGACCCATCAGATTTGTATTTTTTGAAGGCTATTTTTTTGTTGTTTATTGCTCTTTTAACCTCATTTGTCAGCCATGTAGGATTTAGTTTTAATCGTTTATATTTGTTCCCCTTTGGTATATATTTAGCTGTATAGTTATTTAGAGTTGATTTAAAGATGTCCCATTTACTAATGTCTTTAATGTCTTTAAAAAAGTAAAATCATGTCTATTTTATGATGCCAACATAAAGTAGGCATATTGTATATGTGAATCAATATATTAATTATTTGGCATGCTCAAATAAGCAGAGAGTTTCAAAGTTAGAAAAATACAAAATTTTCCACATTTTCATGAAATTTTGGAATTTTTCACAAAGAAATGAAGCAAGTATTGACAAAAATTTACAACTATCACAAAGTAGAATATTTCACACAAAAAAACAGTCTCAGAATCAGATTGAAATGTAAAAGCATCCCAGAGTTATTAATGCACAAATTGACATGGGTCAGATTTGCAAAAAATGGCCTGGTCCTTAAGGTTAAAATGGGCTTGGTCCTTAAGGGGTTAAATCACAGTAATGTCTTAAAGGGGTTGGCCCAGCTTAATACTCCAAGCTTTCTCCAGCAGCCAGAATTGGTCAATAAAGCCGAAAGCAGCCATGGCTGGGAAGTTAAGCAATTCACGTAACTTTCAGTGTCTTAAATTAAAGTTGTGTGAGTGGTGCAGCCCTGTGGGATACTCTATTTACATAACTCTTGGAGTTACATAACGGCGTGACTCGTGGGACTACTCTATTTGCGTAACTGCCATTGAAGTCAATATGAGTTTCGAAATTGCGCAACTTCCCAGCTTCGGCTGCTTTCAGCTTTCCCGACCACCTATGGCTTCCGCAAACAGGCTGGAGGAGTGGAGAAAGACAGAAGAAGCGAGATGCGACAACCCCTTCAAGTTTATCATCCTTTTTACTCTCTATATTAAGGATAGCATATATTCTTAATAACAAAAATGTGAATTTCCGGTTTGTCATGCACCAATGAAGAAACAATCTAGATTTCATACAACTGAAGAAGTTCTTGCATTTTCAAGATAAGAGTCAGATAATTTAGTGCAAGAGTATGCATTTGTTAAACATGAATTTTGCATTAATCTTATGATGCAACTTATTTTACTTGGCCTTATTATTGTGTTTTTACCTCAAATGTATTTGTACTTCCAGAAAAGAAAAGGTGAATAGCATTACATTTTGTTATACCTCTTATTCCACATTTAACTGTTGATTGCGATGTTCTTCAGTGCATTTTTTATTTTTAATCTCTTCATATGTGGTTTGAAAATTATGTAAATAATTTAGTGTCTAAATGATTTTCAGAACACTTTTCCAATTAACATTTCATCTGTCATCTATTTGTGCAATTATCCTTCAGCTATATTCTGGTTTAATTTTTGTACATCTCTTCAAAACACATTAAAAATGGCATATTAAAGACAGTTGTTCAGATTATGTGGAGATCTTTGGTGAGTGCTCACTTCTGGAAATTAAATTCTGAAAGAATATCTCCAGTATCTTGGCTTACCAAGTGATTTCATATAAACTTCTCTGTTAGATGAGGCAAAATGTATACATTTTTAAACTGCTGTCATCTAAAAATGGTTCCGAAACTAGTTAGTTCTGTTCCATATTTGTTATGGCACTATTTGGCGTTCTTTTTATTTCATTTTATAACACCCATTTACTGTGTCCAGTGATGGAAAGGCACATTAAAGGGGTACTCTGCCCTAGACATCTTATTCCCTTTTCAAAGGATAGGGGATAAGATGTTTGATTGCAGGGGGTCCTGCTCCTGGGGACCCCCAGGATCTCTTTTGTGGCACCCAGACATCCTGTGCACAGAGCAAACTTTGCTCCATGGCGGATGAATGGCAATGCGGGCGGAGACTCGTGACGTCACAGCCACGCCACACTTGTGACATCACAACCACGCCCCCTCAATGCAAGTCTATGGGAGGGGGCATGAGGCTTGCATTTAGTGGGTGTGGCCATGATGGCACAAGTGGGGTGTGGCTGTCACATCATGAGCCACCGGTGCTGTACACGACGCTCTAAGCGAACGCCAGGTGCAGCAGGGAGATGAAGGGGGTCCCAAGCGGCGGGACCCCCACGATCAGGCATCTTATCCCCTATCTTTTGGATAGGGGATAAGATGTCTAGGAGCAGAGTACCCCTTTAAGGGCGGTACAATGGAGGTCAAGGGTTCTGGAGTTTGATGAAATACCCTAGATATAAATCTAGAGGTACAAAGGAGTTTACACAGGATTGTTGGTGCTGTTTTTTGGCTTAGGATATAGGAAAAAAGATTGCATACTAATAAAATCTTCCTAAAAAAGTTTGAGCGGTCATAGGTACTGGTCGCAGAGCAGAGGGATAGAATATATTGGCAGCTATGCCACAGTGTCCTTCTCCATGTATGCAATGAGAAGTTGAAACTATAGATCTCAGTAGGTGTTGGGCAAAAATGTACACACAAACTGTAAATTACTGGGCCAAATCATTATCCTTTTCCTAGACTACTGCAATGGATTTATGTGTGTGTAATAGGGCTCCATTTCATATATGTAGCAACCCAGCTGGAGTAAAACTGATGATCAAACTAATCCCATTAGTCAGTCACATCTGACGGGGGAACATGTCTTGCTTTGTTGATCTCTTAACACTTTTCTCATCTCTGGGGACATACTATATATTCAAATAAGGAACCAAGATAAACACCAGCTGTAGTGCCCATTTTTTAACAGAGAACACAGTTTTGCATGAATAGTTTTTCCAAAAGTAATAATCCAGCAGAAGGAAACTTCAGTACAACTTAAACTTTAGTTAAACAAAAAATGTGGTTTGTGATTAAGGTCATGCATTGACCAAAATGCGTCGGTTAATGGTTCTTATTTCCATAGAAGTACAAGTTTTTAAAGATGTTCAATAAACCAAAGTTTTACAGACGTTTCCATCTGCTGGATTATTTAGGCTATCCGTACAAGTTGAACATCAGAGAGAGTGAGAGCCGGTGTACACTGTTTATGTGTTAACTATATTACTGTTTTGCATTACTGTGTTATCAAAAATGAACACATCCTAAAAGCATTGCTTTTGTGTGCTAAAATATGTTATCCTCTTGTCAGTGCTTTCTCATTCAAAAACACACTATGCCATGGGATTATCACAGTAACATTGCTACCTTTATAAGATGATCTAATAAACATCATGCTATTCGATACCTACTTATTTGCATTTATTTTTCTGGAATGTGACAAGTTAATTTATTAACTGTCAACAGCCTACAAACATCTTCCTATGGCCCCTTTTTTTCCCCTTTAAATATATGTTACCATGGTCTCCCACCATTTTCACTCAAACATAGTGGGGTTTTATGGAACATTAGGTATGTTGTGTCAACCCTAATAGCTCAGAAATACTAGTTTAACAGCATGTAAAGCCCATATTGGTATCACAGTGTTATATGATACGCCACAAGAGTGATTTCCCAAACCTAGCAACACATGTTATGACATTATTATGCTTAACTTTCAAAATATACACACCTTTACTTCTTATGTGGGTATTACTCCTTATATCGGTTTATGGATTGAATGACAGCAGTTTTAGATGGTAGTTTTAACTGAGGTTGTTTTAACTCATAATTATTTTTAATGTTAAACATCTTTCAGTGGAGTGTACACCTTCGTAAAATGATGAAAGTGTCTTAAAGTGCAAAAGGCATTGTTTTGTTTTTTAAACTTGCTGCATTGCTGCATTATATATATATATATATATATATATATATATATATATATATATAACACAAAAGAGAAAAAAGGTACGCACCTAGTGCAGATTACCCAGGTAAAGTCGGAGTGGAATAAGGAGAAGAGCTGTAGAGATGGCCCCTTACCTTACGATGTTATGCTGAGAGCATAACATCTATTGTAGCATGTGATTGAGAAAGCAGCCTCTAAATCCCTCCAGTCATCTGATACAGGGAACCGGTAACATCAAAGCAAGTAAGGATAGGAAGAACTTCCAAGAAAAGTGGGACATCAAATAGGGCGCTGGACTCAAACGATATGATTCAATCGTTTATTGGAAAGGTGCAACCCTAAAAAACAGAGAGCGTTTCCAGCCCGAACTGGGCTCTTTGTCAGGCAATATCAAAACATGTGGAATACACAGCTTAATAGGGAATGATACCGAAACACTTCCGGGTTGAATCACGGTAACATTAACCGGAAACAAAACAATATGTAAAACCATATAGAATTATTTAAAATAAGACAAAGAACACCACAGAGTAAAACATGACAAGTATAAAATACATGAGATACATAAAATCCATATAAAACCAACATAATTATAAAAATCAAGGTACCGTAACCATCGGGGCAGAAGTGATCCTAGTAAAATGTCTAAATGACGGGAGCATGTGCATTAAATGCAAGGACGTCACATAGCGTAAAAGGCTAATGAGAAAAGAATCACGCATGCATATTAGTAATGTAGCCCGTAAAGGAACAAGGCAGATAGTATGAAGAGCCCTTTGCAATACATTGGGCGCACCACTCTTCCTTTACATTTACGTCTCAATCAATATCGACAGAATATAAAGAAAAAATACTTACTGCATGGTGTGTGGAAACATCTGTCCTTGGCTCACCCAGATGGCGATCATTTTATTTCCATCACCCCGATCGATTTTGTTCCAGCGACTGCTAGCAACAGATTTGAACAACTTAAACGCCTGGAAATGTTATGGATTTATCGCATGCATACGCTGTCCCCTCATGGTCTAAATGAAGTCATAGTCTGAATCTTCATACTATCTGCCTTGTTCCTTTATGGGCTACATTAGTAATATGCATGCGTGAGTCTTTTCATATTTGCCTTTTACGCTACGTGACGTCCTTGCTTCTATTGCGCATGCTCCCGTCATTTAGACATTTTACTAGGATCAATTCTGCCCCGATGGTTACCGGTACCTTGATTTTTATAATTACGGTATGTTGGTTTTATATGGATTTTATGTATCTAATATATTTTATACTTGTCATGTTTTACTCTGTTGTGTTCTTTGTCTTGTTTTAAATAATTCTATGTGGTTTTACATATGGTTTTCTTTCCGGTTGATGTTACTGTGATTCAACCCGGAAGTGTTTCAGTATCATTCCCTAATAAGTTGTGTACTCCACATGTTTTAATATTGCCTGTCGAAGAGCCCAGTTCGGGCTGGAAACGCTCTCTCTGTTTTTTAGCGTTGCACCTCTCCAATAAACGATTGAATCATGTCGTTTAAGTCCAGCGCCCTATTTGATGTCCCGCTTTTCTTGCAAGTTCTTCCTATCCTTACTCGCATATATATATATATATATATATATATATATATATATATATATAATTTATTTATTTGCTTTGTTAACAAACCTATAGTTGACCTCCTATAACTGGACCATAGAATACATATACATTATAATGAAGCAGAAAAATGGACCCAGCGCAGACTTTCAGCATTGAAAACTTCTTTATTCAGGTACCAACAAGAACAGGATAAAAGTGATGCATTTCAGCCAGATAGACTAGCCTTACTCATACTAAAAACTTTTGAATGCAATGGGCTTAACCTGATAACGACCATGGACGTCTATGCTTGTCCAATGGCCGTTACCGGGGTATGACGGGGGCTCCTGACTCGAGCCGGCGTCATAAAGGCCAGCCCCCAGCTGATTCTTGTAGCTGGGGACCGGTGTTAATAGCCGTGGCCAGCTATTAACCCTTTAGATTGCCGCTGTCAAAGTTGACAGCGGCGTCGAAAAGTGCCTGTATCCCGTCCCTGGTGGTCCAGTGGGGTGGATCGCCACCATGCAGCGTGATCGCGGGGGGGCCATCCACTACTAAGGTAGCCTGAGGGCTTACCTCTCCTGCTGCGGCGGCTCCGGGGCTCTGAATGATAAAGCCTGGCAGGGCCAGGCTTTATCAATCGAGCGCAGAGCACACAGATCATTGTAGTTTTATGGAACCACAATGATCTGTATGAGGAATCTAATGATTCCTCGTAAAAGTCCCCTAAGGGGAGTAAAAGTGTAAAAAAAAAAAAAGGTTAAAAACACACACATTAACCCCTTCCTTATTAAAGGTTTAAATCACCCCCCTTTTCCCAAATTCCATATTAAAAATATGTAGCCATAATAAAAATACACATATGTGGTATCGCCGCGTGTGTAAATGTCCGAACTATAAAAATATATAATTAATTAACACACAAAAAAATTCCAAAGTCCAAAATAGCGTATTTTTGGTCACTTTTCATACCATAAAAAAAGGAATAAAAAGCGATCAAGATGTCCGATCAAAATAAAAATGGTACCGATTAAAACTTCAGATCACGGTGCAAAAAATTTGCCTTCAAACCACCCTGTACGCGGAAAAATGTAAAAGTTATAGGTGTCAGAAGAGGACAATTTTAAATGTATACATTTCCGTGCATGTAGTTACGACGAAATCAAACCTATATAAGTAGGGTATCATTTTATGGACCTACAGAATAAAGATAAAGTGTCATTTTTACAGAAAAATGTACAGCGTAGAAACAGAAGCCCCCAAAATTTACAAAATGGTGTTTTTTCTTCAATTTTGTGGCACAATGATTTTTTTTTCCGTTTCGCCGTAAATTTTTGTGTAAAATGACTGATGTCATTACAAAGTAGAATTGGTGGCGCAAAAAATAAGCCCTCATATGGATTTTTAGGTTATGATTTTTAAAAGGGAAGGAGGAAAAAACAAAAGTGTAAAAACAGAAAAATGCTTGGTCCTTAAGGGGTTAAGTAGGGGGAACATCACCCAGCAAACAGGTTCACCTGAACTCATCAGGGTTACATGTTCGGAGGACGACATCCGCCCCTCAAGGCCAAAGTTACATAGTTGTTTCAACATAAGAATGTACAGTTATATAAATACCAATAACTGCAAAATATACAACAATATGAAAATGTACAAATGCAAGAAAAATATATAAATAAAAAGCATATAAACAAAAACAAATACAAGTGTATTCGTTTAAATAACCCAATGGGAGAAAAATCCCTCATGGTGGCACAACACTGTGCACAGAAACATGAAGGCAGCTATGCAACTATGTTCCTGAAGGGTATTGAGAAAGTATCCCTCCTGACCAGAGGCGGCAATTTCAAACAGAAGATCCTAGATAGAGAGATCTTCTGGATCTTAGAATATCCTAGGGGTCTGAATAGGTGGCTGGATATCACACTACATTATTAATAATATTTGCACATGCATTTTTGTCATACTTGCATTTTATTTTTCCACAATTTCATCAATGACAGGGCTATTTGTTATTTTTCTATATTTTATTATTGCTTATATTTATTGCTTCTGCTTTTCCATGTTATACTGTACATGATGGAGAACAGACTGTGACATTATATGTAAATTGATGTAGATTTCTCATAATTAAATTTATCCCGCACAGTCTGTTCCCCATAGAGTACACAAGTTCTCATAGTTGTTACGGTACATATGTACTTGCTTGTTCCCATGGGGGATTTTTCTCCCATTGGGTTATTTAAACAAATACACTTGTATTTGTTTTCGTTTATATGCTTTTTATTTATACATTTTTCTTGCATTTGTACTTTTTCATATTGTTGTATATTTTGCAGTTATTGGTATTTATATAACTGTACATTCTGATGTTGAAACATCTATGTAACTTTGGCCTTGAGGAGTGGACGTCCTCCTCTGAACATGTGACCCTGACGAGTTCAGGTGCACCTGTTTGCTGGGTGATGTTCCACCTACTTAAGCCCATTGCATCCAAAAGTTTTTAGTATGAGTAAGGCTAATCTATCTGGCTGAAACGCGTCACTTTTATCCTGTTCTTGTTGTTACCTGAATAAAGAAGTTTTCGATTGCACGTCTGCGCTGGATCCATTTTTCTGCATCAAGTTTTCCTCGGTGCTGGGTTGCACCTGTCCGGCGCGGACACCGAGCGTAATCAGGGGTGAGATGATGAACTCTATTTCTCTATCTGGATTTCTGTACCCACATCTTGCTCCTCCTATATAAAATGGTTTACTGTATCTGTATTGCCACCAATTATACACAGTATGACAACCAGCATTTGTGTGCAACCATTGGATTTGCACCATGATCGTGCTGAACGTATATGTAAGATTTTCAATGGTAGCAACACAGAGACACAGGATTCTGTGGATTTAAGTATCCACACAAAGCTGGAAAACGCCCTGATTGCTGAATCAAACGTATGGTTTGATGTTTCTACCCTAAAAAAATATGTGGAACAAGCCATGGTTCCCAGGGGTCTAAGAATCTAAAAATTTCCTACCACCATATTTTGTCAGCAGTTCCAACAAGACTGGAAGCTTCTCCTAACAGACTCTTCATTTCATGAAACTAATAATTCAATATGAAGAGTAAGCATTACTTGAGAAACAAGCAGAGATTGAGAAACTGCAACAGGAAACCTCCCAATATAAAAACTGTGCTTCTTTTTCTACCTTTGATGAAAGGATCAATACTAACTTGGCTAAACTTGAAACTACATTAGCAGAATCCAAGTTTAGATGTGACCTCCAGGACTATAAAACAAATAATGTCTATCATTGGCCTAATTTAGATCCGAAGGCAAGTACTACTCGTTCTATTCTCAAGAAGTACAAGAACCGCAGGCACTGTGGCAGACATGTGAACAGGCAGCAGAGAGTCATTGGTTGCATTCATAGGTAAACAATACATCCTCCCGTGACCAGCCTGGGAAACTCGTGTAACCGCCTCCACTCCAAAAACCAAAGAGCGGGCAGGAAACACAAACAGAAACAAAAGAAACCCCCATTGGAATGTCAAGGAGAGGAAAAAGAATGAAATCTTCCTATTTTCAATTTATCAGCAAAGACTTTTTTGGAGGAACAGATATCTGTATTAGCGAGGGTCTTGTCATTTGCACCTACATACAGTTTGACTTTCTTCGTACTGTGCTGGATATGAATAAGTTTGTTAGAAATATCACATTACACAAACACTTCTGTGCCTCCACTGCGGATAATGAAGATATATTGTTCTCTTTGCAGGATAGTTTATCATTAGAACATAGTGGTGTAATGGATTATGTTGGAACTGCTGATATTGTAGAACGTGTTCACATTGAAGGTGCGTCTTTTGCAGGTTCCGATGTAGTGGCGGGTTTTTCTTTTAGGGAACTCATTACTGCATCTGACCTGCAACAACTTGCTACTCATGACACCCCATGTAGACCCCAATGCAGGATTTTATCCTATCATGTCTAGAACTTCAGTTCATGATAATTTTCAGGATTGTATGGAGAAAGAACTTGCCATTTTGGCACAACCCCCCCCCCCCTTAAAACATAACCTCACATTTAAAGAACGAAAGGCATTGAGAGAATTAGAGATCATGGACGATATTGTCACCCGTGAGGTGGATAAGGGGGGAGGAGTTATTATTTTAGATAAAGGTCTATATGGTAAGTTAAATAGTAACATGCTATCTGATTCTGCAATGTACAAAAAAATTTTGTGCAATCCTACTTCTTCTTTTCAAAGGGAATTGGCAGATTTTGTGGATCTTGGGCAGAGGAATGTTTTTTTTTTTTTTTACCTCAAGGGAGGCAAAATATATTAAAATACACATCCTGTTATACCTATATTCCACTCTCTGCCCAAGATCCACAAGGAACAATTCCCACCACCTATGCGACCAATTGTCACTGGGATTGGATCTCTTAATGAAAGACTTTGTGCTTGGGCCGACACATTATTGCAACATCTGGTAGCACAAATTCCAGTTTTTTTTACAGGATACTATACATGTATTAGCTGCCTTTCATGATTTCACATGGACTGATGATCTTTCTTGGATTACAGTGGATGTTAGATCCTTGTATTCCATTATTCCATATGACAAAGCTATTATAGCATTACATTGGTTTTTACACACCTATTCAGACTACCCAGAGGATCTGCAGGAATTTCTTGTTTTATGCGTTGATTATTTACTGACATATTTTTTTAATGTTTGATGGCATCTTTTACCTGCAGATCACCGGTACGTCCATGGGGGCGAAATTCTCCCCCTCTCTCGTCAACATCTTTATGTGTTGATGGGAGAGGGGGATTATTTTCTCCCCCAGTAACCCTTTTACAGACAGCATTAAATGGTACGGCCACTACATTGACGATCTCCTATTTATTTGGTGATCGGGTGTAGCGGCCGTGGAAGATTTATTTCTCTGATGGGCGATTCTGATACCCAAACCATAGCCACAACCACTTACGTAAACACACTGCTACAAATTCCATTCTTCACGCCTCTTCTTGTCATCCCTCCCCACGTCATTTCCAATTTGCCAGTGGGGGAGATGATAAGAGCTAGATGCAATCTTTCTACCAGTGCCACCTTTGAGCTTGAAGCTGAAGCAGTAAAAACTTGTTTGCTGTGTAGGGGATATCCCAGACAAGGCATTGACAAAGCAAAAGATATATCATGCCAAAAAGATCGGGACAAGCTAATAGGCTCCGACACTGATGGTACTAGAACTTCTAATCTCTACAAAAACAACAAAGATAATAATATGTCTTCTGCTCAACCTGTCATGTTTATCACTCAATACAGTCAAAATTATAAAGCCATATATAATATGGTGCACAAATATATGCCCATTATTATGAGCAACCCTCTATATGCTGATGCTCTTAAGGGGGGCTATAAATGTATCTCACGCAAAGCACCCACATTGGCTAAAAAACTTTCCCCAAGCCTCTTTTATAGTAAGGTCAAGCACAATATCCTGTATTATACTCCAGAGCTGTACTCACTATTCTGCTGGTGGGGTCACTGTGTACATACATTACTTATCCTATACTGATCCTGAGTTATATCCTGTATTATACTCCAGAGCTGTACTCACTATTATGCTGGTGAGGTCACTGTGTAATGTATGTACACAGTGACCTCACCAGCAGAATAGTGAGTACAGCTCTGGTGTACAGCGACTGATTTCAGTTATTTTTTCCAAAGGGTGTGTAACCAAATATTAAGTTAAGGGCGCAAATAATTTTGTTTGGTGTGACATTATGTCCAATTTGCTTTTTTCCCTCCCTTTTTTTGGTTTAGTTCCAATACACACAAAGGTAATAAACATGTGTATAGCAAAACATGTGTTACTGCATTCCTTTTCTGTGAAAAATACTTAATTTTCTTGAAAAATTTCAGGGTTGCCAACATCTACGGCTAG
Organism: Hyla sarda; assembly: GCF_029499605.1. NCBI lineage: Eukaryota > Metazoa > Chordata > Amphibia > Anura > Hylidae > Hyla > Hyla sarda. The sequence goes on from NC_079189.1 coordinate 426,150,757, forward strand.
TACTGTAGCACACAGAGCACACAGATGTGGTCACAACGTATGTATTTGCTGCAAAATTATGCATGTTTCTACCCAATTCATGTCATATAGCACAGGTAAAACATAAAGCATACAGCAATACATTAATTGCAATACTATATTTTTTCTTGTAGGCAGTGCAAAGTGCAATATGTGGGATGTACCACAGACAAACAAAGTTAGAATCCGAAAACGTTTATCGGACCTCCCACATTTTTGCACCCGCAATACCTCCATGGTGTCACAACACTGTGCTCAGAAACATGAAGGCAGCTATGCAACTATGTTCCTGCAGGGTATTGAGAAAGTATCCCCCCCCCCCCCCCAGCACCCGACCAGAGGTGGCAATTTCAAAAAGAAGATACGGATAAATCCCTTTTTGAGATTCTCCTGGATATACTCAGCCATGGCTTTAGTCTCAGGAACCAATAGAGGATATATACTTCTACGAGGAGGAGTGGTACCAGGCTGAAAATCAATTGGGCAATCATAAGGACGATGTGGAGGCAGAGACTCAGCCTGTTTCTTGCAGAAAATGTTAGAGAAATCTTGGTAAGGTGGTGGCAGACCAGGTAAAGGAGGAGGACGAAAACATTTTTAGACTAAACTGATTGGAGGCAAAGATTTTGACAGGATTGTCCCCAGCAAATAATTTCTCCAGCTCTCCAATCCAAGTCCGGAGGATGGCATTGCAGCCAAGGAAGGCCAAGAAGAATCTCTGAAGTACAGTGTGGGAGTACATAGAATTAAATATTTTCTTTATGCAATACACCCACTTGCATGACAAGAGATTCAGTACCGAAGTGAACCATACAGTCCAAATTTTGTACATTAACAGAGGAGATGAACAAGGGCTTGGCAAGTCGAGTGACAGGAAGATGACACTTGTGGATCAAAGAAGCATCAATAAAGTCACCCGCTGATCCAGAATCCAAAAATGCTGTAGCACAGAAGGAAGCCTTGGCTGAAGCAAAGACTTGTGCAGAAATACAGTCATGGCTGTAAATGTTGGCACCCCTGAAGTGTGTCTAGAACATAAAGTATTTCTCACAGAAAAGGATTGCAGTAACACATGTTTTGCAATACACATGTTTATTCCCTTTGTGTGTATTGGAACTAAACAAAAAAAGGGAGGAAAAAAAGCAAATTGGACATAATGTCACACCAAACTCAACAAAGGGTTATTTACAAAATTATTGGCACCTTTTCAAAATTGTGGATAAATAAGATTGTTTCAAGCATGTGATGCTCCTTTCAACTCACCTGGGGCAAGAAATAAGTGTGGGCAATCTAAAAATCACACCTGATAATAATAATCTTTGCATTGTGTGTCTGTGTGTGCCATACTACGCATGGACAACAGAAAGAGGAGAAGAGAACAGTCTGAGGACTTGAGAACAAAAATTGTGGAAAAATATCAACAATCTCAAGGTTACAATTTCATTTCCAGAGATCTAGATTTGCCTTTGTCTACAGTGTGCAACATTATAAAGAAGTTTGCAACCCATGGCACTGTAGCTAATCTCCCTGGGCGTGGACAAAAGAGAAAAATTTATGAAAGATGTCAACGCAGGAAAGTCCGGATGGTGGATAAGCAGCCCCAAACAAGTTCCAAAGATATTCAAGTTGTCCTGCAGGCTCAGGGAGCCTCAGTGTCAGCGCAAACTATCCGTCAACATTTAAATGAAATGAAGCGCTAAGGCAGGAGACCCAGGAGGACCCACTGCTGACACAGAGACATAAAAAAGCAAGACCACATTTTGTCAAAATGAACTTGAGGAAGCCAAAATCCTTCTGGGAAAACATCTTGTGGACAGATGAGACCAAAATAGAGCTTTTTGGTAAAGCACATCATTCTACTGTTTACCAAAAACGGAATAAGTCCTACAAAGAAAAGAACACAGTACCTACAGTGAAATAAGGTGGAGGTTTCATGACATTTTGGGGTTGTTTTGCTGCCTCTGGCACTGGTTGCCTTGAATGTGTGCAAGGCATCATGAAATCTGAGGATTACCAATGGATTTTGGGTCGCACTGTACAGCTCAGTGTCAGAAAGCTGGGTTTGAGTCCGAGATCTTGGGTTTTCCAGCAGGACAATGACCCCAAACATACATCAAAAAGCCCCCAGAAATGGATGGCAACAAAGCGCTGGAGAGTTCTGAAGTAGCCAGCAATGAGTCCAGATCTAAATCCCATTGAACACCTCTGGAGAAATTTTAAAATTGCTGTTGGGAAAAGGCGCCTTCCAATAAGAGAGACCTGGAGCAGTTTGCAAAGGAAGAGTGGTCCTGAGAGGTGTAAAAAACTTATTGATGGCTATAGGAAGCAACTGATTTTAGTTATTTTTTCCAAAGGGTGTGTAACCAAATATTAAGTTAAGGGTGCAAATAATTTTGTCCCGACCAATTTTGGAATTTGGTGTGACATTATGTCCAATTAGCTTTTTTCCCTACCTTTTTTTGGTTTAGTTCCAATACACACAAAGGTAATAAACATGTGTATAGCAAAACATGTGTTACTGCAATCCTTTTCTGTGAGAAATACTTCATTTTCTTGAAAAATTTCAGGGGTGCCAACATCTACGGCCAGTACTGTAGTTAAGCGAGGAGAGTTGGTATTCACACCTAGGGACGCTTCTCCTACGTGCCCTAGGTGCAAGCGTTTTCCCAGATACTGTGGACAAACAGAATAGTCTTTGAGGAAGTGCTCAGTAGTGTTGCTTGCGAATATTCGCAATTCGAATTTTAATTGCGAATATCGCATATTTGCAAATTCGCGAATATTGCCAATATAGCACTATATATTCGTAATTACGAATATTCATTTTTTTGCATGTGCGAATTTTATGCGCATTTGCACATATTCGCGAATATTGAGTCCTCCCTTATTTAATGGTATAGGGAACTGTGACTAGTGCATTGAAACCAATAGCCCATTGTGGTCTATGGGGATCTCACGGAATGTAAAACAGTGAGCTAAGCAGGACCATCTTGGCAGCACAGTGCGTGGGAGACCGTCCCAGGGTGGGACAAAGTATTACAGTGTTGTGGTTTAACTTTACTTTCCTGGAAAAGCTGCTGATTTGCCCATAGCAACCAATCAGATTGCTTCTTTCATTTTTCACAAGGCCTCTGCAAAATGAAAGAAGCGATCTGATTGGTTGCTATGGGCAACTCAGAAACTTTTCCTGGAAAAGTTTCTGAGTTTCCCATAGCAACCAGATTGCTTCCTTAATTTTTCAGAGGCCTTTTTAAAAATGAATCTGTTTGGTTGCTATGGGCAACTGCACAACTCTTCCTCTAGACTGGTTTTGATGAATCTCCCCAATAGAGGGAGATTTATCAAAACCTGTCCAGAGGAAAAGTTTCTGAGTTGCCCATAGCAACCAATCAGATCGCTTCTTTCATTTTGCAGAGGCCTTGTGAAAAATGAAAGAAGCAATCTGATTGGTTGCTATGGGCAAATCAGCAGCTTTTCCAGGAAAGTAAAGTTAAACCACAACACTGTAATACTTTGTCCCACCCTGGGACAGTCTCCCACGCACTGTGCTGCCAAGACGGTCCTGCTTAGCTCACTGTTTTACATTCCGTGAGATCCCCATAGACCACAATGGGCTATTGGTTTCAATGCACTAGTCACAGTTCCCTATACCATTAAATAAGGGAGGACTCAATATTCGCGAATATGTGAAAATGCGCATAAAATTCGCACATGCAAAAAAATGAATATTCGTAATTACGAATATATAGTGCTATATTGGCAACATTCGCAAATTTGTAAATATGCGATATTCGCAATTAAAATTCGAATTGCGAATATTCGCGAGCAACACTACTGAGCACTTCCTCAAAAGACTATTCTGTTTGTCCACAGTATCTGGGAAAACGCTTGCACCTAGGGCACGTAGGAGAAGCGTCCCTAGGTGTGAATACCAACTCTCCTCGCTTAACTACAGTACTGGCCGTAGATGTTGGCACCCCTGAAATTTTTCAAGAAAATGAAGTATTTCTCACAGAAAAGGATTGCAGTAACACATGTTTTGCTATACACATGTTTATTACCTTTGTGTGTATTGGAACTAAACCAAAAAAGGGAGGGAAAAAAGCTAATTGGACATAATGTCACACCAAATTCCAAAAATGGTCGGGACAAAATTATTTGCACCCTTAACTTAATATTTGGTTACACACCCTTTGGAAAAAATAACTGAAATCAGTCGCTTCCTATAACCATCAATAAGTTTTTTACACCTCTCAGGACCACTCTTCCTTTGCAAACTGCTCCAGGTCTCTCTTATTGGAAGGCGCCTTTTCCCAACAGCAATTTTAAGATTTCTCCAGAGGTGTTCAATGGGATTTAGATCTGGACTCATTGCTGGCTACTTCAGAACTCTCCAGCGCTTTGTTGCCATCCATTTCTGGGGGCTTTTTGATGTATGTTTGGGGTCATTGTCCTGCTGGAAAACCCAAGATCTCGGACTCAAACCCAGCTTTCTGACACTGAGCTGTACAGTGCGACCCAAAATCCATTGGTAATCCTCAGATTTCATGATGCCTTGCACACATTCAAGGCAACCAGTGCCAGAGGCAGCAAAACAACCCCAAAATGTCATGAAACCTCCACCTTATTTCACTGTAGGTACTGTGTTCTTTTCTTTGTAGGACTTATTCCATTTTTGCTAAACAGTAGAATGATGTGCTTTACCAAAAAGCTCTATTTTGGTCTCATCTGTCCACAAGATGTTTTCCCAGAAGGATTTTGGCTTCCTCAAGTTCATTTTGGCAAAATGTGGTCTTGATTTTTTATGTCTCTGTGTCAGCAGTGGGTCCTCCTGGGTCTCCTGCCATAGCGTTTAATTTCATTTAAATGTTGACGGATAGTTTGCGCTGACACTGAGGCTCCCTGAGCCTGCAGGACAACTTGAATATCTTTGGAACTTGTTTGGGGCTGCTTATCCACCATCCGGACTATCCTGCGTTGACATCTTTCATCAATTTTTCTCTTTCGTCCACGCCCAGGGAGATTAGCTACAGTGCCATGGGTTGCAAACTTCTTTATAATGTTGCACACTGTAGACAAAGGCAAATCTAGATCTCTGGAAATGAAATTGTAACCTTGAGATTGTTGATATGTTTCCACAATTTTTGTTCTCAAGTCCTCAGACTGTTCTCTTCTCCTCTTTCTGTTGTCCATGCGTAGTATGGCACACACAGACACACAATGCAAAGATTATTATTATCAGGTGTGATTTTTAGATTGCCCACACTCATTACTTGCCCCAGGTGAGTTGAAAGGAGCATCACATGCTTGAAACAATCTTATTTATCCACAATTTTGAAAGGGTGCCAATAATTTTGTAAATAACCCTTTGTTGAGTTTGGTGTGACATTAAGTCCAATTTGCTTTTTTTCCTCCCTTTTTTGGTTTAGTTCCAATACACACAAAGGGAATAAACATGTGTATAGCAAAACGTGTTACTGCAATCCTTTTCTGTGAGAAATACTTTATGTTCTAGACACACTTCAGGGGTGCCAACATTTACAGCCATGACTGTATTTCTGCACAAGTCTTTGCTTCAGCCAAGGCTTCCTTCTGTGCTACAGCATTTTTGGATTCTGGATCAGCGGGTGACTTTATTGATGCTTCTTTGATCCACAAGTGTCATCTTCCTGTCACTCGACTTGCCAAGCCCTTGTTCATCTCCTCTGTTAATGTACAAAATTTGGACTGTATGGTTCACTTCAGTACTGAATCTCTTGTCATATAAGTGGGTGTATTGCATAAAGAAAATATTTAATTCTATGTACTCCCACACTGTACTTCAGAGATTCTTCTTGGCCTTCCTTGGCTGCAATGCCATCCTCCGGACTTGGATTGGAGAGCTGGAGAAATTATTTGCTGGGGACTATGCTGTCAAAATCTTTGCCTCCAATCAGTTTAGTCTAAAAATGTTTTCATCCTCCTCCTTTACCTGGTCTGCCACCACCTTACCAAGATTTCTCTAACATTTTCTGCAAGAAACAGGCTGAGTCTCTGCCTCCACATCGTCCTTATGATTGCCCAATTGATCTTCAGCCTGGTACCACTCCTCCTCGTACAAGGATATATCCTCTATTGGTTCCTGAGACTAAAGCCATGGCTGAGTATATCCAGGAGAATCTCAAAAAGGGATTTATCCGTATCTTCTGTTTGAAATTGCCACCTCTGGTCGGGTGCTGGGGGAGGGGGGGGGGATACTTTCTCAATACCCTGCAGGAACATAGTTGCATAGCTGCCTTCATGTTTCTGAGCACAGTGTTGTGACACCATGGAGGTATTGCGGGTGCAAAAATGTGGGAGGTCCGATAAACGTTTTCGGATTCTAACTTTGTTTGTTTGTGGTACATCCCACATATTGCACTTTGCACTGCCTACAAGAAAAAAGGTATACGTTAGCAGTATTGCAATTAATGTATTGCTGTATGCTTTATGTTTTACCTGTGCTATATGACATGAATTGGGTAGAAACATGCATAATTTTGCAGCAAATACATACGTTGTGACCACATCTGTGTGCTCCTTTATGAGTTAACCAGGATGAAGTATTGTGCTTGACCTTACTATAAAAGAGGCTTGGGGAAAGTTTTTTAGCCAATGTGGGTGCTTTGCGTAAGATACATTTATAGCCCCCCTTAAGAGCAGTTTCTGAGTTTCCCATAGCAACCAGATTGCTTCCTTCATTTTTCAGAGGCCTTTTTAAAAATGAAGGAAGCAATCTGGTTGGTTGCTATGGGCAACTGCACAACTCTTCCTCTACACTGGTTTTGATGAATCTCCCCAATAGAGGGAGATTTATCAAAACCTGTCCAGAGGAAAAGCTGCTGATTTGCCCATAGCAACCAATCAGATCGCTTCTTTCATTTTGCAGAGGCCTTGTGAAAAATGAAAGAAGCAATCTGATTGGTTGCTATGGGCAAATCAGCAGCTTTTCCAGGAAAGTAAAGTTAAACCACAACACTGTCATACTTTGTCCCACCCTGGGACGGTCTCCCAAGCACTGTGCTGCCAAGACGGTCCTGCTTAGCTCACTGTTTTACATTCCGTGAGATCCCCATAGACCACAATGGGCTATTGGTTTCAATGCACTAGTCACAGTTCCCTATACCATTAAATAAGGGAGGACTCAATATTCGCGAATATGTGCAAATGTGCATAAAATTTGCACATGCAAAAAAATGAATATTCGTAATTACGAATATATAGTGCTATATTGGCAATATTCGCGAATTTGCAAATATGCGATATTCGCAATGAAAATTCGAATTGCGAATATTCGCGAGCAACACTACTGAGCACTTCCTCAAAGACTATTCTGTTTGTCCACAGTATCTGGGAAAACGCTTGCACCTAGGGCACGTAGGAGAAGCGTCCCTAGGTGTGAATACCAACTCTCCTCGCTTAACTACAGTACTGGCCGTAGATGTTGGCACCCCTGAAATTTTTCAAGAAAATGAAGTATTTCTCACAGAAAAGGATTGCAGTAACACATGTTTTGCTATACACATGTTTATTACCTTTGTGTGTATCGGAACTAAACCGAAAAAAGGGAGGGAAAAAAGCAAATTGGACATAATGTCACACCAAATTCCAAAAATGGTCGGGACAAAATTATTTGCGCCCTTAACTTAATATTTGGTTACACACCCTTTGGAAAAAATAACTGAAATCAGTCGCTTCCTATAACCATCAATAAGTTTTTTACACCTCTCAGGACCACTCTTCCTTTGCAAACTGCTCCAGGTCTCTCTTATTGGAAGGCACCTTTTCCCAACAGCAATTTTAAGATTTCTCCAGAGGTGTTCAATGGGATTTAGATCTGGACTCATTGCTGGCTACTTCAGAACTCTCCAGCGCTTTGTTGCCATCCATTTCTGGGGGCTTTTTGATGTATGTTTGGGGTCATTGTCCTGCTGGAAAACCCAAGATCTCGGACTCAAACCCAGCTTTCTGACACTGAGCTGTACAGTGCGACCCAAAATCCATTGGTAATCCTCAGATTTCATGATGCCTTGCACACATTCAAGGCAACCAGTGCCAGAGGCAGTAAAACAACCCCAAAATGTCATGAAACCTCCACCTTATTTCACTGTAGGTACTGTGTTCTTTTCTTTGTAGGACTTATTCCGTTTTTGGTAAACAGTAGAATGATGTGCTCTACCAAAAAGCTCTATTTTGGTCTCACCTGTCCACAAGATGTTTTCCCAGAAGGATTTTGGCTTCCTCAAGTTCATTTTGGCAAAATGTGTTCTTGCTTTTTTATGTCTCTGTGTCAGCAGTGGGTCCTCCTGGGTCTCCTGCCTTAGCGCTTCATTTCATTTAAATGTTGACGGATAGTTTGCGCTGACACTGAGGCTCCCTGAGCCTGCAGGACAACTTGAATATCTTTGGAACTTGTTTGGGGCTGCTTATCCACCATCCGGACTATCCTGCGTTGACATCTTTCATCAATTTTTCTCTTTCGTCCACGCCCAGGGAGATTAGCTACAGTGCCATGGGTTGCAAACTTCTTTATAATGTTGCACACTGTAGACAAAGGCAAATCTAGATCTCTGGAAATGAAATTGTAACCTTGAGATTGTTGATATTTTTCCACAATTTTTGTTCTCAAGTCCTCAGACTGTTCTCTTCTCCTCTTTCTGTTGTCCATGCGTAGTATGGCACACACAGACACACAATGCAAAGATTATTATTATCAGGTGTGATTTTTAGATTGCCCACACTTATTACTTGCCCCAGGTGAGTTGAAAGGAGCATCACATGCTTGAAACAATCTTATTTATCCACAATTTTGAAAGGTTGCCAATAATTTTGTAAATAACCCTTTGTTGAGTTTGGTGTGACATTATGTCCAATTTGCTTTTTTTCCTCCCTTTTTTGGTTTAGTTCCAATACACACAAAGGGAATAAACATGTGTATTGCAAAACATGTGTTACTGCAATCCTTTTCTGTGAGAAATACTTTATGTTCTAGACACACTTCAGGGGGGCCAACATTTACAGCCATGGCTGTATTTCTGCACAAGTCTTTGCTTCAGCCAAGGCTTCCTTCTGTGCTACAGCATTTTTGGATTCTGGATCAGCGGGTGACTTTATTGATGCTTCTTTGATCCACAAGTGTCATCTTCCTGTCACTCGGCTTGCCAAGCCCTTGTTCATCTCCTCTGTTAATGGACAAAATTTGGACTGTATGGTTCACTTCGGTACTGAATCTCTTGTCATGCAAGTGGGTGTATTGCATAAAGAAAATATTTAATTCTATGTACTCTCACACTGTACTTCAGAGATTCTTCTTGGCCTTCCTTGGCTGCAATGCCATCCTCCGGACTTGGATTGGAGAGCTGGAGAAATTATTTGCTGGGGACAATCCTGTCAAAATCTTTGCCTCCAATCAGTTTAGTCTAAAAATGTTTTCGTCCTCCTCCTTTACCTGGTCTGCCACCACCTTACCAAGATTTCTCTAACATTTTCTGCAAGAAACAGGCTGAGTCTCTGCCTCCACATCGTCCTTATGATTGCCCAATTGATCTTCAGCCTGGTACCACTCCTCCTCGTAGAAGTATATATCCTCTATTGGTTCCTGAGACTAAAGCCATGGCTGAGTATATCCAGGAGAATCTCAAAAAGGGATTTATCCGTATCTTCTGTTTGAAATTGCCACCTCTGGTCGGGTGGGATACTTTCTCAATACCCTGCAGGAACATAGTTGCATAGCTGCCTTCATGTTTCTGAGCACAGTGTTGTGACACCATGGAGGTATTGCGGGTGCAAAAATGTGGGAGGTCCGAAAAACGTTTTCGGATTCTAACTTTGTTTGTTTGTGGTACATCCCACATATTGCACTTTGCACTGCCTACAAGAAAAAAGGTATACGTTAGCAGTATTGCAATTAATGTATTGCTGTATGCTTTATGTTTTACCTGTGCTATATGACATGAATTGGGTAGAAACATGCATAATTTTGCAGCAAATACATACGTTGTGACCACATCTGTGTGCTCCTTTATGAGTTAACCAGGATGAAGTATTGTGCTTGACCTTACTATAAAAGAGGCTTGGGGAAAGTTTTTTAGCCAATGTGGGTGCTTTGCGTAAGATACATTTATAGCCCCCCTTAAGAGCAGTTTCTGAGTTTCCCATAGCAACCAGATTGCTTCCTTCATTTTTCAGAGGCCTTTTTAAAAATGAAGGAAGCAATCTGGTTGGTTGCTATGGGCAACTGCACAACTCTTCCTCTACACTGGTTTTGATGAATCTCCCCAATAGAGGGAGATTTATCAAAACCTGTCCAGAGGAAAAGTTTCTGAGTTGCCCATAGCAACCAATCAGATCACTTCTTTCATTTTTCACAAGGCCTCTGCAAAATGAAAGAAGCAATCTGATTTGTTGCTATGGGCAACTCAGCAGCTTTTCCTGGAAAAGTTTCTGAGTTGCCCATAGCAACCAGATTGCTTCCTTCATTTTTCAGAGGCCTAGAGGGAGATTTACCAAAACCTGTGCAAAGGAAAAGTTTCTGAGTTGCCCATAGCAACCAATCAGATCACTTCCTTCATTTTGCAAAGGCCTTGTAAAAAATGAAATAAGTGATTGGTTGCTATGGGCAACTCAGCTGCTTTTCCAGGAAAGTAAAATGTAACCACAACATTGTAACACTCTGTCCCACCCTGGGACTCAATCCCGTGGTGGTCTCCCATCCACTGTGCTGCCAAGACAGTCCTGCTTATCTTACTATTTTGCAGACCACAATGGGCCTATTGGTTTCCAAGGGCAGAAAATCACAGAGTTAATGCACCAGTCATAGTTCCCTATACCTTTAAAGAAGAGAGGGCTCAATATTCGCGAATATGCGCATATGCAGAAAACCAGTGTCGAGGAAGAGTTGTGCAGTTGCCCATAGCAACCGATCAGATTGCTTACTTCATTTTTCAAAAGGCCTCTGAAAAATGAAAAAAGCGATCTGATTGGTTGCTATGGGCAACTCAGAAACTTTTCCTCTGGACAGGTTTTGATAAATCTCCCTCTGTGGGGGAGATTCATCAAAACCAGTGTAGAGGAAGAGTTGTGCAGTTGCCCATAGCAACAAACCAGATTGTTTCCTTCATTTTTGAAAAGGCCTCTGAAAAATGAAGGAAGCAATCTGGTTGCTAACGGCAACTCAGAAACTTTTCCAGGAAAAGCTGCTAAGTTGCCCATAGCAACCAATCAGATAGCTTCTTTCATTTTGCAGAGGCCTTGTGAAAAATGAAAGAAGTGAGCTGATTGGTTGCTATGGGCAACTCAGCAGCTTTTCCAGGAAAGTAAAGTTAAACCACAACACTGTAATACTCTGTCCCACCCCAGGACTCGAACCTGTGGTGGTCTCCCATCCACTGTGCTGCTGAGATGGTCCTGCTCCTGTTTTAAATGCCGTGAGATCCCCATAGACCACAATGTGCCTATTGGTTTCAATGGGCAAAAAATCACAGAGTTAATGTGCTAGTCACAGTTCCCTATACCATTAAAGATTAAAGAAGGGAGGGATCAATATTCGCCAATATGCGCATATACGAATATACAAATATGCAAATTTCGTGAATATATGACAAATTCTCACAGCGTCATTGTGATCTCTCCTGTTGCGTAAGGCAGGAACGATCAACTTGTATAGCCTCTTTGGCAAGAGGTGCAGGAAACTGTAGAGGAGGACATTGAAACACAGGTGCCAGGCAGAATATCTCTGTGTTCGGGCAGGTTCCCTCTCTAAGTGCAGTTCTTCCATCCTTTCAGCAAGATGCACATCAATACGTGTGGCCAAGTGGATAAGTTCAGTCAAAGACGATGGAGCATCATGTGCAACAAGGTCACCTTTAATGCTGCTAGTAAGTCCTTTTTTGAATGTGGCACACAAGGCCTCATCATTCCATGCTAGTTCTGAGGCTAGAGTGCGGAATTGAACCACAAAGTCACCAACGGAAGAATTCCCTTGACATAGGTTCAGCAAAGCCATCCCAGCAGAAGAGGCATGTGCGGGTTCCTCAAAGACACAGCAAAATTCTGCCAGAAAAGCTTTCAAGTTGGAAGCTACTGGATCCCCTTGGTCCCAAAGGGGTGTAGCCCAAGCCAGGGCTTTTCCAGACAGTAGACTAATGACAAAGGCCAGCTTTGCATGTTCCGTGGGAAACAGTTCACACATGAGCTCCAAGTGCACGGAGCACTGTGTAACGAAGCCTCGGCATGACTTGGAATCCCCATCATACTTGGAAGGTAAAGGCAGGTGCAGCTGGGAGTAATAAAACACTGCAAGAGCTGGGGGTGGGAGTGGGCCAGGTTGCAGTACCTACTGTTGTTGCAAGGCCAAAAGCTGTTGCATCATAGCTGAAAGTTGAGAAAGTTGCTGTGCCTGTCGGGCCAGCTGCTGTGACTGATGTACACAACAGAGGGAAGATCCGCTACTTCATGCAGGGGTACTTCAGCGGGATCCATGGCTGTATCTTACTGTAACACTGACATTTCAGAAGACAGGAACTCCGGTGGATGTGGATCCGCTGGACCTGTATGGCAGATGACTCGGACTGTACCAGGGAGCGGAGTCTAAGGTGTCGCTGGTTTTCACCAGAGCCCACCGCAAAGTGGGATGGACCTGCTTTGGCAGGCGGCACCCAGGTCGCTACCCCTGTCACGGCTCGATGAGGCGATGCGAGGCACAGGAGGGATAAGGCAGCTCGTAGTCAGGATAGCAGGAGGTCAAGGCAGGTGGCAAAGTAGTGTAATCAGGACATAGCAGGAGGTCAGTAGGCAGGCGGCAGAGGAGCAAGGCCAAGTCACAGAGCAAAGGATCAGATACACAGTAAGGCAACTCTCAGGAATGCTTTCTCTCAGGCACAAGGCAACAAAGATCCGGCATGGAAGTGAGGAGGGTGGAGGAATTTATCAATGAGCCAGAGGTGAATTACACTAATGAGCACACTGGCCCTTTAAATCTTAAAGCTCCGGCGCGCAGGCGCCCTAAGGGATGGGGACACCTGCGCCAGAGCAGAGAGGCAGAGGCTGGGGCAGGAGGAAGCACCAGGTGAGCAACGGACTGGGGCTCGCATGCGGGCTGGTCCTGCGATGTGAGTCCCAGCCCCGCCGGCAGCAGCAGGTAATGGGACCATGCGCTCATGGCCAGCATGTGCGGCTGGAGTGCATAACGTAACATATATATACATATATATATATATATATATATATATATATATGTATACAGTATATATAGTTCAGTGCAGGCAAGAGTCCTTAAAAGGACTTGTACTGTACCATTAAGCTATGTTCATACTATGAATTCCATCTGCTGGTGGTGCCACCAAAAACTTTCACATTTAGGACTGCACAAACATGCACCATCACCATTGATGACAATACAATTCTTGCAGAATTCCATCAAAAGAAATCCTTAGTGTTAATGGAGCACCAGAATTCCTTTGAAAACAATAGGAGGGTGCTGCATTGGAATGAGTGGAATTCTGCTCCGAAATTCCACAGTTTGAATGTACCCTAACAGTGCTAAGATTATATGGACAGTTTATTTTGTGCCTGCATGATCAGTTGCAGGACTATGGCAGTGAAACACTGTTGGGATCCTGCTCAGCTGACAGACTTGAAGACAACTCAAATTCCACCAGTTTAACCCTTTGAATATCATTGATAATATTAACTAGGGCATCTACATGATATGAAAATAGAGAGCTCTGTTACCTATTAGCACCAGTGAATACAATTGCAGATGCCTGTGACTTCCCCGGCCTTACAAGTCCTCTAGGCCTGCCTTGGCATATTCCTATTAGGTGCAGCATGAGAGACAATCTACTAGCTTGCTTGTCAGCTTTATACTGTGTATACAATAGCATTACAGCAATGATCAGAAGATCATATTGTGAAGGCTTTGTTCACATGGGGGAATTTCTGTGTGGACATTCCCCCCAACAGCGGAGCACTCAGAAATGCCCAGTCTAACAGACAGCAATGCATTTCTGTGCGGACTCTGCAGAAAGAATAGACATGTCTATTTTTTACACGGGAATATTTTTTATTTATTTATTTATTTTTTATTGCAAAGTATACAAATACATCATCAAAAAGACATTGATAAATACAATTTTCTTTTTCCACAAAAACCTAACTCCCAAAGACACACAACCCCCCCCCCCCCCCTATTACCAGCTAGGATGTCTCCTCCCATCTCTTCCATTCCTTTTCTATTTTTAACCCAATCTTTCTTCCTCTGAAATAAATCTCCTCAAAACTTCTCATTTGTTCTATTTCTGTTTTCCACTCATCGAAACTTGGGCCCTCTGGCGCAAACCATCTCCTCAAGATAATTATTTTTGCCATGCCAAAGACCTTCAAAATCACACTGTTCTTCTCCTGATCCCTTAATCCAATCCCCAAAATTGCCAATTTAACATCAAATACTATCTTTATTTGCATTTTCTCTTCTATCGTTTTATAAACCTCTTTTCAGAAAGCGTGTAATTTCGGGCATGTCCATAGCATATGCTGTAATTCAGCTTCTTCCATCTCACACTTTGGACACTTTGGGGGAGATTTATCAAACGATTTAGACTGGTTTTTCCTGTCTAAATTTGTCGCACAGAAAGTCGCAGTCTAAATATGTGTGACTTTTCTGAGACTTTTGCTGTAGAGGATTTTTAGAACATGATGCATGCAAATCTATTTTAAACGGAAATGCATTGGAAAATGCATTGGTGCTGAATTTATCAAGTGCGACTTTTGTGCGACAAGTCGCATCTGCCCAAAATACGCTGAAATGTCAGACCATGTTGGAGAAGGTCTAAATGCAGTTTAAGCTGTAGACCCTGAAGTCTGAGCACAGAATTTATCAAGGGCTGTGAGACCATTGATAAATTAGGAGCACAATAGACAGGAGACTACCACATACGCTGGTCTATAAGCATACCCAGAATAGACTAGATTAGTAAATGTCCCCCTTTGAGTCTGCTCTTTTTCCTATTCTGTGTAGAAACCCGGGTGTGTACGGGATCCTATGTATACATTTTATCATTGAGATTTTATGGTTCATATTAAGAGATGAATAGGCTATGTTGGTAAATACTTCTCCCCAATCTTCATCTTTTATCTGTCCTACCTCCTGCATCCATTGAACCTTACTCTTGGGGGGCGATTTTTCCAAAGAGGATATAACCAGTCCCTTGTATACTGTACCCAGTACTTTTATGGAAGAGGGTCATAGCCCAAATAAATGATCCGTTAATTCATGTCTGTTAATCGCCCATCTGGGATTGGGTTCTCTCCTTAACGAATGCGCTTTTAACTTGTAAGTATAGGAAGTAATTGTTCTGATTTATATTAAATTCCCTATTAAGAGTTCTCCACTCTTTTAACATACCCTTCACCACCAAATCTTTAACTTGGATTACTCCATTTTTTTTTCCCCAATCCACATACTCTTTCAGTTTCAAAAATTCTGGAAAGAAACCATTACCCCACAAAAGTGTATAGTGCAAACTCCCCTTAATTCCCAGAAGTCGTCTAATAAATCTCCAAACTTTATTAAGCATATTACATGTGGATATTCTTACCCATTCCTTATTCATACATCTACCACCTTCAATTAATTCTACTGTGCTTCCTCCACTACTTCCCCTCTTCGAAAAAAAACTTTTAAGCATTGCATCTTTCTTAATCATATATTCAATTTGTGCCGCTATATAATATAACTGTATATTTGGTGTACCAAAACACTCAAAAAAGTGTGTTTCATATGTGTGTGTTTCCCATCCCATAAAAACCCATTAATCTCACTCTGTATTTAATTAAAGTGATGTTCCCCTAACCATATAGGAGCTGCCCTTATTACATGCAAAACCATAGGGAAAATAATAGTTTTAATCAAAACAATTCTTTCGGCTATATTTAGGTGAAGTTTCTTCCATATCAAAATTTTATGCCTCAATGGAATTACGTTCAACCGCGCAAAATCTTCTATATTTCTAGATATTTTGACTCCCAGATATTCAAGAGCCTCCCCATCTCTGAGTACATGTATCTCTTCATTAATATCTTGTCTCTCACCTGACAAAAGTAATAACCCCGATTTCTTCCAACTAATCTTGAAGCCTGAATATTTACCGAAACCCCTAATCAATTCAATAATACTTGATAATTTTCTTTCTGGATCTACTACAAATAGGACCACATCATCTGTATATAGCAGTATTTTCTCCTCTCCCTCAACACCAAACCCACCAAACAATTCCGAACTCCTAATCATCTGTGCCAACGGCTCGATAAAGAGAGAGAAAAGGAGAGGCGACAAGGGGCAGCCTGTCTCCTGGGAGATTGTATTGTTTATATTAATTTTTGCTCTAGGGGCTTTATACATGGCTTTCAGTCCCTGTAAAAAATTGTCTCCAAGATTCATGCGCTCCACAATCCTGAAAAGGAAACCCCACTCCGCCCTGTCAAATGCTTTTTGAGCGTCAAGAGAAAGGATGGAGTGGAGGCCCCCTACATCCTGCTTCTGCATATTCAGAAAGACCCTTCTAATGTTGTTATAAATATTTCTTCCTTTCATAAAACCTTTTTGCTCCTTCCCAATTAACTTATCCATCATATGCTGCAGGCGCTTGGCCCAGATTTTAGCAAATATTGTCTGTTTTCAGGAGGGAGATTGGCCTGAAATCATCAATTTTTCCGCTCTTACTGCCTTTTTTTGGAATTAATACAATAATGGCTTCTGCCATAGTTGGGGAAAGTTCCCCTCTACTCAAGGATTCATTATAGACCTCTAAAAGGCATAACAGTAAGGGATCACTAAAGCATTTATAAATATCAAAGACCAGGCCATCCGAGCCTGGGGCGTAATTTTTTGGAAACAATTTCAGGGCAGATTCTATCTCTACATTAATTCTTTCCCCCATCCTATCTTTCTCCTCATCATTAATACTAGGAAGTTTAACTCCGTTGAGGAAGGAGTCAATTTCCTCCTCCGTCGCGTAGCTTTCCCTTGAATAAAGATCCTGATAAAATTTTATAGCCACCTTAGTCATTTCCTCTAGTTTCGTATATTCCCTTCCATCATTGTCTCTTATCTTATCTTGTTATTGTTTTTTTCCCTTCCTGGTTAATAATCCCCATTAAAGTCTTATTTGGTTTCCCTGTTTCAACATATCGTCTTTGTTTCCCAAAAAAGACTCTGTGCTGGGCTTTCTCTAACGCAATTCTAAGCGATACCTTTCTTGCGCCTGCTTTGCTAAAAGCTAATTCCTTTTGTTTGGGTTGTTCTCATATTCTCTTTCAGCCAGAATAACGTTCCCCAAAATATCCTTCTCCCTACACTTCTTTTTAAACCTGGCAATATTCCTTATAAGAAATCCCCTCTGGAAAGCTTTTAAGGTATCCCAGACTATTAAGATGTCCGCTGTCCCTTTATTTCCCAGAATTCACTAATCTCCTTACTTATCCCGTTGGTTACCTCCTGAATCTTTAACCAGTGGGGGTTTATATACATGCTTCTTGTAGTATCATGTCTTTTCACCTCCCTTTTTATGTAACATACTAGCATTGCATGATCCGATACACACCCAGGCTCATAGACTATTTTGTGAGTGGAGGTTCTTCCTATATTGTTAACCAACACATGATCAATCCTGGAAGCTGTTTTATGAGTAGCATTAAAGCATGAAAATTTCTTACTATATGGATTAAGACTTCGCTATACATCCTCCCATCCTACCTCTTGGCACTAGTTGTATAGAAGGGTGTTACTATTGCCCTTGTTTCTACCTTGCCAGTCTAATTCCTTGTTCATGACACAATTCATGCCCCCCATTACCCACAGACCTGTGTGCGCCTTGTCCCTTTTAAAATCCATTAAGACCTGAAGCACGTCTGTAGAGAACGGGGAGGGATATATGTGAATGCCAGTATGATTACCCTGCCCTCCCATTTAATATGAATAAACACAAATCTTCCTCTGGGATCTATTTGGGAATTTAATACTTGGATATTTAGAGATCTATGGATTAAAACAGACACCCCGATGAGTATTCCGAGATAGTAGAGGGGAAAGCTTCACTTGCCCATCCCTTACCAATAATATTCACCGAGTCCTTAGTCAGATGGGTCTCGAGAAGGCATACAATTGCTGGTAAATATCTATTTATTCTATCAAATATTGCTACCCGTTTATTTTTATTTTTTAAACCTCTCACATTCCATGTAAGAATTTTATTGCTATCATTCATAACCATTTGTGTTTCCCCTCTCTTCCTTCTCCATCTGATGGGCAACAATGCTTTTTATGGAGCACATCCCAGCTGGTAATTCCCCACCTACCCCCTCCCACCCCCCCTTCCTCCACCCATCCCCCACCTCCCCCCAATCCTCCCCAATCCCCCCACTTCCTGATCCGTGCCATCCACACAAATCTCTAAACTACACTTAACCCCTCCCGGACCATAACAGATTCCTCCACATTACTTATGTCTCCCTCTCCTCCAACCATTTATTAATTTCCATATCTGAACCAAAGAAAAACACTCTATCTTCATAGATTATCTTAAGTCTCGCTGGAAATAGAAGCGAGAATTGTATGCCAGCTGCATGTAGTCTCTTCTTTACAGGGATAAAATCCATTCTTCTTCGCTGAGTGTCCCTTGAAAAATCGGGGTAGATATAGACTTTGGAGTTTCCATATTCAATTGCTCCACTACCCCTTGACATTTTGAGAAGGGAGTCTCTATCCAGAGAGCACAAGAGCTTCACCAGAAAGGTTCTTGGTGCAAGTCCTGGGGCGGGTTTCTTCATGGGGATCCTGTGGGCTCTTTCAATATAAAAAAGCTTAGAAAACAATGCCTCTTCAAAGGTCTCCCTCAGCCATTTATCAATATAAGTTACTGGGTTCTCTCCTTCCTCGCCCTCTGGGATCCCCACAATTCTCACATTATTGCGTCGTGCTCTATCCTCTAGATCTGCCACTTTCTCTTTGAGGAATTTATTATCTTCTTTCATAACTTCCCTCTCCTTTTTCATATCCCCCAGCTCTTTCTCCATACGTGGAACAGCCTTCTCAATTTGCTTAACTCTGTCCTTAATTTTGTTTGTATCTTCTCTGATAAAGGACAATTCCAAACTTAAGGATCCCATCTGTACTGTAAGGTCCTTGTCAGGATTCGGCTGGCTGGTGGTGGATCCTCTGTGTCAGTGAGGGATTGGCGTGGACCGTACCGGTGGATCGGTTCTAATTTGCTACTGGTATTCGCCAGAGCCCGCCGCAAAGCGGGATGGTCTTGCTGCGGCGGTAGCAAACAGGTCATGTCCACCGGTAGTGGCTCAACCTCACTGACTGCTGAGACTGGCGTGGTACAGAAGGACAAGGCAAGAGCAAGGTCGGACGTAGCAGAAGGTCAGGGCAGGCAGCAAGGGTCGTAGTCAGGGGCAACAGCAGAAGGTCTGGAACACAGGCTAGGAACATACACAAAAACGCTTTCATTGGCACAAGGCAAGAACATCCGGCCATGCTAGGAAGGGGAAGTGGGTTTATATAAACCTGGACACAGGCGCAGGTACTGATTGATTGCAGGTACTTTAAATCTCAGAGAGCCGGCACGCGCGCGCCCTAGGGAGCGGGGCCGCGCGTGCCGGGACTGAGCCGACGGAGGACAGGACAGGTGAGGGGACTGGGATGCGGGCCGCAGACGGGAGCGTCCCGCTACGCGGGTCGCATCCCCGTCGGAGACAGTAGTGCAGCACTCCCGGTCAGCGGGTCTGACCGGGGCGCTGCATGGAGGTGAACCCCGCGAGCGCTCCGGGGAGGAGCAGGGACCCGGAGCGCTCGGCGTAACAGTACCCCCCCTTAGGTCTCCCCCTCTTTTTATCTGCTTGTCCCTTCATACGAGACGAGGCCAGTGGGAGCGACTCTTGAGTCTCCTTCAAGATAACGGAGAAGTCCTGGGTTACTTCATCTACAGCAGGAACTCCAGAAGAAGTGGGAATGGGGAGGGGGCTATGAGGAGGTAAGATCTCTGCTTGCTTTTTGCAGAAAAGATCAGAAAAGCCCTGGTAAGCCTTGGGAGGGCCCGGTAAATGTGGAACCTCAGGGGTTAGACAAGTGGGAGCAGATGTGAGGCATCGTTTGTGACAAGAAGGACCCCAATTTTTAATCTCCCAGTCGGTCCAGTCGAGGGTGGGAGCATGGTGGGAGGGTGGGAGCATGACATTGGAGCCACGGCAGGCCGAGAAGAACTTCGGAGGTGCAGTTAGGCAGAACGAAAAATTCTATTTTTTCATAGTGAAGTCCAATGCTCATGGGCAGGGGTTCAGTGCAGTAGCGCACAGTGCAGTCCAATTTTTCTCTGTTAACGGAAGAGATAGAGAGCGGTTTGACGACACAGGTTACTGGGATGCTGAACCTATTAACAAAAGAGGCCAAAATAAAATTTCCTGCAGAACCAGAGTCCAAGAAGGCCACAGCTGAGAAGGAGGAGTTGGCGGAAGGAGAAATCCGCACAGGCACAGTCAGATGTGGAGGGGCAGAATTTATGCCAAGAGATGCCACTCCCACGTGAACAGGGTGCGTGCGTGCATTTATATAAGCCTGGACACAGGTGCAGGTACTGATTGGGCAGGCGCCAATCAATGGCGCACTGGCCCTTTAAACCTCAGAGAGCTGGCGCGCGCGCGCCCTAGGGAGCGGGGCGGGACTGAGCCGACGGAGGACAGGACAGGTGAGGTGACTGGGATGCGGGCCGCGGGTCGCATCCCCGCCGGAGATAGTAGTGCAGCTCTCCCGGTCATCGGGTCTGACCGGGGAGCTGCACGGAGGGGAACGCTGCGAGCGCTCTGGGGAGGAGCAGGGACCCGGAGCGCTCGGCGTAACAGTCCTCCAGCTCCTTATTGCATTTCTCTACCCCATTTAAGATTGTAC
This sequence comes from Hyla sarda, assembly GCF_029499605.1. NCBI lineage: Eukaryota > Metazoa > Chordata > Amphibia > Anura > Hylidae > Hyla > Hyla sarda. Next base: position 426,171,737 of record NC_079189.1, read on the forward strand.
TCAGCAACTGAGAGTCATTATTTTCATTTCCACTCTCTGGTAGTTCCTCCCCCGCCTGTAATACAGCAAATCTCGACCCACTTCTCATAGCATGTACTTCTGGTTCTTGTAAATTTTGTTTCTGGTTGCGGGTTTTTAATATTATCGGCATGGGGGCATTTAAGATATTTGTCCATCCTAGTATTTTGTGGGGCATCGCTCCCCCCCCCCCCCAAAGTGATTTCCTTGGATTGAGTTTTGGTGACATCCTCTCCCCCTTTTTTTTTCCTTTCCTTGTTTTACTTTCTCTTTTAGGGCACTATGCGTCTATAGAGTACAAAAAGAGAGTGGGGAGATGTTTTATTATATTATCTATTCCTTTAAGGTTTTTTTGGGTCGGGCGCTGTGATGGCATGACGTAACAGCGTCAGCTCTGGACTTCCGGACCTGCCCTCTGGCCGCCTGATGGACCCTGCGGGGTGAATGTGTCCTCCGCTCCCTTTCCCCCCCCTCCTTCCATCTTCCCGGTAAGAATCCTGACAGCGTCCGCCGGCCGGCGCAGACAGAGCAAGTGATGAAGTACCTTGTACAGATGATTCCGACCCCCTGGTATGATTGCGCGGGCGCGTCTTGGCCTTCCCGCACAGCTAGAGGGGGGCCTGATTGGCATGGCGTGAGTGGTGGAGAGAGGTCACGTGAATCTGATACACGTGACCTGGGCTTGGAGCATACCCGGAAGACGCCGGGGAGACTTGCTGCGGCACAGGATCTGGCCTGGGTCTGGGAGTGGGCTGAGCGACGGATCCCACTGTGAACTCCAAGAGCGCTCCCTGAAAGTTTCAGGGAGTGCAGCAGTTATCAGAGAGACCTGACTGTGCAGGAGAAGGGCTGAAGTGAGGTGGGTGAAATCGAGATAATTTGATACGATAAGACTCTGTGCAAATGACTGTGAAGGGGGTCTCTGTGAAGGGGGAATAAGTGACTGTGGTTTACTGTCTGGCTCGCTGGGATGCTGCAGGAGCGCTGTGAGGCAATAAGATGCTGTGTACTATAATTTAAAAAAAAATGTCTTCAGACAACTAATGATGATGGAAATACTGTGATATGGGGATATCATGGCCGTGGACTGCTTTTAAGCCGGCGAAAAATGAACATGGTTAATTACACCCATCTTATTTTCCCCCTTCAGCAAGATGAGAACCTGCTGACTACAGGGAAGCGCTGCGCTGGACTGACACTCGTCTGAACTGTAAGCATGCATATTGATATTACCCCCTCCCCATGTAGGCCCTTGAAGAAGGAGAGGAGGGATTTTACACTGGAATTTGAATTGCAGAGCACAAACTGACCCCAGACTCCATTTTTTCTTCTTATTTAATTTCTTGCGGTGCGGAAATTCTGTTAAGTCAACAGCGCAGCAGAAACCCCTTAAAATCAATGGGACTCTGCTGCTGAATCTCCATGTAGAATACAATGCAGAATTCCATATGGAAATTCCATCCTGTGAACATGGTGAGATTTCAAGTTCATGGATCCTAAGCTTAAAAACATTCACTATTTTGACTTCTGTTCTACTTTTCAGTAACTAAAAAGTATCAATTTATCAATTTTGCTCACTGCATTTGTTTCAAAATAAATGCATCAAACAATAGCAGTTCTATATTTACTAGTATTTGTATTTAGAGTAGAAGTTTACTAAAATAAAAAAAACATGGACTAAACATTACAAATTCAGGTATTTCATGGATCTGACATACAAAACCTAACATACTGCTTTCAACCAAAGGAGCAACAGCAGAACAAGTTTTAGATTTGGATCCCAATTCAGAATTTGCAGTGCCTTTATTCCATTGCAATAGCTCATGCAAGGTATGTACAGAAGCAGGAACTCCTGACAAGGGCAGGAGTCCCTCCACTTGTGCAGTACGTTGAGCAGCAGTACGCATTCACAGGTCTGGTTGCAGAGCTCAGATTGCTGCTTACCTTTCGGACACTCATGGGGAAATTTATCAAAACCTGTGAAGAGGAAAAGTTGCCCAGTTGCCCATAGCAACCAATCAGATTGCTTCTTTCATTTTTAACAAGGCCTCTGCAAAATGAAAGAAGCGCTCTGATTGGTTGCTGTGGGCAACTTTTCCTTTGTACAGGTTTTGATAAATCTCCCCCTCAGTGTACAGGAACAGGGATACTGCTTTGAGTACATTCACATATTCCAAAAAATCTCAGAAAAAGAGGCTATACTTACTGGTTACTGATACAAGTGCAGGTTAGACACCTATTACCACTATGATGCAGATGAGCCATAATGCTATATAAGGGGAGATCACACAGGTGCAAAATACTGATGAACAACCATTCGCCTACAATTCATGATGGGGGGTAGCTGCCGAGTATAATAGTTGCACACAGATAAGGCATACAAAGGTTGCCAGTTACATGATAGCGTGTAGTGCCCAATGCTGGTTTACAATCTATTAATGATGCCCACACTATACAACTCACACATTTCGCAGCAGATCTTGCCACCCATTGAAGTCAATGGGTCAAAAAATCAGCTGCAGTAAATCTGCAGCAAAATATGCACATGTGAACATACCCATTGACATGATTCTTTTCTCCTGTATGAGTGAATCGCCCAAAACAAATTATTAAAAGTTGAAATTCTAATGAATACAATTTTTTTGTGCAATTCAGACCGAATCCAATTTGTACCAAATTATTTTGCTCCTAATCGATTTCATCTCTAGTTACTAGATTACAATGTTCATTTTTTGTGTGATACAGTCATGGAGATTGGGTCAAAAATTAATTCAATTGTTCAATTATGTAGATGCAGCTTATAAAGACCAAACGTATCCAGTGTTATAGAAGAAAAACAGCTGATTGGCTATATAAAGCTAAGAGCTAAAAAAAAAATCACATTTCCAACCAAAGGTGAGTAGAATAGAACTAATGGTTTTATTATTTCAGTTGTATTTATCTCTCTTTGTATTTTGTAGGTAACAATAGTGTGTATGCCGCAGTTTGGCTACAGTAATAATGATGTACTAAAGTTGTTCATTTCCACATCATTCATATACAGCCAAGATCAAGTCTGTTTTTAAAAAAGAGCTAATATACATTCCTCCAAAAATGTACTTGTTATAGTGGATTATTTTTATAATATAATAGACCTATGAAGTCAATGCAATCATGTATATGCCACTTGATGACAGAAAGTCTTTGTGATTATGGGAATTTGATGTCTGTCAAGAAGCCTTTTTAATTAGACCCTACAAAATAAACTGTATAATTTAAGTGGAAATTGTTCCCTTGTATAGAAAGGAAGGAGTTTCCCAGTAATTTATAATTGCATTCGAATGGAAATGGCTTCATGAATATATTAAAAGAGGCAAAGTCAGCATTTATGCTGCAAAAAAGCAAAAAAAATAAAATAAAAAGGCAAAAAAAAGCACTGTAAATGTTTCAGAAATATTGGTTCAATGCAGGGACACAGAGATCACACCTTATTTATTGTTTTACTATCCATCCTGATTACTTACCCACATTATATCAGTGATGTTATAAGTGTATGTCCTGATATACTTTATTTCATGATTCTTTAGTCAATCTATGCACAAACTGAAATAGTTATCTAAGGCATAATTATATAACCTTGATCTGCAATGATAAAGAACATGTTATATATTGTAAATATGTTGAGGTTGTGTTTTGTCCATTATATTGCATATTACAGCTAGATATGAATGAAGGTTCTTGTCAGGTTTTAGTACTTATCAAGGAGTACTGGTATCATTTAAATGACTGGGACAACCTGCAATGATTTTCCTTCTATGGTCTGCAGCATGAAACTTTACAATCAAACCTGCCGGATATATTTATCTACCTATGCTATGCAACATGGAAATGGAACCATTATTAACCCCTTAAGGACTTCTAAAAATCATAACTCTTTTATATTTTCATCCACAGACTAGTATGAGGGCTTGTCTTTTGCGCGACCAGTTGTCCTTTGTAATGACATAACTCATTATATCATAAAATGTATGGCGCAACCAAAAAAACACTATTTTTGTGGGAAAATTAAAAAGAAAAATTTTGCTAATTTTGGAAGGTTTTGTTTTCACGCCGTACAATTTATGGTAAAAATGATGTGTGTTCTTTATTCTAAGGGTCAATACGATTAAAATGATATCTGTGATAACATACTTTTATATTATTGTTGTGCTTAAAAAAAATCACAAACTTTTTAACCAAATTAGTACGTTTATAATCCCTTTATTTTGATGACCTATAACTTTTTTATTTTTCCGTATAAGCGGCGGTATGAGGGCTCATTTTTTGCACCATGATCTGTACTGTTTTTTGATACCACATTTGCATATAAAAAACTTTTAATAAATTTTTATAATTTAAAAAAAAATAAAATGTATTAAAAAAGTAGCAATTTTGGACTCTTTTTTTTTTTTACGTTCACGCCGTTCACCGTACGGGATCATTAACATTTTATTTTAATAGATCGGACATTTACGCATAAAATTAATTTTTTACGCTTTTTGGGGGTAAAATAGGAAAAAACTGACGTTTTACATTTTTTTACATTTTTTTTTACACTTGAATAGTCCCCATAGGGGACTATTCATAGCAATACCATGATTGCTAATACTGATTTGTTCTATGTATAGGACATAGAACAGATCAGTGTTATCGGCTATCTTCTGTTCTGGTCTGCTCGATCTCAGACCAGAGCAGAAGACGTCGGGAGCCGGAAGCAGGAAGGTGAGGGGACCTCCGTGCGGCGTTCTGAATGATCGGATCCCCGCAGCAGCACTGCGGGTGATCCGATCGTTCATTTAAATCGCGCACTGCCGCAGATGCCGGGATCTGTATTGATCCCGGCACCTGAGGGGTTAATGGCGGACGCCCACGAGATCGCGGGCGTCGGCCATTGCCGGCGGGTCCCTGGCTGCGATCAGCAGCCGGGATCAGCCGCGCATGACACGGGCATCGCTCCGATGCCCGCGGTTATGCACAGGACGTAAATGTACGTCCTGGTACGTTAAGTACCACCGCACCAGGACGTACATTTACGTCCTGCGTCCTTAAGGGGTTAAATGAGATATCCAGTATCGAAAAATATATACCCTATCCTGAGGATAGGGGAAAAGTTTCAGATCACTGTGGGTCCGACCACTGGGAGCCACTGTGATTTCCCGTATGGGGCTCCGGTAGTCCGCAGCTGGAGAGCCGGGGAGATCGCGGGGGGTCCCAGTGGTTGGACCCGCCCGCCAATTTTTAAATGGGAAAAAGGGGGTTATTCAAACTTTTATTAGGGAAGGGGTTTTTATTAGCTTTCTTTTGCTACTTTTTTTGCAATGTTATAGCTCCCATAGGGGGCTATAACACTGCATACAGTGATCTTTTACATTGATCAATGTTTTCTCATAGGAAATAATTGATCGATGATTCTGCCGCTTGACTATTCATGCCTGGATCTCAGGCACTGAGCAGTCATTCGGTGATCAGAGACCAGGAGGCAGGTAAGGGGACCCTCCTCGTGTCCTATAGCTGTCCGGGACTCCGCGATTTCACTGCGACAGTCCCGAACAGCCCCCTGAGCTAACCGGCATTAGTTAAGTTTGACATTAGACGCGGAGATCAACTTTGATAGTTAATAGCGTGCGTCACCGTGATTAGTGCCAAGTGCTATTAGCCTCGGGTCCCGGCCATTGTTTGAGACCCGCTAAAGAACGGGAGCAGACTCAGGACAGGTACGCCCTGGATCCCTAAGTGGTTAAAGGGGTACTCCACTGCTAGACATAAGGTGTCTGATCGCGGGGGTCCCGCTGCTGGGGCCCCCCACGATCTAAACAGTGGGCGAGACATCACAGCCACGCTCCCATCGTTATGTCACGCCACGCCCCATCCATTCATGTCTATGAATGGAGGGGCGTGGAGTGACATCACAGGGGGGTGCAGCTGTGACGTCACGATCACGGCCTCTGGCTCCAAGCATTCTGAACAAAATGTTCAGAACGCTGGAGCGCCGGAGTACCCCTTTAAGGAATATTTAACATGCTAGCTTTTTACTGAATAGAGTCTATATGGTGCATCTCAGTAAATTTAGTGGATCTGCGGCTTCCCGTACACCCAGTGCAGAAATCTAAGCCTCTAATCTGGCTTAGATTTTTACATTTGCTGTTGCAATTTGGGCCTATAGTTACATGTGAGGAGGGCGTGCACTCCTTTCCCCGTTCATGCAAAGCTGCATCCATCCTTTCTGCCCCTTGGAGGCAGCTGCGTATGTTTTCAAAAGTTGCACATTTTTAAAAAAACACAACCCTCACGCAGATTTGTAAATCTCCCGCATTGATTATTCTTAACTATGTCTGCCTTGATAACTAAATAAAGTCAAAGGTGTTGGTTTCTCTATTGATTATTGACTGATCATTGGGTTGGAATAAATATATATTGGAAATTTCTGAATACTGTTATAGTGTGCAAGTCTGTCTCTCAGTGCAGTGTACAGTATGTCCTGTGTAATCTGCTATAGACCTAAAAGAGTAGTTAGGTTAACATAGCTCAGGAACCTCCAGACCAAGCTTTCAAGTTAAAGGGGTACTCCAATGGAAAACATTTTCTTTTAAATCAACTGGTGCCAGAAAGTTTAAAAGATTTGTAAATTACTTCTATTAAAAATTATTAATATTTCCAGTACTTATTACCTGCTGTATACTACAGAGGAAGTTATTTTCTTTTTGAATTTCCTCTCTGTCTGACCACAAGTGCTCTCTGCTGACACCTCTGTCCATGTCTGGAACTGTTCAGAGCAAGAGATGTTTGCTATGGGGATTGGCTCCTACTCTGGACATTTCCTAAAATGGACAGAAGTGTCAGCAGAGAGCACTGTGGTCAGGCAGAAAGGAGATTCAAAAAGAAAATAACTTCCTGTGGTGCATATAGCAGCTGATAATTACTGGAAAGATTAATATTTTTAAATTGAAGTAATTTACAAATCACTTTAACTTTCTGGTACCAGTTGATTTAAAAAAAAGAAATGTTTTCCACTGGACTTCTCCTTTAAAGCACAACAGCATGCCAGGAAAGTGGCTGCTAATGATCACATATTGAAAACCTATCCTATGGCTAGGTCAGCAATGTATAGTGCATTCCTGAAAAATCTTTTTATTCTGCTGCTTCAGCAATCAGCCCGTTCCTAAAGGCTAGCACCAGTATTTTACCAATTTTAGATCATGGGATCGAATTTGATCACAGGATCATAAAGGTTAGCAGCCAGTACTCACTGCGTGTGAATTAAAGGGGTACTCCAGAGGAAATTTTTTTTTTTTAAATCTACTGGTGCCAGAAAGTTAAACAGATTTGTAAATTACTTCTATTAAAATCTTAATCCTTCCAGTATTTATCAGCTGCTGAATACTGCAGAGGAAATTATTTTCTTTTTGGAACACAGAGCTCTCTGCTGACATCACAAACACAGTGCTCTCTGCTGACATCTCTGTCCATTTTAAGAACTGTCCAGAGTAGGAGAAAATCCCCATAGCAAACATATGCTGCTCTGGACAGTTCCTAAAATGGGCAGAGTTGACAACAGAGAGCACTGTGCTCGTGATGTCAGCAGAAAGCATTGTGTTCAAAAAAGAAAATAATTTCCTCTGTAGTATTCAGCAGCTAAGTACTGGAAGGATTATGATTTTTTTTAATAGAAGTAATTTACAAATCTGTTTAACTTTCTGGCACCAGATGATTTAAACTAATTAAGTTTTTCACCTGAGTACCCTTCTAGCCCCTTAAGGACGCCGGGCGTATCCATACGCCCCTGTTTTAGAGTCCTTAAGGACTGAGGGCGTATGGATACTCCCATGGGAATTTCGTTCCCGCCGCTAGCCAGTCAGGGACCGGACTGGGATGACTGCTGATATCTATCAGCAGGCATCCAGTGCATATGCCCAGGGGGTCCTGAGACCCCCCCATGCCGCACATTGACTGGCAATCTGCAGAGATTCCGGGTAAAACGGGTCTCCGGTGACTCGGTGACCCGGAAAAATAAGGAGGATTGGAGGTGTCCAAGACACCCCTGATCCCCCTGATGGGATAGGAGTGAGGTGGCAGGGATGCCACCCCTCCTATCCCTGCTAATGGTCGTTCAGAAGCGATAATCAATAGCAGATCGGGGGTGGGGGGGTTAACGTTTGGTTCCCCGGCTCTGCCCACCCACTGTAGTCCGGACAGAGCAGGGGGAACCGACGGTGACCGGCGCCGAAGGTCACTTTACATTGGCGACGGAAGCGGGCGACGGCGTTGATCGGCAGGCGGTGATGACGTGCGGCTGGCTCCATGCTGCAGACTATGGTAGCCGGTGAGTTACCTAGCACCATCTGGATGTCTACAGTTTGAGACGACTATACAGTGGTCTCTAAACTGTAGCCCTACAGTTGTTGCAAAATTACAACTCCCAGCATGCTCAGACAGCTATTTGCTGTTTGGGCATGCTGGGATTTGTAGTTTTGCAACAGCTGGAGGGCTACAGTTTGGAGATCACTGTGCAGTGATCTCTAAACTGTGACGCTCTATATCTTGCAAAACTACAACTCCCAGCATGCATGAACAGCAAAACGGCTGTCCTGCCATGCTGGGAGTTGTAGTTGCGTACCTCCAGCTGTTGTATAACTACATCTCCCAGCATGCCCTTCGGCGATCAGTACATGCTGGGAGCTGTAGTTTTGCAACGGCTGGAGGCACACTGGTTGAAAAATACTGAGTTAGGTAACAGAACCTAACTGAAGGTTTTCCAACCAGTGTGCCTCAGGCTGTTGAAAAAGTACAACTCCCAGCATGCACAGTCTGTCAGTACATGCTGGGAGTTGTAGTTTTGCAACAGCTGGAGGTTTGCCCCCCCCCCTCCCCATGTGAATGTACATGGTACATTCACATGGGCGGGTTTACAGTGAGTCACCTGCTTCAAGTTTGAGCTGCGACAAATTTTCTGCCATAACTCAAACTCCTAGCGTGAAGCTTACTGTAAATCCGCCCATGTGAATGTACCCTAAAAACACTACACTACACTGAAAAGGAAAAGTTGGGGTCTACACCAGCCTGTTAGTGTAAAAAAATATATAAATTTACACTAACATGCTGGCATTGCCCCATACTTTTTATTTTCACAAGAGATAAAAGGGAAAAAAGACCCCCAAAATTTGTAACACAATTTCTCCTGAGTACGGAAATACCCCATATGTGGGTGTAAAATGCTCTGCGGACACACAACAATGCTCAGGAATGAGAGCGCACTATGTACATTTGAGGCCTAAATTGGTGATTTGCACAGGGGGGGCTGATTTTACAGCCATTCTGACATAAACGCAAAAAAATAAATACCCACTTGTGACCCCGTTTTGGAAACTACACCCCTCATAGAATGTAACAAGAGGTATAGTGAGCCTTAACACCCCACAGGTGATTGACAAATTTTGATAAATTTTGATGGGAAAATTTAAAAAATATATTTTTTAGCTAAAATGCTGGTGTTACCCTAAATTTTTCATTTTCACAAGGGAAAATAGGAGAAAATGCCCCCCAAAATGTGTAACCCCATTTATTCTGAGTAAGAACATACTCCATATGTGGATGTAAAGTGCTCTGCAGGCGAACTACAATGCTCAGAAGAGAAGGAGTGCCATTGGGCTTTTGGATGGAAAATTTGTCCGGAATTTAATGTCATGTGAGTGCCATAGTGCCAGAACAATGGACCCCCCACATGTGACCCCATTTTGGAAATTACACCAGCCACGGAATGTAATAAAGGGTACAGTGAGCATTTGCGCCCCACAGGTGTATGACAGATTTTTTGAATAGTGGTAGGTGAAAATGAAAAATATAATTTTTAATTTGCACAGCCCACTGTTTCAAAGATCTGTCAAACGCCAGTGGGGTATAAATGCACCCCTAATTAAATTCTGTGAGGGGTGTAGTTTCCAAAATTGGGTCACATGTGGGGGGTCCACTGTTCTGGCACCACGGGGGGGCTTTGTAAATGCTCATGGCCCCCCGATTTCTATTCCAAACAAATTCTCTCTCCAGAAGCCCAATGGTGCTCCTTCTCTTCTGAGCATTGTAGTGCGGCAGCAGAGCACTTCACGTCCACACATGGGGTATTTCAATACTCAGAAGAAATGGGGTTACAAATTTTGGGGGGCATTTTATCCTATTACCCCTTGTAAAAATGTTAAATTTGGGGAAAAACCATAATTTCAGTGAAAACATTTTTTTTCCATTTAAACATCTGACTTTAACGAAAAGTCGTCAAACACCTGTGCGGTGTTAAGGCTCACTGTACCCCTAGTTTTCAAAATAGTATGCCATGTGTTTTTTTTTCTTTTCTGGCACTATAGGAGCTTCCTAAATGCGACATGACACCCAAAAATAATTTCAGCGAAATTTGCTTTCCAAAAGCCAAATGTGGCTCCTTCCCTTCTGAGCCCTCTAGTGCACCCACGGAGCACTTTACATCCACATATGAGGTATTTCCTTACTCGAGAGAAAGGGGGTTACAAACTTTGGGGGGATTTCTCTCCTTTTACCCCTTGTAGAAATTCAAAAAATGGCTCTGCAAGAACATGCGAGTGTAAAACATGAAGATTTTGAATTTTCTCCTTCACTTTGCTGCTATTCCTGTGAAACACTTAAAGGGTTAACAAACTTTCTGAATGTCATTTTGAATACTTTGAGGGGTGCAGTTTTTATAATGGGGTAATTTATGGGATATTTCTAACATGAAAGCCCCTCAAATCCACTTTAAAACTGAACTGGTCTTCCAAAAGTAAAAACATGACAACTTTATGATGCCAACATAAAATAGACATATTGCATATGTGAATCAATATATAATATATTTGGAATTTCCGTTTTCCTTACAAGCAGGGAGCTTCAAATTTAGAAAAATGCTAAATTTTCATGAAATTTGTGGATTTTTCATCAAGAAAGGATGCAAGTAATGAAGAAAATTTACCACTATGTTAAAGAAAAATTTGTCACGAAACAAAAAATTCTTGAAATCAGAATAAACTGTAAAAGCATCCCAGAGTTATTAATGCATAACTTGACAGTGGTCAGAATTGCACAAAAGGGCTCAGTCCTTAAGTTGAAGAAGGGCTCAGTTCTTTAGGGGTTAAGTTTAGCTTGTGAGCTCACTTCAAAGTTGTCATACCCATGATGTACATGTAAGTCATGGGTGTTTAAAGAAGTACACCAGTGGATTTTTTTTTTATTTTTCCTCTGTGCCCGGGCTGCAAAAATAATAACAACAAACATTTACTCACCTTCCGCTGTTCACCCATTGCACCGATATCACTCTTCTGTCTTCTAAGCCAGGTCTTCTTCTGCATCTTGGAGCTTGACGCGTCCCACCGAACTTATCGCCGGCCGCATCGATGTCCCACCTCGGCCACTGATAGGCTGAATAGGCTGTCGTGTAAAGAGCCTGCGCCCCGCCTTCTCCCTCCTGCCTGGAGCCATTACATGACAATGCGCTCAGAATATCACTGGCCGAGGCGGGACATTGCTTTAGCTGGCGATAAGCTGAGTGTAGTGTGACGCATTGAGCTCCAGGATGCGGAAGAAGACTTGGCCCAGAAGACAAAAGAGTGATATTGATGCATCAGCAGACTGGGGGAAGGTAAGTAATTTTTTTTTTTTTACTTTTTAAAGCCTCGCACAGAGGAAAGATTCCACTGAGTACTCCTTTAAAGGGGTTATCCACCATTAGGATGTTCCTGCCAGACAGTGATGGACATACTTAGGAAGGATCTGCACTTCTCTTGGAGCTAAATGGCTATGTTGTGAGATTACCATAACACTGTGGCTAACTTTTTGTGAACTGGTATTTCCTGTTTGAGTTTTCTTTTTTTGCCTACAAATCCCATAATTAAATTTTCCTCCCTCCCACACATCAACCACCCCCACCATTGAAACATAAACGAGCTGCATCCATTCAAAAGACATGTGGTTTTTTAATCAGGGTGCCTACAGCTGTTGTATTAGTTACAGATTGATCTCTCTCCCACCAAGCGATCGCTCCGCCCATTGAAGCAGAAGGGCTTCCTGTCATCAGCTGACTAGTGAGTCAGGTCTCGGCCAAATTGAAACCTCAGAAATCTGAGAAAACAGTAATTTTGTATGCTGTTAAAAATAAATATTGGGGTGAAAATCACATAACAATTGTGAGAAAACTGTCACACACAGGTACAGACACTATATTATGAACTACACTAACTTTACAACCCCTGTAGCATTGTCAAATAAAATAAAAATTCCTGGAATACCCCTTTAACCCCTTATGGATCCAGCCAATTTTCACTGTAGGACCCGGCCATTTTTTGCACTTCTGACCACTTTCACTTTAAACATTAATAACTCAGGGATGCTTTTACCTTTCATTCTTATTCTGAGAATGTTTTTTCATGACATATTCTGCTTTATGTAGGTTGTAAAATTGTGTCAATACTTGCATCATTTCTTGGTGAAAAATTCAAAAATTTTATGAAAAAATGAATTAAATTTTGCTTACCTGAAAATTTCAATTCCTGGAGTCCGTAGGCAGCACAGAATGGGGTTAAGTTCGTCCTCCCGAACTTGTCAGAAGAGGTAATTAGCAGAAAAAAATTAACAAATTAGCGTAATTAGCCCAATTAACAGACCCCTCCCTCTAGGTATAAATGGACAAACCCACAAACAGGCCATAGAGTAGTTATAAAGCAATATTTAATTAGGGTGGGATCCCTGTGCTGCCTACGGACTCCAGGAATTGAAATTTTCAGGTAAGCAAAATTTAATTCATTCCTGGACGTCCTACGGCAGCACAGAATGGGATTTAAGTAGCAGAAAATAATAAAGGGAGGGCATTACTTCTTAAACGCTTCTTCCAACACTGCCTTGCCTAGGGCTGAGCTACTGGAGACGTCCAGACGGTAGTGTTGAATGAATGTGGTTGGCGTTGCCCACGTAGCCGCTCTACAGATCTCCTGAAGTGATACCTGAGAAGCTTCAGCCCAAGATGCCGAGGTTGCCCTGGTAGAATGGGCTTTTAGATCCCTTGGAGGCTCCAGGCCTTCCTTTTGGAAGGAAAAACTGATAGTCTTCTTAATCCAGTTGGCAATAGTGGATTTGGCTGCCTTGGAGCCTTTAGATTTGGCTCCGAACTGCACGAACAAGTGTTCCGAGCACCTGAATGATGCTGTTCTAGCAATATATTCCAACACTGCACGTCTGACATCTAACTTGGAGATTTCTTGATGTTCAGCCAGAGCCTGTAGAATAATTTCCTGTTGAAGGTTATGCACAGAATGGACTTTCGGGATAAACCCGGGAAGAGTACGAAGTACTAAGGCATCCCCAAGATCTCTCAGATATGGCTCACGGCAAGAGAGTGCCTGAATCTCACTGACCCTGCGCGCTGAAGCGATAGCCACTTAAAAACAAGCTTTCCACGTGAGAAATTTTATATCAATGGATTGAATGGGTTCAAAAGGGTCTGATGTGAGGCACTTCAAGACTCTGGAAAGATCCCAAGACGGTATAGGCTTGCTGACTTTCGGGCAAATATTATTTACCCCTTTAAAGAATCTTTTGACCAACGGGTTTCTAGTAAATCTTCCTGCTAGAAAAAAATTTATAGCGGCAAATTGAACTTTCAGAGTGGACTGCTTGAGACCCTTACTGAGTCCGAGCTGAAGAAAGTTCAGAATATCAATAATTGACGGATCATCTCCAGGAAATTTAGACTTGAAGAGACTCCATACTCTGGAGTAACACTTTCTTGTACCCGTTTTGCTTGATTTGTTCAAAGTAGATAAGACCTCACTAGATAGCCCTTTGGACCTCAGCAGGTTCAATTCACCTCCCAAGCAGTCAGATGCAGGGAGTTGAGCTCCTGATGGCAAATCCCCTGCTGGGATAGAAGATCCTTTGTCTTGGGCAGATGCCAGAAACGATTGTGAGATATTTCCATGGCTAGGGAGAACCAAGCCCTCCTGGGCCAATAAGGGAGGATCAGGATCGCTCGAGGGTTCTCCTTCTTGACCTTCAGTAGGGTCCTCTGGATTAGAGCAGGAGGAGGAAACAGATATAGGAACCTCCCCTCCCAGGATAATGACAGACCGTCCAGATGATATAGGTGGTCCAGACAAGAGAGAGAGCAGAACTTCTGCAGCTTGGCATTCCTCCTTGTCGCGAATACATCTATCTCCGGGGTACCGAACCGTTCTTTTAATTGGTTGAAGATCTCCATGCTCAATTCCCATTCACCTGGATGAAGGAATCTCCGACTGAGAAGATCCGCCTTGACATTCAGGATACCTTGTAAGTGTACTGCCACAAGACTGTTGACGTTGCATTCCGCCCATCTGAAGATCCTGGCATACTCGGACATCAGGGATTGAGACCTGGTTCCCCCCTGTTTGTTCAGATAGAAAACTGTAGGCAGATTGTCTGACCTGACTAGGACATCCTGGTGAAGCAAAACAGGGGTGAAGTGAAGTAGTGCTAGACGCACCGCTCGCAGCTCCTTCATGTTTGAGGACAGCGATTCTTCTTCCTGAGACCAAAGGCCTTGAGTCCAGCGATTGCCAATGCAGGCTCCCCATCCACGAGCTGAAGCATCGGTCGAGATGACCATTTGCTGCGATGGTAGTAACGATTTTCCTTGAGAGAACCTGTTCCACATGAGCCACCAACGAAGCTCCCTGCGGAGAATTGAAGGAATCCAGACACAGCTTTCCAAATCTGTCTTTGATCTGTTCCAGCATGAGAGAACCCTTGTCTGCAGACTGCGAATATGGGCCTTTGCCCAGGGGACCACATCTATCGTTGATGTAAGGCTGCCCAGGACTCTCATTGCTTGACGAATAGACACCTTCTTGGATTTTATCAGGAATTTTATCTGATTCCTCAACTTCGTTTCCCTGTCCCGGGAAATGGAGATTTTCATCGCTCGGGAATCTACTATGAACCCTAAAAAAAGAATCTGCTGTGATGGAATCAACTGAGACTTTTCCAGGTTGACTAAGAAGCCATGATCTTGGAGAAAATAAATTATTTCCTTCATGTGATGGGACAAATCTAGGCTGGACCCAGCTCTCACCCACCAGTCGTCCAGGTACGGTACTACCATGATTCCTTGGAGGCGTAATGCCGCCGAAAGAACCACCACTAGCTTCGTAAACACCCTCGGTGCTGAGCTCAGCCCGAAGGGAAGACACTTGAATTGTAGATGCCATGTTGTGTCGTCTACCATTAATGTGAATCTGAGAAATTTTCTGTACTCCGGATGGATGGGAACATGTAGATAGGCGTCCGACAAATCCAGAGTCGCCATGAAGTCTCCCTGGTTCACCAAAGGAAGCACTGATCTTATAGTTTCCATTTTGAAGTGTTTCTTGATCATGAACTTGTTCAGGTACGTGAGATCCACAACTAATCTCCACTTCCCGCTGGACTTCGGTACTGCGAAAATCCTTGAATAAATCCCGGTGAACCGCTCCTGATGTGGTACCCATTCCACTGCATTCTTCTCCAGAAAACTCTTGACCAGAGAAATCCCATTCTGGTCCTGCTTTGTGTTGAGAAGAAATCTCCCCGGAGGGGGGTAAAGAAGCTCGAGTTTGTAGCCTTTCTGAATTACTGAAGGAACCCACTTGTCCTGTGTCGTACGAGCCCACACTTGAAAAAAATTTTCTAACCTTCCTCCAACCTTGGGGGATGCTAAGGTGGCGTCATAAGGCCTTCCTTTTTTCTGGAGGTTTGCTCTTAGAGGCAGAGCTAGAGTTTGCGCCTCTCCTCTGCCTCCCAAACCTAGGCCTATTATACTGGCCTGGCTGAAAATTCCTCCTTTGGAACTTGGGAGACCTCCGCCATTTTGGACGGCCTTTAGATGCTTCCCTTTTGGATGTTCCTGGGAAGGCATCGTTGTCATCATTCATGTCTTTGAGGATACTCTTTAGGCTTGGCCCAAAGAGAGATTCTGGGGAAAAAGGTAAGGAGCAGAGGTTATTCTTGGCTGCTACGTCCCCCTTTCCCCATTGCTTGATCCAAAGCGCTCTCCTTATAGAGTTTGATTCAGCCATATTCTGGGCTGACAGACGCAGCGTGTCCAGTGGAGCATCGCACAGGAACTCTGCCGCAGACTTCATGACATGAATTTTCCTGATGATGTCGTCCCTAGGGACTCCATCAATAAGATCTCTGGATAATTGACTTATCCAAATTCGGAGCGCTCTGGCCACCGGAACAGAGGACATCGCTACCTTGGATACTGCTGCAGCAGTAGAAAAAGCTTTTTTAGACAGAGACTCTGCTTTTCTATCCATAGGATTAGCTAGAACAGAAGATTCCTCGGAAGGAAAGTATGACTTCTTGACTAGCTTGGCTACAGGCAAATCCACTTTAGGAGGATTGAACCATGAGGAGGTAGCCTCGGATGACAGCTTGTATACCGCCTTGAAACAGGATCCAACATCTACTCTTTTCTCCGGCTTATCCCAGTTGGCCGTGAACCACTTGGTGATGGCAGGATGAGAGGGTAACACTCTGTCCTTGGAGACAGGAAAGTAATAAAGACTTTCCCTGGGAATTCTCCCCTCTGTGGAACGATCCGTCTCTAATACGTGTTTCACTGACTTTATTAGGGAATGCATGTCATCCTTGTGAAAGATATAGTAATCCTCCGGAGAGTCTTGTGACTCTACAGAGGACCTTGATTCAGATGCCTCCGAGTCTGCAGGAGAGACAGCTCTGTGTTGTATCTTACGCCTTTTTGCTGAGGGACTCTCTCCTGGTAGTATAGTGGATATGCGTTTTTTAAACCACTCAAAGAAGGTGGAGGCCTCATCTCCAAACCTATCATCTTCCACTGGCTGCTGTAGTGAACATCTGCCACACACATCCCCTTCTGCATCATCTGCCAGAGGCTGGGAACATGATTCACACAGCCTGTGTTTTGCCTTGCTGGATCTTTTGCCCCTAGGTGCCTCGTCCGACATCTGTAGAAAAAAAGGGGGGTCAAATAGTAAAGCAGCTCTGAACTGTATGACCAGACCACAGCATAAATAACCAAGATAGTAGCGACAGTAATTAAACGGGAAGGTACTTCACAGTAACCTAAATAATAGATGCATATCCACAGTATGCTAAACAATCAACTACTATATACATATTGGCAGTGTGGGAAACTTCACAGTTAACCATGTATACCCAGAAGCAAAACAAAAACTTACTTTAAATCTCCAGAGCCCTGCTGCCCCAAGCACAGTGTCTACGGCAGCAGGGATGCCATGGAGCAAGTTTATAAGCCTTACATGGCGGGAACGCAGGCGTCCCGCCCGCCCCACGTGACGCGCAGCTCACTTCCGGTCTCCCGCGAATAGCGACTCACTGCATGCGGAAACGCCTCCTGGATCGCGGACCTCCGAGCGCTCCGGAGACCGGTGCTGCGTTGAATCGGAAGCAAACACGCCGAGCCCAGAGCACACCGGGCAGGCACCGCCTGGTAAGCTAAGTACTTCACAGTACCTGCTAGGCTCAAAATACACATCTTATGCGACCCGGACTTCACAGTCACCCTAACATACTGAGAAAAGCGGAGTGCTTCACAGCCTACCCGCATAAACCAGGCCAAAAACCTGTAAAAAAAGAAACAACAGTATATATAAAGACAGGAGGGATAAAAAAAAAAACCTAAATACCCCTTCTGAGTTCAGAAGAATAAAAAATCTATGGCCTGTTTGTGGGTTTGTCCATTTATACCTAGAGGGAGGGGTCTGTTAATTGGGCTAATTACGCTAATTTGTTAATTTTTTTATGCTAATTACCTCTTCTGACAAGTTCGGGAGGACGAACTTAACCCCATTCTGTGCTGCCGTAGGACGTCCAGGAATTGAAAATTTTGCATTTCTTTTAGCTTTGAAGCTCTCTGCTTATAAGGAAAATGAATATTCCAAATAAATGATATATTGATTCACATATACAATATGTCTACTTTATGTTTCCATCATAAAGTTGACATGTTTTTACTTTTGGAAGACATCAGAGGGCTTCAAAGTATAGCAGCAATTTTCCAATTTTTCACAGAATTTTCCAAATCTAAATTTTTCAGGGACCAGTTCAGTTTGGAAGTGGATTTGAAGGGCCTTCATATTAGAAATACCCCACAAATGACCCGATTATAAAAACTGAACCCCTCAAAGTATTCATAATGACATTCAAAAGGTTTGTTAACCCTTTAGGTGTTTCACAGCAATAGCAGCAAATTGAAGGAGAACATTCAAAATCTTCATTTTTTACACTGGCATGTTATTGTAGACCCAGTTATTGAATTTTTACAAGGGGTAAAAGGAGAGAAATCTTCCTAAAATGTGTAACCCAATTTCTCTCGAGTAAGAAAATACCTCATTTGTGTATGTCAAGTGTTCGCAGTAGAGGGCTTAGAAGGGAAGGAGCGACAGTGGGATTTTGGAGAGTGAGTTTTTCTGAAATGGTTTTTGGGGGGATGTCACATTTAGGAAGCCCCTATGGTACCAGAACTGCAAAAGAAAACACATGGCATACTATTTTGGAAACTACACCCCTCAAGGCATGTAACAAGGGGTCCAGTGAGCCTTAACACCCCACAGGCGTTTGACGACTTTTCATTAAAGTTGGATGTGTAAATATTTTTTTTTTTCCCTAAAATGCTAGTTTTCCTTCAAATTTAAAATTCTTACAAGGGGTAATAGGACAAAATGCCCCCCAAAATTTCTGAGAATGGAAATACCCCATGTGTGGATGTAAAGTGCTCTGCTGGCGCACTAAAATGCTCAGAAGAGAAGGAGCGCCATTGAGCTTTTGGGAAACAAAAATTGTTTGGAATGGAAGTCAGGGGCCATGTGCGTTTACAAAGCCCCCGGTGGTGCCAGAACAGTGGACCCCCCCACATTTGATCCTATCTTGGAAACTACACCCCTCACAGAATTGAATAAGGGGTGCAGTGAGTATTTACACCCCACTGGCGTTTGACAGATCTTTGGAACAGTGGGCTGTGCAAATGAAAAATTACATTTTTCATTTTCACGGACCACTGTTCCAAAAATCTGTCAGAGACAGAGACCTGTGGGGCGTAAATGTTCACTATACCCCTTATTACATTATGTGAGGGGTGTAGTTTCCAAAATGGGGTCACATGTGGGTATTTATTTTTTTTTGCGTTTATGTCAGAACCGCTGTAAAATCAGCCACCCCTGTGCAAATCACCAATTTAGGCCTCAAATGTATTTAGTGCACTCTCACTCCTGAGCCTTGTTGTGCACCCGCAGAGCATTTTACGCCCACATATGGGGTATTTCCGTACTCAGGAGAAATTGCGTTACAATTTTTTGGGGTCTTTTTTTCCTTTTAACGCTTGTGAAAATAAAAAGTATAGGGCAACACCAGCATGTCAGTGTAAAATGTTTTATTTTTTTACACTAACAAGCTGGTGTAGCCCCCAACTTTTCCTTTTCATAAGGGGTAAAAGAAGAAAAAGCCCCCAAATTTTGTAGTGCAATTTCTCCCGAGTATGGAAATACTCCATATGTGGCCCTAAACTGCTTCCTTGAAATACGACAGGGCTCTGAAGTGAGAGAGCTCCATGCGCATTTGAGGACTAAATTAGGGATCGCATAGGGGTGGACATAGGGGTATTCTATGCCAGTGATTCCCAAACAGGGTGCCTCCAGCTGTTGCTAAATTCCCAACATGCCTGGACAGTCAGTGGCTGTCCGGAAATGCTGAGAGTTGTTGTTTTGTAACAGCTGGAGGCTCCGTCTTGGAAACACTGCCATACAATACGTTTTTATTTTTTATTGGGGGGGGGACAGTGTAAGGGGGTGTATATTTATTGTTTTACCCTTTATTATGTGTTAGTGTAGTGTAGTGTTTTTAGGGTACATTCGCACTGACGTGTTACAGTGAGTTTCCCGCTAGGAGTTGGCACTGCGGCGAAAATTTGCCACAGCTCATACTTGAAGCAGGAAGCTTACTGTAAACCTGCCCGTGTAAATTTACCCTGAACGTTCACATGGGGGGGGGCAAACCCCCAGCTGTTTCAAAACTACATCTCCCAGCATGTACTGACAGCAACAGCTGGAGGCACACTGGTTTCCGTACGATCCAACCGCACGACATCGCCGCCCGCCGATCTCCGTTGCCGCTGCCTCCGCTGGGTAAGTGGATCTTCGGCGCCGGTCTCCTTCAGTTTCCCCATCCTGCCCCGCCTTTTGTGGGTGGGCAGGATGGGGAAAACGAAAGTTAACCCTCCCGCCCCCGATCTGCTATTGGTTGTCGCTTCTGGCGATCAATAGTAGGGATAAGAGGGGTGGCATCTCTGCCACCTCACTTCTATCCCTTCAGGGGGATCGTAGGTGTCTTAGACAACCGCGATCCCCCTTATATTCCGAGTCACCGGGTCACCATAGACCGGTAATGACCCGGAATCGCATAAATCGCAAGTGTGAATTCACTTGCTATTTGCCACGATCGCTGACAAGGGGGGGTCTGATGACCCCCCTGGGCGTTTGCACGGGATGCCGGCTGAATGATTTCAGCAGGCATCGCGGTCCGATCCCCGCCCGGTGCACGGCGGGGACCGGAACTGCCCATGACGTAACTGTACGTCATGGGTCCTTAAGTACCAGGGCTTCATGACATACGCGTACGTCAAGGGTCCTGAACAGGTTAAGTTGTCAGAGCTGTTTTCTTAGCATGAGTTTTTGACTGACAATATATGTGTGTATATATATATATATATATATATATATATATATATATATATATGTGCGTGTTTTGAATTACCTAAACCAACTCTTCTAGCAAATAATTTCTTTCTACAATTACATTTATGACAGTAAGCCTTGTTCTATCATATTAAATGTTTAAATGTTTAAGTAGTATTTTTGTGTTTGAGTGCTTGTTCTAGATATGTTTATGAGCTCATAATCATGTTAAATGTGTCTTCTACAAAGAGTACAATACTTTGTTTAATGGTGTATGAAGCTACAGCTCATTTGAGATAAGCATTTGTTGCTTATGGGCTACGAAAATTATAGCAGGTATACACAAAGAGTTAACATGAAAAAGGGTAAATCACCTGTATACATTCCACATTGGTATTATGGACACATTCTTCATACTGCATGAATAGAAATAGGCTCATATACATAATTTCCTCAGTTGGCAAAGAATGATGTGATAGGAAGTCAAATGTTTTGGTGAACTGTAAATGAGAATCTCATTAAGAGTTAAAAATAGATTGTGGGCATATTTTAAAAGTGACCTATGTTTTCAGTGCAGAGTTTGCAATTGTAGTACATGGAATTAACCTTTCAGCAGCAGGCTAAATTATAGCTCATTTTCCATCCCAATGCTTTTTATAATACACTGCAGCCCTTTACATGTTAAAGTCTTAAGAACAAATGCTTTGAGTATGTAACTGCTTTCTTAAGAGTGTGTCATCTGACATGCAGCAACTGAGATTGTCTCCATATGAAAATGACTGCATATTTTCCCACCTTTCCTCTCACCTTAATAAAGTGCTGTAGCATCAGCATGTTTAATATTCATAAAAAGTGTTACTATGCCACCGAACAGTGGGAAAAAAATAAGTGTTGACAGGGTTGCGGAAAAGGGCATGATAATGACAAGTAGATAAGAAACCCAAGTGTTGAAGGAGAGAACACTAGATATTCTGCAAAATATACTATAATTTGGTAATAAATGTGTGATCTTCAAAATGTTAAAAATCACAAAATTTCTTATGATAACCTTGAACAGCTGAGTTGTAAATGTATAGTATGTGGCAATATACAAGTTGTACAGTACGTATTACAATATATTTAATAATGCTCAAATGTTTAATATTAGAATGCACAAATACACACGCACATATATATATATATATATATATATATATATATATATACATATATATATATATATATATATATATATATATATATATATATATATGACATGGGCATAAATTACACAAGCGTACACATATCTACAATATAAAATACAAAGTTTGCAATCACACCTGCACCAAGGGCCTAAATGGACCTCAATGGTAGCTGTGACACATATGCAAACACCAATGTTTAAAACTGAAACTAACTGCAGGGTCACCCACAATAACCTTATTAGACAGGTAGATAGTGCCGGTGATGCTGATTTAAATGCTTGTCACCAGGTAAAAAATGGTGCAGCCTTTCAGAAGATATTCCTCTTGTTGGTAAGAAGCATTAGAAAGAGGGTCACCCACACTATCTACTTGTATATTCAGGTTGGTGTGGGCAACCCTGTGGTAAGTTTCAATTTTAAACATTAGTGTTTCCATAGGTGTCATAACCACCATTGAGTTCCATTTGGGCCCTTACTTACTCCTTAAAGGGGTACTCGACTGGCAAGCATTCGGAAGTAAATGTTCCAAACGCTGTTTTCATGCCACGCCCCTCATGACATCATGGTCACGCCCCCTCAATGCAAGTCAATAAGAATGGCAGTCATGCCCCCTCCCATAGCCTCCATTGAGGGGGCGTGACCATGACATCACAAGGGGCGTGGCTGACCCTCGCAGACCGAAAAAAGCGTTTTTGTTTAGTTTTTTCTGTTTTTTGACACAGTAAATGTTGGCCAATTTTAAAAAAAATTAAGTTTCAGAAACATACAGTATCTCACATAAGTGTGTACACCCCCTCACATATTTGTAAATATTTTATTATATCTTTTTGTATGACAACAGTGAAGAAATGAAACTCCACAATGTAAAATAGTGAGTGAACAGCCTGTATAATGTTGTGTCCACTCAAAATAACTTAACACGCAGCCATTAATGTCTAAACCTTGGGAACAAAAGTGAGTACACACCTAAATGGAAATGTCCAAATGAGGCCCAATTAGCCATTTTCCATCCCCAATGTCATGTGACTCATTAATGTAAGAAGGTCTCAGGTGTGAATGGGGAGTAGGTGTCTTAAATTTGGTGTTATCACACTCACATTCTCCAAAAAGTGGTCACAGCTGTTTCACAGGACAAGTTCCTCTCAGAAAAGGCCTTGCAATGGTCGACCAAAAAAGTTGAATACACATGCTCAGTGTCATATCCATAAATTGTCTTTGGGAAACGGACATATGAATGCTGCCAGCAGGTTGAAAGGATGAGGGAGTCAGCCTGTCAGTGCTCAGACCATATGCCATATAATGAATCAAATTGGTCTCCATGACTGTCATCCCAGAAGGAAGCCTCTTCTAAAGGTTAAGCACAAGAAAGTCTGCAAACAGTTTTTTAAAGACAAGCAAAATAAGGATATGGATTACTGGAACGCGGAAAAATAAAAAAGTTATAGGGGTCAGAAGATGACAATTTTAAACATATACATTTTCCTGCATGTAGTTATGATTTTTTTCCGAAGTACGACAATATCCAACCTATATAAGTAGGGTATCATTTTAACCGTATTGACCTACAGAATAAAGGAAGCCCCCAAAAGTTACAAAATGAAATTTTTTCAAAAATTTTGTCGCACAATTAATTTTTTTTCCTGTTTTGCCGTGGATTTTTTTTGTAAAATGACTAATGTCACTGCAAAGTAGAATTGGTGGCACAAAAATAAGCCACCATATGGAATTTTATGTGCAAAATTGAAAGTGCTATGATTTTTAGAAGGTGATGAGGAAAAAGTGAAAATGCAAAAACGGAAAATAATGGTGCTCGAAAATAATGGTGGCCACACAAAATATTGACACAAAGGGCCCATTTTGGACATTTTACCCTGGTGGTCTACTCACCTGGCGGTCTGCCGCAAGGTGAGCTACCACCTGTTCCAGCCCCTACCTCTAAGTGACCCCCCCCCCCCACCTCTAAGTGACCCCCCCCCCCACTGTCTTACTCTTTGTGGAACTGCAAATGTTTCATTAAATTTTGAAATTTAAGATTTTGAAATGTAAATTTAATATTACACTCCCAAGTTTAATGTCCCGGGCCCCAGCATTTGCTTTGAATAAATAGTGTGGTTACAAAACACCAAATCTAACAAGGAGTCACATGTGACATGGTGACACAATGACAAGTCCTGGAGGTGGCATCAGTATGAGGAGACCGTATAATGGCTGAATGACACAGCCTGGAGTTGGGGGCAAAATGAGGAGAACATTTGGTAGATTTGTAGGGGGAAATAGGGAGAGGTTCCTGTGTGGGGCCAACCTTTTTAGGGCGAGTAACACTTGCAAAGAAGGGAATTAATAATGCAAGAGTAGGGCCTTACAGGGGAAGTTTTACCCCCACTGGTTACAATGGACCATATGTTGTTCTCTTCCACCTTTTAGAGGTCTTTGCATCACATCAATACTTGATAGTGTAGGTGGCATATGCTGTTTTTTGCACACCTGTCCTTTTGTTTAATAAAAAAATAAATTGAGTACGTACATTTTATCCTAAGAAAAGTTACGTCTTAGCTAATGCATATTGTTAATATTAATATTGTTAAAACTTTTTTTATATTTCAACTGGCTCCAGAAAGTTAAACAGATTTGTAAAGTACTTCTATTAAAAAATCTTAATCCTTATACTTATGAGTACTTATGAGCTTCTGAAGTTAAGGTTGTTCTTTTCTGTCTAAGTGCTCTCTGATGACACCTGTTTCGGAAACGCCCAGTTTAGAAGATGTTTGCTATGGGGATTTGCTTCTAAACTGGGCGTTTCCTGATACACGTGTCATCAGAGAGCACTTAGACAGAAAAGAACAACCTTAACTTCAGAAGCTCATAAGTACTGAAAGGATTAAGATTTTTTAATAGAAGTAATTTACAAATCTTAGAGAATAAAAAAGATCACTAGCGCTAGATGGGTCTGGTTTGATGTGTGATTGTACTGCTGCTTTACTATAAATGTGCTCCCCTATGGATGCACACTGTGTAGAAAGTAATATACTGAAAAATAATTGAATAGTAAGCTCTGTATTATACACACAAGTTACAAACTGACCTGTAGATAGTAGGGTTGCTGATAAAAATCGGTGGTTGCGGTGTAAGTGTAATGATCCCACAGCAATGCTGTTACAGCGCGATCACTGTGTATTGCAGTGAAGGAGGCACCGCTCTGCA
Source organism: Hyla sarda (assembly GCF_029499605.1). Classification (NCBI taxonomy): domain Eukaryota; kingdom Metazoa; phylum Chordata; class Amphibia; order Anura; family Hylidae; genus Hyla; species Hyla sarda. The sequence continues at coordinate 426,196,895 of NC_079189.1, forward strand.
GATACATTGGCTCCCTGAAGTGGTGTTCCAGAGGTTGCAAGTGGTTCTTACTGAATTGACTCCCGGATGTAGCGGGTTACTTCTTTTAATGTTGTTTCCCAGGGTGTTACTTCATGAAGGGTCCAGTCTCTTCTTTTAATGTTGTTTCCCAGGGTGTTTTCCCAGGGTGTTTCCCAGGTTGTTTTTAATGTTGTTTCCCAGACCGGACCCTTCATGAAGTAACACCCTGGGAAACCACATTAAAAGAAGTAACCCGCTACATCCGGGAGTCAATTCAGTAAGAACCACTTGCAACCTCTGGAACACCACTTCAGGGAGCCCACGTATCTGCTGAGCGGTACCTCCTTCACTGCAATACACAGCGATCGCGCTGTAACAGCATTGCTGTGGGATCATTACATTTACACCGCAACCACCGATTTTTATCAGCAACCGTACTATCTACAGGTCAGTTTGTAACTTGTGTATATAATACAGCGCTTACTATTCAATTATTTTTCAGTAATTTACAAATCTGTTTAACTTTCTGGAGCCAGTTCATATAAATAAATAAGTTTTTTTCCTGGATAACCCCTTTAACTGGGGAGCAGCACCTTAAAGGGGTACTCTGGTGGAAAACTTTTGTTTTAAATCAACTGGTGGAAAGTTAAACAGATTTGTAAATTACTTCCATGAAAAAAATCTTAATCCTCCTAGTACTTATTAGTTGCTTAAAACTAAAGAGGAAATTATTTTCTTTTTGGAACACAGAGCTCTCTGATGATATCATGTCACAAGACCAACCGCCTGAGAGAGTGGAGGCACAAACGGCATGACCTGTCCAAATTGCTGTTGTTGTAGCTGTGCAAGAACCACATGCACCCAGTGGGCTGTGAAGGACATGTATTGTCCCTGACTGTATTTACAGCTCCACACGTCGGCGCTCAAGGACTGGCCCATCTTCTGTTCCACAAAATTGTGCAGGGCTGGTACTGCCTTTTTTGCTAAGAAATGACGGCTTGGCACTTTCCACCTCCACTCGGCACAAGCCATCAGTTCTCTAAAAAGTGCAGAGTCCACCACTTTAAAAGGGAGGGGCTGCAGCACCAGGAACTTGGAAATGAGCACATTTAGCTTCTGCGCCATTGGATGAGTGGGTGCATACTGTTGTCACTTGGACATGGCTTCGCCGATAGATTGTTGGCGGAATGACTAACTCAAAGTAAAAGGAGCAGGAGCATCTGGAGCGACATAAGATGGGTATGACACACCCACAGTTCCCTTTGAGTGAGGTGTTGGAGCCTTGGCTGGCTGAAACAGGGAGCGCCACTGGGTGATGCAGCAGGCTGGACCACCACATCGGAGCCACGGTTCTCCCAGGTCGCTTTATGGTGACCCTGCATATGTTGATGCAGGGCCGTGGTAGCCAACATTGGGAATCTGGCTACAGTTCACCTTCTGCCGACACATCTTGTATGTGGCCAGGTTAACCTCATCCGGATGCTTGATGAATAACTGCCGCACCGCCAAGTAGCTGATTTCCCCACCAACAGTCAGCACTGATTGACTGCGTCTGCTGCCGACTCCAGGAACCCCTGTTTCACTACCTCCTGGGAAGGTAGGCTGCTGCGAAGCAGGTGGTCTACCCAGGGCACGTTTGGCACCAGACTTTCCAAAAAATTGTACACCACTTAGATGTATGTATATGGTATGCACTTATTAGGGGAGAAAAATGTGCTACAATATGCTTAAAAAAGTATTTGTGTACAACACCAGCCGGTGAGTACTTTTTTCTGGCCTTTCACAGTATCTCGGCCCTTGAGATTTTAACAGGAACAAAATAGTACAACACTTAGATGTGCGCATGTGGTATGCACTTTTGAGGGGAGAAAAATGGGCTACAATAAGCTTAAAAAAGTATTTGTGTACAACACTAGCCGGTGAGTACTTTTTCTGGCCTTTCACAGTAGTTAGGCCCTTAAGACTTTAACAGGAACAAGATAGTACACCACTTAGATGTAGGTATGTGTTATGCCCATTTGAGGGGAGAAATATGCGCTACAGTTGTGGTGTCCCGGTACCGTATAGTATACCGTACCTTGTATTGTGGTCCCCAAAGCCAGAGTTACTTCGTTCAGGTAGGGTCCTCCTGGTGGGATAGCCCCTAGTCACATTTTCCTTCTTTAATTTTGTGATGTTTGCATGTATCTTTGATTGTATATTTAGTTGTGTATATAGTGTTGCAGGACCTTAAGTCATGTGACTAATGTTAATTATCTTAGGGTATGTTAAAGGACCTTCCTAGGTCACATGGGTGGTCACATGTTTAGACCATAATTCCTTGTGCCCATCTAAGGAGCTGCCAGCCAATCCTCGCTCTCTTGCTCCTGAGCTGCAAAGCAAGCAGCATTCTCTCTTGGGTTCTGGACTAGCAGAGAGTAGAGATCGAGATCCGTGCAACTTTCAAAAAGAAGACCAGGCGGAAGCCTGATAATACCGCAAATTACCAAATCGTGAGTTACAATACAACCCTGGTTAAAGTCTGCGTGACTGCTGGACCTAAACTCAAATTCAGCAAAACAGCGCATATAAATCTCCTGAGCTTAAAACTCACAAGGTCCCAACCAACTGTCAGGATCCTAATAGACGCCTATTGTACAAAGACTGTTCCTGTTTAATTCTGCATAAAACCTGCAGTAAAAGTTCCGATAGTTTTCTGAAACCTCCGGTTGTGGACATTCATTTATTATTCCTCCCTATTACACTTGGGACAGGTGGCGATAGGACAATCATATACAGAGGAGCCCTCACCCTGGTGTTACGACAGTTAAGGGTTAAACCAGCACACCTTCATCACTGCACAGCTACGCCCCATATACCCTACACCCCCACAAGCCTACCACACAGTATGCTTAAAAAAAGTATTTGTGTATAATACCAGCCGATGAGTACTTTTGCCTGGCGTCTCACAGTATCTAGGCCCTTGAGACTTTAACAGGAACAAAATAATACACCACTTAGATGTACGTATGTGGTATGCACTTATGATGGGAAAAAGATGCAATACAGTACGCTTAAAAAGTATTTGTGTACAACACCAGCCGGTGAGTACTTTTGCCTGGCCTTTCATAGTATCTAGGCCCTTAAGACCTGTCACGATTCGGCTTCCAGGTAGTGGATCCTCTGTGTCAGCGAGGGATTGGCGTGGACCGTGCTAGTGGACCGGTTCTAAGAGGCTACTGGTTTTCACCAGAGCCCGCCGCAAAGCGGGATGGTCTTGCTGCGGCAGTAGCAACCAGGTCGTATCCACTAGCAACGGCTCTACCTCGCTGACTGCTGAGAAGGCGAGGGACAGAAGGACTAGGCAGAGGCAAGGTCAGACGTAGCAGAAGGTCGGGGGCAGGCGGCAAGGTTCGTAGTCAGGATGGGTAGCAGAAGTTCAGGTACACAGGCTTTGGACACACTAAACGCTTTCACTGGCACAAGGCAACAAGATCCGGCAAGGGAGTGCAAGGGAGGAGACCAGATATAGCCAGGGAGCAGGTGGGAGCCAATTAAGCTAATTGGGCCAGGCACCAATCATTGGTGCACTGGCCCTTTAAGTCTCAGGGAGCTGGCGCGCGCGCGCCCTAGAGAGCGGAGCCGCGCGTGCCAGCACATGACAGCAGGGGACGGGAACGGGTAAGTGACCTGGGATGCGATTCGCGAGCGGGCGCGTCCCGCTGTGCGAATCGCATCCCCAACGGCCATGACAGAGCAGCGCTCCCGGTCAGCGGGACTGACCGGGGAGCTGCAGGGAGAAAGACGCCGTGAGCGCTCCGGGGAGGAGCGGGGGCCCGGAGCGCTAGGCGTAACAGTACCCCCCCCTTAGGTCTCCCCTTCTCTTTGTCCGGTAACTGCCTCCCCTGGGATGAGGACACCGGGAAAGGATGGAGGGATTCCTCAACGGCAGGCAGAACAGCAGGAGTAGGAATGGGGAGAGAGGGCAGAGGGCGAGACCTGGCACGGGGCAGTGTGACACCAGGACGAGGGCCATGAGGGGACACAGAGGCTTGCCTGATGGGACTGGGAGGGGGGGAGAGGCATTTCCTGTGGCAGGCAGAGTCCTTAATGACCTTAGGGGGACCGGATACAGGAGGAACCACAGGGTCACGGCAGGGAGCACTGGGAACCGGTTGAAGGCAGTCCTTGGAACAAGAGGGACCCCAACTCTTGATCTCCCCAGTGGACCAATCCAGGGTTGGGGAATGGTGTTGCAGCCAGGGTAGTCCAAGGAGAACTTCAGAAGTGCAATTAGGAAGGACAAAAAATACAATTTCCTCGTGATGAGGTCCGATGCACATTATGAGGGGCTCCGTGCGGTAACGCACGGTGCAATCCAACCTGGCTCCGTTGACCGCGGAAATGTGGAGTGGCTTGACAAGACGGGTCACCGGAATGCGGAATTTATTCACTAAGGACTCCCGAATAAAATTCCCAGAAGCTCCAGAGTCCAGGCAGGCCACGGCTGAGAGGGGAGAGCTGGCTGAAGTAGCAATCCGAACAGGCACCGTGAGACGTGGAGAAGCCGACTTAGCATCAAGAGACGCCACACCCACGAGAGCTGGGTGCGAGCGTGCGTTTCCCAGACGTGGAGGACGGATTGGGCAATCCACCAAAAAATGTTCAGTACTGGCACAGTACAGACAAAGATTCTCTTCCTTACGGCGATTCCTCTCTTCCAGGGTCAGGCGAGACCGATCCACTTGCATGGCCTCCTCGGCGGGAGGCCTAGGCGCAGATTGCAGTGGAGACTGTGGGAGAGGTGTCCAGAGATCTAAGTCTTTTTCCTGGCGGAGCTCTTGATGCCTCTCAGAAAAACGCATGTCAATGCGAGTGGCTAGATGAATGAGTTCATGCAGGTTAGCAGGAGTCTCTCGTGCGGCCAGAACATCTTTAATGTTGCTGGATAGGCCTTTTTTAAAGGTCGCGCAGAGAGCCTCATTATTCCAGGATAGTTCAGAAGCAAGAGTACGGAATTGTATGGCGTACTCGCCAACGGAGGAATTACCCTGGACCAGGTTCAGCAGGGCAGTCTCAGCAGAAGAGGCTCGGGCAGGTTCCTCAAAGACACTTCGAATTTCCGAGAAGAAGGAGTGTACAGAGGCAGTGACGGGGTCATTGCGGTCCCAGAGCGGTGTGGCCCATGACAGGGCTTTTCCAGACAGAAGGCTGACTACGAAAGCCACCTTAGACCTTTCAGTAGGAAACTGGTCCGACATCATCTCCAAGTGCAGGGAACATTGCGAAAGAAAGCCACGGCAAAACTTAGAGTCCCCATTAAATTTGTCCGGCAAGGACAGGCGGAGGCTAGGAGTGGCCACTCGCTGCGGAAGGGGTGCAGGAGCTGGCGGAGGAGATGGTTGTTGCTGCTGTAGCTGTGACTGTACTTGCTGTAGTTGTGACTGGAGTTGCTGTGTCATGGTGGTCAAGTACGACAGCTGGTGATCTTGTTGGGCGATCTGACGAGCTTGCTGGGCGACCAGCGTAGGGAGGTCAGCGACAGCTGGCAGAGGAACTTCAGCGGGATCCATGGCCGGATCTACTGTCACGATTCGGCTTCCAGGTAGTGGATCCTCTGTGTCAGCGAGGGATTGGCGTGAACCGTGCTAGTGGACCGGTTCTAAGAGGCTACTGGTTTTCACCAGAGCCCGCCGCAAAGCGGGATGGTCTTGCTGCGGCAGTAGCAACCAGGTCGTATCCACTAGCAACGGCTCTACCTCGCTGACTGCTGAGAAGGCGAGGGACAGAAGGACTAGGCAGAGGCAAGGTCAGACGTAGCAGAAGGTCGGGGGCAGGCGGCAAGGTTCGTAGTCAGGATGGGTAGCAGAAGTTCAGGTACACAGGCTTTGGACACACTAAACGCTTTCACTGGCACAAGGCAACAAGATCCGGCAAGGGAGTGCAAGGGAGGAGACCAGATATAGCCAGGGAGCAGGTGGGAGCCAATTAAGCTAATTGGGCCAGGCACCAATCATTGGTGCACTGGCCCTTTAAGTCTCAGGGAGCTGGCGCGCGCGCGCCCTAGAGAGCGGAGCCGCGCGCGCCAGCACATGACAGCAGGGGACGGGAACGGGTAAGTGACCTGGGATGCGATTCGCGAGCGGGCGCGTCCCGCTGTGCGAATCGCATCCCCAACGGCCATGACAGAGCAGCGCTCCCGGTCAGCGGGACTGACCGGGGAGCTGCAGGGAGAAAGACGCCGTGAGCGCTCCGGGGAGGAGCGGGGGCCCGGAGCGCTAGGCGTAACAAGACCTTAACAGATACAAAATTGTACACCACTTAGATGTATATATGTGGTATGCACTTATGATGGGAGAAAAATGCGCTACAGTATGCTTAAAAAAGTATTTGTGTACAACACCAGCTGTACACACCAGTGCTGCAGCACACAGTCGCTGTGTATTACATCCAAAATTGCACTTTCTCTCTCAATCTCACTCCCTTCCCTATCATTGCTTCTAGACAGGATTTGTGCTTGAGCTGAATCACTGCTGTTCTGTGCAACAGACTGTGCAACACACTGCTCTCTGTCCTTCTCTGTAATAGGATGCTGTAGACAGTGAAGGGGAGGTGAATCGCTGCAGTAAGAATGCTTTTCTGTAAAAACACACACTGCTCTCTGTCCCTTTTTCTGTGCAGAGAGCTGACTTCACTAGGAGGTGAATCGCTGCTGGAAAAAAGCTTTTATGTGCAACACACAGCACTGTCTGTCCCTTTCTCACTGCAGTGAAAGGCTGAAGTGATTGGCTGCAATATGGCTGCCCATTATATAGGGCTGTAACATCACAGGGGTGACTGGCTGCTGCATGCTGCATGTGATTCAGGGTCATCACGCCCACCCTTGTTCTCGCCTTCCCAGGATTCCTTGCCCAATGTCTGCACATGTGGATACGCCAATTTAGATGACCCAGAGCCTGGACTAAATAGAGTTTAATGAAGCAATTTGCGCAATAGAATGGTCGCAATATTCACATTCTTTGCAAATCAAATTTTTCCTGAATTTCGGAATGAATTTGGATTCATCAGATTTGATTCGCTCATCCCAATATATAAGAAACTCTTTGTTCCCTATTTCAGGAACTACAGCCCTAAAGGCATTCACCTGAGAGTGTAGTGGCCCCATAGATGTTTCCTAGAATTTATAAGAATTGGGGTGCAAAAAAAAAGTTATAATTATATATATATATATATATATATATATATTTAGAGAGAGAGAGACAGAGAGACAGAGAGACAGAGAGACAGAGAGACAGAGAGACAGAGAGAGAGAAAAGGCAGGGTGAGCCGCACCTCAAGGATAAAGGTAGAAGGTGCACGCAGCCAAAAGGTCCCAGGCCCGGGGTCCACAAGGCTATACAAAAAACAAAGTTCATGCAGCACACAAGGCGTAGTGTCAAGTGGTTTTTATTCCAATTGCTACGTTTCAGCCGCCCATGCGGCCTTTTTCAAGCACAAACCAGTAGTGACCATAGGGCAGTATATATACAAAGTTCAATAAAATATCAATTACAAGTGATTAAATACAAACAAGTACAAATACAATGTGCAAAAGATGCAATACAAATCATATTGCAATTTGATGGATTCCCTAAATGTGAGACCATAAAGTGCATAACAGTAAGTGTAAAAATATACATATAAAGTGCAAAACTTGCTAAATTGTGCACAAGTGTAGAATAATTAAACAGCCTTGCAGGAGGAGAGTAGGCAGTACCTCAGAGACACTCACCCAATAGGAGGCATTGTACATATAGGAATACTGTATCCATCGCTTCACGCATGCACCATTCAGCGTGGTGTAATGTAAACATGTCGGCGTCGCAGCGCGCATACAGCGTGCGCTCGCCGTCACGCTTCCGGGAGTAGAGCAGGAGCCAATCGAGAGACGCCACATAGGACCACATGATCAGTGATAGTAACGCCCAGACATGTCACATGATCGGAAAATGGTCACGTGACATACACGGATATGGCCAAAGGTAAATAAGAAGCATCACGGCGTCACGGGCGCCATCTTAGCTAGGGGTAAAGCTATGGGCAAATGAACCGACAGCATAATCTAAAGGTACCAACTTAGATATAGATGGAAAGAGGTACCAAAATAGTGTGGAGAGGATAATCACATGCATATACCATGAATAGATAGACAATATAGGGTAATAGAGCAGCAATCGTTCCTGCAAATCAACCCGGGCATCCCGTAGGACAACAACCCCCAGCACACTTCGTCATCTATCTCATGGTGAAAATGTGTCATCCGTTGGACCCCACCAGGTCAACTGAATGTACCTTTGGACAGTCCAACAGGTGGGAGAGGGCCCCCCACCTGGGACGGAAGGCATTCTACAGGGTTGTGCAGCAAAGTCACTACACATTAGTGCGTAAAGAGACCCAGCAAAAGAGCATAAGCGAACTTATTATAAGGTATCTTTATTAGGCATCCTCTCCTCCACATAGTAACATGCAAAGAAAAAAGAAAAAAAGTGGCTCATGTGACTCCAGTTGAGGGTAATCTCTCGTGTCTACCATCGGTGCTCCAGGAACTCATAGACAAGCATTGTAATAATAAACATTATGAAATAAAATAAGGGGGTGTCATCCCTGTAAGCCTACTCTCCGATTCTGCAAAAAAAAGAAAAAAGAAAAAAATTAATATCAATCAGTCAAAAGCAGAAAAAGGTCACAATGTACTGCTCATTAGGAAATAGCCGTAATAAATTATGACAGGACAAATTTATCTAGCATTGTAAATTTCATTGGAAACAGTGTAGTCCACATTTAATCCAGTAGGGCACAAGGAATTTAACTTGAAAATCCATTCTAGGTCTCTACGTTTCAGTCTGCTTTGTCGGTCACCCCCTCATTTGAGAGGAGGGATGTGATCGAGCAGAGCAAACTTAAGGTCTCTCTCAGTATGGTTAGCCTCTGTAAAATGTCTGGAGACCGGGAGGTCCAGTCTTTTTTTTTTTTTTTTTTTTTTGCAATATATTTTTATTCAACATTTTCAGAATAACACAAAGACATATCAGAAATATCACGATCCCCATCTGGGAGAATAACGGACCGTGATCCAACATACAATACAATAGCTGACTTAAAAATGACAAATACTGAGGTGTTGTAGTGAAGTGATGCAGGATTCCCTCTCTCCCCAAGGATTCAATAAGCTTAATCCCTACAGTCTAAACTGAATCAGGAAGCTGTAATGCCCCCAACGTCCCTTTCAATGATTCCGTAAGGTACCATGTGGTGTGTCTAAAAGGATATACAATGTCGGCTACCTCCCGGGGATTATAGTGTGTAACAATGAACGGTGTCCACTTTTCGAAGAAACGTGCTGTGCCAGAGTTGCAATGGCGTTCAGCATCCAATCTGTCTACCCCTAAAAAGAACTTCAATTGAGTTATCAATAATTGCAGGTCCGGTACCCGGTCCTCCAACCACCGGAGAAACAAGCATCGGAGAGCAACCAGCAAGACCACATGTATTATTTTAGGGATCCTCTGGATCCCCGTCCGATCCTCCTCCGGAGGACGAAGCTGGTGAAATATAAGGGTCTGAACCTTAAAAGGAAGACTTACCCGCCAGTGGTCTCTGATGTAGGAGCAGATCGAGCGCCAGTAGCCAGCCGAGTGAGCACAGTCCCAGATCCCGTGAAAAAGATTTGTCATAGGTGTAAGACATTTGGGGCAGTGTGTTATACGCTCAGGGAAACAAGGCGACGGTGGGATATTAAAGCCGTACAAGGCTGCGTGGGAAACTTTAAAATAGGTCTCCCTCCATCGTTCATTGATAACCTGTTTACAAACCGCTTCCCATCCCGTAAGTATAGTCTCATGAATGTCTGGGTCCCCAGTCCATCTCTCCCATGTGGAAAACAGGCGTTTTGGGTCGAATTTTAAAAGTCTCCCCCGTAAAGCTAGGTATAATTGGGAAATGGAAGTCTTCCTCGGACCATCCCCTACTATGTCATCAAAAGAGTGGACAGGGGCTTCCACTGTCAGGTTCCTAAGTCGGGTCGAACAAAAGGAGTATAATTGATTTGCATAGATCAATTGAGTTTGGGGTAAAGAGAATTTTGTTACCATCTCTGCAGGTGAAAGCCATGACCTTCGATCCTCGTCCCACAAATCACTAGCCCTCAAAACCCCCTCCCTCTCCCAAAGAGCAAGCCAGGTAGATGAAGTCCCTTGAGGGAATTCAGGGTGTCCTCTGAGTGGCATTCGCTTGGATAACAAGTGCGATAGGCCAAAAGTCTTACGGAGTTCCTTCCATGTAATAATGGTATCCCTAAGGACCTGCGAGCTCTTGACCTGCGGGGGTAGCTTGGTGTAGGAAGTATGTAGTAGGGCTGTCAATGACCACGGTGCCGCCAGCTCTCGCTCAATCAATAGGTTAGAGAAGTATGATGAATCATGCAACCAATCCATCACATTGCGGAACAAGCATACCAAGTTGTAACCCCTCACATTGGGAAGGTTGACCCCCCCTTCCATCCTACACAGCATCAACTTTTTAAGCGCAATTCTGGGTCTCTTCCCATGCCATATGAATTTAGTGAATGCTGCGTTGAGTGTCCTGACATCTACGTGCTTCAGCAATATTGGGAGTGTCTGCAGAGGGTAAAGTAGCCTGGGAAAACTTATCATCTTCACCAGATGACAACGTCCCATAAAGGACAGCGGAAGGTCTTTCCACCGTGCCAACTTGTCCACTATCTTCTTAATCACCGGGGTAAAATTCAACGCATATAGTGTATCCGCGGTTCTCCCTATCCTAATCCCCAGGTAGAGAATGGAAGAAGTGCTATAAGTGATCCCTAAATCCCCAGCCATCCGCTCCCAGTGAGGCGGGCCCTTCCCCAAAGGAAGGAGCACACTTTTGGATGTGTTCACTTTATAGCCCATGAAACCTTCCACCCCGGCTAGAAAAGACAATACCTTGGGAACATCCCGCCCTGGGTCATCCAAGAACATTAGCACATCATCTGCAAACAAGGATATTTTGAGTTCTCTGGAACCCACCGCTATACCCTTATACGTGTCCGAAGCGAGCAAAAAGCGCGCCAAGGGTTCAATTGCTAAATCAAACAAAAGGGGCGATAGAGGACACCCCTGTCGTGTCCCTCTATGCAGTTGGATATATGGAGACAAAAAGCCCGGGGTATACACCCTGGCTGCCAGGCCAGAATAGAGGTTTTCCAGGAAACCACTGAACCTCCCTGTGATACCAAAGCGTTCTAGAACCAAATGCAACCAATCCCACCGGACATTATCGAACGCTTTTTCCGCATCTAGAGCGAGCAGTGCAGGGTGAGGCATAACCGCAGGCCTTCTGCCTACACTATCCATGACCGCTAGAACCTTCCGTATGTTCGTGACAGCTGAACGCGTTTTTACAAAACCCACTTGATGATCCCCTATCAACTCGGGCAACAGTTTCGCTAACCGGTCCGCTAATATTTTGGTAAGTAATTTAACATCCTGATTAATAAGTGATATTGGACGATAGGAGCCAGGATCCAGCGGATCCTTGCCCGGCTTGGGGAGAACCTTAATGAAGGCTAGTTTTGCTCCCGCCGACAAGTTTCCACCAGACAGGACACCATTAAAGTAAGCCGTCAGGGCAGGAGTGACCTGATCAACTAGGGGTTTATAAAATTCCCCCGGATAACCGTCCGGTCCCGGGGCCTTCCCATTGGCTAGAGATCTGATAGCCCCCCTAACCTCTTCCACTGTGATGGCTATGTTCAGCTCTCGTCGTTGGTCCTCAGACAACTTTGGGAGACTCACTTTGTCCAAAAAGTCCCGGCCCTCTGTACCTGCGTCAGGTGGAGCGGAGTACAAGTCCGCATAGTAAGCACCCAAGAGAGCACTTACAGCTTTCGGGTCTCTACTAATTTGGCCCTGGGTGTCCTTCAGAGCAAGCACATGTGCTGATGAATGTGGGCCCTTCGCTAGTCTAGCTAGCAAGCGACCTGCCTTGTTTCCCTGTTTAAACAGCTGGAGATCGTAATGTGAGCGATAAACTCGCTCCCTCCTGTCTAACCATAGTTCATAGTCGGCACGCGCTGTCTGCCACGCCAGTTTATTGGGGGGGGTCGAGGAAGATACAAACTTGGAGTATGCTGCGGCTAAGCGAGAACTGGCGGCCGCATGTCCCTCTTGCGACTTACGCTTTAACGTGGAATGATAGGCCATTATTTTACCTCTCAGGACTACCTTGGCTGTCTCCCAGAAAAGGGCAGGGTCTCCTTCATGTTGGGCATTGTCAGTTTGAAATTCCAGCCACCACCCCCGGAGAAGATCTTGAAAAGACTCATCCTTCGCTAAATAAGAAGGGAAGCGCCACAAAAAGTCAGTCCCCTTCGGGTGTGATTGCCGAAACTCCAACACTACAGGGGAGTGGTCAGAAATGATCAGGTCAGAGATGTCCGTCACAGTCACCCTAGGGCAAAGGGAAGGACTAATCATGAGGTAATCAATTCGGGACCAGGAATTGTGTGTGTGGGAGTAGTGCGTATACTCACGACCATCGGGATGAAAATGTCTCCAGGCATCCACCAAGCCTGTACTGGACAGAAATGGTTGCAGGACCCTGTCACTCTGTCGGATGGCCACTGGCGTCGACGTCGCCCCTCTCCTGTCCACCAGAGGATCCACCACCGAGTTCAGGTCACCTCCAACCACTACCTGCAGACCTGCTGAACTAGTTAACTCATCTGTCAGGGAACGAAAGAAAGAGGCGTTATCTCCATTCGGTGCATATACATTATAAATAGCATAAGATTGCTCGCCATGTATTAAGGAAATATGGGAAAGACGTCCCGCATCATCATGTGTATGGGAGATCAAATGGTGTTGGAATGCCTTGTGTATCAGAATCAATACACCCGCCTTTCGGTCCACCGCCGGGGAACCATACACACTACCCACCCACAACTTCCTCATTCTAGGGAAATCGGTTGCGGTCAGATGTGTCTCCTGCAAAAGAACCACATCCGGCCTCAAGCGCTTGAGATATCGGAGGATGGACATTCTCTTCTGAGGTGATCTTAGACCCTTCACATTCCACGAAACAATTCTACACATCGTGAATACAGTGAGGAAGGGTAACAGTAATGCACAGGGAGACGTAGGGACACAACACAAAAACCCACCCAAGGGAGACTCCCAAGACTATGGGCAGACAGGGGAAGAGTAGGGATCGCCAGCGCAAGTTATCGAAGTACCTCAGCACATGACAAGATCTCGCAGAAGGGGAGCGCCACAGTAATCCTGAACCTTTCAACGTAGAGTGTGCCCCTGCCTGCGCAGCTCGTAAGAAAAAAACATTTAAATTATAAAAAAAACATGAAAAAACCATATCTGTAACTCCAACAGTGAGGGAAGCCCTGTGTGGAAAAATGGCAACCCCCTGACTGGATGTGGACTTCACTTTTTTCAGACATGAGAGGAGACAGGAACACCCCTCCCCACACCCACCCGTACACATGACCCCGCCCCACTCCCGAAACATACCCATTAACGATATACAAAGAGCCGCCACGGTACAATCTGTAATAATGGAACAGTCCCCTCAAAATATTATGGCCAATAACTCAAAATCTCAAGTCCCAATAGTCAAGCACGGGGGGTAAGGATGAACAATACCCGTTATACAGTGCAGTCCTATATTCACAGCCGTGGTAGAAATGAGAGTAGCTTCTATGATGTCATCCTGGATCAGCTGCTCTGCTCTGCAAGACCGCATGTCCGTGTACTTTATCGAAGGCTGGGGGAAAAGAAAGAAACAAGAGAGGGGGGGTGCGTGGAAACAATAGCTGGAAGACCGGGATTCAGTCCGGTGACGAGGATCTGCTACTACGGCTTCTGCTCCTCCGTTTTGGAGACTTCTTTCTCTTCCTCCCCTCTGCAGGTGATCGGTCTCTCCCCTCCTTACGACGGGCGGGTCTCTGTGCCAGGGGACCTTGATCTCTTGAGGGGTCCTGGCGGGCAGGTGAATGTCTTGGGTGTCTCTGGTGGTCCGCTAGCACATCTCGCAGTTCCGCCTCGGCTGCTGACGGAGTCTGGTAGGAGCGAAAAGATCCATCCGGCATGTGCACTTTTAATGTGGCTGGGTATTGCAGTTGAAAGCGGCGTTTGGCATTGTATAAGGCAGTGCAAACATTGCTGAAAGCTTTCCTTCTTTTCGCAACATCAGCCGAAAAATCTTCAAATATCAGTATCTTCTTGTTACGGAATGTCAGAGGTGTTGTGCGCTTTCGAAACGCTCTCAGGATGCTAACCTTGTCGTTGTAGTCGAGCAGTTTAAATATTACTTGACGCGGACGGCTATCTACACCCGCCTTGGAAGCAACATTACGGTCAGGCAATTTGCCTATACGGTGTGCCCTCTCCACCCTGCATTTGTGCGGCAGACCCAGCGCCTTAGGTAGATCACTCTCGCAAAACTCTTGAAGGTCCGCAGGAAGGAGCGACTCAGTAACGCCTACCAAACGCAGATTGCTGCGCCGTGAACGGTTCTCTAAATCTTCCAGCTTTCCGCTAACATAGCATAAATCTGTGTCCATTTGGCGCAATTTAGTAGCCAGGCCGCTGTTCTCATCCTCAAGCGCAACAATTCTATGCTCCATCTCGCCAATGCGGCTCTCCTGAGCGCCCAAATCCGTGCGTATCTGCGTTAGGGTGTCACGTATGGTATTTTCTAATGTTCTCTGTATCGTGGGGGTGATGAGAGAAACTAGCGCTGCAGCCAGTGCCTGTAGATCAGGGTGGGCCGGCAAACCCCCCACAGAGGGTCCTGCGGCCATGGCATCTGAGAGCTGGACCCCCAGACCAGGGGACTCTGCAAGTTGAGAGAACAGGAGTTGGCTACCAGTCACTTCCATTGCAGCAGAAACAGAGGCGCCGTTTGTGGTCTCGTGCTGAGGGGTAGGGGGGCGGGGGGGCCCAGAGGGCGCAGGAGATGCGTGCAATCCAGAGACCGCCGGGCCCTGAGGTCCCTTGTGGACAAATTTATCCATGACTTGGCTGTTATGTCCGTTATGTAGTCACTCCCTATAGCCAGTGTGGGAATGCCCTGTTGCAATAGCAGCTCAGCAGGGGACAGGGAAGAATAGTCAGTGATGGCTCAGAGGGGCCAAGATGGCGCTGAGTGGCGCTGTGTAGGTAACCAGCTGAGTGCACCCGATGAGGGCCCCCTCTACCCGCCCCGGGGCTAGTCCTGGCTGCGGGCACCAGCTTTTGTGCTCACCGGGTTTTCCGCAGTCTTCTTCAGGCCGCCCAGCTGTAATCCCGGCGCCCACTATCGCATTCAGCTTCCGGGACTCCGAGATCGCTGCGCTGTCCGGCAAGGCTCGGGGAGTGAGATCTCTGCTGCTGGCTGGTCTCCGGAGCCCTCACGGGGGGGCAGGTCCGTGCAGGGACCGCGAGCGGGGCAAAGTCGCCCGGTACTGTGCCGTTCTGGGGTGTGGGGTACAGGAGCTCTGTCCCTTCGCTCCTCACATGGCCGCGCCGGAACCGGAAGTCAGGTCCAGTCTTTTTTTATGCACTGTGTATCGATGGTGATTAAATCGCGTCTTGAAGTCCCATGCCGTCTCCCCCACATAGAGGAGACGACATGGGCACACCAAGACATACACAACGTAATCAGAAGTACAGGTAAGATAGTGTCGCAATTTGAAGCTCTGGTTTGTCACAGGATGTACAAAGGTTGGACCCTTGAGTATGTGTGAGCAGTTTATACACCTACAGCAGGGGTACGAACCCTTGTTCTGAACTGTCAAGTATCTTTGAGTGGGTTTATTCAAGGACACATCGGATTTGACAAGTCTGTCTCTCAAGTTGCCAGTTCTCCGATGCGAAAGTAAAGGAGGACAGAGAAATTCCTGTATATTAGGGTAACTGCGTGTCAACAATTTCCAGTGTCTATTCAAGACACTGGAAATGCGTCCAGACAGATTCCCAAAAGTAGACGCAAAATCAACGTGAGGGGAAGTATTGCGTCGCTTCTTACCATAAATCAAGTCATGTCTTTCAAGTGATAATGCTTTGGTCTTACTCTCCTGAAGAAGGGGCAAAGGATAGCCCCTCTTACGGAAATTATTGACCATGGTATTTAACGTAGGTTCAAGTTGATCGTCCTCAGAGATGATGCGCCTTGCCCAAATCATTTGACTCATGGGCAAGGAACGCACCATCGGACGAGGGTGACAATTTGTAAAGTGTAATACCGAATATGTGTCGGTAGGTTTAACATAAAGACCCGTGATCAGCCTACCATCCTTAATTTGCACCAATGTGTCTAGAAATTGTACACTAGATCTCGAAGAAGTAAGGGTAAACTTAATGTGTGGAGAAATAGAATTTAAATAAGTAAAAAAATCTTGTAATTCAAAATCAGAACCGGTCCAAATCTAAAAAATTTTGTCTATGTATCTCCACGACCCCAGCAAAAAGCTGGAGTGGTGGGACACATAGACAAACTGTTCCTGTTTAATTATTCTACACTTGTGCACAATTTAGCAAGTTTTGCACTTTATATGTATATTTTTACACTTACTGTTATGCACTTTATGGTCTCACATTTAGCGAATCCATCAAATTGCAATATGATTTGTATTGCATCTTTTGCACATTGTAGTTTTACATATTTGTACTTGTTTGCATTTAATCACTTGTAATTGATATTTTATTGAACATTGTATATATACTGCCCTATGGTCACTACTGATTTGTGCTTGAAAAAGGCTGCATGGGCGGCTGAAACGTAGCAATTGGAATAAAAACCACTTGACACTACGCCTTGTGTGCTGCAGCAACTTTGTTATATATATATATATATATATATATATATATATATATATATATATATACATATATATATATATATACTGCTCAAAAAAATGAAGGGAATACTTAAGCAACACAATGTAACTTCAAGTTAATCACACTTCTGTGAAATCACACTGCCCACTCAGGAAGCAAAACTGATTGACAATCAATTTCACATGCTGTTGTGCAAAAGGAACAGACAACAGGTGGAAATTATCGACAATTAGCAAGACACCCCCAATAACGGAGTGGTTCTGCAGGTGGTGACCACAGACCACTTCTCAGTTCCTATGCTTCCTGGCTGATGTTTTGGTCAATTTTGAATGCTGGCGGTGCTTTTACTCTAGTGGTAGCATGAGACGGAGTCTACAACCCACACAAGTGGCTCAGGTAGTGCAGCTCATCCAGGATGGCACATCAATGCGAGCTGTGGCAAGAAGGTTTGCTGTGTTTGTCAGCGTAGTGTCCAGAGCATAGAGGCGCTACCAGGAGATAGGCCAGTACATAAGGAGATGTGGAAGAGGCCGTTGGAGGACACCAACCCAGCAGCAGGATCGCTACCTCTGCCTTTGTGCAAAGAGAAGCACTGCCAGAGCCTGGCAAAATGACCTCCAGCAGGTCACAAATGTGCATGTGTCTACTCAAATGGTCAGAAACAGACTCCATGAGGGTGGTATGAGGGCCTGACATCCACAAGTGGGGGTTGTGCTTACAGTGCAACACCATGCAGGACGTTTGGCATTTGCCAGAGAACACCAAGATTGGCAAATTTGCCACTGGTGCCCTGTGCCCTTCACAGATGAAAGCAGGTTCACACTGAGCACAGAAAACAGACATATACCAAAGAGATAGCAGGCTCAACCTCAAATTGTACACATGGGTGCTACCAATGCCTTAAAAATAACATATGAACATCAACCAAAGAAAAAGACAAGTCAAAAGATAAGGTGCACACCTATTATGTTGCAATTAGTATTGAGTTTTATTGAGTATCAAAAACACACACAATTAAAACCACTTAAAAGAGGGGGTCCAAAACAACACATTGACCACCCTAAGCCACGTAGAGGGATCCCCAAACCCCAGGGGTTCCTCCCCAGAAAAGGACACCCGTGTGATATCAATATTATAAATGTTATACTTTCTCAAGACTCAAGCCCCTATACGAAATATACAATCAATATAAAGGTAAAGAACTAGCAGCTATACAATCATATACAAGTGCATGCCAGAGTTTAAAGTGCAATATTCTGTAACAAAATAATCATATACATGCTCATGGCATAGGCGATGTAAGACATAGCAGCTATCAAGTCATAGAAATATACAAAGATTGCACAGCCAAGAGAGATAAATATAATAGATACGTCACAATATCATCATAGAGCGGGTGTCCCCCCAAAAACACAGGTTCCCACGCGTTCCGTCACTATCAGTGACTTCTTCAGGGACACAATTGTGTGTGTTTTTGATACTCAATAAAACTCAATAATAATTGCAACATAATATGTGTGCACCATATCTTTTGCCTTGTCTTTTTCTTTGGTTGATGTTCATGTGACAGACATGACATGGTCTGGAGATGCCATGGAGAATGTTCTATTGCCTGCAACACCCTTCAGCATGACCGGTTTGGCGGTGGGTCAGTAATGATGTAGGACCACATTTCTTTGGGGGTCCGCCCAGCCCTCCATGTGCTTGCCCCAGAGGTAGCCTCACTGCCATTAGGTACTGAGATGAGATCCTCAGACCTTTTGTGAGACCATATGCTGGTGCAGTTGGCCCTTGGTTCCCCCTAATGCAAGACAATGCTAGACTTCATGTGGCTGGAGTGTGTCAGCAGTTCCTACAAGAGGAAGGCATTGATGCTATGGACTGGCCCGCCCGTTCCCCAGACCTGAATCCGATTGAGCACATCTGGGACATCATGTCTTGTTCCATCCACCAACGCCAAGTTGCACCACAGACTGTCCAGCCACATCATCAGGAGCATGCCCAGGCATTGTAGGGAGGTCATACGGGCATGTGGATGCCACACACCACTGAGCCTCATTTTGACTTGCTTTAAGGACATTACATCAAAGTTGGATCAGCTTGTAGTGTGGTTTTCCACTTTGATTTTGAGTGTGACTGCATATCCAGACCTCCATGGGTTGATAAATTTGATTTCCATTGATAATTTTTGTGTGATTTTGTTGTCAGCACATGCAACTATGTAAAGACAAAAGTACTTCATACGATTAGTTCATTCATTCAGATCTAGGATGTGTTATTATATATATACACAATATATATGCATTAGATGCAATGTAACAGCTTGGCACACTGATCTTTAGCCAAATGACCTCTAGTAATAGCCAAAGTCTCAATAAAGCTCTAGCCTAATCTGCAGAAGAAACCCCCATGAGCTGACCCCACTCTGGAAATGAGACATACCCTACATCTAGGGGTGTTCTACAAAAGCAAGACTTTTTGGGTTGTCTTTTTTTGAGTATATATTGCAATGTTACAAATGCATATAATTCTCATTTCCTAAACTCTATCTATAGATCTTTCCTGTGCCCTTTCTCTGTATACCAATTAGCAGATATTTGTGGCAATGTAATGATTCTGACACCTAAAAACCTTCCATTCGCTGTGATAATTATGTGTGCAAATGTGTGCCTTCTTACTTGAAATGGCCACAAGCTGGGTCTGTTTCAGATGTTCTTCCTCTTTTAACCCCTTCTTGACCGTCATACATACAGATATGTTGGTGGTAGAGTGGAAGAACATGGAGCAAGCTCAACAGCTAAGCCCACTTTATGCATGGCAGGTGCCAGCTGCTACTTGTTGATTATGCCAGTCAATAAACACCCTAAAAGTCATGATTAATAGCAATTTTGGCATTCAGGGGGCTGCCTGTTATTCCTGTTAAATCTCCAACACTGTGATTATGCAAACGCAAGCTGCCAATTGGTTACCATGGCAGTCAGAGGCCTTCTGAAAAGTGTAAAGAAAAAAAAGAAAGAAAAAATGAAAATGTATATATATATATATATATATATATATATATATACAGCAACAGAAGAATGCAGCAGCACACTGCCAGCACAAGGATATAGGTGCAACATGAATATGCAGTTAAAACATGGAGAGCTATACAGCTATGGTGTAATAGATGCAAATGTGAAACTATGAAATAGTGAGGCACTTAGCTCGCAAATTTGTCTCCGCCGGCGGTCAAATAGCTTGGACCGTCCCACCGCGATAAGGTAGCCTCCTGGGACGGACCCTACACTGTGAATATGCCTCTGTGTGAACAGTTCAGTAAGCATGGCAGGATCTGGAACATCCAAGCCACCTTATATACACCTGATAGAGGTGGGTGGGGTGCAAGGCCAACATGGAGGTAGCCACTCCCCCGTATGTGCAATACAGACAAAGAATAAGTCAGCCAGCACTTTAGTTGATATATATATATATATGCAAATCATAAAATGTTGCAGTATCTTGTAATACCTTTTTTATTGGACTAACAGAATATTGTAGAGACAAGCTTTCGGGATTTCTCCTTTTATCAAGTCCAAAGCAAATCTAAGCTCACAAGTAGAAGACACAGGTTGCATCTCACAAATATGCAGGGGTTAAGACAATAGATGTGGAGAATACACACTAAGATGGGCCATAAATTGTCCTGCTATAGGAACAAGACTAAATAGATAAGGATGAGAAAAAGGGGAGGGAGGGGGGGAGCAGGGGGAGAGACTGATAATTAAGCAGGACAAAGTGAGATGCAAAAGAAAATCCAGTACAGGTTATAAGAAATTTTGATAATGAGATAAGAAGCTCAAATCCACATTGAGTCAAAAAACAGTATTATTTTGGCTTCAAATGTCTTTCTCTCTTGTGTGTTTTTGAAATTCCCTTTCAGTATCCTGATTGTAAGGTCATGTATGGAGTGGCCTGTTTGGGTACATTGATGTCCAACTGGGGTGCAGTAGTCATTTTCTTTATGGAGGTAGATAGAATGTCTGTGTAGATTCATCCTTTTGTTGAGTTTCCGGACGGTGTCATCAATATAGCATCCCATGTCATTGTATCATGTAGACCACATTTGGGGATGTGCAGGAGTATAGTCCCCTAATGTTATATGTCTTGTTGTTGTGGGTGGCTTCCATCTTGGTGCAGATATGTTGGCAGAGTTTACAGCGAGGTTTGGTGCAGGGTTTGGTCCCATTGTCTGTGTCTGTTCTTTCTGTAGGTCATTTTTGGCTGACCAGCTTTTTTTGCAAATTGTGTGGTTGTCTGAAGGCCAAGATGGGAGGTTCTGGGAAGATTTCTTTTAGCATCTCATCTTCCTCCAATATTGGCTGCAGGTCCTTGATAATTTTGCGTATTTCTTTGGCCCTTGAAGAAATAAGCGAAATTATCAAGGACCTGCAGCCAATGTTGGCAGAAGATGAGATGCTAAAAGAAATCTTCCCAGAACCTCCCATCTTGGCCTTCAGACAACCACACAAGCCAAAATTATGCTGTTTTTTTACTCGAAAAACAGGGGACTCAATGTGGATTTGAGCTTCTTATCTCATTATCAAAATTTTGTATAACCTGTACTATATACTGGATTCTTTTTTGCATCTCACTTTGTCCTGGTTAATTGTCAGTCTCCCCCCTGCTCCCCCATCCCTCCCCTTTCCTCATCCTTATCTATTTAGTCTATGTTCCTATAGCAGGACAATTTATGGCCCATCTTAGTGTGAATTCTCCACATGTATTGTCTTAACCCCTGCATATTTATGAGATGTAAACTATGTCTTCTGCTTGTGAGCTTAGATTTGCTTTGGACTTGATAAAGTGAGGAATCCCGAAAGCTTGTCTCTACAAAATTCTGTTATTCCAATAAAAAAGGTATTACAAGATACTGCAACATTTTTTGATTTGCATCTATCTATCTACATATATATATATATATATATATATATATATATATATATATATTGTATCATAAAGAACAAAAGAAGACGTAGCAACTCACCAGGAGATGTAATTACATCTCCCGGTGAGTTGCTACGTCTTCTTTTGTTCTTTATGATACAGTATCTGTTACTACCTTGCCACAGACGTTTAGCACCACCAGAGACAGGATTGTAATGTTAACCCCATCAGAGCCGTTTGTCCTAGTGAGTCTGCAGTAGCCTAGCCCTTTGTTTCTTTTCCTAAGTACACACACATATATATATATATATATATATATATATATATATATATATATATGTATATATATATATATATATATATATATATATATTATTTTTTTATCCCTCCTTTAATAAAAGCCTAAATCACCCACTTTACCTCAAAATGGCTTAATTGACAAGCCCCTCTTTTCACACTGCTAAGGAGGGATGCATTACCCAAGCCTGCTGGGTTGGGAGCAGCTGTGGGACCTGCCCCAGGGACCAGGTACCCGGGTCCTGGCAGCATTTTTAAACTATGATTACTCTGAAATACCCTAGCATAGTAATTCATAGTGTCCTGCAATTGCGATGTCTGTACCAGTTTTTTTGCCCGCTGTTGATCCAGTCTGCCTCACTATTATATCCCATAGAAAAAAAGCAACCTCCAACAGACCTCTGTCAGGTATTTGGGGTCTATGGGTACATTTTCTGTATGCTCCCACAAGATTTCCCAAAGCATACAGCAAACAGAACAAATACATTTTTGAAGTATTCACTGAGTATAACTATTTTAAAGATTTAATATTAGGTCTACCATTGCTCTGAAATAGGACATTAAAGGGTTATCCCAAGATTCACAGAATAGGTCATAAATAACTAGTTAATTGGGGTTTTCAATGATAGCCGAGTGCTATACACAGTCATCATCAGAACTTTTTCAGATAGGTGATCATTTTTAATCTTGGGATAACAGATTTAAAGGGACTCTGTCAGCTCTATACCAGGTACAGAGGAAAAGACAGGTGTTAGTGGGATAAAATGAACCATACCTTTAGTTTTGCTGACCGCTGTTGTAAAGCTATAATATTGCCATTTTTGTTATCAGCTAAAGAGTCTAGGGGTACTGAGTTGCAATGGCATGCCTCCTCCCTCCCTGCTTTGACTGTTTGATATACAGGGCTGAAAGCCTAGCCCTGTAAAACACTATAGAATTTCCATCTGAACAAATTCCGGGGTGGAGATTCCAAAGAAGCAGCCTCCTATTATCTTCAATGGTGTTCTGCTGTAGTGTGCACACTGCTGAACTTGACTGTCCGGGCATGTTGGGAGTTGTAGTTTTGCAACAGTTGAAGGTACCCTGGTGGAAAAACACTATTTTTAGGAAACAGTTCTTTTGAGTGAAAAGAGCAATTTTCATTTCTTCATTACTACATTCTGATAGCCACAACTTGTTTAGCTTTCCAATGATGCAGTGGTATAAGTTGGATGAGTTATATTTTTTTTTTACTGGCACTGCTTCAGGGTACATACTGTAAAATGGAGGAGGTTCTGCATGGAAAATAAACAGTATATAACTGAATTGTATTTTGGGTTTTGTTGTCCACTGTGCAGTAAAAAGGACACATTAATTTGTATACTTATGTAGGTCAGTTTACTTATGTACATGCCAATTTTTTTGGACAATAATAATAAAAAATAAAACATTTGCTTTCTGCATAACCAAGTTTTGAGAACCATCTGATTTCTCACTTTCATTGTTAGAGCTTTGTGAGTGATAGTTTTTTGCGAGATGAGTTGACTTCCTTATTTAACTATGTCATTCTTTTAAAATGCAACATATTGTTTACTTGTATTAAGATGCTAAATCTCGATCACATGGCTATTTTTTTTAAATATTTTTAATCTACTTGACCATTTAAGAATAATATGATGAATGGCCATTTTTATGGTCTAAGATGTATTAGCAGCATTGACCATTATTCTGCTGTGGATTTAATATTGATTTAAATTAAATTGAATTTATCATCTGTGCCCTTTTTTGATCTTGCACTTTCTCCTTTATTCCAGCTTCATTTGAGTAGAATTTATTATATTGTCAAATGATATACCGTATGATACATTTGTTCATTTTTCTATTTTCTAAATTTTGTAACTTAAAAAAAAAACATGACACTTAAACCACAAATTAAAAATGAAGAGCATATTGATAAGTCCCATAAAGGTGCAAATACAAGTCAAAGACAAAAAGAATTGTAAAGTGTGCCAGAAAACTAGCACTCAATGCCCAAGAAATTCCCTTCTAGATTTTTTTTATTTTATCACAATCTGGATGCTGGAATCACTTTGTTTTGAATATAATACAGTCTTATTCATTTGGAGATAAGGACTCTTACTGTATTTCGGTGTCCAAGGACCATAAAAATGGCTTTTAAACTTTTTCCAGAGTGATACATTACAACAAGATGTTTCACATCTGTTTTAGAATTTCCATAGAGCATGGTACGGTGTTTTAGAATAAACTTTGTGGTGACTGCCTCCCTCTCATGGTAAGGTTTAGTATATTGAGAGTTTTGAATTTAACAAAATCGTGAAAGACTGATAAATTTTAGGAAGTAATCAGTTGCATCATTTTTGATAAAAGTGATGCAGGTAGTAAGAAATTAAGATGTGTTTTTTTCACATGGATGATGGTTGTTGGATAACTGAAATTTTATGTCCACATTTGCTTAGATTTTTTCTTTTCTGTTCCTTGTGCATTTAATTCCTTAATTGTGAAATAAAACATTTTTCTTTATAGTCATTCTTACTAATTACCTACTAGGTAGATGTGGTAGACCATCGGAGCTCAGGGCTGGCATAATTTATTTACTCTCTTATCTACCATACTTTTTCTTTGAGTAGCACATTGTAAGGAGAGTTAGTGACACCAAAAGGAAATGGATGAGGTGATACACAGCAGAGTAGGGTACATGGAAAGGTAGGATTGTACCCAAAGCATTCTGTACAGTTTGAAAAGAGATAATATACAGAGATTATTTAGAGATAGCATCTTTGTCTGCAGGAGGGAAGCCATAAAGGACTGTATCACTGTATGACTTTCACAGCATCAATCAACTTTCTTGATAAAGCCAAGCAAAAAAAACAAGGGACACAGTGCTCAGGGGAGAGCTTTTGTCCCTTCATTCTAGCAATTAGTGAGGGTCTCAGCAGCTGGACACCCGAAGATCACAACAATTAACATGTCTCTATGACAGGTCAGAAGTTGTTCCAAAGCTTATGTACGCTTTAAATCTTTATGATGGAACTTTCTCAGAAGAAACAACTCTTAGAATATTCAATATTACACTCCTTATTTTGGAGGAGTGTTTATCATGGTCTTATTGATTTATTTGTTCATTTATGTATTTATTTATTGATTTTATTCATTTATTGATTGAATTGGATTGGGAACATATTTCAACTTGTAATATATAGCGGGTGCTCTTTTGATATTTCCCCTAATTTAGAAGGATCAGGTAATGTCATGCTTGAACATTCTTTGCTGTGTGACAACGTGCAATGTGTGTATTTTACAGGAATTACTTTCAACACCAAAGTGTTAGTGTATATTACATATAATACATTGTCCTCTTGCCTGAAAAGAAATTAAATTGTAAATACAATAGCCGATGACATGAATCCCTATTGAAAAAAGTGGTAAGGGGTTTGCTCACTCATAAAAGAAAAGTATAAATATTGTGTGTAATATAACATTTTCATAATAAATAAATGTTACAAATGCTTCATGAACAGCTAGCTATAGCACTGTTACAATGCAGTCATTCTAATACTAAGTGTGTGAACAGCTCCCTACATAAATAGGGAAATGTATTACATTTATTATGTAGCACCCCACAGCTGTTTAGCTTTATCTGTAAATTACTATTTCTTTATACATATGCACATAACTTTATGTATTTGTATATTGTTGCAGTTTGTATAGTCAGTGAGTTGTTTGCAGTGCATGCAACTATATTTGTTTACTTCTTCTTCTTGGATTAGTTCTATTGTGTTTATACACAGGCCCTTTCAGGATTGCATTAACAGGTGTGGACTGTCACTCGGTAGGACACATACATTGTTAGGCGTCCTTATTTGAGATTTTGTTTTCAGTGGTATAATATATTTCTTAATGCAGAGTATTTGCCACCCCATAGGTATCCACACACAACAATTGCCAGGTGCCATTGGGTATTCATGATAGCTAGGGGCCTAATGTCTGCCATGTATGTACAGCTATCCGGTAAGGCTGAATAGATAACCTACCAACACCATGCTGACAGGTATAATGCACTGTAGTCTTGAGGGAAAAAAAAGATGATTAGAGCTTCGTTAAAAAATCTTATAGCTTTATAACAAAAATGTAAAGTATGGAATATATCAAAAGAAAAGCATGAAAAACCACATATGAAACACCAATGCATTTTGATCTGTCAACAGATCTTAGTCATGGCCTGTTATAATAGTAACGCACTGTACAATAGTAGCAGAATGTATTATGTGAGTGATTGGCTAATCACATATCAAGGCTGCTTTATGGAACTAATAAAAAGCAAAGAAAAAAGTTTAGGATATAATAACAAAAAACTCACTTTTGCCATTTTCATGCTGAATTGCATACAATTTAAACAAAAATAGACAAAATGGCTTTTTTTGTTAATAAATGTGAATAAGCCCTTTCCTGAATCACCCCCTTTTTCCCATGTTTCTAATAAAATAATGTAAACAGCAAAAACAAAATAAACACATGTGATCTCACAATAAGCATAAATGTCTACACTATTAAAATGTAATGTTAATGTAACCCTACGCTGCATGACATCAACATAAAGAAATACCCAAGTTCAAAATTGCTGATTTTCGGTCACTTCAAGTGATCAAAAAGTCCCATCAAAACCAAAATGGCACTGATTAATAACTAGAGATTACAGCACAAAACATAACTCTCATACATACAAACTTGAGCTCCCAAAAGTTGCAGACTGGCATTAATTTATTTTTAAATTTTGTCCAACAAATAATTGTCATATGGTTTTACAGCAGATTTTGTGGTACAATGAGTGATGGCATTACATAGTGAAAAAAACATGTCTAAAAAAAAGCCCTCATATGAGTCTGTAGGTGGAAAATTTAAAGTGTTCTGGCTATGAGAAGACAAGAAGGAAAAAATAAAAGTGCAAAAATGAAAAATTGGTGCATTATTAAGAGCTTTTTTTTATTATACATTTATTTTGACTATTTGTAACATAGTTACTAAAATTGCTCATAACTGTCTGGCAATTTGAACATCAATGTTCCCAAAACGAATAAGCGCATTCCTTATGTATTGCTTTGTGCTAGAAAAATATCCTTCAACATTGGTGGTGTAGCCCAATATCATTGGATAAAAATACATCAGATTAAAATATAAAGGCTTTTATGTAAGTGCAAATTACCTGTCCAGGACACACACCTCAGTGTTTAAGGCGATTCCTAAGAACATTTTAACTGCTGCCATTGAAGGCAGTGGTCTTTTTCATAACATATCTCTGCATTTATTTCCTGAATATGCTGTGGTCTAGTTGTTGGATTGTATCTTTTGTTAATATTATATTATCATTCCTTTGCCATAAAATTCTATTTTTAAATCTTGCCCACAAATGTCTTAAAAATATAATCTCTGAGAAACACATTCTGCGGAAATGACAAGCT
This sequence comes from Hyla sarda, assembly GCF_029499605.1. Lineage (NCBI taxonomy): Eukaryota > Metazoa > Chordata > Amphibia > Anura > Hylidae > Hyla > Hyla sarda. Next base: position 426,224,421 of record NC_079189.1, read on the forward strand.
GAACACCATTTGCAGAAAAGCAAAATGCTGCCTTTGTCACCATATCCTTCTGTTGACAGTTACCTTTCACTTCTATAATTGTGCTATAAGTACTGATCTTTATTCAATGTTCTATTCACCCTGAATGCTGATGAAAAGAAAATAAATGGTGGACAGTAGGAGATAAAACAAGGAGATGCCAATACCAAGGCAAATGCAATCCAAACACAATTACAAATTCATTTTGTTTAGATATTGATTCCTAATACATTCACTTTTCACATACATTTACATATTTTATTCATTTATTAACAAAATTTAATAAATGATTAAAGGGTAACTCATTAAAAAAAAATTTTGCTATTACACTCCTTATGGTAAATAAAAAATATTTCTAATATACTTTGTTTTTAAAAAAATTTAGTTTTCTATGTTTTATTTGTGCTTAAAAAAGGACTGAGGTCCAAACACAGAAAGTGCAGCCTGGAGTGCTGAGGGGGAGTGTCCAGCCTCATCCAATCATAGCTCCTCTCACACTTAACTGCCATATGCTGTTGGTTGGACACACCCCTCAGCACTCCAGGCTGCACTTTCTGTGTATGGACCTTGGTCCTTAGTCTGTGTATGAGATGGGGGAAAATGTGCTTTTGAGCTTTTTTAAGCACAAATAAAACATAGTAATAAGTATATTAGAAATCTTTTTTTTTTTTGCCATAAGGAGTGCAATAGCAAAAATTAGTTTTAATGAGAGTGCCCATTTAAAGTAGTAAACAAATCTGATACACTATAACAGGATACACTTATAACATGTTATTCCATGTAAACAACTATTGCATTTTAGTAATGGGTGAAACAATCAGTGTACTAGACATAGAAGTTCATAAGGACCCCACAAAGTGGCCCATATCTACTTAGATGTAGCATGTACTTTTTCATTGAATATTTTTACTAACTTTTTGTTTGTACAGTACAAATTACGAAACAAACTTCAGCACTCTCAACCCTCCCCAATAAACATTGTTACTAAACACTATTTGCACTTCTTTTTAAAGTTTATTAATAAAATGTGCAATTTTTACCCCTTTACACCAGAGGCACCTGTTTAACAAAAGGTGTGACCTGGTGTAAAAGGGGTGTGTCCTAATTTCAAGTTCAATTCATTACCATATACACCAGCTCTGATTGTACAATACAGCCGTATCAATGCATGCTTCATTTAAAGGGGTATTCCAGGGAAAAACATTTTTTTTTATATCAACTGGCTCCAGAAAGTTAAACAGATTTGTAAATTACTTCTATTAAAAAATCTTAATCCTTCCAATCCTTATAATTATTGAACTGTTCTTTTCTGTCTGGCAACAGTGCTATCTGCTGACATCTCTGCTTGTCTCGAGAACTGCACAGAGTAGAATAGGTTTGCAATGGGGCTTTGCTTATACTCTGGACAGTTCCCGAGACAGGTATCATCAGAGAGAACTTAGACAGAAAAGAACAACTCGACTTCAGCAGCTCATAAGTACTGAAAGGATTAAGATTTTTTTAATAGAAGTAATTTACAAATCTGTTTAACTTTCTGGAGCCAGTTGATATATATATATATATATATATATATATATATATATATATATATATATATATATATATATATATGATTTTTCCTAGATAACACCTTTAATATATCCCCCCCAGAGCAACCCATGTTACACTAAATTGCATACTGGTTACATACAGATATAATGCACCTAATGACATCAAAGTACTGAGATAATGTAAATGAAGATGTCACAACACAAAAACAATGTTAATGTTAACTAAATTGATGCAGCTGTATAGTACTAATGTACAAATCAGTGGCGTCACAGGAAACAAAGAGACTCCATAAAAAAAGGTGATGGTAAATCTTATAGTAGTATCAGTGTAATGTACAAAGCAGGGTGTAACATGAGTTCATGGGATTTCAAAGAAAAAAAAATAAAAAGCTAAGTATATACTATTTAAATACTATTTCATTTTTTTCAGGAATTTTTGTTTCACAGAAATAGCAGCAAAGTGAAGGAAAACATTCAAAATCTTAATTTTTCCAAGGGGTAAAAGGAGAGAAATCTTCCCAAAATGTGTAACCTAATTTCTCTCGAGTAAGGAAATAGCTCATATGTGGATGTAAAGTGTTCTGCGGGTGCAGTAGAGGGCTCAGAAGGGAAGGAGCGACAATAGGATTTTGGAGAGTGAGTTTTTCTGAAATGGTTTTTGGGGGGCATGTCACATTTAGGAAGCCCCTATGGTGCCAGAACAGCAAAAAAAAAAAAAAAACAACATGGCATACACCCCTCAAGGAACGTAACAAGCGGTACAGTGAGCCATAACACCCCACAGGTGTTTGATGACTTTTCATTAAAGTTGGATGTGTGAATTAAATTTTTTTCACTAAAATACATTTTTTCCCCCCAAATTTGACATTTTTACAAGGGTCAATAGGAAAAAGTTCCCCCCAACATTTATAACCCCATCTCTTCTGAGTATGGAAAAACCCCATGTGGGGACATCAAGTGCTCTGCTTGTGCACTGAAATGGTCAGAAGGGAAGGAGTCACATTTGGCTTTTGGAAAGCAAATTTTGCTGAAATGGTTTTTGGGGGCATGTCACATTTAGGAAGCCCTTATGGTGCCAAAACAGCAAAAAAAAAAAAAAAACACCAAATGACATACTATTTTGGAAACTACACCCATCAAGGAATGTAACAAGGGGTACAGTGAACCTTAACACCCCACAGGCGTTTGATGACTTTTCGTTAAAATCGGATGTGTACATTTTTTTTTCACTAAAAAACATTTTTTCCCCCAAAATTTACATGTTTACAAGGGGTAATAGGAGGAAATTACCCCAAAATTTGTAATCCCATCTCTTCTGAGTATGGAAATGTCCCATGTGTGGACGTCAAGTGTACTGCGGGCGAACTACAATACTCAGAATAGAAGGCGCCATTGGGCTTTTGGAAAGCAAATTTTGCTGAAATGGTTTTTGGGGGGCATGTCGCATTTAGGAAGCCCCTATGGTGCCAGAACAGAAAAAAAACACAGATGGCATACTATTTTGGAAACTACACCCTTCAAGGAACATAACAAGGGGTACAGTGAGCCTTAACACGCCACAGGTGTTTGACGACTTTTTGTTAAAGTTGGATGTGTAAATGAATTTTTTGCCCATCCCAAACCCTATGCCCACTGCAAACCCTATGCTCTGAATCATCATTCTAGGAATGTGGCCGTCCCTAACCTGTGTCTTCAAATGTGCACACCGCTCAGGTGGAGAGAGAGTGCTGCGCATTTGAGGCAACATAAAAAAGACCCTGATGCTAGTGACTCAGTGACCCAATGACCCATTTGTGGAAAAAATACCCCAGAGGTCTTATAAGGTTTGTTTATTTGTATTTCCTTTTTTTTTTTTTTTGCATTAAAGAGTTTTCTGGGCAATTTAGTGGTTTATGTGGTTAAAATTTGGAATGCACTCTGGACTTGGAACATTGGGGTCAAATTATGGGAAATTAAAAGAAAAAGGGAAATATTTGTACTCCATGGAAGTGTGATTTATGCAGTGTCCATCCGTACCCCCTCTTGTGACACACTCTGCATTTTTTTCTGGGATCGTCCGTTCTTTCCAGTGTGGGGGACCTCACCTGGAAAGTGCTGGCCTGGGACTATCCTGGCACCTATATTTCAAGTTCCTTGGGTACTACTGCCTGCTCTTTCCAGATCACCAAAGATCAGGGCCCTTAGGAACTGGAAGAATGTCCCTGTGTTTCCAGCGTACTGGGACAGTACAAAATAGTTGTACATGGCAACCTGTACAAAGTAGACTGCAACTTTTTTGAACCATACCTGGGTTTTCCGCATGGTGATGTATGGCTTGAGGACTTGATCAGAGAGATCAACTCCCCCCATATACTAATTGTAGTCCAGAATACAATCAAGCTTGAGGACCGTTGTTGTGGTACCTCACACAGGGACAGGCGGCAAGGGATGTGAACAGAGGGATGCTGGTATAAAAGTTGTCTACATACACATGGTAATCCTTATCCAGCAATGGATGCACAAGGTCCCAGTATGTCAATCCGGATTCCTGAGTCGCCAACAAACTCAGGAATCCTTGGCTGATATCCCTCTGGAGGTCTCCAGACATGTTCACCAGAAGGGAGCTCCGGTATGCTTGACTGGGGGGCGGACTCCTATTACGAGCGGATAGTGTTGGCTACTGGGTCACTATCATGGGGGTGTGTGGTCTCGCCTGGAGGAGTCTCATCATCAGTGCTAGATTATGAGGAGGACGAGGAAGAACACAGAAAAGTAGGATCTTCCCCGTCCTCACTGGCAGATTCGGAGTCGGAGGCAACTAAAGCATATGCCCGGAGGGCCATCAATCACCTTTTTTTTTTTTTTACGGTGGCTGGGGGAGGGGGGGGGGATGTGGCGTAAGGGAGGAGGGTGTGGATGGGGGGGGGTAAAATGTGTATGTATGGGTGTTCGGTGCAAACTTTATATAACAGTGTGTGATAAGATATCACAAAACGCTGCGGTCAATAAAACAGAAAAAGGTTGCCAAATGCAGCTCCCTGAAAAGCCCTAATAGGGCCTGGGTCACGCGGAAAAATGTGTGGCGGACCCTTGAGGACCTATTAGGGGGTCAGGGGGGGGGATTTTTTTTTTACTCCTACCTGTCCCTTCACACAAAACTCAACCTGCACTAACAGTGACAGGAGGCCACTTCTTCAGCCCTGACAGGCACAGATCTCATCAGAGGGGGTTCCCTGGCTCCTTTCAGCTCTGTCCGCTGACTGAACTCGGTGGACATTAACCCCTCCTCTGCTGGCTGCTCGACATATGGCAGCTCATCTGGGGAGGTGACGTGATCGCCACATCCCCCCAGCAACAGGAGGTGGTTGGCGGTGTATCGTACACCACCGATCACCTTCTAATTCCGGGTCATCCATGACCCATACGACCGGAATCGGCGCAGAACGCCGTTGTGAATTCAGGTCTCAGGACCCCCCAGGCGTTGTCATGGGATGCCTGCTGAATAATTTCTGCAGGCATCCTGGTACGGTCCCAGCCCGGCAAGCAGCAAGGATCGGAATGACCACGGGCATACAGGTAAACCCTTGGTCCTTAAGTACCAGGATGTCAGGGCGTACCCGTACGCCCATGGTCCTTAAGGTGTTAAAGGGACATTCTATAATTGTACTTAAATAAGACTATCATTGCAATATACATATGTTACTAATATAGTGTTATTACAAATTGTACAGGATTTATTATGCTTTTGTGGGAAGTATCCCTGACTGATATTGCTTCCAGCTACCTTGCTAATCCCTTACTCCTAAAACAATTCATCATCCCCTGCTGTCTCATGAAACTTGGCTGCATTTTGTCTCTGAGTTCTAGTCCCTCCCCTGAATGATGTCATCACTTCCGGCCAGCCCCCTACAGATTACATTACCATCTCCCTGATATAAATAGATATGCATATATATCTGGGGACCAGAGTAGGCAGGGTGAAAGGACTGCGATAAAGAATTGAGGGTATATTATTTGGGGTTCCCACATACATAACCATTTTTTGGGGTTCACACCAGGAGACTTCTGGTAAGCCATGTTACATGTTTCTGTAGCATTTTTTAATGTTGTTTAATGTTTTATTTTAATTTTTTTTTGTTTCATTTTTTTTCATCTGATGTCTGACTACCCCTTTAATATTTGACTTCCGGAAAACCCTTTTAAAGGATAAGTATCATGAATCTGAAGGATAGGGGATCAGTTTTAGATTGCGGGGGGTTCGAGCACTGGGGCCCCCCTGTGATCTCCTGTTTAGAGCCCTGACTCTCCTATATAGTGGCACGTCACGACCCCCCACCCAAAGCTGGTAGCCACCATGACCCCTCAATATAGATCTATGGGAGAGCCGTTCGGGTGGGGGATGTGATGTGCCACTGTATAGGAGAGCTGGGGTTCTAAACAGGAGATACTTATCCTTTAAGTGTATTCCTCTTGATAGTAAGACATTATAAAATAAGTATATACATGCATAATCAGTGCCTAAATAATGTATACAATATATGGATTTAAAGCAGATTTATAAGTTTATAATGTTCATTAGATATAAAGACCCTTTTTTAGCTAACATGTATTATTGTGAACTATTTTTTTCTAAATAGAGGAACAAAAATACCATAGTTAAACGAAATGTTATTCCATTTGTGTAATGTAGTTGATTTTATGTAGAAATGGCAAAGTGATACAGTGTAAGAAGGTCTTATTTGTAAGAAGAAAAAAGAACTGCCAAAGATGGGAAGATAAACATAAAACTAATAGTTAATGTTTTAAGAGAGACACCAGTACATTCCCATTAGAAAACATGGCAGTACCTTATGCATAAATTTCCCAAATTACACATTAGCATAGCCATTTCATTTTCATCCAGCATACATAACATATCTCTTCCACCAGGACAAAATAAAGTTTATATAGTCACAAAAATATATTTTGATTTCTGTATGCTCTCCAGTTATTAACAATAATCTACTTTTCCAGACCAGGTGCTAAACCTCACAGTTGTCCAGATTTTCAGGTTTTAAAGCAGAGATTGTGCAAGTGTTCACCAAATGTAGTTATTCAGGGTTGTGACATGGAAATGTTACAAGTTTTAACTAATAACATTCATGGTAGATCCTTTTTCATTCTTGGATTAATATGTTGTAAGACAATCGTGCAGTAGTTCCATTCCCAAATCTAAACCATGAAATTATTTTTAAATTGCAAACTAAGTGCTATGTGCTTATTCAGTCAACAAGGAACCTGTCCATCAAGCTGAGTTTCAGTAAAGAGGTTTAGCAACAGCAATGATCAAATATGTGTAATGCAATGAATGTTCTTGGTTAGTGCCTCTATATGTATTAACAGAAAAGTGTTCTGTTCTATTTATAAATCATAACGTTTTTGAATATTACAAATGTTTTTTTTTTCTTCCCTTGGCCAGTGTTCAAATATGCAATTTTTTCATTTCTTTTCTTTCTTTTTTTTTTTAGATTATTTAAAAAATATCTGTAGATACTATATGAAGAAAAGTATTGGGCCCCACCTCCTCATCATTGAATTCAGATTTGTCATTCAATCAGGGATTTAAAGGGATACTCCAGAGGATAGGAAATAAGATGTCTGATTGCGGGGGTCCAGCTGCTTGTACCGTCTGTGATCTTCATGCAGACACCCAGCGTTCTAAACATTTTAAGAACGCTGGGTTTGGGAAGTTATGTTTGTGACATCACGTCACGCCTCCTCCATTCTTGTTTATGGGAGGGGGCTCAGCAGCCTCCCGAACCCAGCATTCTGAACATAATGTTCAGAATGCTGGCTGTCTGCACGGAGATCGTGGGGTATCCCAGCCCAGGATTCCCGCAATCAGACATCTTGTTCCCTATCCTTTGGATAGGGGATAAAATGTATAGCAACGGAGTACCCATTTAATATCCGTGAATTTTCAAGCCTCATCTGGCATTAAAATGAGCACAAACACAGTGCCTTGTCTGCAGCTGTATGCAAACCTTATATTACCAAACACAACATGAAGTTTCGGATAGAGTGGCATAAGTTGCACTGCTACTGGGCTCTAAAGCAGTAGAAACGTGTTATGTGGAGTGATGAAACCCGATGACCTTACTCTATCTGGTAATCTGATGGCTGAGTTTGGGTTTGGTGAATTTCAGGAGAATGCTAATGATATGAAGTTGTTTTTTAGGGGATAGCCTAGAACAATCACCTCCAGTGAAGGGAAATCTTAATGCTTCAGTTTACCAAGACATTTTACACAATTGTAAGATTCCAACTTTGGGAGAGTTTACGGAAGACCCTTTACTGGTCCAGCATGACCATTCTCCTTGTGCACAAGGCAAGGCATGGTTTGATGCGTTTGACCTCAATCCTATTGAATACCTTTGGGATTAACTAAAATGGTCCTCTGCAAGGGGGATGGGGGTTATATATAAAAATATGTCTAAGTGTCAAAATACTTTTATTTATTTAGTGTATATTTGTATGGGATCTAAACTCAATTATGCTTAGAAAAATCTGTCTATAGTCACTTTTGCACAGCATTTCCTGGTCTATGTCTCAACCCAGAAACAAAAGTACCGGTATGTGAAATTCTAACAAGCCTAATCCTCTCTATCATTACCATCTGCACTGAGTAGAGACTAGAGACACTAGACGTGAGTGTGTCTGACTTTCATATGATATGTCTGCGCACCTTAAAGGAGTACTCCGGGATATAAAAACATATTCCCTATCCTAATGATAGGGGATAAGTTTTAGATTGTGGGGTTCTGACTGCTGGGCCAGCGTCCCCCCCGGCTCTTTCCCAAAATAGCGCGTGTCAACCACCACATGACACGGCGGCCGACACACCACCTCAATACATCTATATGGCAGAGCCGGAGACTGCCGTATGCAGCGCTCTGGCTCTCCCATAGAGATGTATTGAGGGGGTGTGTTGCCTGCCATGTCATGTGGTGGTCAGACACGCCCCCTTGCTGCTGACTGCTGGGGCCACGTACGGGAGATCCAACCGCGATCGGAAACTTATCCCCTATCATTGGAATAGGGGATACATTTTCATATTATGGAGTACTGCTTTAACATTTCTAGTAAGAAGAACAGTAGTAGACCTCTATGTGTTAACAACCTTATAGGTTTTTACATCTAGAATCCCAAAACTGCTGTCTACAGATGGGAGACTTCTGTTTTTGGATGGAAACAAAGGTATGTCTAAGCTTTCTTCTTATCAGAAAAGAACTTGTTGCATACTTTTTACAACATGGATCGTTCTCAGAAAAATTGGTCTCCATTGATTTAATAGCAATGGGTATTTCTCTGGGCTGTGTCTAAGACATCATTCTAACCAACCAGCAGCCTAGTTGAAAATGACAAAAAGCAATATTCCATCCTGAGAAGGATTTTAAGGAGAGTAGAGTACCTTTCGCTGTTATAAGCTGCTGCTAATGTGGTCCAGACACAACCTTCTAGCAGAACTACAAATTATGATAAACTTTTTGTAACTCCAATGAAACTAAAAAGACAAAAATATGTAGCAATTTTTTTTTACAAACAGCCAAATTTTTCATGAAAAAAGTACCACTAAAATTATTTTGACAGACCAATAATAAAAAAAAAAGTTAGGACCCTTAACCACCCCATGTGCAAAATTACTAAATGGAGACTGGTCATTTAGTAACACAATTAAAGAAGCATTGCCATATAAAAATGTTGTCCCCAATTAAAAGCACAAAAGATCAGTGAGAATTTGACTATTAGGACTCCCATGATCATGAGAACAGAAGTGAATTATCCCCCAGAATGAACACATGCGTGGCCAGCCCTCCAGTCATTTTCTATAGGGCTTCCAAACATTGCTGAGGGTTGAGCTTGGCAATGCTCGTAAGCTCCCTAGAGAATGAATCAAACGCTGACCCTGCATATGTGGTGCAGTCAAATATTTCCACTGCCAATTTTCTCTTCATTTTCTGGATTGTTGGGAGTTCGAGTGATTGGACTTCCTGTGCATTGGGGATTATATCTTGAGGTTAGAATACCCCTTTTAAGGCCTCTATAGGTTATAGTGGTACGTATGTAGCATTAAAGCCTACGTATGCATTATACACAGATTTGGACTGTGTTGTAGCTATTTGTGGAAATGTATGAATTAAAGCAGTGTCATGTATTTATGGTGGTCTGTTATATTCATGTTATGAATTGATGATGATTCTATACATATGACTCTGGTACTTACTGTTCTTATGCTTACTTCTTATGATGTTTTATAATTAAACAAAGTAAAATTTTATAACTTTGCTAAGAAAAAAAAAAAGGAAAAGAAAAAAAGTGTGGTTTGCTTTTTTTTATTTTTATTATAGGTAACCTCTTTGCTATGGGGTAATCAGTGACATACAGTCATGGCCGTAAATGTTGGCACCCCTGACATTTTTCTAGAAAATGAAGTATTTCTCACAGAAAAGGATTGCAGTAACACATGTTTTGCTATACACATGTTTGTTCCCTTTGTGTGTATTGCAACTAAACCAAGAAAAGGAGAAAAAAAAGTTAATTGGACATAATGTCACACCAAACTCCAAAAATGGGCTGGACAAAATTATTGGCACCCTTTCAAATTTGTGAATAAATAAGATTGTTTTAAGCATGTGATGCTCCTTTAAACTCACCTGGGGCAATATAAAAATCACACCTGAAAGCGGATAAAAAGGAGAGGAGTTCACTTAGTCTTTGCATTGTGTGTCTGTGTGTGCCACACTAAGCATGGACAACAGAAAGAGGAGAAGAGAACTGTCTGAGGACTTAAAGGGGGAATTCCAGGCAAAACCTTTTTTTATATATATCCACTGGCTCCGGAAAGTTAAACAGATTTGTAAATTGCTTCTATTAAAAAATCTTAATCCTTCCAATAGTTATTAGCTTCTGAAGTTTTCTCTCTAACTGCTCAATGATGATGTCATGTCCCGGGAGCTGGGCATGATGGGAGAATATCCCCATATGAACTGCACAGCTCCCGGGACGTGAGTCATCAGAGAGCAGTTAGACAGAAAACAACAACTCAACTTCAGAAGCTAATAACTATTGGAAGGATTACGATTTTTTAATAGAAGTAATTTACAAATCTGTTTAACTTTCCGGAGCATGTTGATATATAAAAAAAAGCTTTGGCCTGGAATACCCCTTTGAGAACGAAAGTTGTGGAAATATATCAACAATCTCAAGGTTACAAGTCCAGAGATCTAGATTTGCCTTTGTCCACAGTGGGCAACATTATCAAGAAGTTTGCAACCCATGGCACTGTAGCTAATCTCCCTGGGCGGAAGAGTAAAATTGATGAACAGTGTCAACGTAGGATAGTTCGGATGGTGGATAGGCAGCCCTAATCAAGTTCCAAAGATATTCAAGCTGCCCTGCAGGCTCAGGGAGCATCAGTGTCAGCACGAACTATCCGTCCACATTTAAATGAAATGAAGCGCTATGGCAGGAGACCCAGGAGGACCCCACTGCTGACACAGAGACAAAAAAAAGCAAGGACACATTTTACCAAAATGAACTTGAGTAAGCCAAAATCATTCTAGGAAAATGTTTTGTTGACAGATGAGACCAAGACAAAGCTTTTTGGTAAAGCACATGATTCTAATGTTTATCAAAAATGGAATAAGGCCTACAAAGAATAAGGCCTAATAAACCAAAAAAAACAGACAGAGAGTTTATAGGGATTGTAGGTACACAGTCTAATAACTGATATAATATTACCCTCTATAATAAATAGTAAGCCCCCAATATATATTGCAACTCCCAACAACACGGTAAAAAACCAAAAGAACAAAAGGGAGTTTTAGCAAACCAGTATATTAAAAAGTATAAGGTTTATTGATATACATTAAAAACCACATATATGTAAAGAGGAAACAAACATCAAAAAAGCGGCATCACCGGATATGATAAAACAGATCTTAGTATAGCAAATGGAGAGGTAGGTATATATATAAGGTAGAAAGATTGACACTTTTATAGCTAAAAGCACTTGTAAACAGTAAATACTGTGCAAAATTGCATACAATATAAAGTGCTATATGCTGGATGTCATAAGGGTACAAAAGACAATGCAAATACAAGATAGGGGTTGCAGAAAGCAAGATACCTACACACTACACAAGTGGTATGAATCCGGGATGACGCCACTCCATTTCGGCACATGACCTTCGTCCGGGAGTGGACCACCAAGCTTAAATACATGCAAGGGTCCAATGGGAGCAGCACTAAACAGATTACCTGTAATTCGAGACACATGCAAGCTCCTCTGTAGCCGTATATGTAAGGCCTACACAGTACCTACAGTGAAATATGGTGGAGGTTTAATTATGTTTTGGGGTTGCAAGGTCTCATGAGATCTTAAGATTACCGGATTTGGGGTCGCACCGTACAGCCCAGTGTCAGAAAGCTGGGTTTGCATCCGAGATCTTGGGTCTTTCAGCAGGACAATCACCCCAAACATTCATCAAAAAGCCCCCAGAAATGGAAGGCAACAAAGCACTGGAGAGTTCTGAAGTGGCAGCAATGAGTCCAGATCTAAATCCCATTGAACACCTGTGGAGAGATCTTAAAATTGCTGTTGGGAAAAGGCGCCCTTCCAATAAGAGAGACCTGGAGCAGTTTGCAAAGGAAGAGTGGTCCAACATTCCAGCTGAGAGGTGTAAGAAGCTTATTGATGGTTATAGGAAGCAACTGATTTCAGTTATTTTTTTTTCCAAAGGGTGTGCAACCAAATATTAAGTTAAGGATGCCAATAATTTTGTCCAGCCCATTCTTGGAGTTTGGTGTGACATTATGTCCAATTAGCTTTTTTTCCTCCCTTCTTTTGTTTAGTTCCAATACACACAAAGGGAATAAACATGTGTATAGCAAAATATGCGTTACTGCAATCCTTTTCTGTGAGAAATACTTCATTTTCTTGAAAACTTTCAGGGGTGTCAACATTTACGGCCATGACTGTATTACATGATTAAAAATAACACAAATATAATGCTTCTGCTGCACTCAAAACAACTATGTACCACTGTGTCTATCCTTATGACTAGCATATTTCCTACCAATATTAATCAATAACACTGTGTTAAGTTGTTTTCCAGCAAGCCTAAAAAAAACTGATAGATACTTGCTATCTGAATAAACTTGCAACTGCTCACCTCCCACATAGAGTAGTCCTTGAGTCTGTGATGGTAGCAGGTAGTGATAATAAAGCCAGTGGTAAGACCAAGTAGTAGAATAAAGGGTGTAACTTCTGGTCAATCAGTGGTCTAGCATGTATGTCCTTTAACTTCATAATAAAGAAAAGTGATGAGCGGCATAGGCAATATTCGAATTTGCAATTTTTCGCAAATATATGGACGAATATTCGTCATATATTCGCAAAATTCGCAAATTCGTTATATTCGTTTTTTGGCGCATATGCAAAAATGTATGCGCATGTGCGCATATTCGCGAATATTGAGCCCTCCCTTCTTTAATGGTATAGGGAAATGATACTAGTGCCTGAACTCTGCTATTTTCTGCCCAGTGAAACCAATGCGCCCATTGTGGTCTACGGGGATCTCACTGCATGTGGAACAATAAGATAAGCAGGACTGTCTTGGCAGCACAGTGGGAGACCACCAGTGGTTTGAGTCCTGGGGTGGGACAGAGTGTTACAGTGTTGTGGTCAAATTTAACTTTCCTGGAAAAGCTGCTGAGTTGCCCATAGCAACCAATCAGATCGCTATGAAAGAAGCGAACTGATTGCTTGCTATGGGCAACTCAGAAACTTTTCCTCTGGACAGATTTTACTAAATCTCCCTCTATGGGGGGAGATTCACCAAAACCAGTGGAGAGCAAGAGTTGTGCAGTTGCCCACAGCAACGTGCATATGCGCACAAATTTTCGTATATGCGCAAAAAAAACGAATATTCGTAATTAGGAATATATAGTGCTATATTCGCAATATTCGCAAATTTGCGAATATGCGATATTGGCAATTAAAATTCAAATTGCAAATATTCACGAGCAACACTAATAAGGAACTGATATTTACGCACCCTGGCTGGTGGGGCAGAGCCACAGTTTTCCACAAAGTTCTCTTGTGACATCACTTAGAGTCACCATACCAGCTGTTGCTTCCTGCTCCAAGTATGATATCTGCTGTAGTTTCCTACATCTTTTGACAGTGCATATGACTGCCTTCATCAGGGATCCCTGTGTCAAAATGTACCAGAATTCTGGAGCAAGATTCTAGTGCCTGATATAGTTTGATAAATCTGGGCTATTGAGTTTAGAGATAAGTTACAAAAGGGCACCTATCTATATATTGTTGAACATGTAAATCAGGAAATGCTACACACTACTCATTAGAATAGGGAAACCTTTAAGGGTGCAATTTTGATGGATACATTAGGGAAGTGAAATGGGGCAGTAAATGAGAAGAGAAGACGTCAAGGTCAAATAGGTCCCCTTTAAAAATCCCTAAACAACACAAGGATTTAATACTTGAAGCAATGCTACAAGTGCAAAACTGTGCAATCCCAAGTAGGCAATAATTAGTATGATGTTTCTGCCTTCCTATACTTATAATATAACCTTGAAAGGAAAGTAACCCATGATAAAATATTCTCAAATTACTTTGTAGAAGGTTAAAAGGGAAATTGATAGCAAGGTCACCAACACTCATCAGAATATACATGTAGATAGTGCAGTGACTCTGATTTTAATGCTTTTTACTGGGTGAAAATTGGTGTAACCGATAAGGAGATATTCATCTTATTGCTAGTATGGTATTCTCTTCTGATCAACTCTGGAAGTGGGCTGCTATAGTATGTGCAATCCTTTTTCAAATCCCCAGTTATCATCGAAAGCCTTTGCCTTTAAATAAGTTATCCACCATATGGTGACTTTAGTACATACTTGCCAGACAGTAATAGCCATGCTTGTCTTGGAGCTAAATGGCTACGTTGTGAGATTGCCATAAAGCTGATGCTATCCTTTTGTAAACTGGATATTTCCTGTTAGAGTTTGTTCTCTCAAACTACAAATCCCTGGATTCCTTGTTTGTAAGTGTGAGGTCACTTTTCTCCCTTGCACACACCAGCCACCCCACCCACTGAAGCACACCTGTGTTCCTTTCCATGCAATAGACCAATGTTTTCTGATCAGGGTGCTTCCAGCTGTTGCAAAAACAGAATTATCTTCTTTCCATCCTGCGGTCGCTCCACCCATTGAAGCAAAGACAGCCTCCCTCTGAAGACCTGACTAGTGATGCAATGTCTCGGGCTGCACTGCAAAGTGGGAAAACCGGAGACAGCAGTCATTTTCTATGCTGTTAAAAATAAACCTTGGGGCAAAAATCACAGAAGAATTGTGAGACCACCATGAAACGTAAGTACAGACACTATATGATGAACTACACTAACTTTACAGCTTTTTTTTTTTTTTTCCAAGCCAAGCTTGAAAAAAGTCCTATTGTTGGACTGAAACATTGCATTGTAAACTGAATAAACAGCTTTTTTGATTCAATGAATTGGAGTGTGGAATCTCTACTTATCTGGATTGTTGTTCATAAGGCCAGGAGCCAAGCCTTGGAAAGCAGAGCACCCACTTTAGGATTATTAGCCCTTATTGCTGTGCTGGTTTCTTCTATTGTTTTGCATTGCCAGGGTGGATATACAGAATATAAATTAGTGGAATCAATTAAACTTAATAGGACACCAAATAAATCCATGGAAGATGTTCTTTTGATTTATAAAATATGAGACTCCCTGAAAACCCCATTGACGCCTCTGCAGAACTAGATTGGTACCTAAGAATTTTTTTTTCAATTGCTGCTAAATTTATACAATCCTGTAACTGCAACATGATATTTTTTTTCAAAGTTTTTCTTTGATTGCTTGTAAGAAATGAAACCTGAGAGGTTAGGTTTCCACCTGAGTTTTTGTGGCCGTTTTGCCCCAAAATGGGTCTGCGTAGCATTTTTCCGTAAGGAAAGAAAAAATGCTGCATCCAGATGTTAACAGGGTTTGGCGTTTTTTGCCTGGCGTTTGCCATTTTTCCCCTGACCTCATCGTTTTTCAGCAATCTGGCAGTTTTGCCAAATCGCAACATGCTGAGACTATGGCTTTTTTAAGCAAAAAGGCCATAGTTTCAGCAGCCTTGGAGGAAAGTAGTGATGCATACATCATTAACTCCCTCTGCAGCCATACAGCATTTAACAATGTCCCTGCATAGATTGGGATCCAGTTGTGCTGTACATCACTCCTCACTAATGTTGCTCGCGAATATTCACAATGTGAATTTTATTCGCGAATATCGGATATTCGCGAATTGGCGAATATTCGCGAATATAGCACTATATATTCGCAATTACGAATATTGTTTTTTTTTTATTTGTTTTTCACAGCACACATCACAGTGATCATCCCTCTCTGCTTCCTGCTTGTGTGGTGTAAAGAAGGCTCTAATACTACTGTGTGAGACTGCGCATATGCAAATTTTTGTATATGCAAATTTTAATCACAACATTTTTATAAATTTTCAATCAGGGGCCAATTTACGTAAGCGGGCAGGGACATAAAAATTTAACCGACAATATAAAAAAATATGCAAAGGGGCCATGTAACTGTAAAAATAATTAGAGATGATCGAGTTTTTGAAAAATTTTATTAATCCGATTTGCCGAATTTTCTGAAAAAAATTGGATCTATCCAAATTTATTTGCGGTGAATCTGTATTAAAAATAACTATTTCTGGCCTACAGAGAGCCTCAATAGGGGTGTAGTACACTTTGCCTTGCTGTAACACACATAGGGTGTGTGCTAGGTTATTGAAATAATACTGTTATTCAGTATGACATGCAGATTAGGGGCGTCGCTATTAGAATCATTGTCGCAGAGTGGCATAATGACAGACCCTGGAGGTGGCATCAGCATGAGGAGACCATATAGTGGCTGAATGACACAGCCTGGAGTTGGCAGCAGTAGGAGGAGACCATATAGTGTCCGAATGACACAGCCTGGAGTTGGTAGCAGTATGAGGAGACCATATAGTGGCTAAATGACACAGCATAGAGGTGGCGGCAGCATGAGGAGACTATATAGTGCCTGAATGACACAGCCTGGAGGTGGCAGAAGCATGAGTAGACCATATGGTGGCTGAATGGCACAGTCTGGAGTTGGCGGCAGCAAGAGCAGACCATATAGTGGCTGAATGACACAGCCTGGAGGTGGCGGAATCATGAGGAGACCATATAGTGGCTGAATGACACAGACTGTAGTTGGCGGCAGCATAAGGAGACCATATTGTGGCTGAATGACACAGCCTGAAGTTGACAGCAGCAAGAGTAGACCATATAGTGGCTTAATGAGACAGCCTGGAGGTGGCAGCAGCATGAGGAGAAAATATGGTGGCAGTATGAGACAGCCTGGAGCTGACAGCAGCATGAGGAGAACATATGGTGGCAGAATGAGACAGTCTGGAGCTGGCATCAGCATGAGGAAACATATGGTGGCAGAATGAGACAGCCTGGAGCTGGCATCAGCATGAGAAGAACATATGGTAGCAGTATGAGACAGCCTGGAGCAGGCATCAGCATGAGAACATATGGTAGCATTACGAGACAGCCTGGAGTTTGCATCAGCATGAGGAGAACATATGGTGGCAGAATGAGACAGCCTGGAGGTGGCAGCATCAGCATCAGGAGTCCTGAAAGTGACCCGGTGACATAGTGGGGCGGTGGGTGGCAAAACCAGTACCCGGTGACGAAGATGGGTGAAAAAAGGAGAACTTGGCATCTGATGTGTGGCATCAGGTGGGTGGCAGGATTAGAATAGTAGCTGAGGCAGGTAGGCAGAAGAAAATGGTCTCTTTTGTAAAAGTGTTAGTATGCACAAGTAAGTATTAAGGATATGCATTACGTAAAACTTACCTTTTAATAATATTCTTAGGATAAAATATACCTACCCAAACATTTTTTGAAAGCAAACAAAAGGAAAGGTGTGTAAAAAACTCCATGAGCCACCTACACCACCAAGTATTGATGTGATGCAAAGACCTTTAAAAGGTGGAAGGGAAAAACGTATGGTTCATTGTAACTGGTAGAGGGAAAACATTTCCCCGGTATGGCCCTACTCTCACATTATTAATTCCCTTCTTGGCAAATGTTACTTGTCCTTAAAAGGGCAGCCCCACACAGGAACCTCTCCCTATTTCTACCTGCAAACACTGCCATTTCCAAGGATTTTTAGGTGGAAATAGGGAGAGGTCCCTGTGTGGGCCTGCCCTTTTTAAGACGAGTAACACTTTCCTCAAAAAGGTGGAAGGGAACAATGTACTGTCCATTGTAGCAGTTGGGGTAAAAAATTCCCCTGTAAGGCCATACTCTCGCCCTATTAATTCCCTTCTTGGTAGGTGTTACTCGCCCTAAAAAGGGCAGCCCCACACACGAAACTCTTCCTATTTAGTTTCCTGCGACCTCTGCCTGATGAATTTAGGCCTCTGCCACTCCTCTGTGCATGTCCTGGCATTTGCTCCACTACGCTTAAAACAGTATTTGTCTACAACACCAGCAGGTGTGTACTTATGGCTTGCTTTTCACAGTATCTAGGCCCTTGAGACTTTAACAGGAACACAATGGTACACCACTTAGATGACCGTGTGTGGTATGCACTTGTGAGTGGAGTACAATGCGCTCCATTACGTTTAAAACAGTATTTGTCTACAACACCAGCTGGTGTGTACTTTTGTCTGGCCTTTCACAGTATCTAGGCCCTAAAGACTTTAACAGGAACAAAATGCTACACCACTTTAAAGTACACACATGTTACACTTAATAGAGGACAGTACGCTTTAAGTGCTCTGCTCACCCTAACTGGTTTGCTACTATTTAACCCCTTAAGGACTCAGCCCATTTAGGCCTTAAGGACAATTTAATTTTTACGTTTTCATTTTTTCCTCCTCGCCTTCTAAAAATCATAACTCTTTTATATTTTCATCCACAGACTAGTATGAGGGCTTGTTTTTTGCGCGACCAGTTGTCCTTTGTAATGACATAACTCATTATATCATAAAATGTATGGCGCAACCAAAAAACACTATTTTTGTGCGGAAATTAAAACGAAAAACGCAATTTTGCTAATTTTGTAAGGTTTCGTTTTCACGCCGTACAATTTATGGTAAAAATGACGTGTGTTATTTATTCTGAGGGTCCATACGATTAAAATGATACCCATTATTACATACTTTTCTATTATTGTTGCGCTTAAAAAAAATCACAAACTTTTTAACCAAATTCGTACATTTATAATCCCTTTATTTTGATGACCTCTGACTTTTTTTATTTTTCTGTATAAGTGGCGGTATGGGGGATCATTTTTTGCGCCATGATCTGTACTTTTTTTTTATACCACATTTGCATATAAAAAACTTTTAATACATTTTTTATAAATTTTTTTTTAATAAAATGTATTAAAAAAGTAGGAATTTTGTACTTTTATTTTTTCGTTCACGCCGTTCACCGTACGGGATCATTAACATTTTATTTTAATAGTTCGGAAATTTACGCACGCGGCGATACCAAATATGTCTATAAAAAAAAAAATTACGCTTTTTGGGGGTAAAATAGGAAAAAACTGACGTTTTACTTTTTTATTGGGGGAGTGGATTTTTTTTTACTTTAACTTTTACATTTTTTTACATTTTTTTTTTACACTTGAATAGTCCCCATAGGGGACTATTCATAGCAATACCATGATTGCTAATACTGATCTGTTCTATGTATAGGACATAGAACAGATCAGTGTTATCGGTTATCTTCTACTCTGGTCTGCTCGATCACAGACCAGAGCAGGAGACGCCGGGAGCCGGACGGAGGAAGGAGAGGGGACCTCCGTGCGGTGTTCTGAATGATCAGATCCCCGCAGCAGCGCTGCGGGCGATCCGATCATTCATTCATATCACGCACTGCCGCAGATGCCGGGATCTGTATTGATCCCGGCACCTGAGGGGTTAATGGCGGCCATTGCCGGCGGGTCCCTGGCTGCGATCAGCAGCCGGGATCAGCCGCGCATGACACGGGCATCGCTCCGATGCCCGCGGTTATGCTTAGGACGTAAATGTACGTCCTGGTGCGTTAAGTACCACCGCACCAGGACGTACATTTACGTCCTGCGTCCTTAAGGGGTTAATTGTTGTACACACCAGTGCTGCAGCACACAGTTGCTGTGTACTACACCCAAAATTGCACTCTCTCTCTCCATCTCACTCCCTTTTCTATCAGTGCTTCTAGGCTGGATTTAGGTTTGAGGTGAATCACTGCTTTAATACACCCAAAATTGTACTTTCTCTCTCAATCTCACTCCTTTTCCTGTCAGTGCGTCTAGGCTGGATTTGGGCTTGAGGTGAATCACTTCTGTAATACACCCACAATTGCACTTTCTCTCTCAATATCTCTCCTTTCCCTATCAGTGCTTCTAGGCTGGATTTTGGCTTGAGGTGAATCACTGCTGTGAAAAAGCTTTTCTGTGCAACACACTGCTCTCTCTCTCTCTGTCCCTCTCTTTCTGCAATAGAATGCTGATGTGAGTGGCCGCAAGATGGCTGCCGATTATATAGGGCTGTCACAGGGGTGACTGGCTGCTTATAGGCTGCATGTTGCATGTGATTAACCCCTTAAGGACCGGAGGTTTTTCCGTTTTTGCATTTTCGTTTTTTGCTCCTTGCCTTTAAAAAATCATAACTCTTTCAAATTTACACCTAAAAATCCATATGATGGCTTATTTTTTGCGCCACCAATTCTACTTTGTAATGACGTTAGTCATTTTGCCCAAAAATCTATGGTGAAGCGGGAAAAAAAATCATTGTGCGACAAAATTGAAAAAAAAACGCTGTTTTGTAACTTTTGGGGGCTTCCGTTTCTACGTAGTACATTTTTCGGTAACAATGACACCTGATATGTATTCTGTAGGTCCATACGATTAAAATGATACCCTACTTATATAGGTTTGATTTTGTCGGACTTCTGGAAAAAATCATAACTACATGCAGGAAAATTAATACGTTTAAAATTGTCATCTTCTGACCCCTATAACTTTTTTATTTTTCCGTGTATGGGGCGGTATGAGCGCTAATTTTTTGCGCCGTGATCTGAAGTTTTTAACGGTACCATTTTTGCATTGATAGGACTTATTGATCACTTTTTATTCATTTTTAAATGATATAAAAAGTGACCAAAAATGCACTATTTTGGACTTTGGAATTTTTTTGCGCGCACGCCATTGACCGAGCGGTTTAATTAATGATATATTTTTATAATTCGGACATTTCCGCACGCGGTGATACCACATATGTTTATTTTTATTTTTATTTACACTGTGTTTTTTTTTTTTATTGGAAAAGGGGGGTGATTCAAACTTTTAATAGGGGAGGAGTTAAATGATGTTTATTCACTTTTTTTTTCCACTTTTTTTTTGCAGTGTTATAGGTCCCATAGGGACCTATAACACTGCACACACTGATCTTCTATGTTGATCACTGGTTTCTCATAAGAAACCAGTGATCAACGATTCTGCCGGATGACTGCTCATGCCTGGATCTCAGGCACTGAGCAGTCATTCGGCGATCGGACAGCGAGGAGGCAGGAAGGGGCCCTCCCGCTGTCCTGTCAGCTGTTCGGGATGCCGCGATTAGCCGCGGCTATCCCGAACAGCTCGACTGAGCTAGCCGGGAACTTTCACTTTCACTTTTAGCCGCGCGGCTCAGCTTTGAGCGCGCGGCTAAAGGGTTAATAGCGCGCGGCGCCGCGAACGGCGCTGCGCGCTATTAGAGGCGGGTCCCGGCTTCACTATGACGCCGGGCCCGCCATGATATGACGCGGGGTTACTGTGTAACCCCGCGTTATATCAGAAGAGCAGGACCAAGGACGTACCGGTACGTCCTTGGTCCTTAAGGGGTTAAGGGTCATCCCACCAACCCTTTTTCCCTCCTTCCCAGTATCTCTTGCCCCATGTTCTCACATGTGGATCCGCCATTTTACATGCCCTGAAGTCTGGACCACACTAAATGGAGTTTAATGAAGCGATTCTCGCGATTGAATCGCGGCAATATTCACATTTGTTGCAAATAAAATTTGTCCTGAAATTTGTAACAAATTTAGATTTTTTAGATTCAATTTGTTCATCCCCAAAAAATAATAAATATATTTTTTTATTAATTATAATAAACTTTTTATTAAAAACTGTATTTTAATTATGTGTCTTATTATATGTGTGTGTGATTTTTATTACATTTAAACTTTTTTCTCTTTATTTTATACATTACTTAGGTACTACTACTACTCTAAGCATAGAACAGACTGTTCCATGCTGGGAGCTGTAGTACCTGCACTAAGGACACATTGCCCCGTGTGTCACTCCTGACACCTGTTGCGATCCTCCTTTATATTCCTGAGATGCGGAGTGGCTGTCTGCAGCGCTTGCCTCTCTGCACTATACGGCCAGCCAGTGATGTAAATAGAAAGTCACATCACTGATTCATATTTGCCGCTCAGAATGGTGATTGGCTAGATAATGCCAGTCAATCACTGCTCTGAGCGGCATATATGAATCACATCACAGATTTATGTATACCACTAAGAGTTGTGATTGGCAGGAACTATCCAGCCAATCACAACTCTCAGTGCCAAATATGAATCTGTGATGTGAAGAGAATTTCACATCACAGAGGAATACAGTTCCAGGCCGGGGAGTGGAGAAGTGCGCCCGGGCGGCTGGCTTCTATAGATTACAAAGGACGATCGCATCTGCAATCTGTCTATTAGTACAGGTACCACAGCTCTCAGCATGGAACAGTCTGTTCCATGCTGGGAGTAGGAGTAGTACCTAAATAATTTTAAAAAAAAAGAGAATAAAGTTTAAAAGTAATTTAAAAAAACAACATAATAAAACACATAATTAAAATTATTTTCATAAAGAGTTACACAAAATTAATTAAAAAAAATACATATTATTTTTACAATTACATGGCCCCTTTATCCATTTTTAATATTGTTGGCGAAATTTTTGTGTCCCTTCCCACTCACATAAATTGGTCCCTGATTGAAAATGTATAAAAATTTTGTAGTAAAGAATATAAATTTTGCTCCCTACAATTTTTTCATTCCTACTGTATCTTTTTTTTTTATTTTTTATTTTTTTATGGTAACCTACAAACTTTTATATAAAAAAAAAAAAGCTAACTCTTATCCCTTTTTTGGATCGCTAAAGTAAAAAAAAAAAAAAAAAAGAAGAAAAACTGCTCACAAAAACACTAATGTTAAAACCCACATGGCTTTTTTTTGTGGCGTTTTTTCACTCCCATAGACTTTTTTTTAAATTTTTTTATTTATCTTTTTGAAAACACAAAAAAAAAAAAGAAAAAGGAAAGTAAAGGAATAATCAAAAAGTGAAAAACCAAGAAAACACCCTCAATCATATTCCTCATACCTTAAAGGGTACTCCGGTGGTTAAGATTTTATGTTGGCTACATTTTTGTGTCCCTGCCCACTTACATAAATTGGTCCCTGATTGAAAATGTATAAAAATTTTGTAGTAAAGAATATAAATTTTGCTCCCTACAATTTTTTCATTCCTACTGTATCTTTTTTTTATTTTTTATTTTTTTATGGTAACCTACAAACT
The DNA here is from genome assembly GCF_029499605.1 of Hyla sarda. Classification (NCBI taxonomy): domain Eukaryota; kingdom Metazoa; phylum Chordata; class Amphibia; order Anura; family Hylidae; genus Hyla; species Hyla sarda. The sequence goes on from NC_079189.1 coordinate 426,247,687, forward strand.
TTTATATAAAAAAAAAAAAGCTAACTCTTATCCCTTTTTTGGATCGCTAAAGTAAAAAAAAAAAAAAAAAGAAGAAAAACTGCTCACAAAAACACTAATGTTAAAACCCACATGGCTTTTTTTTGTGGCGTTTTTTCACTCCCATAGACTTTTTTTTTAATTTTTTTATTTATCTTTTTGAAAACACAAAAAAAAAAAGGAAAGTAAAGGAATAATCAAAAAGTGAAAAACCAAGAAAACACCCTCAATCATATTCCTCATACCTTAAAGGGTACTCCGGTGGTTAAGATTTTATGTTGGCTACATTTTTGTGTCCCTGCCCACTTACATAAATTGGTCCCTGATTGAAAATGTATAAAAATTTTGTAATAAAAAAAATGTAAATTTTGTTCCCTCCAATTTTTTTATTCCTACTGTATCTTTTTTTTTATTTTTTTTTTTATGGTAACCTACAAAATAAAATAAAAAAGAATAAAAACCACTCACAAAAACACCAATGTTAAAACCCACATGGCTTTTTTTTGTGTGCCATTTTTCACTCCCATAGACTTTTTTATTTTTTTATTTATCTTTTTGGGGGAAAAAAAAAAAAAGAAAGAAAAAGGAAAGTAGAGGAATAATCAAAAAGTGAAAAACCAAGAAAACACCCTCAATCATATTCTTCATACCTTAAAGGGTACTCCGGTGGTTAAGATTTTTGGCTATATTGCATCTTCTTTTAATGTTCATGTTTTTTGCAATTGACATGTATTATATGTTTGTGTAGCATGTGTCTTTTTTTCTTACCTGTTTGCGGGCCAGAAAGTTCTGTAGTTCTGTGTTGGATCTCTTACTGTTGTCCACATGTTAGGATTAGGCTGTGGACAAACTTGGGCATGCGGGGAGTTGTAGTTTTGCAACAGCTGGAGGCACTCTGGTAGGAAAACACTGTCCTAGCCTATTCAGCATACACATCATGTTACACCAGTGTTTCCAAACCAGTGTGCCTCCAGCTGTTGTAAAACTACAACTCCCAGCATTCCCTGACAGCCTTTGGGCATGCTGGGATTTGTAGTTTTGCAACAGCTGGAGCCACACTGATTGGGAAACACTGGATAAGCCTATTCAGTATATTACAAACAAAGTGCATTTTTTCCCAACCAGGGTGTCTTCAGCTGTATCAAAACTACAACTCCCAGCATGCCCGGACAGCTTTTGGCTGTCCAGGCATGCTGGTAGTAGTAGTTTTGCAACACCTCGAGGCACCCTGGTTGGGAAACACTGGTGTATGCACTATAGAGGTGTGGTGAACTACAACCCCCAGGAGACTACAGAGGCAGCATGCTGGTGTTATACCACAGACTGAAGACTCCTGAAGGAGACATGCTGGGAGTTGTAGTCCCTTTTGTGTGTGTATGCCAGTGTATCCCAACCAGGGCTGATTATATAAGTGTGCTGTGTATAATGGGGCCAACCTGGGAAAATAGTAGGGTGGGTAAATGGCAGAACAAAAAAAAATAAATAAAAAAAAAAGTAGCTGCCCCATTCCGAGAAGGGTAGAACTATTCAAAGAAATATTTAGATGCAGGCAAAAGTCAGAGTCTATGAACAAAGCAGTAATTGTGTATATACTAAAGTCAGGAAAAGATGGACTGGAACCAGGGTCATTTAGACCAATTTCGTTATTAAAGGGGTATTCCGCCCTTAGACATCTTATCCCCTATCCAAAGGATAGGGGATAAGATGTCAGATTGCGGCGGTCCCGCTGCTGGGGATCGCCAGGATCTCTGCTTCAGCACCCACCTGTATGGCTTCCGGCAACACTGGAGGCTTCGGATCCCGACCACAATGGCGGAAGAGCGTGACGTCACGACTCTGCCCCGTGTGACATCATGCCCAGCCCCCTCAATGCAAGTCTATGGGAGGTCCGTCATGCCCCCTCCCATAGACTTGCATTGAGGGGGCGGGGCGTGACGTCACACATTGCGGAGTCGTGACGTCACGCTCTTCCACTATTGTGGTCGGGATCCAAAGCCTCCAGGGATGCCGGAAACCGTACAGGTGGGTGTTGCAGCCGAGATCCCGGGGGTCCCCAGCAGCAGGTCCCCCGTGATCTGACATCTTATCCCCTATCCAAAGGATAAGATGTCTAGGGGCGGAGTACCCCTTTAAACACCGATATGAAGATTCTGGCCAGGCTGTTGGCAAATAGACTGGCAGGGGTCATTTCAGGTTTGGTGGATAAAGATCAGTGCAGATTCAGACAAGGATTCAGCACCTCTGACAATATAAGAAGGTTATTTGCAAATATTCAAGAGGTGGAGGAGGGCCATTCCATCCTGTCACTTGATGCAGTCAAGGCCTTCGACAGAGCGGAATGGCCCTATTTATGGAAGGTGTTAGAGGGGTTTGGTTTAGGAGACAGGTTTATAAAATGGATAAAGATCCAATTGCTGGGATTCTGATCAATCAGGAGGAAACAGAGTGTTTTCCACTTACTAGAGGAGCAAGGCAGGGTTGTCCTCTCTCCCCCTACATCTTCTCCCTATATATAGAGCCTTTGGCAAAAAAGATCAAATTGATGGAAGAGATGGGGAGGTTTGAGTGTTGAGGGAGAGAGGACAAGATATCACTGTTTGCCGATGACATTTCACTTTATGTAGCGGATACAAAAAATGTTTTGGATAGAATAATAACAACAGTTGAAGACTTTGGTAGATTATCAGGCCTTCAAGTTAACTGGGAAAAAAAAACATACTCCTCCCACTAAAGGGCAGAATAGAACATAGTAAAGTAAAGATTTTGGAAGAACAGGAATCTTTCCGTTATTTAGGTATTGTTGTTGCAAAAGATGTGAAAAAATATGCACATTTGAATTTGGATCCCTTATAGCAAAAGATGGGCACTAAATTCAAAATTTGGTGTGGACTTCTCCTAAATATGGCAGACAGAATTAGTTTAATAAAAATGGTAATATTGCCTCAACTTCAGTATGTTTTATCAAATAGTCCAACTTGGTTGGGAGAAAGAGTGTTTAAAAAAATAGAATCTTTATTAAGAGATTTGATCTGGAAAGGGAGAAGGCTGAGAAGTAAATTAGAACATTTAATGAAAGACGAGAATAGTGGAGGATTGGCACTCCCAGATTTTAGATCGTATTTTTTTGGCCTCACAGCTAACCCATGTAATAAGATGGAGAGAATCTTACTATTTGAAGAAAGAGATGGAAAAAAGAGGTAAAAGTGTGAAAATATATGAGAATGGTTAGAAGGTGGGGTAATAGACACTGGAGGGGGAGTAGGACCAACTTTAATAGAATTAGCAAACAAACTTTGGGAAACAGTAAAAAAATCAATTACACAGAAGAGGGCGACATGATATACACCACTTTTTGATAACAAAAATTTTGAGGAAATCCCTAAGAGTCAAGTAAAAGAGTTTTGGCATAAATACAATATAAGATTTGTGGCACAAATATTTGAGAGGGATAAATTAAGGTAATTTCAGAGCATATGTGGAGAATATAAAATACCATCATTTCAATTAAAGCACGCGGTGAATAAAATAAAAGAAAAAAAAATATTAGATATATAAGAGGAACCATTAATGAAAGAGATAATGGGGAAAGTAACTTCCATTGACTTTTATGGAATAAAAATGCCAAGATTTTCTTAAAAAAAACATCCCAACAAGAGGTTTTTGAAAAACTGCCAGGGAGCCCAAAATCTGAATAAAACACCAAAAGGATTTAAAAAAAACATCAAACTGAAAAACACCAAGTGGATATGGCATTTTGCAGTTCCTAATTGACTGGCAGCTGACATCTGGCTTCAGCGTTTTTTTCAGGAAAAAACACAAGGTGGCAGAATGGGTGTTTTTTGGGCATTTTTGACTGAAAAACCTTAGTGGAATTCCAGCCTTTGGGTACGTTCACACAAGCAGATTTTTTTGTGGGTTTTCCGCTGCATATTTGAAAGTGGGCGGGCTCTTCTCGGCTCTCCGCAGCAGATTTTCCATGGTGGAATTTACGCTGCGGAAAATCCGCTGCGGACAGCCGAAAAGAGCATGCCCCTTTCAAATATGCAGCGGAAAACGTGCAAAAAAATCCGCCCGTTTGAACGTAGCCTTACAAAGAAATGTCTTAAGACATCTATAACTATCTGCAAGAATCTGTTTGTCTCTCCAGCATCCATTAGGTTGGTTCCACACACAGAGGCCAAATTAGTCTGATACAAAAATATGTCATTGTCCAGATTGTCCCAGATTGATAAATCTAGGTCACTTTTTTGTTTGTTTGTTTTTAAGAAAAAACACTGCTTTACAAAAATTGGGAGATGTCCACTGCCTAAGAACATTGTGGAACGATGAAACATGTACGTCTATAGTAAAAAAAAATATTAAAGGGGCAAATATTCCAGGCAAAACCTTTTATTATATATATCAACTGGCTCCAGAAAGTTAAATAGATTTGTAAATTACTTCTATTAAAAAAATCTTAATCCTTCCAATAGTTATTAGCTTCTGAAGTTTTCTGTCTAACTGCTCAATGATGATGTCACGTCCCGGGAGCTGTGCATGCTGGGAGAATATCCCCATAGGAACTGCACAGCTCCCGGGACATGAGTCATCAGAGAGCAGTTGGACAGAAAACAACAACTCAACTTCAGAAGCTAATAACTATTGGAAGGATTAATATTTTTTAATAGAAGTAATTTACAAATCTGTTTAACTTTCCGGAGTCAGTTGATATATAAAAAAAAAGTTTGGGCCTGGAATACCCCTTTATAACCATTGGGGGGGAATTTCCTTATAACCATTGGGGGGGAATTTATCAAGACAGGCATTTCACACACACCAGTCCTAAGTAATCTCCTGTTACTGTAGGATCATGCCAGATTAATCAAGAGGTAAACACCTCCGTGCGGGAAATCTATGCCAGCTTAGAGCTGGCATAGATTTCAACTACAATTTATACCTGCCAGCATTGATAAATTGTACTTAAAGGGTACCTATAATCAAAAAAAAGTTTTGATATAGCGTAGTTTGTATTAAAAATTTTGCATCCTTTATTGTTTTTTTTTTTTTTGCTATTAAAAAAGTGACCACCTGGGGTCTCACTAGCAAGCCTATGTACTGATTTCGGAGACTCATGACGGCTTACCGGCATGAGTCCGAAATCAAAGACTGCAGGCATGACACAGGCCAGCTCAGCGCAGCTCCCCAACTGTCAATGAGACAGGCAGGAACTAGCACTGTGCTCGTTCATCAGCAGGGCACACTCCTGACTTGGCCGACCGTGTCTTCAGGCTCTGCCCCCTGACAAGGAGAGCCTGTGCGTGCTGGCCCTGAATCAGTGGAGCACTGCTCAAGGATCGGCTCTACCCAGCAAGCCCCGTAAGGTATCAGATGAAGTCACGCCTGCCGGGACATGCTCACTTCCTCCCCTAGCACAGGGCAGCCTACTGAGCTACCGAAGACATAAATAAAAAGGTATTTTTAGTGTGTTTTGAATGGAAAAAAGGACAGGGATAGATTTAGTTAGAGTTAGAGAGAGTTAGGATGATGATAGGTACTCTTTAATTTGTTGTCTGTGGTAACCATATACATAAAAAACAAAACAAAAAAAGACACACTACTCTGTGCCAAGCCCCACCCATTTGACAAAACAGAGCAAATCTGCAAAAAGTCCCAATTTTGTTGCCTATCTGCACAAAGCCAAAGCTTTCATAAATTACCCCCATTATGTTTTTGTTAGTGCAATTTTGGTGGATTTTTTTTGTGTTTTTGTAATGTAAAAAATGCTACAGAAAAAACACCAAAAGTAAATGTGCTGAAGAAAACATCTTAAAAAATGCCCAAAACAGGCAATTATACTTGTGATGTAAACCAGGTTACATTTAAAAACAATACAGGAATTTTTACATTTTTAATAGCTTGTAATAGAATAGTTTACTGTTTTAGCGTGAGCTGATAAATTTTTTCAGATGTGCCTAATGTTTTAGCAACACCCTTATACCATTGTGTGTTATTAAGTAGGTGACATAATTGCTTGTGCATTTAAGGACTTATTTTTCACCTCTTGAAATTGTTATTCAATTAATAAAGGAATCAGCTCTACAGAGTTATAACTAACAAGGAACAGAATACAAAACATTGTTCCTCTTAGAATTTCTCCATGTGTGTGTAGAATTTTCTTTAACATGTATAAAATGTGATTTAAAGTATTGGCTTTTGCTGAGAACATTCCCCATAATAAAACGTAAGTGAAATTATTACTGTATTCTTAAAGAGTAAATGAAAAACATCTGCAGACATTAAAAATATATGGCTTGTTATAGAAACTTCCTTATGAGCTCAGGCTTCAATACAAGCTAAAAAAAAATCACTGATAAGAGCCAAGTAAATTATTAGCTTAGATTGTGAATTTCAAATTAAAGGGAATCTGTCACAATGAAAAGGCCATCCAGTCTACAGGCATCAAGTTATAGAGCAGAATGGGCTGAGTACACACACATATGTATATATATATATATATATATATATATATATATATATATATATATATACCGCATTTACCGCCTAAAGTCTATATGCGTGTTATACGCCAATAAACCGCTGCAGTTCAATGATTTAAAGCAGACTCTTTAAATCAATGAACTGCAGCGGCTTTTGCAGGTCCAGAGACCTGCCGTTCCTGCCTGATTCTCTGCCCCTGCCTATCCTGGGGTCAAGAAAGAGCTGCAGGCACTGCCCCATTGCCTCCCCCATCCCTGTTTTTATAATTACCTGTTCCCGGGGTCGGGTCCGCGCTGCTTCTGGCTCCGGTGTCTACTGCGTCGTTTCTATGCGCTGTGCTGCACTGCGCAATGACGAGTGGCGTCTTCAACGCGACGTCACCGTCAGTGGCCCGGCGCACAGTGACAGCGAAGGACGCCTCCGGAGCCAGAATCAGTGTGGACCAGATCCCGGGAACAAGTAATTATAAAACCGGGGATGGGGAAGGTAATGGGACAGCGGCGCCGGCAGTCTCTGGATAGCCAGGGGGAGAGAAGCGGCGGCAGCAGGACTCTAGACCCCAGGAAAGGCAGGGGGAGAGAAGCGGGCAGCGACGGCCTCTCTCCCCCTGCCTTTCCTGGGGGCTTCTGCGGGGTCAGAAACAGTCTATCAGGGTATACACATGCACACACACGCACCCTCATTTTACCAAGAATATTTGGGTAAAAAACTTTTTTTACCCAAATATCCTTGGAAGAATGAGGTGCGTGTTATAGGCCAGTGCGTGGTATACCCCGATAAATATGGTGTACTCAGTGATTGACAGCTCTGTTTATACACACACATATACACAGATAACTGTCAATTATTGATAAGGAGTGCTCTCATGACCAGTCCAGAATTACAAATTCTCAGGATAGGGGATAAATATCTGATAGCAAGAGGTCTGACTGATGAAACCCTTGGGATGCATGAGCATCCTGCCACTTTAGGGATAATTTGTAATTGTGGGAGAATCCTTTTAGAGAGTTACTTTCATTCTGGCCAGTGGCAGGATATGATGCAATTAAAAGTGCAATCTCATTGCCTGAGACAGGCGAAAAACTTATGTGATCAGATGGACTGCCTAATGTCCCATCGCGGAAGTCCCTTTGACCTGATTGGGACTTTTGGGATGGGACATCAGACAGTCTGCCTGATTACGAGACTTTAGGTGCTAGTCCTGGGCAATGGTATTGCTCTTTTAGTTTCACTGTATCCTGCCGCCGGACAGAATGATAGTAAGTAACCCTATAAGGGCAAGTTACCTTGAAAAGCTAGTTCTATGCTTCCTCTCCCAAGCATTGTAACAATGTTCTTCATATGTAATATCTGTCTACCATTTTGACTATAGAAATCACTGTCTGTAGGCTGTAGCTATAAAAGCAAAAATAGGCCATGATGGTTTGCTCAACTATAGAGAACTGTGGCGAGACTACATCCATCAAAGACTATATTTCTAAAGTTATTTACGAATATGATAAGATGTAGGTTTACAACATAAAACATGCCCAGGAAGGGCTATAGACTACGCTCTGTTTAGTAACACTCTGCAACAGCAGAATTACAATTTTTAGCTTCCATTTAACATCACACAGAGTGAGTAGAGTATGCTAAAGGAAACTTGACATTACTTTCATGCTGCTCAAACCACAAGTCATTAGGGCAATCCCCAGTGGCTTTTTCTGCCACACTCGTCTTGATTGATTGATATCTCTCCGTTTGGGTATAGGGAGACTTTATCAGTTAAAGGGGTACTTCATAAAAATTTGTGTAGTTCTATCTATTCTGACTCTCTGCTGTCACCTTTAACAGTGTTAAGAACTATCCAGAACAGAAGCAAATCTGCATAGCAAACCTCTTCTGCTCCAGACAGTTTCTGAGATGGAGAGAGGTGGTAGCAGAGAAAACTGTGGTCAGACTAGAAAGAACTACATAACTTCTTCTGGAGCATGCAACAGCTAAGTCCTGGAAGGAATAAGATTTTTAAATAGAAGTAATTTACAAATATGTTTAACTTTCTGGCACCAGTTCATTTGAAAACATTTGTTTTCCACAGAAGTACCTCTTCAAGGCTGTCAGGGCTGAAAGAAGACACCGAGGACTGCCCTGATGACTCATGGTTCGGGAAGCATGAAAGTGATGACAAGATCCCTTTATAAATAGAATATAATGTGAATGAGCTTATGGCTACTTAAAGGTCTTCATGGAAATATGAGATATATTAACAAGACAGAAAAATACAATTGTGAAAAACGACAAGTAGACTGCAAGTAAGGAAAATAATATTATCAAGCAATTACAACAAATTTACTGGGTCAAATTAGTCTCCATCAGAGGGCATCCCAAAGAGAAGACTATAAGTATATTATCACTGCTAGTTAACAAAGATAACAAGATAATTAATTTATTTTCTAAATAGTGGACAAAGCATGTAAAGCGGAGCAATTAACCTTTACATTCTTGTACTGCTAAATATAGGTAGGTCATCATTTCTGTTTCAACAAAAATTAGTTGCAAAAATGTAAGCACATAAAATGAAGCTAAATCAATAGACACAAAGGAAAATTGAGCCAAAGGCTGAGTTTATATTTTACAGCTGGTGGTCTATTTTCTTGATATAATTTCCTTGTATATAGATAAGAAGTTATCTTAAATGACCATGTCTTTTGCAGTTTGTACTTAACAGTCAATCCCATTTTCTTTATATGATACAATCAGAGCTTGATGAGAAATGCATGACAATAATCCCCAAGGATTTCCTTATATCTGTATCAAATGGAAAGGGATGGACCTGATTTTTTTATTGTGGAAATACAGCTGAAGTCAAGATATGTTGTTCTAAATTGCATATTCATTTACATTATAATCTTTATTTACATTGCTGACTTTTAATCACTGCTTATGTTTTTGTGTTTCCAAGACTTTTAGCGATCTCTGTTATATTAAACCACTAGGTACTGTGAACAAAACATAATTTGTGTGAGAGGACCAGTGATCCTCCTTCCCCTTCTATACAATAAAAAAAATTAAAATAGAGAGTTTACTATCATTACTATCAGGGGTTTATGTGTTTTAAATTGAGGGGCGTGGATTTGGTTTAACTCCCCCTGACTGTATAATCCTGCCCTCACCTAATATTCGCTATCCATATTAAAAATAAGCCAACATTATATATATATATATATATATATATATATATATATATATATATATATATATATTTATATATATATATATACTTCATACTTCTCCCTACTATGAAGAGAAAATAAATACATATGTTAAAGTGCAGTTGTCATTGGGATACACTAGTTTAACCCCTTAAGGACCGGGGTTTTTTCCGGTTGTGAGACAAAATTGAAAAAAAAAACGCCATTTTGTAACTTTTGGGGGCTTCCGTTTCTACGTAGTACATTTTACGGTAAAAATGACACCTTACCTTTATTCTGTAGGTCCATATGATTAAAATGATACCCTACTTATACAGGTTTGAATTTGTCGCACTTCTGGAAAAAATCATAACTTCATGCAGAAAAATTTATACGTTTAAAATTGTCATCTTCTGACCCCTATAACTTTTTTATTTTTCCGTGTATGGGGCGGTTTGAGGGCTCATTTTTTGCGCCGTGATCTGAAGTTTTTAACTGTACCATTTTTGCATTGATAGGACTTATTGATCGCTTTTTATTCATTTTTTCATGATATAAAAAGTGACCAAAAATGCACTATTTTGGACTTTGGAATTTTTTTGCGCGCACGCCATTGACCGTTCGGTTTAATTAACGATATATTTTTATAATTCGGACATTTCCGCACGCGGCGATACCATTTATGTTTATTTTTATTTTTATTTACACTGTGTTTTTTCTTTTATGGGAAAAGGGGGGTGATTCAAACTTTTAATAGGGAAGGGGTTAAATGATGTTTATTCACTTTTTTTTTGCACTTTTTTTTTTTGCAGTGTTATAGGTCCCATAGGGACCTATAACACTGCACACACTGATCTTTTACATTGATCACTGGTTTCTCATAAGAAACCAGTGATCGATGATTCTGCCGCATGACTGCTCATGCCTGGATCTCAGGCACTGAGCAGTCATTCGGTGATCGGACAGCGAGGAGGCAGGTAGGGGCCCTCCCGCTGTCCTGTCAGCTGTTCGGGATGCCGCGATTTCACCGCGGCTATCCCGAACAGCCCACTGAGCTAGCCGGCATGCTTTCGGTTTCACTTTAGACGCGGCGTTCAACTTTAAACGCCGCGTCTAAAGGGTTAATAGCGCGCGGCACAGCGATCAATGCCGCGCGCTATTAGCCACGGGTCCCGGCCGTTGTTAGAGGCCGGGCCCGAACCGCTATGACGCGGGGCCACGCCGTGGCCCCGCGTTATAGATCGGGAGTGGACACATGACGTTCCAGTACGTCATGTGTCCTTAAGGGGTTAAAAAAGGAGATTTTTTACATGACTTTAAGGGGTACTCTAGTACATTAAAATGTATCCCTCATCCACAGGATAAGGGATACCTTTCTGGTCTTCAGAACCCCATCTCTAACTGTGTATGAAGTGGTGTGTTGGCACACACTCCATGCATTCTCTTTAGGAGTTCTGGGGAAACGTGTGCCCTGTACTTGTTTGTCTCCATCAATGTCATGGACAGTACATGGAGAACGCGCTGACACACTGTTCCATGCACAGGGAGAGATGGAGCCCAGTTTGAAGATTGTAGAGGGTCTCAGCGGTTGGACCCCCAGCAAAAGAAACTTATATGGTTCTAATGTACTGGAATATCCCTTTAATAGTAGTGGATTGTTTAAGACTCTTTCCAATTTAAAGGGAATCTGTCAGCTCCATATCATGTACAGAGCTCAAGAGTCAAGGAGGTGTTGCTGTGATGCAGCATGCACACATCCAACCTACATGTACATGAAAAAAAGTTATGCCTCTTATAGCACAAGTAAAAAATGAAAATGCAAAAATGAAATTGTCTTTGTCTTAAGGGGTTAAAGGATTAACACTGTATAACCGTTGTATTGGTATTGTGTGAAAATGAAAAACAGTGAGGATGGAAAGCATGCATACATTGTTTCAGTTTAATGATTTAAAGTGATAGCGTATTGTTAGAATATTTATACAAAAAGAAAATAGGTGGCACCGTCTAGTTGGAGACTAAATGAAAAATCTGACAATTATAGGAGGTTCCATAGGGGATGCTGACTGAATTGACAGTTGGATGATGCTGGCTGCATGAGACTTAATTATCACAAAACATGTAGAAAGTTGAACAAAAGCTGCACATATTTTGAAGCTTTAATTCACTGAATATCCATAAAAGTCAGGTGAAGATGTGAAGACTGAGGCTGAAATTGAGACTACATGTTTCACGCAATTAAGGGCTTTCTGAAGTCATACACAGGCTTGCGAAAGAGGTAGGGATTTAAAATGCAAGAGGCTGCTGACGTGGTAATATGCTAATTCAGTCAAATAGTTTAGTCACAAAAAACATTGTCTTTGTATAATAAAAGAAAAAGCAAAGACAACAATAAGTAAGATAAGTGAAATAAGTGAGCAGAGAAGAAAAATATATACATTCTAAATAAAAACACTTCTAAGGGTAGGTGGGATCTAGAGTTCCGAATCCCATCAATCATCAAGTGAAAGCAAATCATGGCACTTTCTGATAAGAGATTACCTCTTTAATAACCAGATGGAATGTTGTCAGTATTCAACAACCATGCACAAAATAGCACATTCCATCTCTACTTGCCAAATAGTTAATGCATAGAAGCTTAAACATATAATACATAGTACCATAGTTCATAAGGTAGAAAATATACACACGCCCATCATGTTTAACCCATATCCCTACTGTATCCTTACTGTGTTAATCCAAAGGAAGGCAAAAAAAAAAAAAAACATATGAGGCTGATGATAATTCCTCCATGACAGAAGAAAAATTCCTTCCTGACTCCAATATGTCAGAATAAATCCCTAAATCAATGTTTTGTCCCATAAATCTAATGTCCAAAACCTGTAATGTTATTGCTAGAGATAAGCGAACTTTTGAAAAATTCAATTCGGCCAATTCGCCAAATTTTCCGAAAAATAATCGGTTCGGACTGAATTTATTTGCTGCAAATGGCTATTTAAAATGGCTTTTTCTGGCCTACAGAGAGCCTCAATAGGGGTGTAGAGCACTTTGTCCTAACACGCATAGGGAGTGTGCTGTGTTAGTGAAATAATACTGTTCTTATATCAGATTACAGGCATTGCTATTAGAATCACTGCTGCAGAGCGTTGATGTGGCAGAAGGGAGACCATATGGTGTCAAAATTTAAGAGAATAAAGACATTTTTTATGAAATTTTAATTTAATTTAAATGTATTTCAATTTTTTGAGTACCCATTCTGGAGAGCATCGAGCTGGCAGTCCTCCACCTGTTCCAGCCCCTGTCCCTCAGTGCCCCCCCCTGACTATGAAGGTGCAAAGGTTTCATTTAATCAATTATGGTGCATTGTTATCGCTCCAAGCTGTTTCATTGGATTCTTGTGATAATTCTACAGGTAATATGACGTAGATGACCATAGGGCCCCAGTCTTGAAAAGATTACATCGAATTTTTTAAATTTAAAAGTAAGATTTATATTAGATTCCCAAGTTTAATGTCCCTGTGTTTACTTTCAACTAATACTGTATGACCACAAAACCCAATTTAATAAGGAGTCATATGGCGGCACAATGACAGAGCCTAGAGGTGGCAGCAGCATGAGGAGACAATGATCTGGCAGAATGACACAGCCTGGAATTGGCGGCAGCAAGAGGAGACCATTTAGTGGCAGTGTCCAAGTCTGGAGATGGCAACAGCCTGACAAGACCATAGGGCCTCACAATAGAGAAGATTAAAGATATTTTTTACATTTTAAATTGAAGATTTTAGATATATAAAAATTTTAAAAATTTTAAGGGGTATTCCGGGCAAAAACTTTTTTTTTATATATCAACTGGCTCCCAAAAGTTAAACAGATTTGTAAATTACTTCCATTAAAAAATCTTAATCCTTCCAATAGTTATTAGCTTCTGAAGTTTTCTGTCTAACTGCTCAATGATGATGTCACGTCCCGGGAGCTGTGCATGATGGGAGAATATCCCTTGCATGATGGGAAAATATCCCCATAGGAGCTGGACAGCTCCCGGGACGTGAGTCATCAGAAAGCAGTTAGACAGAAAACAGCAACTCAACTTCAGAAGCTAATAACTATTGGAAGGATTAAGATTTTTTAATAGAAGTAATTTACAAATATTTACCCAAAACCTCAAGGAAAGTGTATATTGAATAATAAATGAAATAGACCGTGCTTCAATTAACTGTAATATTTAATATAATATCATATCAATTATAAAAAGAGATTAAAACGATCCCCTCACAGAGCCCTATGGGGGGATCGAACAAATGCAATAAAATACACTAAAATAATTCCTGATGCTTCTAGTGTGCGTTCATATAACAAATAAAATATATCTTAACAATAGATGATACCTTGTAAAAAAAAAATATATATATATAAGTATGGTAAATCACAAAATAAAATAAATGATAATGAATACTAATGGCAGTTATAATGGAACGGTATTGCAGTGTTATCCTTTTGGTATAAAGATATCAAAATTGCTGTAATTCCTCCAAAAGCAGAGATGTTTAAAAGTTCAGATGTTAAAAGTTCCAGCAGTATTGAGTATAGTAAAAAGTCTGTGGACTATAATGCCGGTGTTGGTCTGCGCTGGCAGGCGCTGACTAGCGATATTGCTGGTGGTAGTGGCAGCTGGTCCGGACAGCACCGGACCCGATGTATTAAGCTGCCCGTCTGTATGCACAGGATTGTAAAAGCGCTTTAAAGGTGGAAATAATGCGCTCACCGGTATCTGATGTTTAGGCAGTCCACGTTGAGATCCGATCAGGGGCAAGGCTGTTTGCCGGTTCTCTGATGTACTCCAGTGGTCAGCCTCGTGGAGTTGGCGTGTGACGTCACTGGGAGCTCTGCTGGAACAACGGCCTCACCGGAGTAGAGATGAAGGTGGAACAGGAGCCGCAGATGTTCAACCGCAAAGATACTCTGCAAGGTGTATTAGGTAAAACTGCAACTGCCAGGTATAAAATCGCACACAAGGATGGCATCTGCTTCCTAGACGCGTTTCAGGGTACTGAGATATCGACCCTTTCTTCAGTAGGAGAATCCTCTTTTTTGCACCTAGGGTATAGGTGCTTACCCAATTTCACCTCGGATTAATTGTGAGCTGCACTTATTCCTTTTCCTCTAATTTACAAATATGTTTAACTTTCCGGAGCCAGTTGATATATGAAAAAAAGTTTTTGCCTGGAATACCCCTTTAATTTAAGGTGCCAACAGCATAAGGAGACCATATGGTGGCACAATGACACAGCCGGCTTCAGAATCCCTAAGATTAAAAGATGAATTTTAAAATTGAAACTGAAGATTTATGGTAGCTAGTACTACCATAAAATATTTTTAGATAATGTCCCACGCCCAGCAGCCTCAGTAAACTATATAGTGGCTGAATGGCACAGCCGGGAGCAGTCGGCAGCATGAGTAGACAATAGGGCTTCACAATCCCTAAAAGATTAATTTAAAAATTGAAATTGAAGATTTTGAAATTTAAATTGAAGATTTTGAAATTTAAATTGAAGATTTTGAAATTTAAATTGAAGATTACACTCCCAAGTTATAATATCCCGGGCCCCAGCGTGTGGTTACAAAGGACCAAATCTAACAAGGAGTCATATGTCACATGCCGGCACAATGGCAGAGTCTGGAGGTGGCATCAGTATAAGGAGACCATATAGTGGCTGAATGACTGGCTGGAGTTTGTGGTGGCATGAGGAGACCTTATAGTGCCTGAATGGCACAGCCTGGAGGTGGCTGAAGCATGAGGAGACCATATAGTGGCTGAATGGCACAGCCTGGAGTTGGCTGAAGCATGAGGAGACCATATAGTGGCTGAATGCGACAGCCTGGAGTTGGCTAAAGAATGAGGAGACCATATAGTGGCTGATTGGCACAGCCTGGAGTTTGTGGCAGCATGAGGACACCATATAGTGGCTGAATGGCACAGTCTGGAGTTGGCGGAAGCATGAGGAGACCATATAGTGTCTGAATGATACAGCCTGGAGTTGGCGGCAGCATGAGTAGAACATATAGTGGCTGAATGACACAGCCTGGAGTTTGTGGCAGCATGAGGAGACCATATAGTGTCTGAATGGCACAGCCTGGAGGTGGCTGAAGCATGAGGAGACCATATAGTGGCTAATGGCACAGCCTGTGGTTGGCGGCAGTATGAGTAGAACATATGATGGCTGAATGGCACAGCCTGGAACTTGTGGCAGCATAAGGAGACAATATAGTGTCTGAATGGCACAGCCTGGAGGTGGCTGAAGCATGAGGAGACCACATAGTGGCTAATGACACAGCCTGGAGGTGGTGAAGCATGAGGAGACCATATAGTGGACAAATGGCACAGCCTGGAGTTGGCTGAAACATGAGGAGACAATATAGTGGCTGAATGAGACAACCTGGAGGGGGCAGCAGCAGCATCAGGGGTCCTGAAAGTGACCCTGTGACAGATGGGTGCGGTGGGTGGCAATACCAGCACCCAGTGACAAAGGTGGGTGAAAAAAGGCCTGATGCGGAGGAATGTTTGTAACTGGAGAGCAGCGCCTTAAATCTGTTTGGCACTATCCATATTTGTGAAGTGTTGGTATGGCACCATGGTCAATCTACTCTGATGCATCAGGCATTGGTAGATGGAAATCACAGCTGAACCATGCCTAATTCATCTTCACAAAGGTCAGTCTCTCCACATTTTTCATGGACAGATGAGTTCTCCTTAGGGTGACTATGGGACAAGGTGGAGGATGAGGAGTCGTGAATTATTGCAGGACCAACGGCCTGAGAGCATGGAGGCAGAAGTGGCTTAACCTGTCCAAGTTGCTGTTGTGGCTGTGCAGGAACCACATTCACCCAGTGGGCCGTAAAGGACATGTATTGTCCCTGACCATAGTTACAGCTCCACACGTTGGCGCCGGCATGCACTTTGGTACACTTTGGTAGAGTTAATACCACCACCCCACGAAGTTGACTAAGGTGAGTGAAAGAAGGAGAAAGGAGAACTTGGCATCAGATGTGTGGCATCAGGCAGGTGGAAGGATCAGAATAGTAGCTGAGGCAGGTAGGCAGAAGAAAAAGGTCTTTTATGTCAAACTATTGCTGTGCCATTTCCAATGGTTTTTAGTTGGAAATAGGGAGAGGTTCCTGTGTAGGGCTGCCCTTTTTAGGACGAGTAACACTTACCAAGAAGGGAATTAATAGTGTAAGAGTAGGGCTTTACAGGGGAAGTTTTAACCCCACCTGTTACAATGGATCTATACTTTGTTCCCTTCCACCTTTTTAGAGGTCTTTGCATTGCATAAATACTTGGTGGTATTGGTGGCACATGGTGTTTTTTTACACCTTTCCTTTTGCTAGATTAAAAAAAATTGGGGTCCATATATTTTATCCTGAGAAAAGTTAAGTTTTAGCTAATGCATATCCTCAATACTTACCTGTGGTCTAATGCAGAGGAATTTCTGAAACTGGGGACCAGCTGTTTTGCAATATCCATGGCAGCACAATGAGAGAGCCTGGAGTTGGTAGCATCAGCATGAAGAGACCATAGAGCAGAACAATTAGAGAGCCTGGAGGTGGCAGTATCAGCATGAGGAGACCATATGGCAGCACAATGACAGTGCCTGGATGTGGTAGCATCCTCATGAGATGACCATATGGTGGCACACTGACAGAGCGTGGAGGTGGTAGCATTAACACGAAGAGACCATAGATCAGCTCAATGACAGAGCCTGGAGGTGGTAGCATTAGCATGAGGAGATCATAGAGCAGCACAATGACAGAGCCTGGAGGTGGCAGCGGCATGAGGGCTATGCCAACTCAGAGTTGAGTCGGAGGAACTCACCTATTGTTGACTGGGGGTGTCGGATGTCACTTGGGATGAAGTGGATGACCGAGTGAACCGATCAATCACGGCTGTTATCTGACACCAGAATCTCAGACCTCTCACTGCGACTCCAGCTGCCCCACGCCCTACTCTGCTGTGACCTCCGCCTGCGCCTGATGACTTTTGGCCTCTGCCATTCCTCTGTGCACGTCCTGGCACTTCTCTGCCTGACTTACTTATTGCGTATATGAGGGGAGTACTATACACTTCACTAAGCTTAAAACATTATTTGTCTAGAACAGCAGCAGATATGTACTATTGGCTGTCCTTTCCCCGTATCTAGGCCCTTGACAGATTATCAGGTACAAAATAGTACACAACTTAGATGTACGTATGTGGTATGCACTTATGAGGGCAGAAAAATGCGCTAGAGTACGCTTAAAAAAACATATTGGAGTAAAGCACCAGCTATTGATTACTTTTGTCTGTCCTTTCACAGTATCTAGGCCCTTGACAGATTAACAGGTACAAAATTGTACACTACTTAGATGTAGGTCTGTGGTATGCACTTATGAGGGCAGAAAAATGTGCGACAGTATGCTCAAAAAAGTATTTTAGTAAAACACCAGACAGTGATTACTTTTCCCTTGCCTTTCACAGTATCTAGGCCCTTGAGAGTTTAACAAGTACAAAACTGCACTCTCTCACAGACTATTAGGAATAGACTGCTTGGTATGTATTATGTCGAACCAGCAGACCATTTGTTGTGGAACAAAGAGGGCAGAAAAATGCACTACAGTATGCTTAAAAAACTAAATCGAGTAAAACACCAGCCGGCGATTACTTTTGCCTGGACTTCCTGGACCTTCTACGGTTTATGAAGTTAAGGTAGCTTTTTGAAATGTATGAGGCAACACACAGCTCTCTGCCCCTCTCTGTAATGCAATGCTGTAGAAAGTGACTGGGAGGTTAAAGGGGTATTCCAGAACCTTTTTATATATATATCAACTGGCTCCGGAAAGTTAAACAGATTTGTAAATTACTTATATTAAAAAATCTTAATCCTTCTAATAGTTATTAGCTTCTGAAGTTTTCTGTCTAACTGCTCAATGATGATGTCGCGTCCCGGGAGTTGTGCATGATGGGAGAATATCCCCATAGGAACTGCACAGCTCCCGGGACGTGAGTCATCAACAGAAAACAACAACTCAACTTCAGAAGTTAATAACTATTGGAAAGATTAAGATTTTTTAATAGAAGTAATTTACAAATCTGTTTAACTTTCCGGAGCCAGTTGATATATATATATATATATATATATATATATATAAATATATATATATATATATATATATATATAAAAGTTTTGGCCTGGAATACCCCTTTAATAACTGCAGTAAAAATTATTTTTTATGAAAAATGCACTGCTCTCTGTCCACCAGAACGCTGATGTGACTATGAGGTGAAACCCTGCTGTGTGTAACACACAGCGCTGTCCTATCTCTCTGCAGTGAAAGGATGAAGTGATGAGCCGGAATATGGCTGCCGATTATATAGGGCTGTGACATCATAGGGGTGACTGGCTTCTGATAGGCTGCATCCTGCATGTGATACATCCCACCTACCCTCGTTCCCGCCTTCCCAGAGTTCCTTGCCCCATGTCCTCACATGTGGATTCGCTATTTTAGATGCCCTAGAGCCTGGATTGCACTAAATAGAGTTGCATGCGATAGAATTGCGGCAATATTCACATTCGTTGCAAATTTTACTTTTTGTGAAAATTCAGATTTGTCAGCTTCGATTCGCTCATCTCTAGTTATTGCTCTCCAGAAAGGTATCCAGGACCCTTTTGAACTCTTTTATTGAGTTCACCATGACCACTTCCTCTAGAAGTGGTCCATCTGCTCTTACAGTAAAGAACCTCTGCCTTTGCTGGTGTAGAAACCTTTTCTTTACGTGTAGAGGATGTCATGTGTGAGATCTCTGTGCTGTCCCTGATATATTTATACATAGTGGCCCAGATTTCTCAAAGAAAGTCTACGGTAGAGCTATTTTTCCACATTTATTTGGGTGGTTGGTTTGACTAGCGTGCATTTTATTTATCAAGAAGGTGCAGCATGATGATGAATTTTGCGCAGCTCTGCTGTGGTGGAAAAAGCTCTACCACATACACATTTTCTAGATGCTTGTGAGGGAGGGAAGTAGACACTTTCCCGGGTCCTGAATTTGTCAGGTTAGGTGTTTTTACTTACTTTCACAGAGCTGCCGTGACATTTTTATTTGCATTTTAGACACTAAAATCAAATTTGATTGCGGTGTGTAAGGGGTTAAAGCTGGACATCACCGTGATCGGTGATGTCTGGCATTAGAGATGGGTCCTGGTGGCAGATAGCCACCAGGACCACCCAGCTATGACCCGCACTCAGCTCCTGTGCGCATGTCATAGAAGGGGAGTGTGACGCTGTCGTCCACAACAGGTTAAAGGTTAAATTGCGGAAGGTAGAAGTGATTCTCACGACTACTGGCAGGTGGTGTAGCTTTGTGCCTAAAAGAGTACCTTTGCGCACAAAATAGCAACTTTTGACAAAAGTCGCAAATGACCACTGCATGGTGAAAAAGAAAAATTTCTACGGGTAAGCAAAAAGAGTAATACTGTCTATATCAAAAGATGCATAAAAGTCGCTAAATATACTGCTTGCACCTTAACAGCGCCAAAACATAGCCCAAAAAATGCTCTAAAAGCAATAATTTCGTCTCCCTTTAGCTGTCTTTTTCTAAACTAAATAACCCTAATTCTGAAAATCTTTCTGGGTACTGTAGTCCATATATTCCCCTTATTACCCTGGTTGCCCGTCTTTGAACCCTCTCCAGCTACACTATATCTTTCTTAATACCCAAGAGAATTGCACAGAGACACAAAGTAGTGAAAAAGTATATATAATCTTTATTAGTGATGACTGGTTTAAAAACAGAATTAAAAGGAACGACAATGGACAGACTACTAAGGCGTCTGGATAAGGGGAAGAGACAAAACTGGGCTATAACACATCAATAAAAAATGGGAGAGAATAAATGGACCCCCATCCGGGTGTATATACATGTAAAGGGTATAAGCTGTACAAAAATATATACTAGCAATGACATACCAACATATTTAAACATATACACTCAGAATGGCTGTATAGATGTAAATCCAGTATTGCACAATGCCCAGAGAAAAAAGTTTTTATGACCGCACCATGGAGTAAGACAATGAGTAAAGTATACAATTATGAGAGTGATAAGCGGGTAAAAGGATAGAGAGTCCCAGGAACCGGGATAAGACATACACAAATGTTCAACAATCACCGGAATCCTGGAAAATCTGACTCAAGTATAAATCACCCATCTCACATCACAAGAGCATACAGCGGACATCTTACCCTAAGCCAGAACGCCACCCCTACAACGTTGTTTCGCAACAAGCTTCCTCAGGGAGTACTCCCTGAGGAAGCTTGTTGCGAAACAACGTTGTAGGGGTGGCGTTCTGGCTTAGGGTAAGATGTCCGCTGTATGCTCTTGTGATGTGAGATGGGTGATTTATACTTGAGTCAGATTTTCCAGGATTCCGGTGATTGTTGAACATTTGTGTATGTCTTATCCCGGTTCCTGGGACTCTCTATCCTTTTACCCGCTTATCACTCTCATAATTGTATACTTTACTCATTGTCTTACTCCATGGTGCGGTCATAAAAACTTTTTTCTCTGGGCATTGTGCAATACTGGATTTACATCTATACAGCCATTCTGAGTGTATATGTTTAAATATGTTGGTATGTCATTGCTAGTATATATTTTTGTACAGCTTATACCCTTTACATGTATATACACCCGGATGGGGGTCCATTTATTCTCTCCCATTTTTTATTGATGTGTTATAGCCCAGTTTTGTCTCTTCCCCTTATCCAGACGCCTTAGTAGTCTGTCCATTGTCGTTCCTTTTAATTCTGTTTTTAAACCAGTCATCACTAATAAAGATTATATATACTTTTTCACTACTTTGTGTCTCTGTGCAATTCTCTTGGGTATTATTTGTTTTTCTCTATATGCCAGAGACAAGGTTGGACCATAGGTCAGTATTTTGCGCCCTTCTTTTTTGGTTATACTATATCTTTCTTGTACACTGGTGTCCAGTACTGTACACAGTATTCCTAGTTATTTGTACAGTGGTATAATTATTTCCTTGTCGTGGGCATCTATGCTCCTTTTGATGCACCCCATAAATTTTTATGCCTTGACAGTGCAGCCTGACATGGGTTTCTTCAGGTAAATGTACTGTTAATTAAAACGCCTAAGTCCTTTTTCATAGTAGTCGTCGTCTGTGGTTTCCCAATTAATACATAAGCTTAGCCTGGATTTTCCTCCTCATGTGAATAACCAATGTTGATCCATTTGTAACAGTGCACTGTCCTCTATTATGTTAACCACTTTACAGAGCTTAGTATTATCTGCAAAGATTAATACTTTACTATCGCTCTAAAAGGCCAAAAAAAATGTATAAAAAATAATTAGGCACCTCAACAGTGATCAATGGATGTACCCTTAATAACCACCTACTCACCTACTTAAACACATTTTCCACCAGACCAAGAATTCTCATTTTATGTACCAACCTTTTATGTGGCACCGTATCAAATGCTTTGAAGAAATCCAGATATACGACATCCAGCGATTGCCCCTGGTCCAGTCTGGAGCTCACCTCCTCATAAAAGCGAACTAGGTTAGTTTGACAGGACCGATCTCTAATATACCCATGCTGATATGGGGTCATACATTTATTTTCATTGAGATACTGCAATATAGCATCTCTTAGAAAACCGTTATACAATTTACACAGAGGTTAAATTATCAGGCCGATAATTACGGGTTAACTGTATTTCACCTCCCATTTCCTTTTTCTTTGTGAATACAGTGAATAAAATGTGTTTAACATATTCACTTTTTCCTCATCACCCTCAAAAATGTCTCCCTCATTATCTTTCAAGGGGCCAAAACCTTTTACTTTTTTACTATAAATGTGATTAACCCCTTAAGGACAAGGCCATTATTATTTTAGCATTGTCATTTATAACTTTTATATTTTCATACACAGACCCATATGAGGGCTTGTTTTTTGCGTCGCCAATTTTGCTTTGTAATGACAATACTCATTTTACCATAATATGTACAGTGCAAGCAAAAAAATATTATTTATGTGTGCAATTTGGAAGGTTTTGTTTTCACGCTGTACACTTAATGGTAAAAATTATATGTTTTCTTTATTCTGTGGGTAAATATGATTAAAATGATACCCATATTATATGCTTTTTAATAACTTTAGCGTTTAAAAAAAAACTCAAACTATTTTAACAAAATTAGTTTGTTTGAAATTGCCATATTTTGCCCACCTATGACTTTATCATTTTTCTGTATACGGGGTGGTATGAGGGCTCATTGTTTGCAAATGTGACAAAAAGGCAGTAATTTTGGACTTTTTTTCTTCTTTTTTTTTTTTTTTTTACGTTTACACCATTCACCATAAGGAAAAACTTACATAATATTTTGATATTTTGATTTCAGATAATTACACACATGGCAATACCAAATATGTTAATTATTTTTTTACGCTTTTTGGGCGGTTTATGCACAGGTGCAAGACTCTGGAGGACTACACACCTTGATGTCCGTGGGACTCCAGAGGCACCAGCAGCTTCAAACAACTGTTTGCTGATATGTAATGGTATTTTAGCAGCTTGATCAGCCACAAATCTCTTAATGGTTCACACTGAGGAATTCAAGAGGAATTCAAGATAAATAATTTCGGTCAGGAAATTGTTGCCTTCTTGCATTTTATCCATCAAGCAGAATTCAAGCAGAAATAAAGAGGTATGAAGGAGGAGGCTAATTAATCTACTTTGCTGAATTCCACTTGAATTCCGCTCAAATTCTGCTTGAATTCTGCTCAAATTCCGCTTGAATTCCGCTTAAAAACTATGTTGGGCAGAATTTTTTTTTACCATTGACTTCTATTGGATCCTGCTTGTGGATTCCACTTGAAGAATGAACATGTTCTTTCTTCAAGAGGAAAGGAATTCAGTATCGGAATTCTGCTAGCAGAATTTCCGTTGTGTGAACAGGACAGCAGAAAAAACATTAAAGTCAATGGGCTGAGGAGATGTGCATTAATTTGGAGAAGAGAATTCAAGAGGAATTACTCGAGTAAATTCCTCTTGAATTACTCAGTGTGAACACACCCTTATAGTGCGATGATCATGCTTAAGTTTTTGTGAAATATGTAATGTTTTCATTCCTTGTCCAAGGTATTGAACTATTTCACTCTTTTAGGCAGCAGAGAGATCCATTTTCTTCTCCATATTGCTTGAAAATGGTGCTCTGCTTAATAATGTGGAACACCCACCTTAAGTAGTTTTCCCTTAAATTGGGCTCACCTGGCAATCTAATTATCACAGGTGTTCAAGATTGTTTTCAGTGATCAAAAGAGCCCTGAGACACAATGCCATCCATGAGTTAAACTGAAAAACAAAATATTTAATCGTTGTGACACAAATAGAATTTGCATAATAATTTGGGACAGGGTGTATATTGTGGTTGCCATTTCTTAGTGGTCCCACCTGTACATTGGTTACTCTGTCACGTCTGTTGGTTGATATTAAGTCCAGTAGGGCGCCCATTTTGGTCGAGCCGGCACCATTTGGGACAGATAGATAGTGTAGCCAAAAAGCTGTTTCGTCTTTGTAATTCAAAAGTCTCAGTTTCCCAGTTTATATCATAGTAGTTAAAGTCTCCCATAATAACCACCTTGTTCTAATTTGCTGCCTTATGTATTTGCCTCAATAATAGATTATCTGTTGCTTTCATTACATTTGGTGGCTAATAGCAAATGGGTAACATTTCTCTCTGCATATATTTCCACCAATAATAACGCTACATTATCATTTCCCTCATATATATATATATATATATATATATATATATATATATATATATATCCTCCTCTAGTGTCATAGGATTTTACATAATGCAAGCCCCACCCCTTTTCCAAGTTTATAATTTTTTTCTAAATAAATTGTAACCCTGTAAGTTAATCACCCACCAAATGTTTTAAGTTGGTATTTCCAGCCATTAAAAAAAAAGAACCATTTTCCGTACAAAACTGTCCAAAAAATGCCCAATTTTTTTAAGCATTATTTTTCATGAAAAATTGACACATTCGCCCTCATTTACTAAGCTCAAACCCACTAGCTTTTGTCAGGTTTTACCAAGCTATTTTGGCGCATAGTGGGGAAAATTTATCAAAACCTGTGCAAAGGAAAATGTGCCCAGTTGCCCATAACAACCAATCAGATTGCTTCTTTTATTTTGCAGAGGCTTTGTTAAAAATTAAAGAAGTGAGCTGATTGGTTGCTATGGACAACTGGGCAAAACCTTTGGACAGGTTTTAATAAATCTCCCCCAGTGTCTGAGACATGTCTACAACAGTATACACCAGGTAAATCCGACTAACCCAACATTGCGTTGTGAAAAGCCGAAAAGGGCGTGTGGTCCGTCACAAAGGGGGTGTGGCTGGATCAAAAGGGGCATGGTTTCACAACCCAACCTATTTACTATTGAATTCCCAGAATTCACAGAAAATCCTGTAAATAAATGGCTGGAAGTTTTCACTTAGAAATAGCTGGTCAGAAAATGTTCCTGACTTGTAAATCAGTGAATCCCCATAGTAAATAGAGAGGAATCCTGCAAGTCTGATATGACATTTCACACTAGTAAAAACCCAACAATCTTAGTAAATGGGGCCCATTGTTTGTATGGCCTAATATGTTTTACATATTCATTAAAATAAACCCTAGTGACAAGTGCTATCTAAAATCAGCTCAAATTGGTTTTGTTTTCTATCATTTTGTCAACTTTTGGGTCTAAGCTTTGGTGGGTTTGTGTAATTTATGGGCAAATGGCAAAAAAGAAACATACGCCATGTGCACATTCTTCATGAAAATAGATCATCTCTATTATCCATGATATTTATCACTAATTGCAAAAAAATTGCTAATTTCTTATTTTTATCCAGAGCTGGTCTGAACAGAGTTTAATAAGAGCATTTATGTAAAGGACTGTTTACGTAAATGAGCAAGATTCTGGTTGCTGATAATCATGCTGTGTAATGTCTAGGGATATATAATGTAGTTTTAACTGTTCCTACTTAAGATTATAGTCTTACTTAAGATTATAAGATTACAGATTGAGAGTTTAAAATCTGAAACATTTTCTAATGAAGAAACTTTGTTTACCTTTTCTCTACCATAGTGATTCAATGAAAGATAATTTAAGCCCCTCAGAGCATGTTTAACAGAGAGCGTATGCCATTATTAGTCCTGAGTGACAACAGACAAATAGAACCTTTAGGCAAATGTTTTCTAATATGTTCTGAATTATTAAGATTTGCTTCTAGAAAAAATATTATATTGATCCTATATGTCACAATGCTTGTGAGATGAGCTAGCGCATACTCATGAATCTAAATCTAGAGATTAATTTATCTAAGAAGGCAAACCAAATGAAATGTGACCTGCAATCATACTACACATAAATGTTATTCAAATTCATATAAAAATGCTGAAAATATAAAGGACATTGTCACGATTCGGCTAGCTGGATGTGGATCCTCTGTGTCAGCGAGGGATTGGCGTGGACCGTGTCGGTGGACCGGTTCTAAGATGCTACTGGTATTCACCAGAGCCCGCCGCAAAGCGGGATGGTCTTGCTGCGGCGGTAACAACCAGGTCGTATCCACCGGCAACGGCTCAACCTCGCTGACTGCTGAGAAGGCATGGGACAGAAGGACTAGGCAGAGGCAAGGTCAGACGTAGCAGAAGGTCGGGGCAGGCGGCAAGGTTCGTAGTCAATGTGGATAGCAGAAGATCTGGAAACACAGGCTTTGGACAACACTAAACGCTTTCACTGGCACAAGGCAACAAGATCCGGCAAGGGAGTGCAGGGGAAGTGAGGTATTATAGCCAGGGAGCAGGTGGAAGCTAATTAGGCTAATTGGGCCAGGCACCAATCATTGGTGCACTGGCCCTTTAAATCTTAGAGAGCTGGCGCGCGCGCGCCTCAAGGAGCGGAGCCGCGCGCGCCAGGACATGACAGCCGGGGGCCGGGACAGGTAAGTGACTTGGGATGCGATTCGTGAGCGGGCGCGTCCTGCTATGCGAATCGCATCCCCGCCGGCAATGTCAGTGCAGCGCTCCCGGTCAGCGGGTCTGACCGGCGCGCTGCAGAGAGAGGAACGCCGCGAGCGCTCCGGGGAGGAGCAGGGACCCGGAGCGCTCGGCGTAACAGTACCCCCCCCCCCCCCTTAGGTCTCCCCCTTTTTTTGTCCGGCAATTGCTTCACATGGGACGAGGACACTGGGAGCGATTGTAGGGTTTCCTCAAAGGCAGGCAGTACAGCAGGAGTGGGAATGGGGAGGGAGGGCAGAGGGTGAAGCTTGGCACGGGGCAGGGTGTCACCAGGACGGGGGCTATGAGGAGGCACGGCACAATCCCGATAGGCCTTGGGGAGACCAGGCACAGGAGGAGACACTGAGGCCCGACAAACGGGACTGGGAGCAGAGGTGAGGCATTTCTTAAGGCAAGCAGAACCCCAATTCTTGATCTCCCCGGTGGTCCAGTCAAGGGTGGGAGAATGATGCTGGAGCCATGGCAGACCGAGGAGGACTTCAGAGGTACAGTTGGGAAGGACGAACAATTCGATCTTTTCGTGATGGGATCCAATGCACATTAAGAGGGGTTCTGTGCGGTAACGCACAGTACAGTCCAACTTCACTCCGTTGACCGAAGAAATGTAGAGCGGCTTGACGAGATGGGTCACCGGGATGCAGAACTTATTCACCAAAGAGTCCAGAATAAAATTTCCAGAAGCACCAGAGTCCAAGCAGGCCACGGCTGAGAGGGAGGAGTTGGCAGAAAGATAAATCCGCATGGGCACAGTGAGACGTGGAGAAGCGAGGTATTATAGCCAGGGAGCAGGTGGAAGCTAATTAGGCTAATTGGGCCAGACACCAATCATTGGTGCACTGGCCCTTTAACCCCTTAAGGACCAAGGACGTACCGGTACGTCCTTGGTCCTGCTCTTCTGATATAACGCGGGGTTACACAGTAACCCCGCGTCATATCATGGCGGGCCCGGCGTCATAGTGAAGCTGGGACCCGCCTCTAATAGCGCGCAGCGCCGATCGCGGCGCCGCGCGCTATTAACCCTTTAGCCGCGCGCTCAGAGCTGAGCCGCGCGGCTAAAAGTGAAAGTGAAAGTTCCCGGCTAGCTCAGTCGGGCTGTTCGGGATAGCCGCGGCTAATCGCGGCATCCCGAACAGCTGACAGGACAGCGGGAGGGCCCCTTCCTGCCTCCTCGCTGTCCGATCGCCGAATGACTGCTCAGTGCCTGAGATCCAGGCATGAGCAGTCATGCGGCAGAATCGTTGATCACTGGTTTCTTATGAGAAACCAGTGATCAACATAGAATATCAGTGTGTGCAGTGTTATAGGTCCCTATGGGACCTATAACACTGCAAAAAAAAGTGAAAAAAAAGTGAATAAATATCATTTAACTCCTCCCCTATTAAAAGTTTGAATCACCCCCCTTTTCCAATAAAAAAAAAACACAGTGTAAATAAAAATAAAAATAAACATATGTGGTATCACCGCGTGCGAAAATGTCCGAATTATAAAAATATATCATTAATTAAACCGCTCGGTCAATGGCGTGTGCGCAAAAAAATTCCAAATTCCAAAATAGTGCATTTTTGGTCACTTTTTATATCATTTAAAAATGAATAAAAAGTGATCAATAAGTCCTTTCAATGCAAAAATGGTACCGTTAAAAACTTCAGATCACGGCGCAAAAAATGAGCCCTCATACCGCCCCATACACAGAAAAATAAAAAAGTTATAGGGGTCAGAAGATGACAATTTTAAACGTATTAATTTTTCTGCATGTAGTTATGATTTTTTCCAGAAGTCCGACAAAATCAAACCTATATAAGTAGGGTATAATTTTAATCGTATGGACCTACAGAATACATATCAGGTGTCATTTTTACCGAAAAATGTACTACGTAGAAACGGAAGCCCCCAAAAGTTACAAAACAGCGTTTTTTTTTTCAATTTTGTCGCACAATGATTTTTTTTCCCGCTTCACCATAGATTTTTGGGCAAAATGACTGACGTCATTACAAAGTAGAATTGGTGGCGCAAAAAATAAGCCATCATATGGATTTTTAGGTGTAAATTTGAAAGAGTTATGATTTTTTAAAGGCAAGGAGCAAAAAACGAAAATGCAAAAACGGAAAAACCTCCGGTTCTTAAGGGGTTAAATCTTAGAGAGCTGGCGCGCGCGCGCCTTAAGGAGCGGAGCCGCGCACACCAGGACATGACAGCCGGGGGCCAGGACAGGTAATTGACTTGGGATGCGATTCGCGAGCGGGCGCGTCCCGCTATGCGAATCGCATCCTCGCCGGCAATGTCAGTGCAGCGCTCAGCGGGTCTGACCGGGGCGCTGCAGAGAGAGGAACGCCGCGAGCGCTCCGGGGAGGAGCAGGGACCCGAAGCGCTCGGCGTAACAGACATTTTAATAAACCTAACACACAACCAAACTCAACAAAATATTCACATGTAGTGGTATTAACTGGATGGTTACAAGACCTCCTAAATAGAGCATCAGCTTGGTGTCCACATGAAGTTGTAATAGTAACTATTACGGTATACCGTAAAGAGTCAAGGGAACTAAAAGGAAAGTACTTTTTGATTCACTCAGGTTATCACATGATCCCTCTAAACCCATTTGGAAGCTGCCCAAAACTATTTAAAGTGGCTGGTTTCTCTTTTGGTAGATGCCACCTCAAACATTTAACCCCTTAAGGACCAAGCATATTTTGACCTTAAATGGGTACTCCGGTGAAAAACCTTTTTATTTTAAAATCAACTGGTGCCAGAAAGTTAAACAGATTTGTAAATTACTTCTAAAAAAAATTTCAATCCTTCCTGTACTTATTAGCTACTGAATACTACAGCGGAAATTATTTTCTTTTTGAAACACAGAGCTGTCTGCTGACATCATGAGCACAGTGCTCTCTGCTGACATCTCTGTCCATTTTATGAACTGTCCAGAACAGCATATGTTTTCTATGGGGATTTCCTTTTACTCTGGACAGTTCCTAAAATGGGCAGAGATGTCAGCAGAGAGCACTGTGCTCATGATGTCAGCAGACAGCTCTGTGTTTCAAACGGAAAAGAATTTCCACTGTAGTATTCAGCAGCTAATAAGTACAGGAAGGATTAAGATTTTTTAATAGAAGTAATTTTTTTTACATCTTTCAACTTTTTTTTTACACTTTTTATGTCCCCATAGGGAACTATCTGTTCGACATAGCACTGATCAGTATTATCGGCTATCTTCTGCTCTTGTCTGCTTGATCTCAGACCAGAGAAAATGGATGGATGGAGGCAGGTGAGGGGACCTCCATCCTCCATTACAGATGATCGGACCAACAGGTAAGGAAATAATGAAAAAACTAACATAATCCTATTATCCAAAATACTATTAGAACACTACTTTTAATGAACTACCTTAAAATCATAAAAACAGAGATAGATCAAGTCTATCATTAAGCCCCATTGGGCCCTGTGCATCCAAAGTAAGAATCCAATGAGCCTCAGCTCGCAGTAAAGCCCGTCTCCTATTGTTACGCCGAGCGCTCCGGGTCCCCGCTCCTCCCCGGAGCGCTCGCTACACTCTCTCCGCTGCAGCGCTCCGGTCAGATCCACTGACCCGGGGCGCTGCGATTCTGCTGCCAGCCGGGATGCGATTCACGATGCGGGTAGCGCCCGCTCGCGATGCGCACCCCGGCTCCCGTACCTGACTCGCTCTCCCTCGGTCCTGTCCCGGCGCGCGCGGCCCCGCTCCCTAGGGCGCGCGCGCGCCGGGTCTTTGCGATTTAAAGGGCCACTGCGCCGCTGATTGGCGCAGTGATTCCAATTAGTGTCTTCACCTGTGCACTTCCCTATATCACCTCACTTCCCCTGCACTTCCCTGCCGGATCTTGTTGCCATTGTGCCAGTGAAAGCGTTCCTTGTATGTTCCTAGCCTGTGTTCCAGACCTCCTGCCGTTGCCCCTGACTACGATCCTTGCTGCCTGCCCCGACCTTCTGCTACGTCCGACCTTGCTTCTGTCTACTCCCTTGTACCGCGCCTATCTTCAGCAGCCAGAGAGGTTGAGCCGTTGCTAGTGGATACGACCTGGTCACTACCGCCGCAGCAAGACCATCCCGCTTTGCGGCGGGCTCTGGTGAAAACCAGTAGTGACTTAGAACCGATCCACTAGCACGGTCCACGCCAATCCCTCTCTGGCACAGAGGATCCACTACCTGCCAGCCGGCATCGTGACAGTAGATCCGGCCATGGATCCCGCTGAAGTTCCTCTGCCAGTTGTCGCTGACCTCACCACGGTGGTCGCCCAGCAGTCACAACAGATAGCGCAACAAGGCCAACAGCTGTCTCAACTGACCGTTATGCTACAACAGTTACTACCACAGCTTCAGCAGTCATCTCCTCCGCCAGCTCCTGCACCTCCTCCGCAGCGAGTGGCCGCTCCTGGGCTACGCCTATCCTTGCCGGATAAATTTG
The DNA here is from genome assembly GCF_029499605.1 of Hyla sarda. NCBI lineage: Eukaryota > Metazoa > Chordata > Amphibia > Anura > Hylidae > Hyla > Hyla sarda. The sequence continues at coordinate 426,278,917 of NC_079189.1, forward strand.
ATGGGGACTCTAAGTTTTGCCGTGGCTTTCTTTCCCAATGTTCCCTGCATCTGGAGATGATGTCGGACCTGTTTCCCACTGAAAGGTCTAAGGTGGCTTTCGTAGTCAGCCTTCTGTCCGGAAAAGCCCTGTCATGGGCCACACCGCTCTGGGACCGCAATGATCCTGTCACTGCCTCTGTACACTCCTTCTTCTCGGAAGTCCGAAGTGTCTTTGAGGAACCTGCCCGAGCCTCTTCTGCTGAGACTGCCCTGTTGAACCTGGTCCAGGGTAATTCTTCCGTTGGCGAGTATGCCGTACAATTCCGTACTCTTGCTTCAGAATTGTCCTGGAATAATGAGGCCCTCTGCGCGACCTTTAAAAAAGGCCTATCCAGCAACATTAAAGATGTTCTGGCCGCACGAGAAATTCCTGCTAATCTACATGAACTTATTCACCTAGCCACTCGCATTGACATGCGTTTTTCCGAAAGGCGTCAGGAGCTCCGCCAAGATATGGACTCTGTTCGCACGAGGCGTTTCTTCTCCTCGGCTCCTCTCTCCTCTGGTCCCCTGCAATCTGTTCCTGTGCCTCCCGCCGTGGAGGCTATGCAGGTCGACCGGTCTCGCCTGACACCTCAAGAGAGGACACGACGCCGCATGGAGAACCTCTGCCTGTACTGTGCTAGTACCGAACACTTCCTGAGGGATTGTCCTATCCGTCCTCCCCGCCTGGAAAGACGTCCGCTGACTCCGCACAAAGGAGAGACAGTCCTTGATGTCTACTCTGCTTCTCCACGTCTTACTGTGCCTGTGCGGATGTCTGCCTCTGCCTTCTCCTTCTCTACCGTGGCCTTCTTGGACTCTGGATCTGCAGGAAATTTTATTTTGGCCTCTCTCGTCAACAGGTTCAACATCCCAGTGACCAGTCTCGCCAGACCCCTTTACATCAATTGTGTAACCAATGAAAGATTGGACTGTACCATACGCTTCCGCACGGAGCCCCTTCTAATGAGCATCGGATCTCATCACGAGAGGATTGAACTTTTGGTCCTCCCCAATTGCACCTCGGAAATTCTCCTTGGACTTCCCTGGCTTCAACTTCATTCCCCAACCCTGGATTGGTCCACTGGGGAGATCAAGAGTTGGGGGCCCTCTTGTTCCAAGGACTGTCTAAGACCGGTTCCCAGTAACCCTTGCCGTGACTCTGTGGTTCCCTCAGTAACCGGTCTCCCTAAGGCCTATATGGACTTCGCGGATGTTTTCTGCAAAAAACAAGCTGAGACTCTACCTCCTCACAGGCCTTATGATTGCCCTATCGACCTCCTCCCGGGTACTACTCCACCCCGGGGCAGAATTTATCCTCTCTCTGCCCCAGAGACTCTTGCCATGTCTGAGTATGTCCAGGAAAATTTAAAAAAGGGCTTTATCCGTAAATCCTCCTCTCCTGCCGGAGCTGGATTTTTCTTTGTGTCCAAAAAAGATGGCTCCCTACGTCCTTGCATTGACTACCGCGGTCTTAATAAAATCACGGTTAAGAACCGCTACCCCCTACCCCTCATCTCTGAACTCTTTGATCGCCTCCAAGGTGCCCACATCTTTACTAAATTGGACTTAAGAGGCGCCTATAACCTCATCCGCATCAGAGAGGGGGATGAGTGGAAAACGGCGTTTAACACCAGAGATGGACACTTTGAGTATCTGGTCATGCCCTTTGGCCTGTGCAACGCCCCTGCTGTCTTCCAAGACTTTGTCAATGAAATTTTTCGTGATCTGTTATACTCCTGTGTTGTTGTATATCTGGACGATATCCTAATTTTTTCTGCCAATCTAGAAGAACACCGCCAGCATGTCCGTATGGTTCTTCAGAGACTTCGTGACAATCAACTCTATGCCAAAATTGAGAAATGTCTGTTTGAATGCCAATCTCTTCCTTTTCTAGGATATTTGGTCTCTGGCCAGGGACTACAAATGGATCCAGACAAACTCTCTGCCGTCTTAGATTGGCCACGCCCCTCCGGACTCCGTGCTATCCAACGCTTTTTGGGGTTCGCCAATTATTACAGGCAATTTATTCCACATTTTTCTACCGTTGTGGCTCCTATCGTGGCTTTAACCAAAAAAAATGCCGATCCCAAGTCGTGGCCTCCTCAAGCGGAAGACGCCTTTAAACGACTCAAGTCTGCCTTTTCTTCGGCTCCCGTGCTCTCCAGACCTGACCCTTCCAAACCCTTCCTATTGGAGGTTGATGCCTCCTCAGTGGGAGCTGGAGCTGTTCTTTTACAAAAAAATTCTTCCGGGCATGCTGTCACTTGTGGTTTTTTTTCTAGGACCTTCTCTCCGGCGGAGAGGAACTACTCCATCGGGGATCGAGAGCTTCTAGCCATTAAATTAGCACTTGAGGAATGGAGGCATCTGCTGGAGGGATCAAGATTTCCAGTTATTATTTACACCGACCACAAGAACCTCTCCTACCTCCAGTCTGCCCAACGGCTGAATCCTCGCCAGGCCCGGTGGTCTCTGTTCTTTGCCCGATTTAATTTTGAGATTCACTTTCGTCCTGCCGATAAGAACATTAGGGCCGATGCTCTCTCTCGTTCCTCGGATGCCTCAGAAGTTGAACTCTCTCCGCAACACATCATTCCACCTGACTGCCTGATCTCCACTTCTCCAGCCTCCATCAGGCAAACTCCTCCAGGAAAGACCTTTGTTTCTCCACGCCAACGCCTCGGAATCCTCAGATGGGGTCACTCCTCCCATCTCGCTGGTCATGGGGGCATCAAGAAATCTGTGCAACTCATCTCCCGCTTCTATTGGTGGCCGACTCTGGAGACGGATGTTGTGGACTTTGTGCGAGCCTGCACTATCTGTGCCCGGGATAAGACTCCTCGCCAGAAGCCCGCTGGTTTTCTTCATCCCCTGCCTGTCCCCGAACAGCCTTGGTCTCTGATTGGTATGGATTTTATTACTGATTTACCCCCTTCCCGTGGCAACACTGTTATTTGGGTGGTCGTTGATCGATTCTCCAAAATGGCACATTTCATCCCTCTTCCTGGTCTTCCTTCAGCGCCTCAGTTGGCTAAACAATTTTTTGTACACATTTTTCGTCTTCACGGGTTGCCTACGCAGATCGTCTCGGATAGAGGCGTCCAATTTGTGTCTAAATTCTGGAGGGCTCTCTGTAAACAACTCAAGATTAAATTAAATTTTTCTTCTGCATATCATCCCCAGTCCAATGGACAAGTAGAAAGAATTAACCAAGTCTTGGGTGATTATTTGCGACATTTTGTTTCCTCCCGCCAGGATGACTGGGCAGATCTCCTTCCATGGGCCGAATTCTCGTATAACTTCAGAGTCTCTGAATCTTCCTCCAAATCCCCATTTTTCGTGGTGTACGGCCGTCACCCTCTTCCCCCCCTCCCTACCCCCTTGCCCTCTGGTCTGCCTGCTGTGGATGAAATTTCTCGTGACCTTTCCATTATATGGAGAGAGACCCAAAATTCTCTCTTACAGGCTTCTTCACGCATGAAGAGGTTCGCGGATAAGAAAAGAAGAGCTCCTCCCGTTTTTTCCCCTGGAGACAAGGTATGGCTCTCCGCTAAATATGTCCGCTTCCGTGTCCCTAGCTACAAGTTGGGACCACGCTATCTTGGTCCTTTCAAAATTTTGTGTCAAATTAATCCTGTCTCTTACAAACTTCTTCTTCCTCCTTCTCTTCGTATCCCTAACGCCTTTCACGTCTCTCTTCTTAAACCACTCATCCTCAACCGTTTTTCTCCCAAATCTGTTCCTCCCACTCCTGTTTCCGGCTCCTCGGACATCTTCTCTGTCAAAGAGATCTTAGCCTCTAAAAAGGTCAGAGGGAAAACTTTTTTTTTAGTGGACTGGGAGGGTTGTGGTCCTGAAGAGAGATCCTGGGAACCTGAGGACAACATCCTAGATAAAAGTCTGCTCCTCAGGTTCTCAGGCCCTAAAAAGAGGGGGAGACCCAAGGGGGGGGGTACTGTTACGCCGAGCGCTCCGGGTCCCCGCTCCTCCCCGGAGCGCTCGCTACACTCTCTCCGCTGCAGCGCTCCGGTCAGATCCACTGACCCGGGGCGCTGCGATTCTGCTGCCAGCCGGGATGCGATTCACGATGCGGGTAGCGCCCGCTCGCGATGCGCACCCCGGCTCCCGTACCTGACTCGCTCTCCCTCGGTCCTGTCCCGGCGCGCGCGGCCCCGCTCCCTAGGGCGCGCGCGCGCCGGGTCTTTGCGATTTAAAGGGCCACTGCGCCGCTGATTGGCGCAGTGATTCCAATTAGTGTCTTCACCTGTGCACTTCCCTATATCACCTCACTTCCCCTGCACTTCCCTGCCGGATCTTGTTGCCATTGTGCCAGTGAAAGCGTTCCTTGTATGTTCCTAGCCTGTGTTCCAGACCTCCTGCCGTTGCCCCTGACTACGATCCTTGCTGCCTGCCCCGACCTTCTGCTACGTCCGACCTTGCTTCTGTCTACTCCCTTGTACCGCGCCTATCTTCAGCATCCAGAGAGGTTGAGCCGTTGCTAGTGGATACGACCTGGTCACTACCGCCGCAGCAAGACCATCCCGCTTTGCGGCGGGCTCTGGTGAAAACCAGTAGTGACTTAGAACCGATCCACTAGCACGGTCCACGCCAATCCCTCTCTGGCACAGAGGATCCACTACCTGCCAGCCGGCATCGTGACACCTATCAACATTACCCTGCCTACTATCGATGCGCATCAGGCCACCAAACTTAAGATTTTCACAGTCTCCTTTGTGTACTTCCTGCATGTGTTTAACAAAACGAGGGGATCCTCCTCCTTTCCTCACAGAATAAAGATGCTCGCGGAACCGCACTCTCAGTTGGCGTTCCGTCTTAGCTATGTAGAACATTCTACACTCACATATCATGAAGTAAACAACAAAGGAGCTGCGGCATGTAATTAATTCTTTAACAAAGAAATTAGTACCTCCTAATGTACCTCCAGTAGAATTTGCATTATACTTGCAGAAGGTACATGAGCCAAATTTTTTATTGCCATACGGAAAATTTTTAGTAAGCCAGTTCTCCTGTTTTCTCTCTTGCATATTACATTCATTTTTACTTTTCTTAATTAGGTCATGGATAGTCCGATTCTTTTTAAAGGTCACTATAGGTTTGTGTTCTGATGATTCTGCAATATCAGGGTCCAAAGCCAGGAGATACCAGTTCTTATATAATGCAGATCTTATTGTTATCATAGGGCCATTTTTAAAAGAGAACACATACCGTTTATTATCTTTCTGTGGAGCATCCTTTTGCTGTTTGCTCCTATATAATAGTTTCCTCCTATCCAGGGGGTAAGCTCTTTCAAACCCTTTTCGGATCACCTTATCAGTGTATCCCCTCCTCGACAATCTCAAGGCTAATTCCACTGATTGATTTTCAAAGTCCTGAATGTCACTATTATTTCTTCTAAGTCTCAGGAATTGACTATACGGAATCCCATCTTTCACTTGAGCTGGGTGCGAACTATCATAATGTAAAATCGCATTCTTAGCCACCTCTTTTCTAAAGCCTTGTGTGACCAATACCCCATCTTTGACTAATAATTTTAAGTCCAAAGATTCCAGGCTGTCACCTCCAAAGACACTTGTGAACATCATATTAATCGTGTTAATTTAGTTAAGATGCTGCACAGTCCTCAAACTTTTCTTTGGTGTCATCCCACACAATTAGGACATCATCCATATATCTCCAATAAGCTTTAATGTGTTTTACATATGGGTTCCCAGAATTATAGATGTACAATTTCTCAAAAATAGACAAAAATAAGTTTGCGTATGAACATGAGTAAAAATGAATGTAATATGCAAGAGAGAAAACAGGAGAACTGGCTTACTAAAAATTTTCCGTATGGCAATAAAAAATGTGGCTCATGTACCTTCTGCAAGTATAATGCAAATTCTACTGGAGGTACATTAGGAGGTACTAATTTCTTTGTTAAAGAATTAATTACATGCCGCAGCTCCTTTGTTGTTTACTTCATGATATGTGAGTGTAGAATGTTCTACATAGGTAAGACGGAACGCCAACTGAGAGTGTGGTTCCGTGAGCATCTTTATTCTGTGAGGAAAGGAGGAGGATCCCCTCGTTTTGTTAAACACATGCAGGAAGTACACAAAGGAGACTGTGAAAATCTTAAGTTTGGTGGCCTGATGCGCATCACTAGTAGGCAGGGTAATGTTGATAGGAGACAGGCTTTACTGCGAGCTGAGGCTCATTGGAATCTTACTTTGGATGCACAGGGCCCAATGGGGCTTAATGATAGACTTGATCTATCTCCGTTTTTATGATTTTAAGGTAGTTCATTAAAAGTAGTGTTCTAATTATTAGTATTTTGGGTAATAGGATTATGTTAGTTTTTTCATTACTTCCTTACCTGTTGGTTTGTGGCATATGTCATCTTGGTCACATGATTTCAGCAGGTGCACTATTTTAGGTTGCACAGCGCGATGACGTGAATGAGGCCGGATGAAGCGCATAGTAATTGCGTGAAACCGCAGGCAGTCGCCTTTTCTGAGCGCTCCACTTCTGATATGCCCGATCGCTGATCGGAGGCACCGTTCGAGTGAGGCCGGAGTTGCGGAACCCTTGCGGTGAGTGCAGGTGTGATTTTGTTCTTTGTTTGCTATTTTACCTACTACGTTCTTTTTCACCTAGCACTGACGATGGGACCCCTTGTACAAGTACCTATCTGTTGTAAACCTCTGATGTGTATCCTTTATTTCTAGACCCTGTGGTTGCTAGCAGTGCCGCTTGTTCTTCTCTCCTATATTGGAGCTCTGTAGATATGTACCCTTGCGGTGAGTGCAGGTGTGATTTTGTTCTTTGTTTGCTCTATATCTACAGAGCTGTTTACAAAATTATACCATTGACTATATTTTTACGTCAAATCCATTTATTTATTTTTTAAGGTGAGTTTTCATGAATATTCATTGCCACCAATAGATAATAATAAAAGGAGGCTATATCATCTGTTTTGACTGATATATATTTCAGGTCTGTAGCTATAGTTAAAGAGTGGTATCAATCTGTAATAAGACTGGCTAGTATTTACTTTAGCTGTTAGGACTGGACTTTTGCCTTTTGTAGATGCCTTCCTTGAACCATCCCCCTGAAATTACAATAAGGCAGAGTAGAATGACCAGAAGGTAGTTAAAGGGGTACTCCGGTGAAAACCTTTTTTCTTTTAAATCAACTGGTGGCAGAAAGTTAAACATATTTATAAATTACTTCTATAAAAAAATCTTAATCCTTCCAGTACTTATTAGCTGCTGAATGCTACAGAGGAAATTCCTTTCTTTTTGGAACACTGATGACATCACGAGCACAGTGCTCTCTGCTGACATCTCTGTCCATTTTAGCAACCATGCATAGCAGATGTATGCTAAGGGCAGCATGATGGCTCAGTGGTTTGCACTGCTGCCTTGCAGTGCTGGGCACCTGGGTTCAAATCCCACTAAGGACAACAATAAATAAAGTGCTATTATTATTATAATAACATTAGCAGAGAGAACTGTGCTCGTGATGTCATCAGAGAGCATTCCAAAAAGAAAAGTATTTCCTCTGTAGTATTCAGCAGCTAATAAGTACAGGAAGGATTAAGATTTTTTAATAGAAGTAATTTACAAATATGTTTAACTTTCTGCCACCAGTTGATTTAAAAGAAAAAAAGGTTTTCACCGGAGTACCCCTTTAATGATGATGGAAACTAATGAAAATTAAAGTAGCCAGAACACAACAAACAGAGAGAAATCCAGGAACTGGCCCTTACTGATTCTCCCTCAGGAACTTCCTTTCATCTTGGATTTCTTTTATGTCTGACCACAGTGCTCTCTGCTGACACCTCTGTCAATCTCAGGACAGTTCCTAAAATGGACAGAGGTGTCAGCAAAGAGCACTGTGATCAGACAGAAAGAAGAAAAAAAAAAAAAAAGAATTTCTCTCTTTTTAATAGAAGTAATGTACAAATCTGTTTAACTTTCTGGCACAGGTTGATAAAAAAAAAAAAAAAATAATAATGTTTTCCAGTGGAGTACACCTTTAAGGGTTTTATATTATGAAACTCTAGTTGCCTTCTAGAGGGCAATAAAGGCTAAGAAGCAAATCAGTACTTTAAAATTTAGTGTAGGGTCACACACAGTTCATCCGCAGCAAATTTGACGCTGCGGATGCAATGCCAGCAGTTACAGAGCAACGGCAAAACAAACTCCCTGCTCCCTGTAGCTCTGTGTGTCCGCCCGTAGTGGCATATTTTCCACCAGCAGTCACTCGCTCTGCAGTCCCTCTGTGGCAGCTGGCACGCATTCACATCATCAAAAATGCTGCAGATGCGCTGGGTGTGACCCTACTCTAAACCTGTATTGCAATCCATTGGAATAATGTTTAGAAAGGAATTGTGTAGTGGGAATAAATTTTGACCTACAGGCAGAGGTTTGCTATTTAAATAAAAACAACTTATAAGTGCCTGGCTCTCCATATGTCTGTGGTTTCAGGGCAACCGGTCTGCAGGCTAGTGTCTGCAAAATCTTGGCATACTATCTATGAGACTCTACTTCACAGTACTGTAGATGTGATGTCTACAGTACATTAACTAAGGATGAGAAACTTTGGCATGCACTTGCACCTTCAGAGATTTTTTTGTGTGCGCTATGCAGCATTAGATGCCCCAGTAGTAGCAAAGTGGTGGCAGGCAGAAAACTATTCGGGAAGACCAGAAGGATTCACGAAGAGGAGAGCCAAGAAGAGAGCACTGACAGAAAAAAAAGCACTGGTGCCTCTGCAGGTGAGTATTGTAAATGTATGATTATTTGCCTTTAACAGAGGATTTTTAGATTTTGAATTGCAGCTTAATATTTTAATATTTCAAACTAAAACGATTTAAAGATGTTGGCCCACGAATTGGACATGTAACACAAAATATATGTAAAGTACAAAGAATGCAAATGCACTATTTATAAGGAAAGTAATTTGCATTTATGTGTCTTGTTCTATATATATATATATATATATATATATATATATATATATATATATATATATATATATATTTTTTTTTTTTTTTTAAATCATAATCCTTCCAGTTCTTATCAGCTGCTGTATGTTCCAAAGGAAGTTGAGTTCTTTGTTGTTGTTCTTTTCTGTCTGACCACAGTGCTCTCGGTTGACACCTCTGTACATGTCAGGAACTATCCAGAGCAGGAGTGGTTTGCTATGCGGATCTGCTCCTGGACAGTTCCTAACACAGACAGAGGTGTCAGCAGAAAGCACTGTGGTGAGACAGAAAAGAACACCTTAAAGGGGTACTCCTCCCCTTGACATCTTAGCCTCTATCCAAAGGATAGGAAATAAGATGTCTGATCACGGGGGTCCCACTGCAGCACCCCACTTTCATTACTGCACAGAGCAAACTCTCTGTGCATAATGAGGGGCGATACAGGGGCTGGAGCATTGTGATGTCATGGCTCTGCCCCTCATAACATCACAGCCCGCCCCCTTAATGCAAGTCTATGGAAGGGGGCGTGATGTCACAATGCTCCGGCCCCTGTATTGCCCGTCATTACGCAGAGCGAGTTTGCTCTGTGCAGTAATGATAGCAGGGTGCTGCAGCCGAGATCCCGGGGGCACCCAATGGCGGGACCCTCGTGATCTGACATGTTATCCCCTATCCTTTGGATAGGGGAATAAGATGTCTAGGGTGGAGTACCCCTTTAACTTCCTCTGAAGCATACAGCTCCAGATAAGCATGCAAGGATTAAGATTTTTAAATAGAAGTAATTTACAAATCTGTCTAACTTTCTGGCACCAGTTGATTTAGAAAAAATCCAAGTACCCCTTTAAATGTGACATTGATGTTGCCAGGCAACAGAGCACACACTTTGCCACAATCCCACTTGCTTACATATACAGTTGAAGTACATTTTCCGAAATGCTATATGTTTAATTTCACACAATACATGATTTTAGATCTATTTATATGAATGGGACAGCCCCTTTAAAAGATTGTCTGATATTTTTAAATATGTTACAATTGAAAATAAGTAAACCAATTATTTGTTTAAAAAAAAATAATAATAATAATAATAATAATAAGTTTTTATTTTTATTTTTTTTAATCCATGAATTTAAAACTTTTCTTTCATATATTTCGGATAGAAATAAAAGAAAAACATTTTCAGTGTTCATTGATCTTTAGTAATTTTATTGTCATAAATAATGTATGGGCACATTTACAGCACATGTAGCATGTGTGGAATGAGTTAATTTACTGAACATGGTATCCTGAAAGGACATTTTTGATAACTTAAAAAAAAAAAAATGATTGTAAATTCTACCAGGGGAATTCTGCCATGAATATGGTTCACCTTTGCAGATTTCTTCCGCCCTGCCTCAGAGGATATCTGACCTTTGGAGAAAAATAATGAAAAGGAGAAATTCCTAGGAGAAAATGATGTGGTCAAACCCCAGTAATGAGAGCTGCTGCCTTTTTGTTGCCATAACAACAAGAGCTATTTTATAATACAAAATACATGAATGGGGAAACACAAGCATTGCTTCTTACTAAAGTAAGCTGTTTTACACCTTTTACCCTTTAAGTGAACAGAACGAGAAAATATTGCATTTGAAAAGCTGATCCACTCTGTTTCACGTAAGTTAAATGTTTGATCATCAGTTAATTTTGTATGTGCTAAAAATGTAATTACATTTAATAATTCTTTACAGTTCACTTGCTGATGAATAGTTTCTTATGATATTAAGTGATGTCTTTTAGCCAAAAAAAAATAAAAAAAATAAATAAAAACTCAATATATATTTATTTTCCTACATTTTGAGAAGTTATGTCCTAATATTAACCCCTTAAGGACCAAGCCCATTTTCACCTTAAGGACCAGAGTGTTTTTTTTTCACATCTGACCACTGTCACCGTCCAAGCATTAATAACTCTGGGAGGCTTTTACTTATGAATTTGATTCCATTATTGTTTTTTCGTGACATATTCTACTTTAACATAGTAAAATTTCGACGATACTTGCATAATTTCTTGGTGAAAAATGCCCAAATGTCATGAAAATTTTGAAAATTTAGCAATTTTCGAACTTTGAAACTCTCTGCTTGTAAGGAACATAGACATACCAAATAAATTATATATTGATTCACATATACAATATGTCTACTTTATGTTTGCATCATAAAGTTGACATATTTTTACTTTTGGAAGACATCAGAGGGCGTCAAAGTATAGCAGCAAATTTCTAATTTTTCACAAATTTTTTTATTTTGTGTAATGTAGTATAGTGTAGTGTTTTTAGGGTACACTCACACAGCCGGGGTCTACAGCGAGCTTCCCACAAGGAGTTTGAGCTGTGGCGGAAAACTTTCTGCATCTCAAACTTGTAGCGAGAAGCTCGCTGTAGACCCCCGCCCGTGTGAATGTACCCTGTAAACCTCCAGCTGTTGCAAAACTAGCACTACCAGCATGCCCTTTGGCTGTCCGTGCATGCTGGGGGTTGAAGTTATGCAACAGATGGAGGCACACTGGTTGCAAAACACAGAGTTTGCTACTTAACTCAGTGTTTCACAACCAGTGTGCCTCCAGCTGTTGCAAAACTACAACTCCCTGCATGTACGGTCTGTCAGTGCATGCTGGAAGTTGTAGTTTGGAGGCACACTGGTTGTGAAACACTGTGTTAGGTAACAAACTTCGCAACCAGTGTGCCTTCCGCCATTGCAAAAACTACAACTCTCAGCATGCAGTGACAACTGAGGGCATGCTGGGACTTGTAGTTATGCAACAGCTGGAGGCATACTACTAACACTCCCAGCATGCCCTTTGGCTGTCTGTGCATGCTGGGGGTTGTAGTTATGCAACAGCTGGAGGCACACTGGTTGCAAAACACTGAGTTTGTTACTTAACTCAGTGTTTCCCAAAAAGGGTGCCTCCAGCTATTTCAAAACTGTTTGGTGACCACTGTTCAGTGGTATCCAAGCTGTAGCCCTCCAGATGTTGCAAAATTTTAACTCCAAGCATGCCCAGACTGTCAAGGCATGCTGGGAGTTGTAGTACTACAACATCTGAAGGGCCAGATGTTACAGAACTACAACTCCCAGCATGCCCGGACTGTCTGGGCATGCTGGGAGTTGTAGTTTTGCAACATCTGGAAGGGCTACAGTTTGGACACCAGTGAACAGCCTTTGGCTGTCTGGGCTTGCTGGGAGTTGTAGTTTGGCAACTCCTGGAACGCAGCAGTGAAGATCACTTAAGGCTGATCTTTACTGCTGCGTCCGCCGCTGCCTCCGTCGGTCCCGCGCTGCCTGTCCCGATCCTGCCGCCAGTCCCGCTGCGATCAACGGTCCGGGTGTGATGTGAGATTTCCGAACCGTCCACCATCTTCTCCCCACTCTGCGCCGACAGTCAGGGGCGGGCAGAGCGGGGATTTCACCTTTAACCTCCCGCCCCCCTCCTGCCATTGGTCGATAGCCCTAACGACCAATGGCAGGGGTTTAGGAGCGAGGTGGCAGCTGCCACCTCGCTCCTAACCCTTCAGGATGATCGGAGCGGTCTCTGACCGCTCCAAAAATCCCTATTTTCCGGGCGATCAGGTCACCAGAGACCCGATCAGCCCGGAACCCCGCAAGTCCTTGTCATTAGTCAGTCACTGACTGACTGACTAATGACAAAGATCAGCAGCAGGGGACCAGTCTGATTGGTCCCCAGCTGCATAGTGTCATCGGTCAGCTGTCCAGAACAGCTGAGATGACGTTTCTATCACCATGCCAACGGACATGGTGATAGAAAATGTATTGGACGTGTATACACGTCCATTTGTGTTAAGTCACAGGAAAAATGGAAGTGTATACACGTCCATTTGCGGGAAGAGGTTAAGCACAACTGTAATTTTTACTTGATTTAAATTATTTTAGAAAACAAAATATTAAAGTATTTATAAAATTAATCCAATTACTGTAGAGGCTAGTTTACAGTATACAGTATATATAATTGATGTACAGTTATAGTTATTATTAGTTTAAATGGGCATTGTCAGATACAAAAACTTTTTTATATGTTGTATATCTTGGCAAAGCATTATCCTTTTAATATACTTCATAAGAAAATGTAATTTCCTTTTTATAGAAATCATGGCTTATAAAATCATGGTCCAAGCTGAAGCACAGGCTTGGACAAAGTCCAGTAAGTGAGTGTGGGCTAGCACTCCTCTGTGCTCTCTCCTGTCTGAAAGGACACCTCTGTGCTCTCTCCTGTCAGATAGTACTCCTCTGTGCTCTCCCCTATCTGATAGCACTTCTCTGTGCTCTCTCCTGTCTGATAGTACTCCTCTGTGCTCTCTCCTGTCTGATAGCACTCCTCTGTGCTCTCTCCTGTCTGATAGGACTCCTCTGTGCTCTCTCCTGGCTGATATTACTCCTCTGTGCTCTCTCCTGTCTGATAGCACTCCTCTGTGCTCTCTCCTGTCTGATAGCACTCCTCTGTACTCTCTCCTGTCTGATATTAATATATATATATATATATATATATATATATATATATATATATATATATACATATATGTAAACATTAGTTTGACAGAATACATGCCCATAGGTCAGTCCTCATGGAAGAGCCAGGAAATGCCAATGGGAGTAGAAGGAGTAATGGACTTAAAGGGGTTCTCCGCCCCTAGACATCTTTTCCCCTATCCAAAGTATAGGGGATAAGATGTCTGATTGCAGGGGTTCCACCACTGGGAACCCCCACGATCTCTCCTGCAGCATCCTGTGTCATCTGCTGCACGGAGCAAACTTGCCATGCCTGATGACAGGTGATACAGGGGCCAGAGTATTGGGATGTCACAGCCATGCCCCCTCGTGACCTTATGGCTCACCCCCTCAGTGTAAGTCTATCGGAGTGGGCATGTGGCCTCCATTTTGGAGAGAAAAAGCTGAGAGAGAAAGCACAAAAACTACTGATCCCAGAAAGCATTACAAATCCAGTAGAATTTCAAAGTAAGCTAAGCAGGCATTAGTCAGTGGACTGACCTCAGACAGTGACCTCAGACAGTGACCTTTCACCTGCAGTTCTGTGTCCAGTTGATACACTAACATTCCCAGCCAACAGTGAATAAACCTATAAAAGCTATCATATTACAATATTTTGCAAGCTGAGCAAAGCAGTGGGCAGACCTTTATTCTAAAGGGGCTATCCACCATAAGGCGATTTTAATACGTACCTGTCAGGCAGTAATGGACATGCTTAGGAAGGATCTGGGGCTAAATTTTGCGAGATTACCATAACACTGGGGCTAGCTTTTTGTGAACTGGTATTTCCTGTTTGAGTTTTCTTCTTTGCCTACAAATCCCATAATTCAATTTTCCTCCCTCCCACATATTAGCCACCCCACCCATTGAAACAGAAAGGAGCGGCATCCATTCAAAAGACCTGTGGTTTTCAATCAGGGTACCTACAGTTGTTGCATTAGTTGCTGATTGATCTCTCTCCCACCAAGCGACCGCTCCACCCATTGAAGCAGACAGACTCCCTGTCATCAGTTGACTAGTGATGTCAGGTCTCAGCTTAATTGCAACATGGGAAAAATCTGAGACAACAGTCATTTTGTATGTTGTTATAAATATATATTGGGGTGAAAATCACATAAGAATTGTGAGAAAACTGTCACACACAAGTACAGACGCTATATTAAGATGTACACTAACTTTACAGCCCCTGTAGAATAGTCAAATAAAGATTCCTGGAATACCCCTTTAACGTAAATAAAAAAGCTTTTCAAAGTGTTGAGAGTGAATGGGTTTAACATAACTACACACTTCAAAGCATTGGAAGTAAATGCAGAATATACATTTAAGTATAGGTTTCATGTAATTTATGGGTTTAACATAAACAACACACTTAGAAGCATTGAGAGTGATTGCAGCATAGCTAACATGTTACATGTATTTTCTAGATTTAACCACTTGGGGACGCAGGGTGTATAAGATCCTTAAGGACTCCGGGAATACCTGTATGCCCTGAGTATTTCCGGTCCCCGCTGCTCGCTGGGCAGGCATCCTGTGACAACACCTTGGGGGTCCTGAAGAGATCACCACAAATCGACAATCAATTCAGATAGGCGATTTGCAGCAATTCCGGGTCAATCAGGTCCCCGGTGACCCAGAAAAAAAGGATGATAGGTGCTGTCCGAGACGGCACTATCATCCTTTAGCAGCAGGAGTGAGGTGGCACTGGTGCCACCTCACGATCATCCTGATTTGTCGGCTGTTACCAGCTGACGAATCAGGACTCCTGCTGTGGGGGTGTCCCTAATGACACCCACTCCGCCCTTGTTCTTGAGGGCAAGAGCGGATGCCGGGAGTCCTCACCTGAGGCTGGGGCCCCCGAACCCCAGCATCGGCAGTGGAATCAGGGCCCCAGGAGCGGAGTCAGCAGCGGCAGGTGGATCCTCAGAGTGCAGCATTTGGAGGTAAGGCTGGCCTTCTGTTGAGAGTTGTAGTTTTGCAACAGCTGAAGGCATACTGGTTGCGAAACACAGAGTTTGTTACCCAACTCAGTGTTTAGCAACCAGTGTGCCTCCAGGTGTTGCATGACTACAACCTCCAGCATGCACGGAGAGCCAAAGGGCATGCTGGGAGTTGTAGTTTTGATACAGCTGGAGGTTTGCTCCCCCCCCATGTGAATGTACGGGGTAAATTCACACAGGCGGGGGTTTACAGTGAGTTTCTTGCTACAAGTTTGAGATGCAGCTAATTTTCCACTACAGCTCAATCTCCCAGCGGAAAACTCGCTGTAAACCCCCGCCCATGTGAATATACCCTAAAAACTTTACACTACACAAAATAAAAGTAAAACACTAGATATACATAAACTACTTCACAGTTAACCCCCCCAATAAAAATGAAAAACGTCTGGTACAACACCATTTCCAAAATGGAGCCTGGAGCTGTTGCAAAACAACAACTCACAGTATTGTAGGACAGCCATTGACTGTCCAGGCATGCTGCGGGGTTTGCAACAGCTGGAGGTACCCTGTTTGGGAAACACTGCCGTAGGGTAATTTTGGTATTGGAGGCAAGTGTAAGTCTTGCATCCGGGTCTGTTCCTATGCAAATCACTAATTTAGGCCTTAAATGCGCATGGCACTCTCTCACTTCGAAGCCTTGTCATATTTCAAGGCAACAATTTAGTGCCACATTTGGGGCAAATAAATACCCACATGATCCCATTTTGGAAACTACACCCCTCACGGAATGTAAAAGGGACATAGTGAGTCTTAACACCCCACAGGTGTTTGACAAATTTTCGTTAAAGTTGGATGGGAAAATGAATATGTGGATGCAAAGTGCTCTGCGAGCGCACTACAGGGCTCAGAAGAGAAGGAGCACCATTGGGCTTTTGGAGATGAAATTTGTCTGCAATTGAAGGCTATGTGTGTTTACAAAGCCCCCATGGTGCAAGAACAATGGACCCCCCACATGTGACCCCATTTTGGAAACTACACCCCTCACGTAAGGTAATAAGGGGTACAGTGAGCATTTATGCCCCACAGGTGTCTGACAGATTTTTGGAACATTGGTCCGTGAAAATTAAAAATGACATCTTTGATTTGCACATTCTTCTGTTCCAAAGATCTGTCAAACACCAGTGGGTGTAAATGCTCACTGCACCCCTTATTAAATTCTTTGAGGGGTGTCATTTCCAAAACGGAGTCACATGTGGTGGGGGATCCACTGTTGTGGCACCATGGGGGCTTTGTAAACACACATGACCCCCGACTTCCGTTCAAAACAAATTCTCTCTTCAAAAGCTCAATGGCGCTCCTTCTCTTCTGAGCATTGTAATTCACCGACAGAGCACTTTACATTCACATATGGAGTATTTTCATACTCAGAAGAAATTTTGGGGGGCATTTTCTCCTATTAACTCTTGTAAAAATGGAAAATATGGGGAAAAACCAGCATTTTAGTGATTTTTTTTAACATCTACACATCTGACTTTAACAAAAAGTTGTCAAACACCTGTGGGGTACTAAGGCTCACTGTAACCCTTGTCACATTCCTTGAGGTGTGTAGTTTCCAAAATAGTAACCCATGTGTTTTTTTTTTTTCACTCTTCTGGCACCATAGGGCTTCCTAAATACGACATACCCCCCAAAAACCATTTCAGCTAAATTTGCTTTCCAAAAGCCAAATGTGACTCCTTCTCTTCTGAGCATTGTAGTTCGCCCGCAGAGTACTTAACATCCATACCATATGTGGTATTTCCATACTCAGAAGAAATGGGGTTACACATTTTCTCCTATTACCCCTTGTAAAAATGTAAAATTTGGGGAAAAACCAACATTTTAGTTATGAAAAATAAATTAATTTACACATCTGGATTTCATGGAAAGTCTTTAAACTCCTGTGGGGTGTTAAGGCTCATTGTACCCCTTGTTACATTCCTTGAGGGGTGTAGTTTCCAAAATAGTATGCCATGTGTTTTTTTTTATTTTTTTATTTTTGCTGTTCTGGCACCATAGGGGCTTTTTAAATGGGACATGCCCCCCAAAAACCATTTCAGCAAATTTCACTCTCCAAAATCCCATTGTCACTCCATCCTTTCTGCACCAACAGAGCACTTTACATCCACACATGAGGTATTTCCTTACTCAAGAGAAATGGGGTTACCAATTTTGTGGGGATTTCTCTCCTTTTACCCCTTGTAAAAATAAAAAAATAAAATGGCTCTACAAGAACATGCAGTGTAAAAAATGAAGATTTAGAATTTTCTCCTTCACTTTGCTGCCATTCCTGTGAAACACCTAAAAGAAGACTTTAACAAAAAGTTGTCAAACACCTGTGGGGTACTAAGGCTCACTGTAACCCTTGTCACATTCCTTGAGGTGTGTAGTTTCCAAAATAGTAACCCATGTGTTTTTTTTTTTTTCACTCTTCTGGCACCATAGGGCTTCCTAAATACGACATACCCCCCAAAAACCATTTCAGCTAAATTTGCTTTCCAAAAGCCAAATGTGACTCCTTCTCTTCTGAGCATTGTAGTTCGCCCGCAGAGTACTTAACATCCATACCATATGTGGTATTTCCATACTCAGAAGAAATGGGGTTACACATTTTCTCCTATTACCCCTTGTAAAAATGTAAAATTTGGGGAAAAACCAACATTTTAGTTATGAAAAATAAATTAATTTACACATCTGGATTTCATGGAAAGTCTTTAAACTCCTGTGGGGTGTTAAGGCTCATTGTACCCCTTGTTACATTCCTTGAGGGGTGTAGTTTCCAAAATAGTATGCCATGTGTTTTTTTTATTTTTTTATTTTTGCTGTTCTGGCACCATAGGGGCTTTTTAAATGGGACATGCCCCCCAAAAACCATTTCAGCAAATTTCCCTCTCCAAAATCCCATTGTCACTCCATCCTTTCTGCACCAACAGAGCACTTTACATCCACACATGAGGTATTTCCTTACTCAAGAGAAATTGGGTTACCAATTTTGTGGGGATTTCTCTCCTTTTACCCCTTGTAAAAATAAAAAAATAAAATGGCTCTACAAGAACATGCAGTGTAAAAAATGAAGATTTAGAATTTTCTCCTTCACTTTGCTGCCATTCCTGTGAAACACCTAAAAGATAAACAAACTTTCTGAATGTCATGTTGAATACTTTGAGGGGTGCAGTTTCTATAATGGAGTCAGTTATGGGGTATTTCTCACAGAAAGGCCCCTCAAATCCACTTCAAACTTAACTGGGCCGTGAAAAATTCTGATTTTTAATTTTTCCAAAAATTTTGAGAATCTACTTTGAAGCCCTCTAATGTCTTCAAAAAGTAAAACCATGTCAACTTTATGATGCCAACATAAAGTAGACATATTGTATTTGTGAATCAATATATAATTTATTTGGAATGTCCATTTTCCTTACAAGCAGAAAGTTTCAAAGTTAGAAAAATGCCAAATTTTCTAAATTTTCATGACATTTTGAGATTTTTCATCAAGAAAGGATGCAAGTAATGATGGAAATTTACCACTATGTTAAAGTAGAATACGTTATGGAAAAATTATCTTGGAATTAGAATAAAAGGTAAAAGCATCTCAGAGTTATTAATGCATAAAGTGACACTCTAGGCCTTCCCAGAACCAGGGTAATAAATGGGGGTTTGCTCTAGCTGTTTTTGGGGATATTGCTAAGCCCCACCTTAGTGATGGATCCCGTCTATAAGACGGCTTCCACTGCTTAGCCTGTAAAGTAAATAAAAAATAAAACAAAAAATGTTTCAAAAACTTTAATTCCAAAAACACTCCCCAACAAGCCCTCATTAACCATTTTATTAACATTAACCCCTTAAGGACAATGGACGTATGCATACGTCTATGCATCCTGGTAGTTAAGGACCAAGGACGTACGCCTACATCCATGGGAATTTTGGTCCCTGCCGCACGCCGGGCGGGGTCCGGACCTGGGTGACTGCTGATATTGATCAGCAGTCACCACACGCAAATGCCCATGGGGGGTCATCAGACCTCCCCCATGTCGGCGATTGGCACAAATCACAAGTGAATTCCCCTCAAAATTTGTAAGAACATACCCCATATGTGGATTTAAAGTGCTCTGCGGGCGAACTACAATGCTCAGAAGAGAAGGAGCGCCATTTGGATTTTGAAGAGAAAATGTGTCCGGAATTGAAGGCCACGTGTGTTTACAAAGCCCCCATATTGCCAGAACAATGGACCCCCTAACATGTGACCCCCTTTTGGAAACTGCCCCTCACGTAATGTAATAAGGGGTACAGTGAGCATTTACGCCCCACAGGTGTCTGACAGATTTTTGGAACAGTGGTCTGTGAAAATGAAAAATTTTATTTTTGATTTTCTCAGCCCACTGTTTCAAAGATCTTTCAAATGGCAGTGGCGTGTAAATGATCACTGCACCCCTTATTAAATTCTGTGAGGGGTGTAGTTTCCAAAATGGGGTCACATGTGGGGAGGTCCACTGTTCTGGCACCACGGGGGGCTTTGTAAACGGACATGGCCCCTGACTTCCATTCCAAACAAATTCACTCTTCAAAAGCTCAATGGCGCTCCTCCTCTTCTGAGCATTGTAGTTCGACCGCAGAGCACTTGACGTCCACACATGGGGTATTTCCATACTCAGAAGAAATGGGGTTACAAATTTTGGGGGTCATTTTCTCCTATTACCCCTTTGGGGAAAACCCAGCATTTTAGTGAAATTTTTTTTTTTTTTCATTGACACATCCAACTTTAACAAAAAGTCGTGAAATACCTGTGAGGTGTTAAGGCTCACTGAACCCTTTGTTACATTCCATGAGGGGTTTAGTTTCCAAAATAGAATGTCATTTGGCTATTTTTGCTGTCCTGGCACCATAGGGGCTTCCTAAATGCGATATGCCCCCCAAAAACCATTTCAGCAAAATTTGCTTTCCAAAAGCCAAATGTGACTCTCTCTCTTCTGAGCATTGTAGTTCTCCCGCAGAGCATTTTACGTCCTAACATGGAGTATTTCCATACTCAGAAGAGATGGGATTACAAATTTTGGGGGGCATTTTCTCCCATTACCCTTTATAAAAATGGTAAGTTTGGGGGGGGGGGGGGGAAACTGCACTTTAGTGAAATTTTTTTTTTGTTAATTTACACATCTGACTTAAACGAAAAGTCGTCAAACACCTGTGGGGTGTTAAGGCTCAGTGGACCCCTTGTTACATTCCTTGAGGGGTTTAGTTTCCAAAATGGTATGCCATGTGGGGGGTTTTGTGCTGTTCTGGCACCATAGGGGCTTCCTAAATGTGACATGCACTCCAAAAACCATTTAAAAAAAACTCACTCTCCAAAATCCCACTGTCACTCATTCCCTTCTGAGCCCTCTACTGTGCCCGCTGAACACTTGACATACACATATGAGGTATTTACTTACTCGAGAGAAATTGGGTTACAAATTTTGAGAGGATTTTTCTCCTTTTATCCCTTGTAAAAATTCTAAAACTGGGTCAGCAAGAACATGCGAGTGTAAAAAATGAAGATTTTGAATTTCCTCCTTCAATTTGCTGCTATTCCTGTGAAACACCTAAAGGGTTAACACACTTACTGAATATCATTTTGAATACTTTGAGGGGTGCAGTTTTTATAATGGGGTCATTTGTGGGGTATTTCTAATAAGAAAGCCCTTCAAATCCACTTCAAACCTGAACTGGTCCATGAAAAATTCAGATTTTGAAAATTTTTAGAAAAATTTGAAAATTGCTGCTGAACTTTGAAGCCCTCTGATGTCTTCCAAAAGTAAAAACATGGCAACTTTATGATGCAAACATAAAGTAGACATATTGTATTTGTGAATCAATATATAATTTATTTGGAATGTCCATTTTCCTTACAAGCAGAAAGTTTCAAAGTTAGAAAAATGCCAAATTTTCTAAATTTTCATGACATTTTGAGATTTTTCATCAAGAAAGGATGCAAGTAATGATGGAAATTTACCACTATGTTAAAGTAGAATACGTTATGGAAAAATTATCTTGGAATCAGAATAAAAGGTAAAAGCATCTCAGAGTTATTAATGCTTAAAGTGACAGTGGTCAGATGTGCAAAAAACGCTCTGGTCCTAGAGTGAAAAATGGCCTGGTCCTTAATGGGTTAACACTATTCTATGATTTTATTTCATTGAGAAAAATTATTTTGTGCTTCTTTTGTTAGTCATTTTGTTATTCAGTGTATTGTTATGGACCCTATAAATTAATCATTAAAGTAATTAAATTTTTCCCCTGTTCCTAGTGCCTTGGCCATCATTTTTTCTACTTTCTTTTATTCTGCCTTAGGAAATAATTAAAAGTTTGCTCTGTTTTAAGTTTCAATGCCTGATTCTGTGATTTTTCCTATATATTGCAGTTACTGCAGAAAGGCCCTTATGTGTTTTCCCTGCAGGCAACACTACAAGTGATAGATATTGTGCATCAGAAGGTGTGTCTTTTTTATATCTTTGTCATTATTTCCCTGAGTTAAAAACTGGGGCATACAATAAGATAGAAGAGCAAGCACTGGAGATAATGTTATATCATGAATTTTAGAAATGCCTGATGTGATCACATTACTAAACCATTTTGAATCTCAGTGGGGATGAACACTAAGATTCTATTTTTATTTGTAGCTAATTATTGCTTTGCATAAAATGTGTAAAACTTTACTTTTCTATGAAAAAATAAATGAATTGATATTTCTCTTTGAAAAATCATAAAACTATGTCACAGTTTTATTATCTATGTGACCTTGTGAGGTGAGGGTAAAGTGATTCTATCTGTATATATTCACAAGTGATTATAATTAGTGTAAAGCAATTTGTTCAGCACAAATATGAACCTCAGATGGTTTATGCATCACCCAGCTTAGTTTAATATATTCCCCTGGCCAGCCACCTATTCCAGGGAATCTTTCCCCCACACTACACAGTAAGCCAATACTGCTGTACACAGTGCTGGCTTGCTGCCAACTGTTGACTGCTATTGGTTCTCCCAGACAGAAGCAGAACATTTTTCCTGGCTGTGCTTCAGAAACTTTCTGTTTCTGACAAACACACTTTTTAGTTAAATAAAAGGGTTAATGAGGGGCCTCAGGTTCTTTTTTTATTTCAATAAAGTTTTTTTTACCTTAATGTGTGTACGGTATGTCTTTTTTACTTGCTTTTTTGTCTTAGTAGTAGAAACCATCTGATTGATGGCATCCATTGTTAAATTTGGACTTAGCATCAAGCACCTAAGGCTATCCCACTCCTATTATTAACCCAATTCCCACTGGCACCAGGGATTCTAGGAAGAGCCAAGTTTTGGTAGACCTGGAGCATCAAAATATGACATTTCATGACTAAACGGTAGTAGGATAGTATTAACTAGCAAAAAAAATAAAAATAGTACTTGATAACACCAAACATCTGATGTTTAGATTTGTACCTGGACGCTTTTTTTAAATTATTTGTTTATTTGGTCCCCCCAAATTTCCATAACCAGCCAGGTACAAAACCAAAGAGCGGCAGCTTTGTGTTACGAGGCAGACAAGGGCCATTTATTTTGGCTGCTGTCATCTAATAATACCAACCTGCTACCAGTTGGGCCTGCTGGTAACTCACTCGTTCAGGTACCCCTGGTGGTCCTATAAGACAGGAAAGACAAGAAAAAAAACAGCTTTTGGAAGATTCTAACTCCCATAATGCCTGAGGCAATACAGGCATGAGGAGAGTTGTAGTATTTGCACTAGCTAGAACCAGAGGCTCTCCAGGAATTGCAAAACTACAACTCTCATCATTGCTAGAGATACTAATAATAAAAATAAATAAATAAACAAGAGCCATACTTACCTTTACTCTCTTCAGTGTCTTCTTTGCCTACTGTCACCCCCTGGTAGAAGCAGAAACCTTCTAGTGCAGAGCCAAAAAATCTTTCTGCTTTTGACTGGGACACCCCAAAAGAATCAGCAATTGGCAGAAAGCCACTGCTTGCTGTGTACAACAGTGTCAGTTTGCTGTGTAGTGCAGGGGATAGATTCAGGCTAGGAAATATGTTTAAAGTTATATAAATCCAATAAAAACACGGCAGCAAAGGACAATGAAAGCTGGTTTGCATAGATAACCAAACAACAAAATAAAGGCACCAACCAGTAAAAATAATGTATGAAAAATTTAATAAAATGTTATTAGTTTACATAAACCACATTAAAAAGCATGAAGAGAATATCAGGGTGATGGGAAATAAACCATGGGCATATAGGTATATTAGATGCATCTCAAATAATTATGTTGATGTACATAAATACTGCAACTAAAATGGCAAGATGGAAATTTCTCAAATACGGATACAGTAGTAACAAAAAATACCTACATAAGTACAATTAACAAACTCAAGGAATTAAAAGGAAGGGTAGGTTAAAAAAGATACATGCCATGTACAATGTCTGAGATCCACCACATACATTCCCTAACATATGTTTTTCTCTCATAAGGGTTCATCAGGGAGCACCCCCTGAGGAAGCCTTTTGAGCATGTTTTTCTATAGCTGCATTTTTAGATACTGCTTTTTTGTTTATTATTAAAAAATAAATAAGAATGTCCCAAAACCATTTTTTAAAGAACGAGTATGAGTACCAATACCTTTTTTTAAGTACTCACTGATACCAATTACTAATACTTTTTTAAAATGTCATGTGTATTTTAGTGGGGCAATAATTTTTTCCGAGTTCACAATAGGGTCAATTTGATATGCTAACTTTATTCTATGGGTCAGAATGAATACCAAACTTGGAAACTTGAAAAAATAGAAAACTTGAAAAAGAAAAAAAAAGTTTGTTCAATGCTATGTTTAGACCTCTATAACTTTTTTTATTTTTCCCTCAACGGAGCTGTGTTAGTTTTTTTTTCTTTTTGCGACATGAGCTGTAGTTTTTAATGGTTCCACATTTGCACATAAGTAACTTTTTGATCACTTGTTGTTATGATTTTTCTTGGATGCGATGTGACCAAAAATCTTTGGATATAAGCCATTCACCATACAGAATCAGTAACTTTTCAACTTTTTTATTTTATAGTTCAGACAATTACGCACAAATACTTTCTTCTTACAAAGTTTTTTTTTTTTTTAAATGGGAAAAGGGAGGCGATTAAACATTTTTTAAACCTTTTTTAAAAAGGCAATTTAAGTTTTTAAAAACATTTTTTAATTATTTTTTTATTATACTATTGCATTACACTGATCTATGTTCTCGGTGCTCAACTGCTAAGGGTTGCCTAAGGTAGCCCTTAGCAATCACCGATTCACTGAACATAAGGAAGGACGAGTACCCGTTCTTCCACAGCAACCCATTTGGAGAGCTGCTTATGGGACTACTAGACACCAGGGATTACTGGCATCTGATGTTTAAATGATGTGATCACTATTAATTATGGCATTAAACAATTTAAATGACGGACATCAGATCTAGGTACGATGTCCTTCATTACTGGCAGATGTCAACTGCTGTTAGCAGCTGGCATCTGCCACGATATATTTCTTTTATCCGACCCATGAAGTACTGGTACATCATGGGTGAGGAAGGGGTTAATCTGCAAGGAGAGTGCGGCAGGTGCACTGCACCTCTGTGATACCCATCGTACATAAAGAGAGTTATATCTCCATGTACAGGACGTAAATGTACATCCTGGTGCATTAATTACCTAGGGCACCAGGACATACATTTACATTCAATGTCGTTAAGGGGTAAATTAATCTACCATAAAGTAAATACTATGGTATTCCATTTGGAAAGCTGGATCCTTCTATGTTGCATTCTGTTTTAAAGGTGCATTTCAAAATCTTAAATTTGGGACCAGCATTTTATTTAAAAGGTAGCCAATCACACAGAATTGTTTCTCTGTCACTTAAAACAAATCAAACAACTATGCTCAGATTTGTTCTTTTTAAACTGTGATAGAATTCTTCAAGTTACAATAGAAATTAATTGCTAGTTGAAAATAAAAATACTCTGTATGATTTTGCACAGAGTGTATGCATGAAACAATTATTTCCTCCTAGGGCAAGGAGATTGATGCAATAAAGCAGTGATTGCTTATATGATGCAAGAATTATTTCAACATCATTCTACCAAAGCTTGTTCTGACTGTTTATTGCAATGCATTGCTAGTTTTAGTGGCTTTTTATAATTTGTCTATGCATGATTAAAAAAGTTGTCCTTTTTTATTTTTATATGTAAGGGCAGAATTAAATGTAAGGTCACATGTTTTCAACTTCTCATTTCTCTTCTAATATTTAAAAAGACAATAATCAGGATTAATTGAAAGCCATTGTTGTCATTATAGCTTGCTCACCCCAAGCATTCCTGCTTGCTTGCCAACAAATGAATGAATTTCCTCCTAATATATGGCATATTTCCAAAACTCAGAATCAGTCAGATTCATTTAAATCTATATAAATTTTAATAAAAAGTATAATCAGCTGGCTATTACAAAAATTCTTAAAATTATAAGCACCCCTAGTCTCCCTCTACCCTTACCCTTTATGTCTAGATGGGAGACAGACGTTGACATGCAGTTCTTTCCCACTGAGGTTAAAACTATTTGTACTATTTGCTATATAAGTATCGAGATGTTTCCAAATTCAATGTGTTAATCAAAGGGGATCCCATATGAGTCCCAGGGCAATACTAATATTACCAATATCCCTTTGGGGTAACCCCTTCAGGGACAATAAATCCTTCCACTTTTGGGCTCATTAAAATATAACTTTTATTGTGCCAGATACATTTTTTTTATCAAAATATCAGTTGATTAATTGTCGATTGATTTGATCCACTGACTAAATAGTTTACCATAGCTACCATATCCCCACCCTTTATTTTTCTTTCTGTTAGATGCCATTATCTTTTCTATGATGTCTACCTTTGTTTTGAGGTCAATTTTCTTATGTTCTTTGTTGTTTTCAAATCTTGCTGTTTCCATGTTATTTGTACTTTATGGCCACCTTACAAGACATAATGTCTGAGATAACCAGATATGAAGCTGTCCTGTACTTAATTTGTCTCTGTGATTTTGAGCAGAAATTTTCAATAAAATATATTTGGAAAAAAATCTTGATCCAGCCCCCCCCCCCCCCACCACCAAATTGTTGAGGGAATGCCTGTTCATTTTCTTTTGAACAAGTTTTATTTGAGATGCCTGATAGTTTGGTTTATTGTCTAACAATCTCCATATATGGGGTTCACTACCATATACTTATAGTCTACCACCTGTTGTGTTTTCCCCCTTATTTTTTCCTTTTTTGTACCCCCATTATTTTATTTAAAAAATATCCTTTCCTGTACCCCCATTATGTTATTTTACCCCTTAAGGACCAAGCCCATTTTCACCTTACGGACCAGAGCGTTTTTTGCACATCTGACCACTGTCACTTTAAAGGGGTACTCCCGTGGAAAACTTTTTTTTTTTTTAATCAACTGGTGCCAGAAAGTTAAACAGATTTATAAATTACTTAATCCTTCCAGCACTTATTAGCTGCTGAATGCTACGGAGAAAATGTTTTTTTTTGGAACACAGAGCTCTCTGCCGACATCATGACAGCAGTGGTCTTTGCTGACACCTCTGTCCATTTTAAGAACTGTCCAGAGTAGGAGAAAATGCCCATTGCAAACATATGCTGCTCTGGTCAGTTCCTAAAATGGACAGAGATGTCAGCAGAGAGCACTGTGGACATGATGTCAGCAGAGAGCTCTGTGTCCCAAAAAGAAAACCATTTCCTCTGTAGTATACAGACCCTAAGAAGTACTGGAAAGATTAAGATTTTTTTTTTAATAGAAGTACTTTACAAAGCTGATAGAAATGGGATATTAGTCCTCAGCTCAATATCAAAAAGATTAATGGTGGATGTCTGGTATCAATAATAGAGAAAACGAAATTGGTATATAAATGATATTTAAGAGATATTAAATAGTGCGTTCCCGCAGGGCCCTACGGTGGCGCACAATTGGTTAAAAGGTAATAAATATAAAAAATGCAACAAGTTATTACACTACAGAGCGAATGATACTATTAATAACAAATGTATCTATTATGGCTGCCAGCCATATAATGATACACTGGGTGATAATGTAACATACAGTGTTACGCTGATCAGGATGTTAGTAAATTCAGTGTGCACAAAAATAAATAAAAATGAAAAATAAAAATAAAAATGTTCCTCCTGGAAAGGAAATAGCTTAGTAGAAAAAATAAGAATAAAAAAAAAAAAAAAAAAATAAGAATAAAAAAATATAAAAATAAAAATATAAAAAGTACAAAATGTCCTGTAAATAATAAAGGTGACAGTCCTATAGGTGGTGGAGTTGTGTCCTGTAGAATAAATCCTATGATTGTCCAGAGACAATGTCCTGTGATAAAATCATGTGCTGTAAATGATTATAACATAAATCAATTTGTTTAGTGGGTATTAAAGCTGGATCGCTGTTACCGGTTTCTCCACCCCACAGCCAAATGGCCTGCAAATGAAAATATAATCACTGGCACGATTGTGCCACTCACCGCACCGCTGGTGGACAGATGGACGATGGACAGATGTGCTCTAGCCGGGGCGGCGTGATGGTCACAGGATATACAGCCGCTCTCACCGGCGAGCTGTCCCTTGGCGTCAGGTATACTCTAGCCGGGGCGGAGTGTTGATCGCAGAGTATCCAGCCGCTCTCACCGGTGAGTTGTCTCTTGGCGTCTGACTTAGCAGGTCAGCTGATGGCAGGTCAGCTGACCTTGTGCGGGAAGTTAGTTGATACTGGGTTACGTTGAATATCAATGATGCATGCAGAGAGAAATATTATTCCAATGATGGAGGGCTCTGCACCGGTTCAGCAGATGGATTTGAATACAGGACCATGTAGTGAATGGATGATAAGTAGGATCTCTTCAGAGAGGAACTGTCCGATCAGTGCTTTTATAACCGCAGCTGTAGTGTGAACTAGACCAATATAAAAGGCTCAATCACAGTCACCAAACGCGTTTCAGGGTTCAAAGCAGATTAGTAGTGCCCCTTCCTCAGTGGTGTTTACTGCCCAATAATCTGAATACTATGAATAGTCCCGGGCCCTATCTTATATGAATGATAGCCTTATGCTTATACCATGCATGTTTAAACTCCTTCACTGTATATGCTCTCCTCCTTTACCATGTTGATTTCCTTTATGTATTTAAAAGTCTCTATCATATCCCCTTGAAATATGACAGGGCTCTGAAGTGAGAGAGCGCCATGCGTATTTGAGGCCTAAATAAGGAATTTGCAATAGGGGCGGACCCAGTTACCTACAGTAAAACCCTACAGCAGTGTTTCCCAAATAGGGTGCCTCCAGCTTTTGCAACAGCTGGAGGCTCCGTTTAGGAAACACTGCCGTATGAGACGTTTTTCCTTTTTATTGGAGGGGGGGGGACGTGTAAGGGGGTGTATATGTAGTGTTTTACCTTTTATTATTTGTTAGTGTAGTGTAGTGTTTTTACAGTACATTCACACAGGCAGGGGTTCACAGTAAGTTTTCCGCTGGGAGTTTGAGCTGCGGCCACAAATTGGCCGCAGCTCAAACTTGTAGAAGGAAAGCCACTGTAAACCCGCTTGTGGGAATGTATCCTGTACAACAGCTGTAGGCACACGGACCACTGTTCCAAAAACCTGTCAGACACCTACACCCCGAGGGAATGTGGTTTCCAAAATGAGGTCACATGTGGGGTGGATCCATTGTTCTGGCACTATGGGGGCTTTGTAAACACAAGTGGCCTTCGATTCCAGACAAATTTTCTCTTCAAAAGCCCAATGGCGCTCCTTCTCTTCTGAGCATTGAAGTGCGCCAGGAGAGCACTTTACATCCACATATGGGGTATGTTCTTACTCAGAAGAAATGGGGTTACAAATTTTGGGGGGCTTTTTTCCTATTTTTCCTTGTGAAAATGAAAAATTTAGGGTAACCCCAGCATTTTAGTTGAAAAAGTTTCTTTTTCATTTTCCCATCCAACTTTAATGAAAATTCTTCAAACACCTGAGGGGTGTTAAGGCTCACTATACCCATTGGCACATTCCGTGAGGGGTGTAGTTTCCAAAATGGGGTCACATGTGGGTATTTATGTAAAATCAGCCCCCTTGTGCAAATCACCAATTTTGGCCTCAAATGTACATAGTGCGCTCTCACTCCTGAGCCTTGCTGTGCGCCCTCTGAGCATTTTACGCCCACATATGGGGTATTTTCGTAAATTGCGTTACAATTTTTGGGGTCTTTTTTTTCCTTTTACCGCTTGTGAAAATAAAAAGTATGGGACAACACCAGCATGATAGTGTAAAATTATTTTGTACACTAACAGGCTGGTGTAGCCCCCAACTTTTCCTTTTCATAAGGGTTAAATGGAGAAAAAGCCCCTTAAAATTTGTAGTGCAATTTCTCCCCAGTACGGAAATACCCCATATGTGGCCCTAAGCTGTTGCCTTGAAATACGACAGGGCTCCAAAGTGAGAGCGCCATGCACATTTGAGTACTAAATTAGGGATTGCATAGGGGTAGACATAGGGGTATTCTATGCCAGTGATTCTCAAACAGGGTGCCTCCAACTGTTGCAAAATTCCCAGCATGCCCGGACAGTTAGTGGCTGTCCGGAAATGCTCGGAGTTGTTGTTTTGCAAGAGCTGGAGGCTCCATTTTGGAAACACTGCCGTACAATCTGTTTTTCATTTTTATTGGGGGGGGGGGGGGGGGATAGTGTAAGGTTAGTGTTTTACCCTTTATTATGTGTTAGTGTAGTGTAGTGTTTTTAGGGTAAATTTGCACTGGTGGTTTTACAGTGAGTTTCCTGCTAGGAGTTTGCGCTAGACATGTGCAATTCGGTTCGGCACGAATGTCTAATTTACCGAATTTTACCATTTTCGGGCATTCTGACCGATCCGAATGCACGAAAACATATGTTGAACATTTCCAAATAGCCACGATAATACGAATAGCAAAATAACGAATGCATGCGGTAAATAACGAAAGCATTAGTTATCCGTAAATGAACGTAAAGTATTCATTCTAATAACAATAATAATAAAAAGGATACAGATACGGTTTGATTTTTTGGATACATTCGGTATTCGGGTACATTCAGTAAATCTTTTTATTCTTTTTTGGACTTTCGTAGGGTACCATTAAAAAAATTATAAAAAAGGTACAGTAGTGATGGAAAAAATTGTATCTAACGAAATGTATCTTTTTTATTCTGAAATGTTTATTAATTTTTAAACAGGGATCAATTTATGTGAGCGGGTAAAGCACTAAAAATGTAGCCGACAATAATAAAAATGTATTGTGTGCGTGTTTATCACTTTTTTTTAAAACATTTTTTAGGTAGTACTACTACTCCCAGCATGGAACACACTCTTCCATGATGGGAGTAGTAGTTACCTGTACTAATTGACAGATCTCCGGGGTCCCTTGCAATCCTCTTGTATAGATGCGGCGGCTGCTCTTCTATGGTCCCCCGCACTCACGTATACATACACATATTCATATTTCCCGCAGAGCTGTGATTGGCCAGATGATTCCAGCCAATCACAGCTCTCTGTGAGAAATAGGAATATGTGTATATATACGGCCGTGCAGGGGACCATAGGAGAGCTGCCGCCGCATCCATACATTATACAGGTGCATCACAGGGGGCGTCAGGAGTGATACCCGCAGTGATCTTTCCTTTACTACAAGTACTACTACTCCCAACATGGAGCACACTCTGTAGTACCTGCATTAATAGAACGATCGCAGCGGGTGTCAGGAGGAGTGACATCCACTGGGATCTGTCCCTTACTGCAGGTACTAATACTCCCAACATGGAGCACACTCTGCTCCATGCTGGGAGCTGTAGTACCTGCATTAATAGACAGATCGCAGCGAGTGTAACTTCTGACTCCCGATGCGATCTGTCTATTAATGCAGGTACTACAGCTCCAAGCATGGAGCAGAGTGTACTCCATGTTGGGAGTAGTAGTACTTGTAGTAAAGGAAAGATCACTGCGGGTATCACTCCTGACGCCCCCTGTGATCCTCCTGTATAATGTATGGATGCAGCGGCCGCTCTCCTATGGTCCACTGCACGGCCGTATATATACACATATTCCTATTTCTCACAGAGAGCTGTGATTGGCTGGAATCATCTTGCCAATCACAGCTCTGCGGGAAATATGAATATATGTATATATACGTGAGTGCAGGGGACCATAGAAGAGCGGCTGCCGCATCTATACAAGAGGATCTCAAGGGACCCCGGAGATCTGTCAATTAGTACAGGTAACTACTACTCCCATCATGGAAGAGTGTGTTCCATGCTGGGAGTAGTAGTAATATCTAAAAAAATGTAAAAAAAAATATAAAGTGAAAAACACGCACACAATACATACATTTTTATTATTGATTATTGTCGGCTACATTTTTAGTGCTTTACCCGCTCACATAAATTAATCCCTGTTTAAAAATTAATAAACATTTCATAATAAAAAAAAGATACATTTTGTTTTTTCCATCACTACTGTATCTTTTTTATTGTAATTTTTTTATGGTACCCTACGGAATTTTAATAAAAAAGGTATCTTCATAATCCTTTAGGATCGCTAAAGTCCAAAAAAGAATAAAAAGATTTACCAAATGTACCCGAATACCAAATGTATCTGAAAAAAAAATTTAACCGAACACCCGAATACCGAATGTATCAAAAAAATCAAAACCGAAAATATTACCGAGCGGAAAATTTTTTCCAAAACAAAACGAAACGAAAATTTTTCTAGTGCACAAGTCTAGTTTGCGCTGTGGCAAAAAATTTACCGCAGATCAAACTTCAAGCAGGAAACTCACTTTAAACCCACCCATGTGACTGTACCCTGTACATTCACTTGGGGGGGGGGGGAACCTCCTGCTGTTTCAAAACTACAACTCCCAGCATGTACTGACTGACTGTGCATTCTGGGAGTTTTACTTTTGCAACAGTTGGAGGCACACTGGTTGGAAAACCTTCAGTTAGGTTCTGTTACCTAACTCAGTATTTTCCAACCAGTGTGCCTCCAGCTGTTGCAAAACTACAAATCCCAGCATGCTCAGACTGCAAACTGCTATGTGGGCATGCTATGAGTTTTAGTTTTGCAAGATCTAGAGGCCACAGTTTAAAGACCACTGCACAGTTATTTCCAAACTTTAGCCCTCCAGCTGTTGCAAAACTGCAAATCCCAGCATGCCCAAACAGCAAACAGCTGTCTTGGCATGCTGGGAGTTGTAGTTTTGCAACATCTGGAGGGCTACCGTTTAGAGCCCGCCAGCTGCCGCCGATGGGTGAGTGGACTTCGGCGTCGGTCCTCGTCGGTTACCCCGTTCTGCCCAGCCTACTGTGGGTGGGCAGAATGGGGAAACCAGAAGTTAACTCCCCGCCCCCGATCTGCTATTGGTCATCGCTTCTAGACGA
This sequence comes from Hyla sarda, assembly GCF_029499605.1. Classification (NCBI taxonomy): domain Eukaryota; kingdom Metazoa; phylum Chordata; class Amphibia; order Anura; family Hylidae; genus Hyla; species Hyla sarda. Next base: position 426,311,935 of record NC_079189.1, read on the forward strand.
TCAATAGTAGGGATAGGAGGGGTGGCACCCCTGCCACCTCAGTCCTATCCCTTCAGGGGGATCATGGGTGTTTTTACAACCCCGATCCCCCTTTTTCTCCGGGTCACCGGGTCACCGGAGACCCGTATGACCCGGAATTTCCACAAATTTGCGGCGGTCGCCGACATGGAGAGGTCTGATGACCGCCCCTGGGCATTTGCGCGGGGTGCCTGGGGTGTACAGGGATGCCCTTGGTCCTTAAGTACCAGGGTGTCAAGGTGTACCTATACGCCCTGGGTCCTTAACAGGTCAAAGGGCCTACACTTTCATTTTTAATCTTTGTTTTTTTTTGCATATCTTCCATTTTTCTCTATAGCTTTTTAATGCTTCTTCACTGCCGTCCTGTTTTAGTAGTTTAAATGCTTTATTTTTGTCATTTATTGCCCCCTTAACATTTTTATTCATCCATATTGGTTTTCTTTTATTTCTGACCCTTTTATTCACATAAGGTTTTTACATCTTGAAGTGAGAATTTAAGATATTTTTTAAAGTCTCCCATTTAGTGTACGTATTCTTAGTTTTGAGGACATTACCCTAATTTATATTGTTAAGGGCTTCTCCTAGTTGATCAAACTTTGCCTTCCTAAAGTTCATTGTTTTTATGGCCCCTCGAGAGATTCCCTTATTGAAGAACAAGTTATAATGTATTAAATTATGATCACTATTTCCTAGGTGTCCTTCTACTTGCACATTAGTTGCTCTGTCAGGTCTGCTGGTTAATATGAAGTCTAGTAGGGTGCTGCCTCTGGTCGTGCCCTGCACAGTTTGGAACAGATAATTGTCTTTAGCTATAGTCAGAAACCTGTTTCCTTTATGAGAGTCACAGGTCTCAGTCTCCCAGTTTATATCAGGATGGTTAAAGTCCCCCATTATTATCACCTCATTCTGATTTGCTGCCTTGTTTATTTGCCTCAGGCATGGTGTATTATTATTATTTATTTATTTTGGCAGTTTTCATAATTATAACTTGTTATATACAATAAAATATAATGAATTATATAAATTCAGTGTAGTTTTTTTTACTGCAAAAAAATTAAATTTGAATGCACTTTTTAAAGGGTACATGTGGTACAAAATATTAACTTACATTTTTAGTGTGTATATAAAATAAATAATATCAGTCTATATTGATTACTATTTCTTCAGTTCTTTATGGGGTCAATTTCTGTTGCCTTTGGGTATGGTGCAAATATCCATAAATACAGGAAAAATAACTAAAACACAGAAACAATCCAGACTAAATCAGTGACTTTGTTTAGCGAAAAAAATCGAGCTTGTATATGAAGGACATTACCTTAGTGTAGGGAAAAGTTATCAACAAATAGTTTGATGACTGGAAGCACTTGACCTTTGACCAAAATAAGAACAGTTCTTGCCATATGTTGCAAAAAGCAAACTTACCCATAATAATGCTTTACTGATTATATAAACAGTCTAGTTTACTTTTTCTATTGCATATAACAAGAGCTAAACTTCATGGACGAGTGCCTTGTTTATAAAAATAAGCACCTTGAGAAATTATGGAGGTAGATCTTACACATAAATAAATGTTACAGCTGACAGGGTAGCAATCCATATAGGGAAACAGTAATAAAATAAAAAATTACGCCAACACGCTTGATCATTCAAAAATATACACAAACTATATACTTATGGTATATCTAAGGAAAACAGCAATAAAACATATTTTTACATGTGGCAGATTTGATGTAGAAATGTTTGCAACTGAATAGCTATTGCAGAGATCAATGCATGGTTTGCCCAACATATATTTTACGTGAATGACCATCTACAGAAAAGAATAGGTGGGATCTGTGCACTGATGACTCGTGAAAAACATCTTGCGGAAATATGCCAGTACAGTTGTGCAAATAAACTCACAGAAGCAGTATGTGGCATCAGTATTCTAATTCAAATAAACCATTAAAATTATATATTTAATTCCAATGGACAAAATACATTGAATACAAATCAGCTAACCCCTTTCTTTTCTTTACTATCTACATATCAAATGATTTATTTCCATTATTGCTAATGAATTAATTATTATTATTTCCATTATTGTTAAGATGGGCAGTGTGAGAAGGAGGAGGAGGAGGGGGAGAAGGAGAAGAAGGAGAAGAAGAAGAAGAAGAAGGAGGAGGAGGAGGAGGAGGAGGAGGAGGAGGAGAAGGAGAAGAATCCATGTTAGTCTCTGTACATTACTGTACATTTATATAAGTAAGTGATAGAAGGGGTTAAAGGGGTATTCCAGGGAAAAACTTTTTTTTATATATATCAACTGGCTCCAGAAAGTTAAACAGAAATTGTAAATTACTTCTATTAAAAAATCTTAATCCTTTCAGTACTTATGAGCTTCTGAAGTTACGGTTGTTCTTTTCTGTCTAAATCCTCTCTGATGACAACTGTCTCGGGAAACGCCCAGTTTAGGAGCGGTTTGCTATGGGGATTTGCTTCTAAACTGGGCGTTTCCTGAGACAGGTGTCATCAGAGAGGATTTAGACCGAAAAGAACAACCTTAACTTTAGAAGCTCATAAGTACTGAAAGAATTACGATTTTTTAATAGAAGTAATTTACAAATATGTTTAACTTTCTGGAGCCAGTTGATTTATATAAAAAAAAAAAGTTTTTTCCTGCAATATCCCTTTAATATCAATGGCTCCTTTTCAGGTTTAGCCCAACATGAAAGAACCACTGTCAATAATGGAATCAAATGATTGCTCATATAAGTCCCCCAGGGAAGTGTTTCCCAGCCTTTTTTCTTTTTTCGCCTGAGTACCCCTTGGAAGCCCATTTCCAAAAACTGTACCCTTTCCCCACCTCATATTAACAACCTGTTTGTAATTAACAGTTGCTGTTATTTTAAGTTTACATACTTTTTTTTACTCCATAACCACTTCCAAGGCCCCCAACTCACAGGTGATGTCTTCTCTGATCACATTAATTTACCCATTCTTTTATTTTTACTATCCAGCCTAGACCACCATTAAGAATTCTCATGGCCAAGACTTATCTCCACAGAACTTAGCAGACAAACATTTTATGCTCCTTTCTCCAGCACAGTGCCCACCTCTTTACAAACTCCCCATGTGTATTGACCAAGATAGTGATAGCTCCCACTTTATGCCCCCATATAGTAATTAGGCCCCCTCTGTGCCCTTATATAGTTGTAGGCCCCCACACTACCCCTATTACCGGGGTCGGGTGGTACAGCGCTAATTCTGGCTTCGGTGTGGCGTCTCCTGCGTCGTTGCTATGCGCTGCGCTACGCAATGGCGCAATGGTGATGTCGCATTAAAGACGTCACTCGTCACTTCGCCTCGCAGCGCATAGCAATGACACAGGAGATGCCACACCGGAGCCAGAAGCAGCGCGGACCCACCCGACCCCGGCAACAGGTAATTATAAAACCGGGGATGGGGGAGGCAATGGGGCAGTGGAGCCGATAGCCAGGGGGAGAGAAGTTGCAGCAGCAGGGCTCCAGACCCCAGGAAATGTAGGGGAAGAGAAGCGGGCAGCGACGGTGTCTCTCCCCCTGCCTTTCCTGGGGGCTTCTGCGGGGTCAGAAAACACGGGGATGGGGGAGGCAATGGGGCAGCGGTGCCGGCAGTCTCTGGACCCCAGGATAGGCAGGGGCAGAGAATCGGGCAGCGACAGCAGGTCTCTGGACCTGCAGAAGCCGCTGCAGTTCATTAATTTAAAGCACCCGCTTTAAATCATTGAACTGCAGCGGCTTATCGGCGAATAACACGCAGATAGACTTTAGGCTAAAAAATTTAGCCTAAAAAATGCGTGTTATACGCCGATAAATATGATATTTATATATATATATATATATATATATATATACATGGAGGAGGAGGAGTGATGGTGTGGGGGTGCTTTGCTGGTGACACTGTTGGGAATTTATTCAAAATTGTAGGCATACTGAACCAGCATGGCTCCCACAGCATCTTGCAGCGGCATGCTATTTCATCTGGTTTGCGTTTAGTTGGACCGTCATTTATTTTTCAACAGGACAATGACCCCAAACACACCTCCAGGTTGTGTAAGGGCTATTTGACCAAGAAGGAGAGTGATGGGGTGCTGCGTCAGATGACCTGCTCTCCACAATCACCAGACCTGAACCCAATGAAGGCAAAAGGGCCAACAAGTGCTAAGCATCTCTGTGAACTCCTTCAAGACTGTTGGAAGACCATTTGAGGTGACTACCTCTTGAAGCTCATCAAGATAAGGCCAAGAGTGTGCAAAGCAGTAATCAAAGCAAAAGGTGGATACTTTGAAGAACCTAGAATATGACATATTTTCAGTTGTTTCCAACTTTTTTGTTATGTCTATAATTCCACATGTGTTGATTCATAGTTTTGATGCCTTCAGTGTGAATCTACAATTTTCATAGTCATGAAAATAAAGAAAACTCTGTGAATGAGAAAGTGTGTCCAAACTTTTGGTCTGTATATGGAGCTTGAAAATGGTCCTATGGTAGGACAGAAACGTTGCTGCTATGTGAGCCAATAAACCACTACTTTTTTCACGTATTTGAGGAGTGCTGCGCTTTTTCTACATTCATATATATATATATATATATATATATATATATATATATACATATAATGCAGATCATGATATTATATGTATATTTGTAAGTGTGGGTGGACCAACAGGGCTCTAAGCACTGCAGCTCTGTCATACGCTCACGGTTCACACAGCAGGATGATTGACAAGAACCCTTCACCCTGCACAGAACCCTTCTTGTCCAGTCCACACTTCCTGTATTTTGTCTCTGCACAGAGACACACAGGCAATAGCTGCTGTAGGGACAGCATCATTTTTTTACCCCAAAATATACACATTTTTTAACTAATGTATGTTACAAATATACATATAAAGATATATGTGTATGATTTAAGTATAGGCATTGTAGTCCAGAATTTTAAAAAGGCACCTTTGCCGAAACCTTGCACTTTATGGTGGACAGAAAAAAAATTACAGCTGTAAGATATTCAGGGCCTCTGCCTCTGCTGTGCCTTTTGTTTCTACATTGTTTCCATCTCTGGATTGGCACCCCAGTTGGTCACTTGCAGGGTGGGTAGATTTCAGCATTGTAATATTGTCAGAGGAGTGACGTGCCAGGATTATCATCAGTTTGATGGGCATTAATAAGAATGTGCCTGGCTTTAGTTTGTAGAAGGGGCCCAAATGATATCCAGTTTAGGGTAGATCTGTGAATTAGGACTTTTACTGCTTCTCAAAATAAAAGAGAAGCAACACTATGTTGTAATCTCTAATGTCCAAGTCATGCAATTGGTTGTTTATTAAGAATGAGAGGAGTTATTTCAGTAAACAATCTCATTCTAAAAGGAAATAATAGAAGTGAATTCCCTACTTAAAACCCTTTTTATGAGCAAGAGCAGACTGGTTCTCGCTCTGGCAGAGACACTTATTTCATTAGCCACCATGTAATATTTTATTTGCCCTGCAATGAAATGTACAGTATGACTTTACACCATTTTTTATGCCAAATGAGTAACAAGATCATTGCCAAGATGGCTCCACTCCAAAAAAAGGGGTTACTACAATAAGACAACCTTTGTAATAAGGAAAATGAGTTATTATTTAATTTGTGTCCCCGTAGATAAAATATTTCTTTATCAGTAATTTATTTATGTATTAATTTATTTATTTGCAAATTGAACCATACCCAAAACATTTTTTTTTTATTTAGGTCAGTGCCCTATGAAGATTTAATGGGCAGATTAAAAGGAACGTATAACGTAGCAAACAAAATGTCATTAAAACAAACATCTGTGCAACTGCCTTTCTATCCCGGTAAACATCACTACTAGCAAAGAGATGCTAAATAAATATAAATACATGAACAGATAGTTAGAAATAGGATGAAGCAACATAGCTGTAATGAGAAGCAGTATTGATTGTAAACCTAAGAGGCTTTATTAATCATTCATGGCCTCTATCAATCTCACCTGCTACCTTTCCCAAAGCTGCTTATTCCTGACACAGAATTAAAAGGAGAAAAACTCCTACAGAGCAATAATGATGAGATCTGTTACATAGAACACATTCTAAAATTGGTATTCCATGCAAGAAAAAAACAGGAGGGAAGGAAAGAACCCCTCAATTTATTAGAATGTCATATAATATTGTGGATATTGCTCATGTTGTAGAATATATTCATACTTTCATCCAAACATATTAGGTTCTATCCACACTGTGTTCATGGTTTCATATTCAGCATGCATGATGTACAGTATCCATGCAGGCTAAATGGTACATTATATTAGCATCCCCCACCTAAAGTACACAATTATACTGATAACTATGTTGTACAGGTCATGATAATCTTACGTGTCTTACAACATGTTGCACATATTCCATACTGTACATATACAGTATCCCAATAGGATTCCTGTTTGGCCTGTGGTTAGGTGTTGTCTAGTCAGTGCCTTGGTTGCATTTTTATAATATTTTTACAACTATTTTATATTATATATATCCTATATTATGGTGATGTGTTTTATAGTGTTCATGTTGTAGAAACTGCATGGCACAAAATATGGCCATAAGCAGTAAAGGAAAGCAGTTGGAAACCTTCTTGAGGGAAGGGAGAAGCTTGATCTAAAGTGTCTACTGAAAGGAAGAGGAAGTTAAAGGAGAAGTCTCTTCCTCAAAAACTTATCCCCTATCCAAAGGATAGGGGATAAGTTTTAGATAGCGGGGGTCCGAGTCCTGGGGCCCCCCGGGATCTCCTGTTTGGAGCTCCCCTACTCGAAGCGGAGGCCACCACGCATCTTCCATATAGTTCTATGAGAGAGTCAAAGATTGCCGAACGGCTCTAGAGGGGGCATGGCGGCCTCTGCTTCAGGAGGGGGTCGTGACACACTCCTGTGCTAGCGCATGGGGGCTCCAGACAGGAGATTGCAGGGGGGTCCAGTGCTCGGACCCCCCGCAATCTAAAACATATCTCCTATCATTTGGGTAGGGGATATGTTTTTGAGCATGATACTTTCATTCTCTTCTCTTAACTGTGCACTAGCATTCTAGTGTACAGTATAGAGAAAAGAGGAGTGCATTAGCCTCTCTTTGTGAGAGTTAATTTGATGTCCAGGACAGCTTGGAACAATAATTGAGGGGTTATCAAGGAATAAAAAAAACTGAGGTAATTTCTTACAAAGACCGCTTCCTGTCTGTCTCCAGGTTGGGTGTGGTTCTGCAGCTCAGTTCTATTGAAGTAAATGGAGCCACGTTGTAATACCCCACCCAAAGTGGAGACAGACAAAGTGTAGCCTTTGAAAGAAATTAGGTCTGTTTTTTCTTTCCTGGATAACCCCTTTAACTCTTGCTAAAACCACAGACCAGGATTCCACCTCTTCACACTGGTCCCCCATGTGAGATCAGGAAAAAGAGATGAGAAATGAGAACTTAACCCTTCGGGATACATTATACATGGGCCCTATAGCAGACATTAGGACCTCAGTGGGCATTTAGCTAAATCTAGTGCCATGTGTCTGATAAGTCATAACCCCTCAAAACCTGCAACCTGCCATTGGCAACTGCAAAACTCGTGGTTAGAATTTGCTACCTCTGTGCAACCATGAATAAGGATTCATTCAAACAGCTTTGAACACAGCAGCTTATACCTGATCCAGGAAGAAAGGCAAAATGACTTTCATCATCATCAACATTATCAAGGGCTAAAATAAAGTGGAAAAGATCCAAGAACCCAAGGATATACCAACAGTATGAGTTATCATTCTACAGCCAAAAGCCTGTCCATTCAACTGTGCTACCTTTGTGGGGGTATCTGCTTGTTTCCAATAAAGGAATTGTAAGTCTGTTTTAGTTTACTATTGTGTCTGGCTCTATCTTTTCCCCCCAAATGTCATCATCCCAGACACTACACAATGTGTGCCACAGGTTAAAATCATTACTATGCAACTACCTTAGCATTGTGTCAACCTACAGAGTGTGAGGAGCCACCTGTGGAAGCCCTTAAACCAGTATGACCTCTGATACAAGGCCTTCCTTGTATCATCTGTATTACTTTTAGGTTGATGCCATATAAAGTATTCTTAACAATAAAAGTGCTCGATTAATGCAACATGTAGTGAGTAAATTGCAGCTTTACGGCAATAAAGTGCAATACAATATGTTTAAAAATTGCTATCCAATTAATATTAACATTTGCAGTGATTGTAAGTCATCCCTACTGTGGTGTCCCCATTAGCAGGAGCAGTCAATGCACACTGTATGACTGCGCAGGTTACGCACTCCTTTATCGAGCTCTGGCACATCTGACCACTATGGCAAAACCATAGTGATCATAGTGATCAAATTTCCCCACCTTTAAGAATTTTGTTGCAAAATATTTCATGTGAAATTTTAAAGAGATCTTACCTTACATCAGGGTAAGAGATGAGCTAACTTTTGAAAAATTTGATTCGGCTGATTCGCCAAATTTTTCAAAAAGATTTGTTTCGATCTGAATTTATTTGCGGCAAATCTATATTAATAACTGCTATTTATGGCCAACAGAGAGCCTCAATAGGGGTATAGAACACTTTTCTGTGTTCTAACATGCATATAGAGTGTGCTGGGGGGTGAAATAATACTGCTATTCAGAATAACATGCAGATTACCAGCATCACTTTTAGAATCTCTGCCGCAGAGCTGCACAATGACAGAGCCTAGAGGTGGCATCAGTATGAGGAGACCATATAGTGGCTAAATGACACAGCGTGAAGGTTTTGGCAGCATGAGGAGACCATATAGTGGCTGAATGACACAGCGTGGAGGTGTTGGCAGCATGAGGAGATCATATAGTGGCTGAATGACACAGCGTGGAGGTGGAGGCAGCATGAGGAGACCCTCTAGTGGCTGAATGACACAGTGTGGGGTTTTTGGCAGCATGAGGAGACCATAAAGTGGCTGAATGACACAGTGTGGAGTTGTTGGCAGCATGAGGAGACCATATAGTGGCTGAATGACACAGCGTGGAGGTGTTGGCAGCATAAGGAGACCATATAGTGGCTGAATGACACAGCGTGGAGGTTTTGGCAGTATGAGGAGACCATATAGTGGCTGAATGACACAGCATGGAGGTGTTGGCAGCATGAGGAGAACATATAGTGGCGGAATGACACAGCCTGGAGGTTTTGGCAGCATGAGGAGACCATATAGTGGCTGAATGACACAGCGTGGAGGTGTTGGCAGGAGGAGGAGACCATATAGTGGCTGGATGAAACCGCTTGGATGAGGCTAAAGCATGAGGAGACATTATAGTGGCTAAATTACACAGCATGGAGGTGTTTGCAGAGTGAGGAGACCATATTGTGGCTGAATGACACAGCATGGAGGTGTTGGCAGCATGAGGAGACCATATAGTGGCTCAATGACACAACGTGTAGGTGGTGGCAGCATGAGGAGCCCATTTAGAGGCTGGATGACACAGCTTGGATGAGGCTGAATCATGAGGAGACCATAAAGTGGCTGAATGACACAGTGTGGAGGTGTGTGCAGCATAAGGAGACCATATAGTGGCTGAATGACACAGCGTGGAGGTGTTGGCAGCATGAGGAGACCATATAGTGGCTGAATGACACAGCGTGGAGGTGTTCGCAGCATGAGGAGAGGATAAAGTGGCTGAATGACACAGCGTGGAGGTGTTGGCAGCATGAGGAGACCATATAGTTGCTCAATGACACAGTGTGTAGGTGGCGGCACCATGAGGAGACCATATAGTGGCTGGAAGACACAGCTTGGATGAGGCTGAAGCATGAGGAGACCATACAGTAGCTGAAAGACACAGTGTGGAGGTGTTGGCGGCATGAGGAGACCATATAGTGGCTCAATGACACAGTGTGTAGGTGGCGGGAGCATGAAGAGACCATATAGTGGCTTGATGACACAGCTTTGATGAGGCTGAAGCATAAGAAGACCATAAAGTGGCAGAATGACAAAGCGTGGAGGTGTTCGCAGCATGAGGAGACCATATAGTGGCTGAATGACACAGCGTGGTGGTGTTGGCAGCATGAGGAGACCACATAGTGGCTGGATGACACAGCTTTGATGTGGCTGAAGCATGAGGAGACCATATAGTGGCTGAATGACACAGCAAGGAGGTGTTGGCAGCATGAGAAGACCATATAGTGGCTAAATGACACAGCCTGGAGTTGGCGGCAGATGAGGAGACAATAGGGCCTCACAATCTCTAATAATAAAAGATGAATTTAGAAATCTCAATTGAAGATGTATGGTACCTAGTGCTACCATAAACATTGATAGGTAATGTCCTAGGCTCAGCAGCATAACTAAATTATGTAGTTGAAATATGACACATACAGGAGCAGGCAGCAGCATGCGTACACAAGAGGGGTTCATAACCCCTAACATTAAAAGGTGAATGTTGAAATCTCTATTGAAGATGCATGTTAGCTAGTGCTACCATCCAAACATTTAAGGGCCAAGCCCAGCAGCATAACTAAACCATGAAGCTGCTGAATGACACAGACAAGAGCAGTCAGCAGCAGGATTACACAAGAGGGTTTTTATAACCTCTAATATTGAAAGATAAACTTCAATGAAGCATTTATGTAAGCTAGTGCTAACATCCAAAAATTTAAGACCCAAGCCCCGCAGCATCAGTAATCCACAAAGTTCCTGAAACACACAGTCAGGAGCAGGCATCAGCAGTACACCAGAGGGTTTCATAACATGTTACCTCATGTTATCATCAAAGAATTTAAGGCCCCATCCCAGCAGCATCACTGAGCACAGTAGTTCCTGAAACACACAGCCTGGAGCAGGCTTCACAACCCCTAACATTAAAATGTTAATGTTGAAATCTGTAGAGAAGATGTATGTTAGCTAGTGCTAACATCAAAAAAATTTATGTACAGGCCCAGCAGCATCACTAAACATATAGTTGCTGAAACACACAGCCTGGATCAGGCAGCAGCAGAAGTACACAAGGGGCCTAATAACCCCTAACATGAAAAGGTGAATATTGTAATCTGTATTGAAGATGTATATTAGCTAGTGCTAACATCCAAAAAATTTAGGCACAGGTCCAGCAGCATCAGTAAGCCAACTAGTTCCTGAAACATAGAGGGCTTCACAACCCCTAAAATTTAAAGATCAATGTTGAAATCTTTATTGAGCATGTATGTTTGCTAGTGCTACCATAGAAAAATTGTAGTTAATATCCAAGACAGTCCCGGCAGCATCAGAAAACAATATATTGGCTGAATAACACAGCCTGGAGGTGGGGAAAGCATAAGGAGCCCATATAGTGTTTGAATGGTACAGCCTGGAGGTGGCTGAAGCATGAGGAGACCATATAGTGCTGAATGGCACAGCCTGGAGTTGGCAGAAGGATAAGGAGACAAAATAGTGGCAGAATGAAACAGCCTGGAGGTGGCAGCAGCATCAGGAGTCTTGAAAGTGACCCTGTGACAGAGTGGTGCGGTGGGTGGCAATACCAGTACCCGATGATGAAGGTGGCTGGAATGTTTGTAAGTGGGAAGCAGTGCCTTAAATCTGTCTACACTATCCATATTTGTGAAGTGTTGTTGTATCACCATGGTCAATCTACTCTGATGCATCTGGCATTGGTGGGTGGAAATCCTGGCTGATCCATGCCTGATTCATCTTCACAAACGTCAGCCTCTCCACATTTTTTGTGGACAGGCAAGTTCTCCTTGGGGTGACTATGGCCCAGCCGCACTAATCACGCACTCTTATGGCACACTACTGGCCAGACAGGACAGCTTTTCCAGGGCAAACTCTGCTAGTTGCGACCATAAATCAAGTTTGGCTGCCCAGAAGTCCAGCAGTTCTTCAAGGTTTGTTGGCATGGCCATGTCAAGGTATGCCACCACCTGCTGGTTCAGGTCCTGCTCCATGTCTACCTGCTGCTGATGAGATGCTTCACTATGTGACTTCATCAGCGACTATAGACTTAGGATGCTGCTGATGGAGCTGGTACTGCTCCTGCTCCCCCCCCCTCCCCAGCAGCCATGGCAGTGGAAGGTGAGCGCAGAGGGTCCCCTGAGTCAGACCTGCGAGTGGATGGACGATGGCGCTGATAAGCATCGGCCAACTGACTACGTGGGATCTCTCTGTAGTAGGTCAGTTTGTCCACCCTATCAGTGGGTGTAAAAACGCCCCCTATTTTGTGCCGGTAGCAAGGGTCCAATAAGGTGGAGACCATGAAGTCATCCCGCTGCTGAATGTTGACAATTCGGCGGTCACTATGCAAGCATCTGAGCATGCATTGTGCCATATGTGCAAGTGACTCAGAGGGACTCCCTGCCTCCATCTCCACTGCATACTGCTGCCACGGTGTGTCTGGGTCCTCTGTCTTGCCTTCCTCAAAACCCTCTAGCTCCTCTAGTTGATCATGCTCCTTCTCTCCTGTCAGATGACTAGAAACACCGCCCATGAAACCTAAACTGTGTTCCAAAGTGCCCCTCATCCTCCTCCAGTTTAGCCCCCACAGGGCTCATGTGGTCGTGAGATGTGGGCACAATGTCGCCATTGCCCTGACCAGCCATCGTTTCCAACACTTGTTGTAGGAAATGAAGCAGTGGAATTACATCGTTCATCCCATAATCCTGGCGACTTACTAATAATGTGGCTTTCTCAAAGGGCCTGAGCAAACGGCAGGTGTCAAGTATGAGCTGCCACTGGTTCACATAGAAGTTACACAGTGGAGTACCCGTTGGATCATAAAGGAATCGGTAATGGCTTTTTCTGTTCGTACAGTCGGTCCAACAAATGGAGGGGGGAATTCCAACATGTGGCAACGTCACAAATCACACTATGTTGGGGATACCATTCTGATGCTGCAGCTGAAGGAGGGTGTGCTTTGCGGTGTACGAGTGGCTGAAGTGCATACAAAGTTTCCTTCCCATTGTTAGGATGTCTAACAAATGGAGGGAACACTCCAGGAACCGCTTAACAACCAGATTTAACATGTGTGCATGCAGGGAGCATGGCTCACCCTTCCTTGTCGCAGTGCAGACAAGATATTATTCCCGTTGTCGGTCACCATGGTTCCCATTTACAGTTTTCTTGGAGTAAGCCATACTCCGGTTTCTTTACGAATGACTTTTAGCAGTTCCTCCCCTGTGTGACTCTTTTCGCCAAGGAAAACCATGTGAATAACAGTGTGACCCCGCCATGCCCTGCACACATGGTATGCTGAAGGGCCACTGAGACTTTTCCTGGCAGTGGAGGCTGAGGACATGGTGGAGGATGGGGAGGCAGAGTCGCACACTGTCACAGGACCAACGGGCTGAGAGTGTGGAGGAGGAAGCGGTGTGACCTGTCCAAGTTGGGGTTGTGGCTGTGCAGGAACCACATTTAGCCAGTGAGCCGTAAAGGACATGTATTGTCCCTGACCATAGTTAAAGATCCAGATGCCGGCGCTGCCGTGCACTGTGGTACACACCGACAGGTTCAAGGATTGGCCCATCTTCTCTTGCACAAAATTGTGCAGGTCTGGTACTGCCTTCTTCGCAAAGAAATGACAGCTTGGGATTTTCCACCTCGGCTCGGCACAAGCCATCAATTCTCTGAAAGGTGCAGAGTCCACCACTTGAACAGGGAGGGACTGCAGCACCAGCAACTTAGACAGGAGTACATTCAACTTCTGTGCCATTGGATGAGTCTGCGCATACTGTTGTTTCTTGGACATGGCTTTGCGTAGGGATTGTTGGCGGTATGGCTGACTGAAAGTGGTAGAAGCAGGAGCATCTGGAGCAACAGAAGTAATGTATGACAAACAGCTCTCTTCAGCAGAGGTGGTGGAGCCTTGGCTGACTGAGTGAGCGGCGTACCACTGGGTGATGCAGCAGGCTGGACCACTACATCGGAGCCACGGTTCTCCCAGGCCACTTTATGGTGGTGAATCATATGTTGATGCAGAGACGTGGTGCCAACATTGGGACCCTGGCCACACTTCACCTTCTGCCGACATATCTTGCATGTGGCTATGTGAACCTCCTCCGGTTGCTTGATGAAAAACTGCCACACCGCCGAGTAGCTGATTTTCCCACCAACAGTCCGCACTAATTGACTGCTACTGACGCTGTCTCCAGGAACCCCTGTTCAGCTACCTTCCAGGAAGGTAGGCTGCAGCGAAGCAGGTGGGCTCCCCCGGACACGTTTGGCTCCAGAATTTTCTCTTCTGCCACCTCGCTGTCTGCCAACCATGCTACCGCATTGCTGGCTCAGCTGCTGCCTCACGGGCAACCTGCAACTCTTTTCTCCTGATGATGATGAATCCCCTTCTGCACCCGGCTCCCAATTGTGATCGGCTTCATCATCATCAACAAGTGTCTGCACATCACTGATGTCCTCCTCAGGTTCCTCAACAATGTCTGCTTCAGGACTCTAAACCCTGGCAACACCGCCTCCGACGTCACTCTCCTCATCCCTACTTGCCCGCCTAGCGGAGGAAGTGGCAGATGTCTCTGACACTTCTTGACTGGGCAGTAGCTACTGGCTGTCTTCTATTAGATTGTCCTCAGTGAATAGTGGAGCTGAACCCATAGCATAAGATACTTCTTTAGGAGAGGGAACAGCATAGGACAGAGGCAATGGGAGGACAGGGAATGCTCCCGGGCCATGCCAACTGAGGGTTGTGTCTGAGGAACCCACTGACTGTTGATTGGGGGTGTCAGATATCATTTGTGATGAAGTGGATGACCGTGTTAACCAATCGACGACGGCAGATGGGTTGCTGGTCGAGCCACGACCGCTAGCTGATAACGGGAGCTCAGGCCTCTCACCACGATTCCTGCTGCCACTCGCCCCTAGTCTGCTGCGACCTCTGACTGAAGGATTTAGGCCTCTGCCACTCCTCTGTGCACGTCCTGGCACTTCTCTGCCTGACATACTTAGTGCATATATGAGGGGAATACAATATGCTTCACTTCTCTTAAAACAGTATTTGTCATTTGAACAGCAGCAGGTGTGCAC
This sequence comes from Hyla sarda, assembly GCF_029499605.1. NCBI lineage: Eukaryota > Metazoa > Chordata > Amphibia > Anura > Hylidae > Hyla > Hyla sarda. Next base: position 426,326,978 of record NC_079189.1, read on the forward strand.
TTTTGGCTGTCCTTACACAGTATCTAGGCCCTTGAAAGATTAATAGGAACAAAAAAGTACACTACTACGATGTAGGTATGTGGTATGCACTGATGAGGGCAGAAACATGCTCTAGAGTACAAAACCAGCCGATGAGTATTTTTGGCTGGACTTTCACAGTATGTAGGACCTTGACAGATTAACAGTTACAAAATAGTACACTACTTTGATGTACGTATGCGGTATGCACATATGAGGGCATTAAAATCCGCTACAATGAGCCTAAAAACTCTGTAATTTTTTTTTAAAACACCAGCCGGTGATTACTTTTGTCTGTCCTTTCACAGTATGTAGGCCCTTGACAGATTAACAGATAGAAAATAGTACACTACTTAGATGTACGTATGCGGCATGCACTTATGAGGGCAGAAAAAAAATGCACTACAATGCGCCTAAAAACTGTATTCTTTTTTAAAACACCAGCCGGTGATTACTTTTGTCTGTCCTTTCCCAGTATGTAGGCACTTGACAGATTAACAGGTACAAAATAGTACACTACTTAGATGTAGGCATGTGGTATGCACTGATGAGGGCAGAAAAATGCTCTCCAGTACACTCAAAAAGTACACCACAAGCCGATGAGTACTTTTGCTTGGACTTTCACAGTATGGTCTCAGACCAAATGTTACATATAGAAGGGGACCCAATTTACGGCAAATGTTAGTCCACAGTCACTTAGAAGAAAGATCAGAGTCTAATCCAACATGGCTACCAAACCCACCAGCTGGTTCACACCCCTGCCGACATTGCTCTACCTGCAAGGTTTGCCCAAAACTAAAGAATTTTGCAATCCAACAGATCAAAGAATCTATAAGATACTGGACTTCATAAATTGTAGCAGCAAAAATGTTCTTTACATGGAAAGTTGCTCATGTCCAAAATTATATGTCAGCAAAACAACACAAGAATTAAGACGATAAATCGGGAAACATCTGAGTACCATACGGACCAATAATAATACTCCACTGGCCAAACATATTAGACTTATACATAACCAGATGGACCAACTCAAATTCTGGGGATTGTGGCAAATTAGAATGGGGACAAGAAAAGGAGATGTAAAAAACATTCTATTGAAAGAGGAGGCCAAGTGGATCTATCGCCTCCAAATCAGAAGTCCATGTGGACTAAATGAAGGCTTTTTGTTTACTGCATTCTTGGACTAAATACTAACAATACACCTACAAGGCTAATTCTGCTATTTGGGAACAAAATTTCTATTGGTATACACCGGGGAATCCATCAGTCCTTATATATTTCATATGCTTTGTTATCACAACATAATAATAGACTCCAATACTGGTCCTTTCTTTAAAACATTGAATAAGATAATAGACTACCAGTTTTTCCTGATACAAATAAAATACATTGACGTCCAATATAGTAAATTTGATAGTATATTCACATATGTATCACATCAATATTGTTTATAACATTGCCTACTTACTTGACTGCAAATGATGGTATTTCGGACACGGAATTTGTATAGATGGAAATGATGGGAGCCGAGGTCATGGCGGACTCAGGACACAGGACTGTAGTCCGACTGGAAAACAGAAAAATAAAAGACAATATTGCAGGAAGGCTATTTCCAATACTAGGGCAAGAAGAAGATAACACTCATGTTGTTCAATATTCAGACCACATAATACAGCACTACTACAAAATACAAAAAATATAATCTACATACGTTAATACAATATGAAGACAATATTAAATATCACTATGCTACTTACCTGAATATAACTGGAACCATGGTATCTTTATAAATAATATAAAACACAAAAATATAAATTAAATCACTTAGCATGATCAATCTCAACATAATTATTAGAACAACACAGACTGTTACAACAATAGTGGTATCCCTTTACATGTGAAGAGCATAAGTTGGTAAACATATGGGTCTAATTTATGTAAATAAATATAGCTACTGCCTGTTGAGATATGGAAGGGGATACAGTCCTATAGTCTCTCAACCCTATGCATTTTTAACCCCATGCATCCATAAAATACATTCTCTAACAATCACAGTATTCATAATTCATTATTAATTGGAAGTGCCCCCCCTTTTTTTTTTACAAAATAAAAAATCCTTATATTTTTTCTTCCTAATGCTAAATTCCATATTTTTATCACCACAGCATCTCCTTTAATGCATCTCCTATGCAGGCAAAAATAATGAACAATGAGCATCAATGGGCTGGATCTGTGTGCAATCAACACAGTATCCGGAATATTCAGAATAACACGGGAGTCGGGAGTCATGCGCGTACCTGCGCAGGTGACAAGCTCAACAGAGTAACAATAAAAGTCCGGGCGCACTTCAGTATATGCACGGTAGAAATACATGGTATTACTCTCTAAGTTTTAACACACGCACAGAACATGCACGGAAGACATACAGGGCATTATTCTCTAAGTTTTCGCACATGTGCGATGCACAGAATAAACGTCCTATGATTCAATACGTAGGCAGCGCACGTAAGTGGCTGCTATTGGTCATCAGCAGCCAACCTCCATACGGCAAGACGAGATTGGACCAGAATGATGCGCAAATGGTGCGCTCACTAAAATGTCACTAACAGAGTATTTATAAGGACAGGATCCCGGAATTGCGGCCATTAGCAGGACTCCCTTGACAAAGTCAATGTGGGCTGACGAAACGTTGAGGAGGGGGTGGTTAGCACTTTATCTTAATAACGACCACCAATGCATAAAAACTCTGCAATTTTTTTTAAAACACCAGCTGGTGATTACTTTTGTCTGTCCTTTCACAGTATGTAGGCCCTTGACAGATTAACAGGTACAAAATAGTACACTACTTAGATGTATGTATGTGGCATGCATTGATGAGAGCAGAAAAATGCACTACAATATGCCTAAAAACTCTGCATTTCTGTAATACACCAGCCGGTGAGTACTTTTGCTTGGACTTTCACAGTATGTAGGCCCTTGTAAGATTAACAGGTACAAAATGGTACACTACTTAGATGTACGTATGCGGCATACACTGATGAGAGCAGATAATTGCACTACAATACGCCTAAACACTCTGTATTTTTGTAAAAAAAAAAACAGCTGGTGAGTACTTTTGTCTGTCCTTTCACAGTATGTAGGCCCTTGACAGATTAACAGGTACAAAATAGTACACTACTTAGATGTACGTATGTGGTATGCACTGATGAGGGCAGAAAAATGCACCACAATGAGCTTAAAAACACTGTAATTTTTTTTTTTTTAAACACCAGCCGGTGATTACTTTTTGGCTGTCCTTTCATAGTATGTAGGCCCTTGACAGATTAACAGGTACAAAATAGGACACTACTTAGATGTACGTATGTGTTATGCACTGATGAGGGCAGAAAAATGCACCACAATGAGCCTAAAAACACTGTAATTTTTTTTTTCTTTTTAAACACCAGCCGGTGATTACTTTTTGGCTGTCCTTTCATAGTATGTAGGCCCTTGACAGATTAACAGGTACAATATAGTACACTACTTAGATGTATGTATGTGGTATGCACTGATGAGGGCAAAAAAATGCGCTACAATGCACCTAAAAACTCTGTATTCTATTTTAAAACACCAGCCAGTGATTACTTTTGGTTGTCCTTTCACAGTATGTAGGCCCTTGACAGATTAACAGGTACAAAATAGTACACTACTTAGTTGTACATGTGTGGTATGCACTTATGAGGGCAGAAAAAATTTACTACAATGCGCCTAAAAACTCTCTATTTTTTTTTTTTTAAACACCAGCCAGTGATTACTTTTGTCTGTCCTTTCACAGTATGTAGGCCCTTGACAGATTAACAGATACAAAAAAAGTGCACTACTTAGATGTAAGTATGTGGTATGCACGTATGAGGGCAAAAAAATGAGTTACAGTACACTTGGAAAACGTATTTTCGTAAAACACCAGCAGGTGATTACTTTGGCCTGGACTTTCCCTGTATCTAGACTTGTTACAGATTTACAGCTACAAAATAGTACACTGCTTTGATGTAGGTATGTGGTATGCACATATGAGGGCAGACAAATGCACAAAAACTTATTTTTGCACAACAGCAACATTACACAACAGTGCAGCACCACAAAAAAAATGTGTATTAAACCAAAAATTGCACTCTGTCACAGGGTATTAAGAATGGTGTGAACTGCTGATTATTATACTGTCTACAGACTAGTATAAGCAGCAGATGATTTCTTGTGGAAAAAATACACAGAATTGCACTGAAAAATCATTCCTGCCTCCTGTGATAAGGTTTATGAAGTTCAGGCCGCTTGTTGAAATGTATGAGGCAATGAAAAGTTATCTGCCCCTCTCTGATAAAATGCTGAAAAAAGTGACTGGGAGCCAAAGTCAACTGGTGCCAGAAAGTTAAACAGATTTGTAAATGACTTCTATTAAAAAATGTTTAATCTTTCCAGTACTTTTTAGGGTCGGTATACTACAGAGGAAATTTTTTTCTTTTTGGAACACAGAGCTCTCTGCTGACATCATGACCACAGTGCTCTCTGCTGACATTTCTGTCCATTTTAGGAACTGTCCAGAGCAGCATATGTTTGCTATGGGGATTTTCTCTGGACAGTTCCTAAAATGGAGATGTCAGCAGAGAGCACTGTGGTCGAAAAAGAAAACCATTTCCTCTGTATTATACAGACCCTAAAAAGTACTGGAAGGATTAAGATTTTTTAATAGAAGTAATTTACAAATCTGTTTAACTTTCTGGCACCAGTTGATTAAAAAAAAAATGTTTTCCACGGGAGTACCCCTTTAATGGTTGGCGTAAAAATCATTTTCAGTGAGAACAAGCAAAGCACTAGCAGTGCTAGCAGTTGGAAGTGGAACGCTGCAATATGATCAATTCAGCGTGTCTTTGTACCACACAGAGACACACAGCTGCCCTCTCTCTGCAGTGTATGGCATGAAATGAGCAGCCTAGAACGCTGTAAAATGGAGTTTAATGAAGCAATTTGCGCAATAGAATAGTGGCGATATTCACATTCGTTGCGAATGAAATATTTCTTGAAATTCATAACGAATTCGGGTTTATCTGCTTCGATTAGCTCATTTCGGGTTTATCTGCTTTGATTAGCTCATCTCTAATCAGGGTATTTTAGAGACATTTTTATGGTGTTCATTATTAGCATACAGAGAATAAAGGCGCTACAGAGTTTCACAGCAACAAGCTCTCATTTTCTGCATGCATTTATAATTTTATTGGAAAAAATTAACATGATTTAAGAGATTAACTTCACAGTGATGATTAAATTGTATGCATTTCCTTGCTCATTGGAGATAAAGACCAGGGCTTCAATTACATAGTTACATAGTTAGTACGGTCGAAAAAAGACATATGTCCATCAAGTTCAACCAGGGAATTAAGGGGTAGGGGTGTGGCGCGATATTGGGGAAGGGATGGGATTTTATATTTCTTCATAAGCATTAATGTTATTTTGTTCCATAAATGTATCTAATCCTGTTTTAAAGCTGTTAATTGTTCCTACTGTGACCAGTTCCTGAGGTAGACCGTTCCATAAATTCACAGTCCTCACGGTAAAGAAGGCGTGTCGCCCCTTGAGACTAAACTTTTTCTTCTCCAGACGGAGGGAGTGTCCCCTCGTCCTTTGGGGGGGTTTAACCTGGAACAGTTTTTCTCCATATTTTTTGTATGGGCCATTAATATACTTATATACGTTTATCATATCCCCCCTTAAACGTCTCTTCTCAAGACTAAACAATTGTAACTCCTTTAATCGCTCCTCATAGCTAAGATGTTCCATGCCCCATATTAGTTTAGTCGCGCGTCTCTGCACCCTTTCCAACTCCGCAGTGTCCCTTTTATGGACAGGTGCCCAAAACTGAACAGCATATTCCAGGTGAGGCTGTACCAATGCTTTATAAAGGGGGAGTATTATGTCCCTGTCCCTTGAGTCCATGCCTCTTTTTATACATGACAATATCCTGCCGGCTTTGGAAGCAGCAGCCTGACATTGCATGCTATTCTGTAGTCTGTGATCTACAAGTACACCCAGATCCTTCTCTACCAGTGACTCTGCCAGTTTAATCCCCCCTAAGACATACGATGCATGCAGGTTATTAGTACCCAGATGCATAACTTTACATTTATCCACATTGAACCTCATTTGCCAAGTGGAGGCCCAGACACTTAGTCTATCCAAGTCATCCTGTAACTTATGCACATCCTCTATAGACTGTACCGTGCTACAAAGCTTGGTGTCATCTGCAAAGATAGAAACAGAGCTGTTAATACCATCCTCTATATCATTGATAAATAAATTAAACAACAGCGGGCCCAGTACTGAACCTTGGGGTACACCACTAATTACCGGGGACCAATCAGAGTACGAATCATTGACCACCACTCTCTGGGTACGATCCATGAGCCAGTGTTCAATCCAGTTACAAACTAAAGTTTCCAAGCCCAAGGACCTTAACTTACCTGTCAAACGTCTGTGAGGGACAGTATCAAATGCTTTGGCAAAATCCAGAAACACTATATCCACAGCCATTCCTCTGTCAAGGCTTCTACTCACCTCTTCATAAAAGCAAATTAGATTGGTTTGACAACTTCTATCCTTAGTAAACCCATGCTGGCTATCACTTATAATACAATTATCCCCTATGTATTCCTGTATGTAATCCCTTATAAGTCCTTCAAACAATTTACCCACAATGCACGTTAAACTTACCGGTCTATAGTTTCCTGGGGAAGACCTAGAGCCCTTCTTGAAGATTGGCACCACATTCGCCTTGCGCCAGTCCCTTGGCACAATACCAGACACCATAGAATCTCTAAATATCATGAACAGGGGTACAGATATTACTGAACTTACCTCTCTAAGAACTCTTGGGTGTAGTCCATCCGGCCCTGGGGATTTGCTTACATTTATATCACTTAACTTACCTTGTACCATCTCTACATTAAGCCAGTTCAGTACATTACATGATGTGTTACCAGCACTGACCTGGCCAATGTCAGCTCCTTTTTCCCTAGTATATACAGAACTAAAGAACCCATTCAGTAGCTCCGCCTTCTCTTGATCGCCTGTGACAACCTCCCCATTATAATAAGCAATTAATAAGCAATTATTTGCCATGTGACAAATTTCAGCAAGCAGCTTATTAAATATATAGCCTAAAGGGGGATTTTCACAGAATATACTTGGAAACGTTTTTGTACCAAAATATTAAAATTATAAATTTTTTTATGCTTTACCACAGGTGCTACACAGTAAAACACCTTTGTACAAAATAACAGAATAAACAAAAATAAACATTGGCCCTAATTTACTAAGAGTGGAGTGGAGTTTTTTTTTTTTTCCTTGACAGGTATTTTTCCTTGGTATTTATTAATTTGGCACTTTTCCCTATGTTTTTTTTTTTCTTTTCTTTTTTTACAACTGCTCTGAGCTGTTGGGGTTTCCAGGAGCTCAAATTCACCACATTTTCTGAAGAAACATTAGTAAATATGTTGTGAATTTTTTGTGAAAAAATGAGACATGCCCCTTTTCGGCGACCATGCCCCCAGCAGCCACACACCCTTTTCAGGTTTTATAAGTAAAATGGAGAGTGGGTTGGGTTTTTTGATTTTTTTGTTTTTATTTGGTTGCACTGAGCCACATTTTGGAACAAAATCTGACAAAACAGGTCGTGCTTACAATAGTACATCAGAGCCATGTTGTACATTGATTTGAGGAGTTGGAAATTTTAACAGCAATGCTCTACATGATGCATCCTAATTTAGGAGATGGTATCTTCTGTTGTACATGTAAGGTAGAAGTGTTCATGAGGAGTATGGAGTCCACTTCATATCTTTGCAGTTGCTAGTTTTTATCACAAGCTGTTAGCTTCATGACATTGAAGCTAGCTCAATAGAAACAGTTTCAAATATGCAGTTAGAAGCTGAAACCTGAGAATTTCTGTGGTCCTGCAATTTACGTTTGTAATTTGATTAGTATGTTACTGTTTAACCCCTTAAGGACTCAGGGTTTTTCCGTTTTTGCACTTTCGTTTTTTCCTCCTTACCTTTCAAAAATCATAACCCTTTCAATTTTCCACCTAAAAATCCATATTATGGCTTATTTTTTGCGTCGCCAATTCTACTTTGCAGTGACATTAGTCATTTTACCCAAAAATGCACGGCGAAACGGAAAAAAAAATCATTGTGCGACAAAATCGAAAAAAACCCGCAATTTTGTAACTTTTGGGGGCTTCCGTTTCTTTCGCTAAAAATGACACCTTATCATTATTCTGTAGGTCCATACGGTTAAAATGATACCCTACTTATATAGGTTTGATTTTGTCGCACTTCTGGAAAAAATCATAACTACATGCAGGAAAATTTATACGTTTAAAAATGTCATCTTCTGACCCCTATAACTTTTTTATTTTTCCACGTACGGGGCGGTATTAGGACTCATTTTTTCCGCCGTGATCTGAAGTTTTTATCGGTATGATTTTTGTTTTGATCAGACTTTTTGATCACTTTTTATTCATTTTTTAATGGTATAAAAAGTGACCAAAATACACTTTTTTGGACTTTGGAATTTTTTTGCGCATACGCCATTGAGCGTACGGCTTAATTAATGATATATTTTTATAGTTTGGACATTTACGCACGCGTCGATACCACATATGTTTATTTTTTATTTTTTTTACACTGTTTTATTTTTTTTATGGGAAAAGGGGGGTGATTCAAACTTTTATTAGGGAAGGGGTTAAATGACCTTTATTAACACTTTTTTTTTTTTTTTTTTTTGCAGTGTTATAGGTCCCATAGGGACCTATAACACTGCACACACTGATCTCCTATGCTGATCACTGGCGTGTATTAACACGCCTGTGATCAGCATTATCGGCGCTTGACTGCTCCTGCCTGGATCTCAGGCACGGAGCAGTCATTCGTCGATCGGACACCGGGGAGGCAGGTAAGGGCCCTCCCGGTGTCCGATCAGCTGTTCGGGACGCCGCGATTTCACCGCGGCGGTCCCGAACAGCCCGACTGAGCAGCCGGGTCACTTTCACTTTCACTTTAGAAGCGGCGGTCAGCTTTGACCGCCGCTTCTAAAGGGTTAATACCGCACATCGCCGCGATCGGCGATGTGTGGTATTAGCCGCGGGTCCCGGCCATTGATTAGTGCGATCCCGCTTCATATCGCGGGAGCCGGCGCAGGACGTAAATATATGTCCTGCGTCGTTAAGGGGTTAATGCATAATCCAACTAGACATTTACCGTCCGTTTCATAATACTTACTCTTGCTTACTGTTTTTGTTTCCTAAAATAGAAAACAGAAACATTTGGAGACATGTATGTTACTTAAATCTTATATTTTGTAGAAACCTGCAATCTTATTTATTTATGTTCTTTACAATAAAAAATATTTATACTTGAATTTCTGTGGTCCTATCAGCCATACCCCACAACAAAAACTTCGGGCACTGATGGGTTATTATGGCAACTGGAGGCCTTTTGAAGTTCACTGTGGTTGAAATCACAGGCAGGTTATATTAATACATCTGCAATTTGACAGTTCACTGCAATACTTGTATTGCAGTGAACTTTACAAGTGATCAGATAACTGCTTAGTAAAGTGGAGGTTTAAAAATAAAATAAAACGTTTTTGTAAATTTTAAAGGGGTACTCCACTGCCCCAGCGTTCGGCTGCCACAACCCTCGCAGCCCGCACACAGCGTTCAGAACAAAATGTTCCAAACGCTGGGACTTCCCTAAAATGTTCTATAATTTGTTTTGTTGTGTGTGGAAATGTTTAACCTATTAAAATATAATGCAATTTATCTCACACTGCAAACACCATCAACGAAAAAAAAAAGAACTGCTGTTAATGCCAGAATTGCTGTTTTGGTCACCTTCGATGCCAAAAATGGAATAAAAACTAATCAAGCAGGCCAGTTTACCCCATACTACTACAAATAAAAACTACAGATCATTGTAACAAATGATTCAATAACAATTCATATAAAAACCACAGTGATAAATGAACTACACATAATAGGGACTATAGTCCAGCACACTCTCATGTTTAATGTATACGCATAGCTTACATGTATAATGAGGCAATTCAAGCCTCAATAGCAATGAGAATATTTAATCCTTATAATTAATTGACGGAAATATTCCAACATCAGTACCACTGGAAAAGCCAATAATGGTATATGTTGTATAGCACTGGCCCAACAAAATTCGATCTATACTACACATAGATACCATGTGGAAGAGGTACCATCCAATAACTGCCAGTCAAAGTGCTGTCAATGGAAACTTTCAAAACAATTGCATTAGTAACCCCTTCTCCCCAGGGCTGGATTAACATATTTCCACACCTCTACTTGAAAATAGACCCCGCTGGACAAAAAAAATGGATGCTCACTATTTTTGGATTCAGGTCCTACTGGGTCCATTGGACCTAGGTGGTGCTATAAAAGGGGACGGTAATATAACTGGCAACCTAGCTATTTACCTAACTCCACAGGGTGTTTTTAGTGATATGTACATTTTCTGTATATGTGCAATCTTGTTTTTGATAAATTAATCTTTTCCCTTTTATTTTTTCTCTAGATACAGAGTTTGGACCAGACCTGCACATATTTGTACCTTTGTTTTTCTTTGAGTCTCGTTCACAGGTAGTGGGTCAAAGCCAAGCTATGAATTATATGTGAATTGTAATTTATAATGGATGTAATGTCACAATTGTTCACATTTTTCATGTAATATAGGTCCTGGTGGATATATGGTTCCATAGAGTGACTGGCTGAGCAAGTTGGACACTTCATTTATTTTTATTTTTTTATATACACCTGCTTCAAAATGACAGGAAGCCCCTCAATGACTGGTACGCCATAGCATAGCATTGATCAGTGTTTTCGGCGCTCGACTGCTCCTGCCTGAATCTCAGGCATGGAGCTTCAGCGATTGGACAACGAGGAGAAAGGTAGGGACCCTCCTTGTGTCCGTACAGCTGATCGGGACAGCACGGTTTCACCGCAGTGTTCCCAATCAGCCCGACTGAGCTGCTTTTTTTTTTTTACTTTAGACACGGCGATCATTCGGTGATCGGACACAAGGAGACCCTCCTGCTGTGTCTCAGCAGTTCGGAATGCCGCAATTTCGCCGCAGCGAAACAACTCCCTGAGCTAACCGGACAACTCCCTAAGCAGTGATTTACTTTCACTTTAGACGCGGCATTCAACTTTGAATGCTGTGTCTAAAGGGTTACTAGCGTGCAGCACCGTGATCAGTGCTGCTCGCTATTAGCCACAGGTCCCGGCCGTTGTTAGAGGCTGGGCCCGACCCGCTATGATGTAGGGCTACACCGTGGCCCCACGTTATAGAACGTGAGCGGACTCATGATGTACCGGTATGTCATGGGTCCTGTAGGGGTTAAAGGACTCGCATTTAACAGATGTGGTGCCAATGTTAAAAAAAGAAGATTCTGATTGTGTAACCATTCTGGAGTATCTTAGGGTGTATTCACACCACGTTTTTGCAATACAGTTCCCGTATACGTTTTCGATGTGAAAACCGTATGGAACCGTATTGAAAACCGTATGCATTGACTCTCCATTGAAAACCATATGCCAAAAGATGCATCCGGTTGAATCCGTTTTGCATCCTGTAAGGTTTTGTCAGTTTTTTTCCCGTACCCAAAACCGTAGCCTACCACGTTTTTTGGTCTGGGTGAAAAACTGTATTAAACCGTATACGTTTTTTTTAAAACATGGGAGTCAATGGGAACCGTACAGAATTGTATGTGCATACAGTTCCATCCGATTTTCACCATACGGTTTTTAAAAAAAAATTATGCAACTGGACATCCTTTTTTAAACCGTATATGGTTTTTAACTTGTACATGGTTAAAATTTGTACACACGTTTTGATACAGTTTAGTCCGGTTTTGAGGAATCAGATTTTCATCAAAAACCTGATACGGGAACTGTATTGCAAAAACGTGGTGTGAATGCACCTTTAAAGGGGTCATCCACCATAAGGTGATTTTAGTACGTACCTGGCAGACAGTAATGGACATGTTTAGGAAGAATTTGCGTTTGTCTTGGGGCTAAATGGCTATGTTGTGAGATTACCATAACGCTGTGGCTATCTTTTTGTGAACTCGCTATTTCCTTTTGGATTTTATTCTCTCAAACTATAAACCCCCTTTCCACCCATTAAAACATAAATAAGATGCATTCTATTCAAAAGACCAGTGTTTTCTAACCAGGGTGTCTCTAGCTGTTGCAAAAATACAATTAGTTGCATAATGATCTCTCTCCCACCCAGCGGTTGCTCCACCCATTGAAGCAGCCCATTAATTATTAGTTAATATTGGGGCAAAATCATAAAAGAATTGCAAGACCACCATCATACACAGCTACAGACACAATATTATGAACTAAACTAACTTTACAGCCCCTGTAGCATAGTCAAATAAAAAAATAATAATTCTGGAATACCCCTTTAATAATATAACCTTCTAACATGGTAGCAACATGGGAATTGGTCCTGTCAGACTAATTTACTCAGCTTCTATGAGGAGGTCAGTTGGACCGGAGTGAAGCTGTGGATGTTGTACAGTATATCTGGATTTTTCTAAGGCATTTGATACTATGCCACAGAAAAAGTTAGTACCTTACATGAGGATGCTGGAACTAGGGGAGGAGATATGTAAGTGGCTCAGTGATAGAAAGCAAAGGATGGGTATCAATGGAACTTACTCTAGTTGGGTGACAGTTACAAGTGAGGTACCACAGGGGGCAGTGCTGGATTCACTTCTTTTTAATATGTTTATTAATAACATTGTGAAGGGATTACAGAGTAAAATTTCACAATTTGTAGATTACACTTAACTGGGTAAGGCAATCACCACAGAGGAGTATAATATACCATATTTATCGGCGTATAACATGCACTTTTTAGGCTAAAATTTTTAGCCTAAAGTCTACCTGCGTGTTATACGCCGATAAGCCGCTGCAGTTCAATGATTTAAAGCGGGTGCTTTAAATCAATGAACTGCAACGGCTTGGCAGGTGCAGAGACCGCCAGCGCTGCCGGCTTCTCTGCCCCTACCTGTCCTGGGGTCTAGAGCCCTGCTGCCGGCCCTTCTCTCCCCCTGGCTATCGGTGCTCGTCACTCGTCATTGCGCCGCGCCGTGCAGTGCATAGCAACGACGCATGGGACGCACACCGGAGGCCTGAAGCAGCGCAGACCCGACCCCGGCAACAGGTAATTATACAACCGGGGATGGGGGAGGCAACGGGCAGCGGCATCGGCAATGGGTGCCGCTGCCCCTTCTCTCCCCCTGGCTATCATCGCCGCTGCCCCATTAGTCCTGCACAGATAGTCAGGGGGAGAGAAGCGGGCAGCGACGGCCTCTCTCCCCCTGCCTTTCCTGGGGGTATATCTGGGTATATGCATGCACACACACGCACCCTCATTTTACCAAGGATATTTGGGTAAAAAACTTTTTTTACCCAAATATCCTTGGTAAAATGAGGGTGCGTGTTATAGGCCGGTGCGTGGTATACCCCGATAAATACGGTAATATTACAGAGGGATCTTAGGAAGCTGAAGGCACAGACATGGCAAATTATGTTTATTGTGGATAAATGTAAGGTTATGCACTTGGGCCATAAAAACAAATTGTATTCCTCGGCTGGCTCGCAATATTCTGATAAGGAAAAAGATGGAGGGAGGCTTAGCTCTTCCAGATTACCTCTCATATTACTTGGCCTCAGTCCTGACGCGAGTCATGGACTGCTTCTTTCACGCTAAAGACAAACAATGGGTGCATTTTGAAGGTGCCATTGCTAATTTCAATCCTCATAACCTTCTCTGGCTGCTCCATCTGTCTTCCCGTTCACAGAGAATTGCGAGCCTCCCGCCGATATTACACTCTATTATCAGCTCCAATATTGCCTACATGAATCGCTTGTCCCTCACTTCACCAGACGGGCTGTTCACTCCCATTTTCAATAATCCTGTCTTTCCCCCAGAGGCCTCTGTGAACTCTTTCCTTACGCTCAAACGTTGTGATGGGGCCGCCTTCTGCTCCCTCCTCACGCCTACCTCCCTGAGATCCTTGACTGATCTCCTAGAAGCAGCCCCCCCCCCCCCCCCACAGAACCGCAAACATTTCAGTATGCCCAATTGAAACACTTTTACTCGACTGCTCGAACCCGTCTGTACTTACACATAGGCCTACAAGTGCCCTGGCTGAGTCTCTCTGAAGCTTGGTTTGTATTCTAGCTTGGTTTGTATTCTAAAGTGTTGTATTCTTAGGTATGAACATCTGAGTTTTATACGCAGAAGTACATGTGCTGAGTGTAAGTCTGTAAGCTTGGAGTGTTTGAATTTAGTCTAAAACAAGTTTGGGTTGGTGCAGATACTGTAGCTCATTGTTTTCCAACCAGGGTGTCTCCAGCAGTTGCATAACCCATACATTTTTTTTCTCTGGTCTGTAGCACACCTGGGGGAGGGGTTAATTGATTAACTGCTCTCAGGTGTATAAAACTAACTGGGATACTCTTTGAGCCTTGCTCTGGCTGAGTCTCTCTGAAGCTTAGTTTTTATTCTTATGTGTGAACATCTGAGAAGTTTTATATGCAGAAGTTTAAAAAGCAGGACCCACTGTAACTGTAAGTATTACACTCCCTTGATAAAAGTAGTTTTTCTTAATAGTTAATAACAGCTGTTTGTCACCAAGGATATGGACAGCAGGATTGGAGGTTTTCTTCAGTGCACATTGTGCCACATGTCTACATCTCTGGAGCAGCAGCTTCAGGGTGAATACCGCTGTGACAAATGTGAGCATGTTGCCCACCTGGAAGCTCATATTAGAGATCTACAGGAGCAAAATGCAACATTGAGGGCGATTGACAATCTCGAAGGGAGCATACTGCTTACAGAGCAAGCAGTTAGTGGGGTAGAAATGGAGGTTGAAGAAACTAGCCAGGAGGCCCAAGTAGGGAGCTGGGTTAATGTAGTTAGAGGGACTGGAAAGGGTGCAAGGAATAGGAAGGCCACTTCTACTTCTGATCTCCCAAGTAAAATTGCCAAGTTGGGCGATGATGTGAGGGCCTCAGTATCAGAGATGGCAACCCTAGTGGATACTGGTCTCCCTAACAGCCGGGGGAACAGCTCAACTAGTAGTGTGGGGGATGGTAACGCAGGTAGGCCAAGACAGTTAGTTGTGGTAGGGGATTCTATAATCAGGAAGACGGATAGAATAATTTGTCGCCAAAACCACCTCAACCGAATGGTTTGCTGTCTCCCTGGTGCCAGGGTTCGGCATGTGGTGGAAAGGGTGGACAAATTACTAGGGGGGGGGGGGCTGGGGATGACCCAGCTGTCGTGGTCCATGTGGGAACCAACGACAGAATACATGGTAGGTGGAGGTCCTTGAAGAATAATTACAAGGAACTAGGTGCCAAGCTGAAGGGAAGTACCTCTAAGGTTGTGTTCTCTGGAATACTTCCTGTGCCATGCGCATTGCAGGAAAGACAGCAGGAGCTTAGGGAGTAAAATGCATGGCTTAAGTCGTGGTGTAAGGGGGAAGGGTTTGGGTTTTTAGAGCACTGGGCTGACTTTTCATTGGGGTGCAAACTCTATTCTACGGATAATTTGCACCTGAATGGAAGGGGGTCCGCTGTGCTGGGGGAGAGAATCCTGAAAGGGGTGGCAGAGTATTTAAACTGGGTGAGTGGGGGGAGGATAATAAAGCAAAGAAAGCAGACAGTGGGATGGATAGGTTAAAGAGGGGTCAGGACATAATGGTGGGTGGAGAGGAGTCCTGTGGGGGGAGGTTAAGAGCAGTGGATAAGGAGATCCATGAGGTACAAACCAGCCGTAAAAATAAATGTAGCCCGAAAAATTTAACCCCAATAACTCAATAACTACAATATGCCCCATTAACTCAAAAAATACCATTAGCCCCAATAACTTAAATAATAACGTTAGACCCAATAACTCAAAAAATCCCATTAGCCCCAATAACTTAAATAGTACAATTAGCCCTTATAACTCAAATAATAACATTAACCCCAATAACTCAGAAAATCCCATAGTGAGTCTATATGTGTAAAACTTAATGGAAATGTAAAGTGTATGTTCACTAATGCCAGAAGCCTAGCAAATAAAATGGGGGAGCTTGAGGCCTTGATACTGGAGGAACAAACTGATATAGTTGGGGTCACTGAGACATGGCTGGACTCCTCGCATGACTGGGCTGTTAATCTGAAGGGGTTTACATTGTTTCGCAAGGATAGAATGAACAGAAAAGGTGGTGGAGTCTGTCTGTATGTAAGAAGTGGTATGAAAGTCAGTGTGAACGATGCCATAGTGTGTGATGATTTTAAGGACGTTGTATCATTGTGGGTAGAATTACAAAAGGAGGGAAATACTGAAAAAATAGTATGTGGTGTAATCTACAGACCCCCTAACATCACTGAGGAGATAGAAGGTTGGCTGCATAAACAAATAGAGAGGGCCACCCGGGCAGGTACAGTGGTAATAATGGGAGATTTTAACTATCCAGATATAGATTGGGGTCGGGGGTTGGCTAAAACTACAAAGGGGAGAAAATTCCTAAATTTATTGCAGGATAATTTTATGGGCCTGTTTGTGGAGGACCCAACAAGAAATGATGCCTTGTTGGATCTGATCATTTCCAACAACGCAGAGCTGGTTGGTAATGTAACTGTGCGGGAAAACCTTGGTAATAGCGACCACAATATAGTTACTTTTGACTTAAAATGTAGAAAACAAAGACAGACGGGGAAGGCAAAAACATATAACTTTAAAAAGGCAAATTTCCATGGGCTGAGAGCTGCACTACAGGACATAGACTGGGGGGAGGTGTTCTCAAATACTGATACAGAAGGTAAATGGGAAATTTTTTAATCAACTCTAAATAACTATACAGCTAAATATATACCAAAGGGGAACAAATATAAACGATTAAAACTAAATCCTACATGGCTGACAAATGATGTTAAAAGAGCAATAAACAGCAAAAAAATAGCCTTCAAAAAATACAAATCTGATGGGTCAGCTATAACATTTAAACAGCTTAATAAAATCTGTAAAAATGTAATAAAAACAGCAAAAATTCAAAATGAGAGACAGGTGGCCAAAGAAAGCAAAACTAATCCTAAATATTTTTTTAGATATATAAATGCAAAAAAAACAAGGACAGAGCATGTAGGACCCCTTAACCCCTTAAGGACTCAGGGTTTTTCAGTTTTTGCACTTTCGTTTTTTCCTCCTTACCTTTTAAAAATCATAACCCTTTCAATTTTCCACCTAAAAATCCATATTATGGCTTATTTTTTGCGTTGCCAATTCTACTTGCAGTGACATTAGTCATTTTACCCAAATATGCACGGCGAAACGGAAAAAAAATAATTGTGCGACAAAATCGAAGAAAAAACGCCATTTTGTAATTTTTCGGGGCTTCCGTTTCTACGCAGTGCATATTTCGGTAAAAGTTACACCTTATCATTATTCTGTAGGTCCATACGGTTAAAATGATACCCTACTTATATAGGTTTGATTTTGTCGCACTTCTGGAAAAAATCATAACTACATGCAGGAAAATGTATACGTTTAAAAACGTCCTCTTCTGACCCCTATAACTTTTTTATTTTTCCACGTACAGGGCGGTGTGAGGACTAATTTCTTGTGCCATGATCTGAAGTTTTTATCAGTATGATTTTTGTTTTGATAGGACTTTTTGATCACTTTTTATTCAGTTTTTAACGGTATAAAAAGTGACCAAAAATGTGCTTTTTTTGACTTTGGAATTTATTTGCGCATACGCCATTGACCGTGCGGTTTAATTTATGATATATTTTTATAGTTCAGACATTTACGCACGCGGCGATACCACATATGTTTATTTTTTTTACACTGTTTTATTTTTTTTTATGGGAAAAGGGGGGTGATTCAAACTTTTATTAGGGAAGGGGTTAAATGACCTTTATTAACACTTTTTATTTTTTTTTTTGCAGTGTTATAGGTCCTATAGGGACCTATAACACTGCACAAACTGATCTCCTATGCTGATCACTGGCGTGTATTAACACATCTGTGATCAGCGTTATCGGCGTTTGACTGCTCCTGCCTGGATCTCAGGCACGGAGAAGTCATTCGCCGATCGGACACCGAGGAGGCTGGTAAGGGCCCTCCCGGTGTCCTGTAAGCTGTTCGGGACTCCGCGGCGGTCCCAAACAGCCCGACTGAGCAGCCGGGTCACTTTCATATTCACTTTAGAAGCGGCGGTCAGCTTTGACCGCCGCTTCTAAAGGGTTAATACCGCACATCGCCGCGATCGGCGATGTGTGGTATTAGGCACGGGTCCCGGCCGTTGATGAGCACTGGGACCGCCGCGATATGATGCGGGATCGCGGCGCGATCCCGCTTCATATCGCGGGAGCCGGCGCAGGACGTAAATATACATCCTGCGTCGTTAAGGGGTTAATAATGATAATGGGGAGGTTGTCACGGGCGATCAAGAGAAGGCGGAGCTTCTGAATGGGTTCTTTAGTTCTGTATATACTAAGGAAGAAGGAGGAGCTGACATTGGACAGGTCAGTGCTGGTAACACATCATGTAATGTACTGAACTCCCTTAATGTAGAAATGGTGCAAGGTAAGTTAAGTAAAGTAAATGTAAGCAAATCTCCAGGACCGGATGGGCTACACCCAAGAGTTCTTAGAGAGGTAAGTTCAGTAATATCTGTACCCTTGTTCATGATATTTAGAGATTCTCTGGTGTCTGGTATTGTGCCAAGGGACTGGCACAAGGCGAATGTGGTACCAATCTTCAAAAAGGGCTCTAGGTCTTCGCCAAGCAATTATAGACCGGTAAGTTTAACGTGCATTGTGGGTAAATTGTTTGAAGGACTTATACGGGATTACATACAGGAATACATGGGGGATAATTGTATTATAAGTGATAACCAGTAGTGTTGCTCGCGAATATTCGCAATTCGAATATTATTCGCGAATATCGCATATTCGCGAATTCGCGAATTTCGCGAATATAGCGCTATATATTCGTAATTACGAATATTCTTTTTTTTTTTTTTTTTCACAGTACACATCACAGTGATCATCCCTCTCTGCTTCCAGCTTGTGTGGTGTAAAGAAGGCTCTAATACTACTGTGTGAGACTGGCGTGCGAAAATTCGCATATGCTAATTTTCGCATATGCTAATTTTCGCGTATGCTAATTTTGTACATGCAAATTTTCACATATGTTGAATTTTCGCATACGTGATTTTCGCATATGCGAAAATAAAACGAGGAGATAACGAATATGCGAATATTCGCGAATATATGACGAATATTCGTCCATATATTCGCGAATATTCGCGAATTCGAATATGGCCTATGCCGCTCAACACTAATAACCAGCATGGGTTTACTAAGGATAGAAGTTGTCAAACCAATCTAATTTGCTTTTATGAAGATGTGAGTAGAAGCCTTGACAGAGTAATGGCTGTGGATATAGTGTTTCTGGATTTTCCTAAAGCATTTGATACTGTCCATCACAGTCGTCTGACAGGTAAGTTAAGGTCTTTGGGCTTGGAAACTTTAGTTTGTAACTGGATTGAACACTGGCTCATGGATCGTACCCAGAGAGTGGTGGTCAATGATTCGTACTCTGATTGGTCCACGGTTATTAGTGGTGTACCCCAAGGTTCTGTACTGGGCCCGCTGTTGTTTAATTTATTTATCAATTATATAGAGGATGGTATTAACAGCTCTGTTTCTATCTTTGCAGATGACACCAAGCTTTGTAGCACAGTACAGTCTATAGAGGATGTGCATAAGTTACAAGATGACTTGGATAGACTAAGTGTCTGGGCATCCACTTGGCAAATGAGGTTTAATGTGGATAAATGTAAAGTTATGCATCTGGGTACAAATAACATGCATGCGTCGTATGTCTTAGGGGGGATTAAACTGGCAGAGTCACTGGTAGAGAAGGATCTGGGTGTACTTGTAGATCACAGACTACAGAATAGCATGCAATGTCAGGCTGCTGCTTCCAAAGCCAGCAGGATATTGTCATGTATCAAAAGAGGTATGGACTCAAGGGACAGGGACATAATACTCCCCCTTTATAAAGCATTGGTACGGCCTCACCTGGAATATGCTGTTCAGTTTTGGTTGCCTGTCCATAAAAGGGACACTGTGGAGCTGGAAAGGGTGCAGAGACATGCGACTAAACTAATATGGGGCATGGAACATTTTAGCTACGAGGAATGATTGAAGGAGTTACAATTGTTTAGTCTTGAGAAGAGGCGTTTAAGGGGGGATATGATAAACGTATATAAGTATATACATGGCCCATACAAAAAATATGGAGAAATTTTTTTCCAGGTTAACCCCCCCCCCCCCCCCCCCCCGAAGGACGAGGGGGCACTCCCTCTGTCTGGAGAAGAAACGGTTTAGTCTAAAGGGGCGACAAGCCTTCTTTACCATAAGAACTGTGAATTTATGGAACAGTCTACCTCAGGAACTGGTCACAGCAGGAGCAATGAATAGCTTTATAACAGAGTTAGATACATTCCTGGAACAAAATAACATTAATGCTTATGCAGAATTATAAAACTACATCCCTTCCCCTTATCCCCTTACACCCTTCACTTCAACTTGATGGACGTATGTCTTTTTTCAACCATACTAACTATGTAACTATGTAACTATACTGGATGCATCTACCACCTCTCCTCCCTCGTACCGACTGAGATGGGAGAGGGATATAGGCTGCCCTCTTAAAGATGAGGAATGGAGCAGGGCCTTATCACAGTGTCACCGCACATCCATTTCCTTCAAGGCACAAGAGACCAATTTCAAACTCCTCTCCAGGTGGTACAGAGTACCAGACCTTCTGGCTAGATTTTATCCGGGTCTCTCGGATGCATGTTGGAGATTTGGTACGTCTGGTGGCACGGTGATACACATCTGGTTACGCTGCCCCTTGATGACTACATTTTGGAATAGAGTTCAGTACGTGGTTCACCGCTTAACCACACATAAACTGCACAATAACCTGGAAATCCTACTCTTAGGCATTCTGCCTAACGGGATACCTACACATACCTCCAAGCTAATTTCTTTCCTCCTACTGGCTGCTAGGTCCCTCATTCCGAGAATATGGAAATCAACACGCCCTCCCTCCATCTCAGACTGGTTTCAGGAGATATCACACTTACACAGAATGGAGGAATTACGGGCGGAATACCCCCGTCAACTAGACAAATATAACAAAATTTGGCATCCTTGGACGCAGTTCTCGAGTGTCTATGCACAACTCCACCTCTCCAACTGACCTGGGGTGGTGTCTCTTACTGACCGCCAACATCACATACGCCCTATAGCTTAAATGGCCATCTATACATACTATCGCCTAGCCGGGGATCCGCGTTGATCCGACATCCTCTCGTGGCACAAGGTACGTCTCATTGATCTCATAGTCTACCCTGTACTCCTTATCTTATCTTTCTTCCCCTCCTTCTTTTCTTTCCTGCTTCCCCCTTTTTCTTCCCGACTCCTCTCTTTACTCTGCTTGCTTTTTACCACTTTAGTTGTGTATACCTAGACTGTATTTTTTTTGACTTGCTGACTGACAGAGGCTCTACTAATTGCGCTCAGCTTACTCCGTGCATTTGAAAGTAATAGGCATCCTTGATATACAAGATGGGGAAATCAGGCCCTCTTATGCACCTATTCCGCTATGTAATAGTGCCCCATGGGTGATCTTTTGTCACAGATGATATGTGTATTCGCCTGCAAGACTGCGAGCTTCATGGTTTTGTTCTTCCAACGACTCCTGTCATACTGCTGTTATTTCTGCTTGCTTAAGTTTGTATATGTATTGACATTTTTGAGAAATTCAATAAATACTTACTTTAAAAAAATGTATAATTCAATTTCTCACAAGGAGATAGATAGCGGAGCGCTCACCATTTCAGATTAGAGGCAAATCAGTTCAGATCTCTTCATCCACAGAACCTAGTCGGTCGTGGCAGGGATGGCGGCGGATAACATCGGGGGGAGCTTAGATGTCAGGGCCACGGACCGTATCACGCGATTAAGCGCTTCGTCAGGCCGCTGAGAGACGTCATCATGTATGCTCCGTGTCTTTAACCTATTCCCAGGGGTGTCACTCCAGTGAACAAAGCAAACACAGTTGAGTGTTAATTAATTCAACAACGAGGAATGTGAAAAAAATATATACAAAAACAACAAGAACATGCTAAATAGATCATTTTTAACTTGGAACAAAGGGAACTTCTATAGAAATTTATAGTAAAGCACTAAATTCATTTTTATCATTTAAACCCAACGGTCCTGTTGCGTTCAACCTTAAGAACCATCTGGATTCCTTCCTAAATCCTGAAGTTTGGATTTGACCATTTACTTTGTCAATCATTACATCCAAAAATTCTAATGATGTTCCCCCAAACACGAAAAAGTGAATGTAATGATTGAAATAGTGAATGGCCAAATCCAAACTTCAGGATTTAGGAAAAAGACAGCCAGGAATTCTTATCTACACTATAAGTCATCACATACCCCCAAACAAAGAATAGGATCCCCTTTAGTTAGATGGTACTCCTTAATCGTATCAACAGCAATCCCGAAGTGTGTGACCAACAAAAAACAGAAATGTCCAGTCGGTTAACGAAAAGAGGATACCCTCCTCAAGTGATTACCCAAGCTAGGGATAGAATTGATGCAATTCCCAGGGAGAAATCATTGCAAGAAAAAAATTAGGAAGAAGAAGCGCAGGGCCCCCCTCTAGCAATTTTTCCATTTAGAAATACTCCTTTAAACGAACGAATTAAAGAAAGATAATGACATTCAGGAAGTTACAGCAAAAAAAACCATAATTACATATAGAAGCAATAAAACTATTTAAGATTACCTAAATTTTAAACAACACAAGGGAAAAATAAACAACAGCTTTTGCTTCAGAAGGAATCCAGATGGATCCTAAGGTTGAACGCAACAGGACCGTTGGGTTTAAATGATAAAAATGAATTTAGTGCTTTACTTTAAATTTCTATAGAAGTTTACCTTTGTTCCAAGTTAGAAATTTAGTATGTTTTTGCTGTTTTTATATATTTTTTTCACAATTCCCGTTGTTGAATTGATTAACACTCATCTGTGCTTGCTTTGTTCACTGGAGTGACGCCCCCTGGGAATAGGTTAAAGACACGAAGCATACATGAGAACGTCTCTCAGCATGATACAGTCTGTGGCCCTAACGTCTGAGCTCCCCTGGAGTCATCCGCCACCTCCCTGCCAGGACCCAGTAGGTTCTGTGGATGAAGAGATCCGAATTGATTTGCCTCTAACCTGAAACGGTGAGCGCTCCGCTATCTATCTCCTTGTGTGAAATTGAATTGTACTCTATCTGCCTTCAGTGTGTTGCGCCACCCTATCACCTCTATCTGTCCAGTGTTAATGACGACTTGTTAAGTTTTGTGAATTGTGCTGGTTTTGATCAACTGCTGTGGTGCTGGCTACATATACTTGCATCTTGTGAATACAAATTGTATAATTATTTGCTAAATAATAAACCATTAGGTAAAACTGCTACTAAAAAAGACTTGCGGGTACTGGTGGACAGTAAGCTCAACTTTAGAAACATTTCATACCGTTTGAAAGTCATGCTTTTCAATGTGCACATGTGCAGATATTTTTTATTTTTTTAACATTTGTCTTTATTACATTTTCCAAATAAAAACAATTGCCAGAACCACTGATGACACATTGTAACAATTAACAACGTAGTAACAAGGTATTCACAAGGAAATATGTATCCATATCACATCAATTGCATTGGAATTGAGAAGATGTTAAACTGTGAATAAAGAAGTATCTTACAGTCATACCACTGATGATAAGAAAGGATTAACAGCCAGCCATGGACTAAAACAATGCAGTGCATGGTCATATAATATATAAAGTGGTTAGTGTACAGCTTGTATAAGAAAGCAGAGTGTTCAAGTATAAGACTAAAATAATACAGCTAGTGAAGGAATGTCAACCAACAATGCCATTTTCAGGAAAAGTTAGCATAGGAGCTGTTACCAAGAGCCAATGTTTTCTCATATGAACATGTTAGTTCTATATCAGAGAATAATTCTTGTATATCAGGAATGTCTGCAGTTTTCCATTTCCTGAGTAGAACTGTTTTTGTGATTACGCATATGATACTCAATAGGGCTCTGTATTTTGTAAGTAATGAATCTATTCCGATTAAGAGCAATACCAATTGTGAAGACCATATAATGGGACAACGTAGGATGTCATGTATAAGCTTTTTACATGCTGTCCAGTATGGTTGTACAATGGGACATGACCATAATATGTGAAAATGTTAGTGTCACGATGCCGGCTGGCAGGAGGTGGATCCTCTGTGCCAGAGAGGGATTGGCGTGGACCGTGCTAGTGGACCGGTTCTAAGTCACTACAGGTTTTCACCAGAGCCCGCCGCAAAGCGGGATGGTCTTGCTGCGGCGGTAGTGACCAGGTCGTATCCACTAGCAACGGCTCAACCTCTCTGGCTGCTGAAGATAGGCGCGGTACAAGGGAGTAGACAGAAGCAAGGTCGGACGTAGCAGAAGGTCGGGGCAGGCAGCAAGGTTTGTAGTCAGGGTGGATAGCAGAAGTTCTGGTACACAGGCTTTGGACACACAAAACGCTTTCACTAGGCACAAGGGCAACAAGATCCGGCAAGGGAGTGCATGGGAGGAGGTCAGATATAGTCAGGGACCAGGTGGAAGCCAATTAAGCTAATTGGGCCAGGCACCAATCATTGGTGCACTGGCCCTTTAAGTGTCAGGGAGCTGGCGCGCGCGCGCCCTAGAGAGCGGAGCCGCGCGTGCCAGCACATGACAGCAGGGGACGGGAACGGGTAAGTGACCTGGGATGCGATTCGCGAGCGGGCCCGTCCCGCTGTGCGAATCGCATCCCCGACGGCCATGACAGTGCAGCGCTCCCGGTCAGCGGGACCGACCGGGGCGCTGCGGAGAGAGAGACGCCGTACGCGCTCCGGGGAGGAGCGGGGACCCGGAGCGCTAGGCGTAACAGTACCCCCCCCCTTAGGTCTCCCCTTCTCTTTGTCCGGTAACTGCCCCCCCTGGGATGAGGACACCGGGAAAGGATGGAGGGATTCCTCAACGGCAGGCAGTACAGCAGGAGTGGGAATGGGGAGGGAGGGCAGAGGGCGAGGCCTGGCACGGGGCAGTGTGACACCAGGACGAGGGCCACGAGGAGGCACCGAGGCTTGACTGACTGGACTGGGAGGGGAGGAGAGGCACTTCTTAAGGCGGGCAGAGTCCATAACGACCTTAGGGAGACCGGATACAGGAGGAACCACAGGGTCACGGCAGGGAGTACTGGGAACCGGTTTAAGGCAGTCCTTGAAGCAAGAGGTACCCCAGCTCTTGATCTCCCCTGAGGACCAATCCAGGGTTGGGGAATGGTGTTGAAGCCAGGGTAGTCCAAGGAGAATTTCAGAAGTGCAATTGGAGAGGACCAAAAACTCAATTTTCTCAAGATGAGGTCCGATGCACATTAGGAGGGGCTCCGTGCGGAAACGCACGGTGCAATCCAACCTGGCTCCGTTGACCGCGGAAATGTGGAGTGGCTTGACAAGACGGGTCACCGGGATGCGGAATTTATTCACCAAGGACTCCCGAATAAAATTCCCAGAGGCACCAGAGTCCAGGCAGGCCACGGCTGAGAGGGAAGAGCTGGCTGAAGAAGAAATCCGTACAGGCACCGTGAGACGTGGAGAAGGCGACTTAGCATCAAGAGACGCCACACCCACGAGAGCTGGGTGCAAGCGTGCGTTTCCCAGACGTGGAGGACGGATAGGGCAATCCACCAGAAAATGTTCGGTACTGGCACAGTACAGACAAAGATTCTCTTCCTTACGGCGATTCCTCTCTTCCAGGGTCAGGCGAGACCGATCCACTTGCATGGCCTCCTCGGCGGGAGGCTTAGGCGCAGATTGCAATGGAGACTGTGGGAGAGGTGTCCAGAGATCTAAGTCTTTTTCCTGGCGGAGCTCTTGATGCCTCTCAGAAAAACGCATGTCAATGCGAGTGGCTAGATGAATGAGTTCATGCAGATTAGCAGGAGTATCTCGTGCGGCCAGAACATCTTTAATGTTGCTGGATAGGCCTTTTTTAAAGGTCGCGCAGAGGGCCTCATTATTCCAGGAAAGTTCAGAAGCAAGAGTACGGAATTGTATGGCGTACTCGCCAACGGAAGAATTACCCTGGACCAGGTTCAGCAGGGCAGTCTCAGCAGAAGAGGCTCGGGCAGGTTCCTCAAAGACACTTCGAATTTCCGAGAAGAAGGAGTGTACAGAGGCAGTGACGGGGTCATTGCGGTCCCAGAGCGGTGTGGCCCATGACAGGGCTTTTCCAGACAGAAGGCTGACTACGAAAGCCACCTTAGACCTTTCAGTAGGAAACTGGTCCGACATCATCTCCAAGTGCAGGGAACATTGCGAAAGAAAGCCACGGCAAAACTTAGAGTCCCCATTAAATTTGTCCGGCAAGGACAGGCGGAGGCTAGGAGTGGCCACTCGCTGCGGAAGGGGTGCAGGAGCTGGCGGAGGAGATGATTGCTGCAGAAGTTGCGACTGAAGTTGCTGCACAATGGTGGACACTTCCGACAGCTGGTGGGTTAGATGGGCGATCTGACGGGATTGCTGGGCGACCACCGTGGTGATATCAGAGATATAAGGCAGAGGAACTTCAGCGGGATCCATGGCCGGATCTACTGTCACGATGCCGGCTGGCAGGAGGTGGATCCTCTGTGCCAGAGAGGGATTGGCGTGGACCGTGCTAGTGGACCGGTTCTAAGTCACTACAGGTTTTCACCAGAGCCCGCCGCAAAGCGGGATGGTCTTGCTGCGGCGGTAGTGACCAGGTCGTATCCACTAGCAACGGCTCAACCTCTCTGGCTGCTGAAGATAGGCGCGGTACAAGGGAGTAGACAGAAGCAAGGTCGGACGTAGCAGAAGGTCGGGGCAGGCAGCAAGGTTCGTAGTCAGGGTGGATAGCAGAAGTTCTGGTACACAGGCTTTGGACACACAAAACGCTTTCACTAGGCACAAGGGCAACAAGATCCGGCAAGGGAGTGCATGGGAGGAGGTCAGATATAGTCAGGGACCAGGTGGAAGCCAATTAAGCTAATTGGGCCAGGCACCAATCATTGGTGCACTGGCCCTTTAAGTCTCAGGGAGCTGGCGCGCGCGCGCCCTAGAGAGCGGAGCCGCGCGCGCCAGCACATGACAGCAGGGGACGGGAACGGGTAAGTGACCTGGGATGCGATTCGCGAGCGGGCCCGTCCCGCTGTGCGAATCGCATCCCCGACGGCCATGACAGTGCAGCGCTCCCGGTCAGCGGGACCGACCGGGGCGCTGCGGAGAGAGAGATGCCGTACGCACTCCGGGGAGGAGCGGGGACCCGGAGCGCTAGGCGTAACAGTTAGCCCTTGCAACCGCATCCTCTCCAACATTTATTAAATGCTCTTGGGTATATAGGGGCTAATCTATCTGGTGTGTAATACCATCTCAGAATGGTTTTCATAGCTGCTCCAGCATGGGAGACACATTTTCGGTGTTTGCAGATCATCTGAAATGCTCCTCGCCATGCATTAGGTTGGAAAGATGTATCCAAATCTTTTTTCCAGGAGCGAAGGGAATGGAATTTATGGAATATATCCGATTGTAATGAGGTACGATACAAAGGTTTGAGGCCCCTCTTGGAGCCAGAAAGATATAATAGAGCAAATTTATCTAGGTAAGTCTCAGACGGCGCCAGCCCCTGCAACAAGTGTCGGATCTGTAGGTATTTGTAGAAGTCTGTGTTAGGTAGCGAAAATTGAGAGCTCAATGCATGGAAGGTTAGAGAGAGAACCTTTTGCAGACATATCGCTAATGGTGGTTATATCGCTTGCTAGCCATCTAGAGAGATCTACATGCGAGAGCAACGATTGTATAAGGGAAAGAGGAAGATATTTGATAGTGGAAGCCGAATCCTGGCCTGCCAAAGCATTGTATTTGTTCCATGCCATTACAGAGGCTTACACCGTAGGACATATTGTAGGTGAGAGGGAAGGGGAAGGTTCCAGAAAGGAAGAATAAGCAAGTCCTTCAGCGAGTATGGTAAAGATAGTGACTGTTCTAAATTAATCCATTAATCCATGCCCCCCACGCAGTCCTGACAGAAAAGTAGCTAGGTAATAATGTCTAAGGTCTCGTAATGCTAAACCTCCCACATCTCGGTCTTGAACCAGAATAGACTGAGCACTCCTTGGTTTCCTCTCTGACCACACAAATTTAGAGAGCATAGATTGAGCTTTAGTGAAGAAACTGTCAGGAAGAGTGATTGGTAGATGTGCAGATAAAATGTATGAATATAAGTTGTATAGTCTATTGGTTTCAAGTAGGGATGATCGAATCGAATTTGTTACGAATTTCAGGAAAAATTCTCTTTGCAACAAATCCAAATATCGTCGCGATTCCATTGCACAAATCACTTCATTAAACTCCATTTAGTGCAGTCCATGCTCCAGGGCATCTAAAATGGCAGATCCACATGTGAGGATATAGGGCAAGGAACTCTGGGAAGGCAGCAAGTCTGGAAGGCGGGATGACCCTGAATCACATGCAGCATGCTGCCTATCAGCAGCCAGACATCCCTGTGTGTCACAGCCCTATATAATCGTCAGCATTCTTGTGGCCAGTCACATCAACGTTTTATTTCAGAGAGAGCATTTCACTGCAGTGAGAGATAGTGCTCTGTGTGTGTTGCACAGAAAAACAGCTTAACAGCAGCGATTCACCACAAGCCCATATCACTGCATAAAAGCACTGACAGAGAGACAGAGAGAAAGAAAGTACACTTTTGGGTGTAATACACAGTGACTCCACTGCTGCAGTGGGGTGTACAGCAACTCTAAAGCTTAACCTCTTAAGGACTGGGGTTTTTTCCGTTTTTGCATTTTCGTTTTTTGCTCCTTGCCTTTGAAAAATCATAACTCTTTCAATTTTTCACCTAAAAAGCCATATGATGGCTTATTTTTTGCGCCACCAATTCTACTTTGTAATGACATCAGTTATTGTGCCCAAAAATCTACAGTGAAACGGGAAAAAAAATCATTGTGAGACAAAATTGAAAAAAAAAACGCAGTTTTGTAACTTTTGGGGGCTTCCATTTCTACGTAGTACAATTTTCGGTAAAAATGACACCTGATATTTATTCTGTAGGTCCATATGGTTAAATTCATACCCTACTTATTTGAGTTTGATTTTGTCGTACTTCTGGAAAAAATCCTAACTTCATGCAGGAAAATTAATACGTTTAAAAATGTCATTTCTGACCCCTATAACTTTTTTATTTATGTATGGGGCGGTATGAGGGCTGCGCCATGATCTGAAGTTTTTAACGGTACCATTTTTGCATTGATAGGACTTTGCACTATTTTGGACTTTGGAATTTTTTTTGCGCGCACGCCATTGACGTGCAATTTAATTAACGATCTATTTTTATAATTCGAACATTTCCGCACGCGGCGATACCATATATGTTTATTTTTATTTACACAGTTTTTTTTTTTATGGGAAAAGGGGTGATTCAAACTTTTAATAGGCAAGGGGTTAAATGATATTTATTCACTTTTTTTTTGCAGTGTTATAGCTCCCATAGGGACCTATAACTCTGCACACACTGATCTTTCACATTGATCACTGATTTCTCATAAGAAACCAGTGATCAATGATTCTGCCTCTTGACTGCTCATGCCTGGATCTCAGGCACTGAGCAGTCATTCGGCGATCGGACAGCGAGGAGGCAGGAAGGGACCCTCCTGCTGTCCTGTTAGCTGTTTGGGATACCGTAATTTCGCCGCGGCTATCCCGAACAGCCCACTGAGCTAACCGGCATGGTTTCAGTTTCACTTTAGACGCGGCGTTCAACTTTGAACGCCGAGTCTAAAGGGTTAATAGCGTGCGGCACAGCGATCAATGCCGCGCGCTATTAGCCACGGGTCCCGGCCGTTGTTAGAGGCCGGGCCCGACCCACTATGACGCGGGGCCACGCCGTGGCCCCGCGTTATAGATTTGGAGCGGACACATGACGTCCCAGTACGTCATGTGTCCTTAAGGGGTTAAAGGGGCCAGTTAGGCAGAGCAGTAAAAGCCATTGTCACCTGCTATTAGTGCCTAATAATACTGTACTGGGCTCTACTACACATCAATTCTGTACTGCTGCAGTTGGTTGTACAAAAACTGTGAAGCTAACAGGGGCCACTATGGGTGAGCAAGAAAAGCCTCAGTCACCTGATTACAGTGCGTATGTTGTTTTTTTTTTTCCTGAAAAACTAATTTTGGCCTAGTTACTGTCAATAGTTCATCTATTTTAAATCTTCAATTAAAATTTTACAAAATACCTTTAATCTTTTCAATTGTGAGGCCCTACGGACTCGTAAGGCTGTTGCCACCTCCAGGCAGTGTCATTCTGCCACTATCTGGTCTCCTCTTGCTGCCGCTAATTCAAGGCTGTGTCATTCTGCCAAATCATGGTCCCCTCATGCTGCTGCAAACTCCAGGCTGTGTCATTGTGGCACCATAGGATCTCCTCATGCTGTTGGCATCTTAAATGAAACTTAAGCAGGGGCACTGAGAGGCAGGGGCTGGAACAGGTGGTAGCTCGCCTCGTGGAGGACCACCAGCTTGATGCTGTAATGTTAATTTATTTGTTTTTGTATTTTTCTGTTTAGGTGTGTATTCACACACTAGTTTGTTCAGAGCAGTTTGCTATTCCACCTGGATAGGGAATAGTTAATGCTCTGAACGAATGAGGACTCGGGTGGAATAATTTAGCCAGAGTTCTCCTGCATTCTGGTGCTGGTTATTGAGTGCAATACTACTATGCCTGTTTGTGCTATATTCTGACTATGTCTGCTTGAGCATTTACCTTGTATTTATCTTGCCATTTTATCTGGGTTTTTAGCCATGGTTATATAGCATGCTCCATGTATTTTAGTCTGTGTTACATTAGTCGGTTTTAGGAGTATGTTTGTTTGTTCTGCTCTGTCTGTGTTCACATTGTGTCTGAGTCTAGCTTGTACGCTGTGCTCTGTATGTTATATTCCTGTTTGGTATTCTGGAGTCTATTCAGACTCATCCGGTTCTAGTCTAATGTTTCATGTATTATATTTCTGTTTCCTACTGGGTCAGCATTTTGTCCACGTGGTGGAGTGTGTCCGCTGGCCAGTAGCCTATTTAGCTTTATTATTAATGGCTATTCCTATGGTGGAGTGGGGAGTCAAGTTTGTATGTTCTGCGTCCCAGTGTGAACAGTGTCCTATATTTATATCCTGTTTGTTTGATCTGATCTTTGTCCTTTGTACTTGTACCTGTTTGTGAACAGTGTCCTATGTTACCTGTTCAGTTTAGTGTTTTGGCTCTCAGTTCTTCTGTTTATCCCCTTCATCTCCTGGACTCTGCTGTATACTCATATCATGCCTAGTCTTGTTCATTTTATCATGTCTGCTGTTTATCTGATATCCGGTTTATGAACTGTTTGTTAATTCACTATATTCTGCTCTGTTTGTGAGTTTATATTCTCCCCTGTTAGTATTTGTAATTTGTCTGGTATATCTGGTTGTCCAGTAGTTTCTGTTTCTGTTCTGGTCTGTGTCCGACTATGTATATTATGTGTTTTTACACCACTGCACTTTAGCGCAGGAGGGGAACGGTGCCAAGTTGTTGATCCATCGTTCAGGATGGATGGGCAAGTAGGCAGGGAGAGAGGTTTTAGGGTCAGTTTAGGGCTCACTCTCCCTGTGCCCCCAATCGGTCATGACAGATGCTCACCAGAATGGGTCCTCAAAAAAGGATTTTTAAATATTATAATAAATTCTAATCAAATTAAATAAAAATTACATTAAAAAAATCTCTTTAATCTCTTCAATTGTGATGCCATATGGTCTCCCTGCTGCCACATCCAGATGCTGTGTAGCAGTGATTCTAATAGCGATGCCTGTAATCTACATGTCATACTGAATAACTATTATTTCACTACCCCAGCAAACTCCCTCTGGGTGTTAGGACAAGGCAAAGTGTTCTATACACCAATAGAGGCTCTCTATAGCCCAGAAATAGCTGTTTTTAATAGTGATTTGCCACAAATAAATTCGTACCGAACCGAATTGTTAAAAAATTTGCTCATCTCTAGTTAGAAGTATAAAATAAAAAAAGAGAAATGTAAGTTTTTGGGACATGTTTTCCCCCTAGTTTTTTAAATTAACCCATGAACAGTGCATGGTGGATATATTTGCCATGGTGCCATTAAGGTTGTAAGGAGAGGACTCACCAGCTTGCTCCATACCTAGTGCTTGTTAGCTGCATTCAGTTTAAATGCTGCTGTCAGCTTGGAACAGAGTTCGACTTAAGGCATTGATAGTTTGGAGTTTGGATCAATTCCCTGCGAAGGCCTTGGTGCCTGCCGCCACTGATCTGCTTCTACAATCTGTTATTGACTAGCTGTATAAACAGTTCACATATTAAGGTGTTCAATACATTGCATAAACATTCTATTTATCTGTAGTTCCAATGGGGAACTAAAAAAAAGTTTCAAAAAAATGTTTTTAAAACTATAAAAAATCCCCTCATAAAAATTCTAATCACCATCCTTTTCTCTATCTTCAAATAAAAAAAATGTGAACACAAATGTGTCCAAACAATTAAAATCTAACAGTAATACCAAATTCCAGTAATAAGTTTTTGCCCATATCTAGGGATGAGGGAATCAAATCCGATGAATCCGAATTTGT
Source organism: Hyla sarda (assembly GCF_029499605.1). Lineage (NCBI taxonomy): Eukaryota > Metazoa > Chordata > Amphibia > Anura > Hylidae > Hyla > Hyla sarda. Next base: position 426,359,940 of record NC_079189.1, read on the forward strand.
TACGAATTTCAGGAAAATTTTTATTTGCAACAAATGCGAATATTGCGATGCGATTGCGCGAATCGCTTCATTAAACTCCATTTAATGTGGTCCAGGCTCCAGGGCATCTAAAATGGCGGATCCACATGTGAGGACATGGGGCAAGGAATCTTGGGAACAAGGGGGGGCGGGATGACCCTAAATCACATGAAGCAGCCAGCCACCCCTGTGATGTCACAGCCCTATAAAATCTGCAGCCATCTTGCGGCCAGTCACTTCAGCCTTTTATTGCAGAAAGAGAGAGTGACAGACAGCACTGTGTGTTGCACAGCAAAGCATTTTTCCAGCAGCGATTCATCTCCCAGTCACATCAGCATTCTGTTCCACAGAGAGAGGGACAAAGAGCAGTGTGTGTTGCAGAGAAAAGCATTTTTATAGCAGCGATTCACCTGCCAGTCACATCAGGGTTCTATTACAGAGAGGGACAGAGAACAGTGTGTGTTGCAGAGAAAAGCATTTTTATAGCAGTGATTCACCTGCCAGTCCCATCAGGGTTCTATTACAGAGAGGGACAGAGAGCAATATGTGTTGCACAGAAAAGCTTTTTTTTTACAGTAGCGATTCAGCTCAAACCCAAATCCAGCCTAGGAGCACTGATAGGGAAGGGAGTGAGATTGAGAGAGAAAGGGCAATTTTGGGTGTAGTACACAGCGACTGTGTGCTGCAGCACTGGTGTGTACTGCTGGTATGTACTGCTGATACTGTTTTATGCGTACTGGAGTGCATTGTCCTCCCCTCATAGGTGCATACCCCATACATTCATCTAAGTGGTGTACCATTTTGTTCCTGTTAAAGTCTTAAGGGCCTACATACTGTGAAAGGTCAGCCAAATGAGCACACCTTTGTTGTAGACAAATACTGTTTTAAGTGTAGTGGAGCGCATTGTCCTCCCCTCATATACGCACTAAGTATGTCAGACACTGAAGTGCCAGGATGTGCACAGAGGAGTGGTAGAGGCCTAAATTCATCAGGCAGAGGTTGCAGGAAACTAGGGATGAGTGGCAGCAGGATTCGCAGCGAGATGTTGTGTCTCGGCCAGCACCCCATCTGCCGTCATCGATTGGTTAACACGGTCATCCACTTCATCTCAAGTGACATCTGACACCACCTAGTCAACAGTCGGTGGGTTCCTCAGACACAACCCTCAGTTGGCATGGCCGAGGAGCAGTCCCTGTCCTCCCATTGCCTCTGTCCTATGCTGTTCCCTCCCCCACAGAAGTATCTTATGCTGTGGGTTCAGCTCCACTATTTAGTTAGCACGATCTACTAGAGGACAGTCAGCAGATACTGCCCAGCCAAGAAGTGGGGGAGACATCTGCTGCTTCTCTCTGCTAGGCGGGCAAGTAGTGAAGAGCCGCTTCCGCCTCCACGCTCTCAGGCTGTTGGTCCTGCGACAGTGTGTGACTCCACCTCCTCATTCTCCACAGTGTCAAGCGCCTCCACTCCATAGACAAGTCTCAATGCCCCTCCAGCATACCATGTGCGCAGGACACGGTGCTGTCACGCTGTACTTCACGTGATTTGCCTTTGCAAACTGAGTCACACAGGTGAGGAACTGCTAAAAGTCATTCATCAAGAAATCAAATCATGGCTTACTCCACGAAAGCTGGAAATGGGAACCATGGTGACCAACAACGGGAAGAACATCTTGTCTGCGCTGCGACAAGGAAGTGTGAGACATGAGTCCTGCACAGCACACATGTTCAATCTGGTTGTCAGGGTACTGGAGACGTGTGGCCTACATCTCACAGCCACATGAGCCCTGTGGGGGCTGAACTGGAGGAGGAGGGGCACAGTGTAGCACAATTTAAGTTCCGCGAGATGGGCGTTTTTTCTAGTCATCTAACAGGAGAGGAGGAGCAGAAGTAGCTACAGGAGCTAGAAGGTTATGTAGAAGGGGAGACAGAGGACCCAGACACACAGTTGCAGTATGCAGTGGAGATGAAGGCAGGGAGTACCTCCGAGTCACTTACACAAATGGCACGATGCATGCTCATTTGCTTACATAGTGACCACAGTGTTTGTAGGTGGAAAGAGGGAGACATTCCTGTGTGGGGCCGCCCTTTTTAGGGCGAGTAACACTTGCTACGAAGGGAATTAATAATGTGAGAGTAGGGCCTTACAGGGAAAGTTTTTATCCCCACCCGTTACAATGGACCATATATTGTTCCCTTCCACCTTTTAGAGGTCTTTGCATCACATAAATACTTGGTGGTGTTGGTGGCACATGGTGTTTTTTTCACACCTTTCCGTTTGTTTGATAAAAAATAATAATAATTGGGTCCATATATTTTATCCTAAGCATATTGTTAAAAAAATCCAGGCTGTGACATTCAGCCCCTATTTGCTGCCGCCAACTCCAGGCTGTGTAAATCAGCCACTATATGGTCTCTTCATGCTGCCGCCACCTCCACGCTGTGTCATTCAGCCACAATATGGTCTCCTTATGCTTCCTCCCCCTCCAGGCTGTGTCATTCAGCCACTATGTGGTCTCCTCATGCTGCCACCAACTCCAGGATGTGCCATTCAGCCTCTATATGTTCTCCTTATGTTGCCACCACCTCCAGGCTGTGTCATTAAGCCACTATGTTGTCTCCTCATGCTCCTGCCAACTCCAGGCTGTGTCATTCAGCCACTCTATGTTCTCCTCATGCTGCCGCCACCTCCTTGCTGTGTCATTCAGCCACTATATGGTCTCTTCATGCTTCTGCCACCTCCAGGCTGTTTCATTCAGCCACTATATGTTCTCCTCATACTGCCACAAACTCCAGGCTGTGTCATTCAGTCACAATATGCTGCCGCCGACGCCAGGCTGTGTCATTCAGCCACTATGTGGTCTCCTCATGCTGCCGCCAATTCCAGACTGTGTCAGTTAGCCACTATATGTTCTTATGTTCTCCTCATGCTGCTACAAACTCCAGGCTGTGTCATTCAGCCACTATATGTTCTACTCATACTGCCGCCACCTCCACGCTGTGTCATTCAGCCACTATATGGTCTCCTCATGCTTCCTCCACCTCCAGGCTGTGTCATTCATGTTCTCCCCATGCTGCCTCAAACTCCAGGCTGTGTCATTCAGCCACTATATGTTGCCACCAACAGGCTTTGTCATTTAGCCACTATGTGGTCTCCTCATGCTGCCGCCAATTCCAGGCTGTGCCATTCGGCCTCTATATGTTCTCCTTATGTTGCTGCCTCCTCCAGGCTGTGTCATTAAGCCACTATGTTGTCTCCTCATGCTGCCGCCACCTCAATGCTGTGTCATTCAGCCACTATATGGCCTCCTCATGCTGCCGCCACATGCATGCTTTGTCATTCTCGTACTATATGATCTCCTCATACAGAATCCACCTCCATTCTCTGTCATTGTCTCTGCGACAATGATTCTAATAGTGATGCCTCTGATCTGCATGTTATACTGAATAACAGTATTATTTCACTAACCCAGCACACACCCTATGCATTTTACAGTGAGGCAAACTGTTCTACACTCATATTGAGGCTCTCTGTAGGCCCGAAATAGATGTTTTTAAAAGCGATTTGCCGCAAATAAATTTTTCAAAAATTCGCTCATCTCTAGTCATCTCACATGCCAGGACAATTGTAGAACAAACCAAACAAAAAGTCTGATTTATTTATTGATATCAATAAAAACTACACATCCCAATGCAAAAAAATTCACTTCAACACAGCTCCATATGTAGAAAAGTAAAACGTTATTGGGGTCAGAACTGGGAAGTCTTAAGCATAGTAAAAAAAAAAATTGAGGAAATAAAATAACTAATTGGATATGAATGTAATCATATAGATCTGGATAATCAACATAAAATTCCAGTGTTAACACATGGTGATTGGCATAAAAAAGGATTTTTTAGTATTCAGCATGTTTTATGGAAAAATGATGTCACTATATGATGAGGGATGTCACTATAACAATATAAAGTACAATTGGTCCCACAAAAAGCTAGCCTTCATGTGGGTCTGTATACAGAAAAATAAAATATTTTTGACTATTAAAAGGCAAGAAAAAATGAAAATGTAAAAACGCTAATTAGATATGTTCTTAAGAGATTTTAAGGTCAGTGATGTATAGATTCAAAAGACATTAGTGTGAATGTGCCCTTTGGTTATTTAGCATCACATGAAGTTGTCCCTTGTGTGCGCAAGATAAGAAAATTAGGCTGTGAGCCCAATAGGGATAGGAATTGATGTGAATGTTTTAGCTGTGTATACCATTACAGAGTGTGTTGTTGCTAATCTTCATATATAAAACTCAATGTGTGTGTGTGTATGTGTGAGTGTATGTTCCAGCACCACGTCCAAACGGCTAAAGATATTAACATGAAACTTGGCACACGTTACTTATATGTCAACAACGAACATAGGATAGGTAATTTAACCCTCACTCACCCCCATTTGCCATTCGCTGTTTTTGTTTAAAGTCCCATACAGGTCTTTGGGAAATATATGTTACTGCATAACTTCCAAACGGCTTGAGATATTTCAATAATACTTGGTCACATGTTACTTATATGTCCACTTAAAATATAGGATAGTTAATTTAACCCTTAACTACCCCCATTTGTGAGGGTCAGAGTTTTTGTTTAAAGTCCCATGCAAATCAATGGGAAATGTATGTTCCCACATAACTTCCATACGGCTGGAGATATTTCAATATCTGGTACACATATTACAGGTCGGGATATGAGGATGGGATGGGAGGTCGGGATAGGAGGTCAGGATATGAGGTCAGCATAGGAGATCAAGATAGGAGGACGGTATGGTCGGGATAGGAGGTCGGGATAGGAGGTCGAGATAGGAGGTCGAGATAGGAAGTCGATATAGGAGGTTGGGATAGGAGGATGGGATATGAGGACAGTATAGGAGGTCAAGATAGGGGGACGGGATAGGAGGACGGGATAGGCGGTCGTGATGGGAGGTCGGGATATGAAGTGGAGATAGGAGGACGGGATAGGAGGTTGGGATTGGAGGTCAAGATAGGAGGACGGGATAGGAGGACTGGAAAGGAGGACGGGATAGGAGGTCAGGATATGAGGTAGGGATAGGAGGTCGGGGTATGAGGATGGGATATGGGGTTGGGATATGACAACAATATATGAGGACGGTATATGAAGTCAAAAGCTTCCTCTCTTGATTTTCCTCCAAAATAAGGATTAGGAAGGAAAAACCGGGCAATGCCTGGTACTCAGCTAGTCTATATATATAAAACTCAATGTGTGTGTGTGTGTGTGTATGTTTCAGCATCACATCCAAACGGCTAAAGAAATTAAGATGAAACTTGGCACACATGTAACTTATATGTCAACAACAAACATAAGATAGGTAATTTAACCCTTACTAACCCAAATTTGCCAGGGTTGGGTTTTTTGTTTAAAGTCCCATACAAGTCTATGGGAAATATATGTTACTGCATAACTTCCAAACGACTGGAGATATTTCAATAATACTTGGTCACATGTTACTTATATGTCCACTTAAAATATAGCAAACAGAGTTCATATCAGCTCACCCTCGCATACAGTGCGCGGACCAGGCGTGGACTCTGCCCCGGCAGGTATAGATGAGAAGAAAAGTCGTCCAGCACTTGACTCAGGGAACGGTAACTTTTTTAAGGTGCCATGGAGAACAAACAGGTACACGAAAGCTTGTGACGCGTTTCGGCTCGAGTCATCTGAATATAGGATAGTTAATTTAACCCTTAACGGCCCCCATTTGTGAGGGTCAGGGTTTTTGTTTAAAGTCCCATGCAAATCAATGGGAAATGTATGTTCCCACATAACTTCTGTACAGCTGGAGATATTTCAATAATAACTGTTACACATATTACTTATATGTCAAATGAAAAGATACAATAGTTAAATTAACCCTTACCTACACCCTTATATAACAGAGGGTTTTTTGTTTCAAGTCCCATACAAGTATATGGGACTTCCAGTACCTTACTCCTTAAGCTCCGCTCTGCATCTCTTGGTGAATGTGTCAATCCGTCAATCCGGGATAGGAAGTCGGGATAGGAGGTTGGGATAGGAGGTCGGGATAAGAGGTAGGGATATGAGGACAGGATAGGAGGACGGGATAGGAGGATGAGATGGGAGGTTGGGATATGAGGATGGGATATGAGGTTGAGATAGGTAGAAGGTATTGTCTTAGCAGACAAGCTAATTCTTATAATATTCAATATATACATATTTACTCATACAGGCATCTGAGATTATATGTAATGCATGTGTTCTATTTTTTTCTTACCTTACAATGGCCCAGATTTAAGAACTTCTTGTGCATATGTGCACTCTTTCTTTTAAAGACGCATCAGTCAAATATCACTGAATAACTCAAGGACTAGTATGATCACATGACTTTTAAAACTTAGAACCTTCTACGCAGAATGCAGTATTTTAGCCTCTTATTTGAGGAAAAACCTGTATTTTACACTTGATAAGCATGTTCAGTTTCAGAAATTGTGGTATTTCTCCATGGCATACACAGATTTGACCAAAGATCAACTACAGTATGTCTGAGTGCATTCCAAACCAAAAAAATGTGAGTTGGAATTACACACAAGCACGTTGTCCTGGTAACAGGGAACAACACAATTCTAAACAGCCGACGGAGTTCAGGCTGAAGCACATGGGATTAATCAAGTCTAGCACATGCAGGTGATTTTTCTCCTAAAATCATATTGGTATGACTTAGATTTCTGTCTCACTTAACCATTCAGTAATTCTGTTCCACATGAATCAGAAAAACACACATCATTTCATGCTTATAAGAGTAAATTCACACAGGATATAATTGCTAGGCTCAATAAATGAATAAGATTTTACAAAATATCATTAGCTTAGCAGTTCATTGCCCCTAAAGATATTACTTTTTAAGGTAAATTGAGAACAGGGGAATATAGTACTGATCAGATGCAGTCTCAACCAAAATACACAATTACATTCAGTGACACACAGGTGACGTCTCCTCTGATAACATTCTCTTTCTTCTCCATTAGGCCCAAACTACTATGGGGCTTGGTTTCCACACATTTTTTTCTGGCATCTTCTGGAAAACTGCCACTGCAGTTTTTTAGCCAAAGTAAGAAATGGATCAAGTAGGAAGAAGTCCTTCCTTTATATTTCCCATTTCTTTTGAATACACTTCTGACTTTGGCTCAAAAATTGCAGTTGCAGTTTTCCAAAAAAATGGCAGAAAAAACCTGTTTGAAACTTAACATAATGCTTATTTCAGCAATCTCAGCAGATATTTCTGCTCAAACATCTTCAGTTCCCCACTTTTACATCATCCTCCCCACCTTCTCAAAATTAAATCCCCATCCTGGTTGTCCTCTATAGTGCCACAAAACATAACTGTACCAGAATGCCCTCAAATGTAATAGTGCAAATCCACAGAAATTATAAACATAAATGGGTGGTGCCCCATATAGTAATAAAGCCTTCAAAGGAACTGCTTAAGCAGGGGCCCAAACATAGTAATAGTTCCCCCAAAAGCAACTGTAAAAGAGTGACCTTCAGTGACCCTATAACAATAGAGCTCCATGAGTAACATTGCTCCCTTGGACTTCCTCCATTTTAATTACTGTTCCTTTGTTATTCTGGTAGTATGCTCCTGCCAGTGTACAAGCATGCATAGCCTCTGGGTTTAATCCCTTAGGGACCGAGCATTTTCTCATTTTTGCACTTTTTTCCTCCTTACCTTTTAAAAATCATAACCCTTTTAATTTTGCATCTAAAAATCCATATGATGGCTTTTTTTTCTTTTTTTGCACCACCAATTCTACTTTGTAATGGCATCAATCATTTTACCCAAAATTCTACGGCGAAACGAAAAAAATAAAAATCATTGGACAATTTTGTAACTTTTGGGGGCTTCCGTTTCTCCGCAGTACATTTTTGGTAAATTAAACCTTATCTTTATTTTGTAGGTCCATACGATTAATATGTTTAAAATTGTCCTCTTCGGACCCCTATACCTTTTTTTTATTTCCAAATACGGGGCAGTATGAGGGCTCATATTTTGCGCCGTGATCTGAAGCTATTATTTTGATCGGACTTTTTGATTGCTTTTTATTCATTTTTTGTGGTATAAAAAGTGACCAAAAATATGCTATTTTGGACTTAGGAGGTTTTTTTTTGCGCGTACTCCATTGACCGTGCGGTTTAATTAATAATATATTTTCATAGTTCAGACATTTACGCAAGCGGCGATACCACACGGACAGTGTGGAGCCAGGTAGGGAGCCTCCCGCTGTCCTCTTAGCTGATCGGGATGCTGCTGAGCTAACCGGCAGCATATTTTCCCTTTTTAGACGCCGCAATCAACTTTGATGGCAGTGTCTAAAGGGTTAATACCGGACATCACCCCGATCGGCGATGTCCGGTATTAACCGCAGGTACTGGTTGCTGATAGCAACCGGGACCCCGCAGATACGAAGCACGGTCTGCCGTGGTTGTTAAGGGGTTAATCTATGCCACCTAGCCCATACTCCTCTATGCTGGCATGTACAGTATATGCTCCTGTCACTGCCATTCCTAGCTCTGCCCCGAGGGTGTGCACATGGCCAATTTTGATACCTAAAGGGTCATCCTTTCCATTTCAATGCCTTGCCATTACCTGTTATATGAGCAAAACACCACCTATCCATCATACCTGAGTAAAGTGAAAGTGTATCTCTGCACATAGATTTGTTTCAGTTTATGATATCTGCCTCTTTTCTATGACCCTGCTTTTTCCTCTGTAATATATTGATTTTCTAGAATACTACCAATCTGCGTGCCCACCCTGACTCAATTTCCTTTTCCTGCCTACACATCTTCTCTGCTAACCCTTGGCCTTTACTCATACTTTTCTTTGTCTGATACAGCAGTGCTTCACTGGGAACATTCTCAGGGTAGCATTCTAGTTACCATCTGCTGCAATGTCCATATCCCCATAGGATGGTGGCAGCAGAGAACACTGTTGTCAGACAGAAAGGAAATTCAAAAAGAAAAGAACCTTCTGTGGAGCATACAGCAACTGATAAGTACTGGAAAGATTAAGATTTTTAAATAGAAATAATTTACATATCTGTTTAACTTTCTGACACCAGTTGATTTATATTTTTTTTTCCAGTGGAGTACCCCTTTAAATGCTCATCTGAGCTCTACTTACACAGACAATGACACCCAGTTCTACTACTCAGTGATTCCCTGCTGACATGACAGCAAATATTTTATACAGAGCTCTATATACGGTTCTCCAACAGCAGTCATCTTTAACACAAGTTGTTTTCCTGTGTCCCGAAAAAGATGAGCAAATCAGCCAAGATTTATTTCAGGAGGTTTCACTCAAATTGAATGTCAAGTTCATTTAAAAGTCAATCCTAGTTTGGATTTGTCATAATTACAGTGGCCCCTGTTTTCTATGTAGTTTCCATGGGTTCTTGGGCCATCAAGTGTAAGGAGTTAAGTTGTGATGCTTAGCATATCCACTTACTCCCTTGTAAGAACAGTAAACAGTGATCCATAGTGTATTGCTGCGTACTGAAAAAAACTCCTTGCAAAATGACAAGTGTCTTAACTCTACTTGCAGGATTATGTAAAAATACTCTCCTGCTTGCCAGTTCTGTTTGAAAAGAAGTTCAGATCCTGGTTTTCTACTGGTGCTCTAGTGACCACTTAGTGCCCACTATAGCACTGCAAAGAAAAACACCAGTCTGGGCCTGGCTACAGAAAGGAGTCACAAGCTGATGAATATTTTTACACCACACAAATTAGGGATTAGACTAATTCAAAGCATATCATAAAAAAATTGGAATCTGTATTTTTATCTAGGATTTTTGTATCTAGGACTCTTACCCTTATTGCCCCACTCCAACAACCAGATCCTTACTCCACTTCTTCCAGAAGACCAGCACTGAAGGAACCAGAATGTTCCATGAGCACACATGCATAATGATTGCTGTTAACAGAATAAGGTACATTTTTCTTCTCCATCCAATAAAAACCATGTTTCAGTATATAAACAGTCCATATTCAACAATTATGTAAATCACTGCTTTGTGATCCCACTCCCTTTGAAAACCTTATTACCTCTCCATCTAGATTCACCAAAGAACAAGCCTCTTTTTTGAATAGCAATAGTTTAAAAATCTGTTACCCACAGTAGTTTCGTTTCTACTCAGGGTTACATCTAGAAAGCATAAAAAATCATGGTGTATTTCATAGGTGAATTTTAGGCCCAGCTGGTTTATATTGAGAGAGTTCACAAAGTACTCAAAAAGTCTCTTTTGTCCCATCCATATAATGATGTCATTGTCAATATAACTTCCCCAGAAAGCAATCGAATTGTGATAAAGAGATAATTGCTCACTAAACACAATGGACTCCTCCCACCAACCCAAGTATAAATTGGCATAAGATGGCGCTACCGGCCTGCCCATGGCAGTCCCCCTGAGTTGTTGAAAGGTCCGTGCGTTGAATAAGAAATAGTTTCTTGTGAGGATGAATTTGAGAAGTTGTAAAACAAATTAATTGTGATGGTAAATGGGTACTCCGCCTCCTGAGGAAGAATTGGACGGCCTCCATGCCCTTGTCAATGCCTCCACATCTATTGAACAGAGCCATCATGACTCATCCAGCGTGATGTCTTCCAAAAGTAAATTGGTAGTATCTCAAATATATGAAGGAAGAGAAAGAACAAACGGGCATAATATTTGCCTGCTGGGCACTAGTTAGAATAGTTTTCAATTTGTTTGGAAAATGAGGGTTGGATCTCTATCTAATATACAATGAACAATTTTGTCACCAAGAACATTCAAGCACATGGACACATAATTCTATTGTTTTCATCTAAAAAAGATGCAAGAAGGGGAGTATCACTCAAATCCCCTAGGGCAGGGGTCGGCAACCCGCGGCTCTGGAGCCGGATGCGGCTCTTTTATTCCTTTGCCACGGCTCCGCGAGTCTGTCCCAGGTCCCGGTCACCCTCATTCCGGGACAATGCAGCGTCCCGGAATGATCTGAGCCCGTGAGCAGCCGTCGGTTTACTTACCTGCCCTGGTGCCATCGGAGCGGAGTCACTTCTTCCGGGGCCGCGCGGATCCTCACTGTCATGTGACAATGTAACGTCACATGACAGTGACGTCGCTTGTCTGCGCCTCAGTCGAGGAGCGCCGCCGGGAGAGGAAGACGCCACGTGAGGAGCTGGTGAGTATGTAAAGTACATTACTCACTTGACTGCGGGGCGTTTATCCCTCACCCCGCAACAGCGTTAATGCTGCCGCGGGGTGAGGGGTTAACAATACCGCTGCCATGGGGTGAGGGGTAACTTAACCCCTCACCCCCATGGCAGCGGCAGCGTTATCGCTGACGGGGGGTGAGAGGTTAATGCTGCCATGGGGTGAGTGGTAACTTAACCCCACATCCCATGGCAGCGGCAGCGCTATCGCTGCCACGGGGTGAGAGGTTAACGCTGCCGCTGCCATGGGGTGAGGGGTTAAGTTACCCCTCACCCCATGGCAGCGGTAGCGTTAACCCCCATCTCCCCAGTGCATTAACCCCTCTCTCCCCAGCCCATCCCAAGCCTGGGCCCCCAAAAAAAGTCCACCCCAGGCCTGAGCCCCAAAAAAGCCCACCCCAGTCGTGGGCCCCAAAAAAGCCCACCCCAGGTCTGGGCCCCAAAAAAGCCCACCCCAGGCCTGGGCCCCAAAAAAGCCCACCCCAGGCCTGGGCCCAAAAAATGCCCACCCCAGGCCTGGGCCCAAAAAAAGCCCACCCCAGGCCTGGGCCCAAGAAAAGCCCACCCCAGGCCTGGGCCCAAAAAAGCCCACCACAAAAATATATTTCACATTGTTAAGTGAAAGTCCTTTTTTTCTTCAGATAGACAGCTGACTGCATGATCCTGTGTATATAGCATTAAGGTAAGAAACAATATAGGCAGTGTTATATTTGTTTTAAATGTCGCAATGGTTTCGGAAACGGGTCCAAATGGCTCTTTTTGTCTTAAAGGTTACAGACCCCTGAACCTAGGGTAATGCCTAGCTCGTTACAGGTTCTCTGTTCGCATATTTTGAAGATTTTTTTCCATCTCAGAGAGCAGGCAAAAAGATTTAAAAGTTTTACCCAACCAAAACTATCTGGGCAATTCGTAGGTAGAAACGATAGCCCCTTTTTGAGGAGAGATATCTTGGATTCCGAGAGGGACCGCTTTGATAGATTTGTGATCTGATTGTCCCCCTCGCAATAAGTTCCCCCCCATCACCCATTTGGGTCACCCCTGACTCTGGCATGTGACTAGTCCCCTCTCTAAAAAAGAGGAAGGGGCGGAGACATGAGGGACACCGGCAGGGGGAGTAGATCCCAATACATTCTGATGTTGCGGCAGCGAGGAGGAAGAGCCATATTGTTGTGTAGAATAGGCTTTGGTGCGTCCTCTGCCCCTTCTGCCCCGTGGTCTGTAACCACCTCGATCGTTCCATCCTCCTCTGCCCCTGAAGCGGGTACCGTAAGGTGATCGCATCTGATCTGAGGTGTCAGTGTCAGATGAAAGTATATCCGTTTCTAAACCATGCTGTGTCCTTTTATCCAGAAAAGAGTATGCTCTCTTTTCTCTAAATTTGGACAGGTCTTTTATGTACTGTTGTGTTTTCTCTCCTTAAGGACCATTTTTAATTTGTCAATCTTACTTTGGACCTCTTGTTCTCTCTTGGATAAGTCTTACTCTCCCCTTAACGTGAGAGCCAAATCAATTGTTTCTTGTAATTTTCTGGAGGGATTTTGCAATGTTTGTTTTTCTTTCTCAAGAAGGAGATGCATAAAGCGAAGTGAGCAGATGGTAGCTTCTTGCTCCCACTTTTGCATCAACTCCGGAGTACGGGATCTCTCTTCTGGAACAATATTAATACGAAGACCCTTAGGGACAATGTTGCTATAGATGTAGCTTTCAAGTAATCGCACCTCTCACCACGATTTTATATTATCTTTGCAGTGATTATTCAGGTCCTTAAATACAGGGGGATTCAGAGACAGGGGGATATGTGTGGTCAGATTTTGGTCCTTTTCAGAGAAAACCTCTCTTACTTCCTCCACCCCATCCATCAGTATTATTGCATCCCGCTAGAAATCTGGCCATGACCCTGGTGCATAAAGTATAGCTGTCTAGATACAATTTGTGGTAGTATTAGAATAACGATGATCTGATACAACCAACCCTAGTATGTAACCTAGGGGTAACAAAAACTCAGAAATAATTCACCGACAAGGGCTTATCAGCAATCAGGAGCGCCACCTCCACACATGTATTTCAAAGAGGAAATCACACAGTTTCACCATAGAATAAGCCTCTTTTTTGAATAGCAATATATATTGTAAGTTGTAAAACATAACCTTTTTAGTCACCAAATAAAATAAACATCTAATATACAAATAATAATGAACAAAGATGTGAGCACTCGACAAAACCATTAACAAATCTGAGTATCCCGGGGGTCACAGGCTGCAGAGCAGCCACTAAGTAGATAGACAGAACCTGGGTATTAAGGTGGGTATAATATATACACAAGAATAATATTGGGTAGATTTAAGATAGACCTCCACTCCTGGGAACAAGAGCTGGGCATCTCCTTCTCCGAATCAGAGATTACTGCAGTTCTCAGGCACTCCCATGGGTTTCCTCGATGTGTGAGACTCTAGGAGAATATCTATAAGCTATCATTGAGGTGGTATAAGACCCCAGAGTGGCTTTATGCCTACAAATTAACACCCACAAACCTGTGCTAGAGATGTAATAAATAAGTTGGCTTTCTGTCTCACATTTGGTGGGACTGCCCTGTTGTTGTACCTTTTTGGAGGGGGGTTGATACGAAAATCACTTCCACTCCAGTTACTCTTTTCATTGGCATCATTGCCCTCGGTATCCTGTCACCATCGTTCCACCTATCCAAAAACATTTTGACCACCTATGTTGTGGCAGCAGCCACATCCCTCATGCCGCTCAAGTGGAAACAAACCTCTTTCCCCACTTTTTCAGAGTGGAGAAATAAATTCAATGAGCTCTGTCAGTTCGTAGAGCTTATTAGCTGGATAAACTGATTCCATGAGAAATATTTCACCCTCTGGTCTCCACTGAAGACCTCTACCCATTACAATACTGGTCTTACATTATCTGCCTCCCTACCGGTCTCCCCTGTAGAAGAAATCACACCAACCCCCACATGATCCCTCTTAATGATCTGTCAGAGCAGTCTACGGAATGACCCCTTTCTTTTTGGGACCATGGTGTAATGTTTCTCCTTGAGAAGTTTGTTTAAAAAAAAACTAGTGGAGACCTACAGGTCATTCCTTCTTCACTGGAAATGTACAGGCTATCCTGTGTAGATGTAAAGAATATACAAATGTAGATGTAGGATGTGCAAAGCAGCTCTCTCATGCAAACTTTTCATGGTAGCTTTCTGTAATGTAGGTCACAACAGGTCCTCCAGAGCAAGAGACTCTCTATGTAACTTATCAGTACTGTAATAAAGAGATGAAATCACCATTAACTCAGAATTTTCTACCAGGGTATATGAAAAGAGGTTTTCCAAACTAGACATCTCCTTATAGAGGACATGTGGCCACTCTGAAAAAAAGCAAATGGCTGTAACCTGTACCTCCATTCAGTGACTGTAGTGGGGGGCATGCATATTTAATAAAAGGACGTGGCCACACTGAGAAATCAGGGTCATTGCCCCCCTATTAAATATGCACGCCCCCATTACAGTCACCACGTAGCAAACATAATCAATGTTCCTGGCCCTACAACTGAAGAATGGCGGGTGAGGGCTGGGAGGGGGGACAATCATTATGCTTTGAAGAGGTATGTGACCGGAACCCCCCCCCCCCCTCAAGCTGCATACAGGTTATTGTTACTGTCCCCTTGAACTGTGAATGGCAGTGTATTATTGTACAGACATCATATTTAAAGTCTTTATTGTCAGTTAGTGTATGTCCTATAAAAACTTTTGGGTTAACTCATTGTAGTGCTGTTCAGTTGTAATGCTGCCATGACCAGCACAAGTCTCAGTTATGTAAAGGACCATTTCATCAGGGAATATATAAAGCCCAATTGTATTTATTTATTTATTTTATTTGTTTTTGTTAGCTTTAATGTGATGAAATTATTTGATGCATTGTTCCTCTTGTTACAATAATATTAACAAAATATGTGCAGAAGCAAACAACCACTTAACTGCATCTACTGAGAGCATCTAAAGGTCTAGCAATCACTATTGAAGGGATGCACTTTCTTGGTAGTTTGTTTGGACATGCTAATAAAAATCCACAGTAATTGAGAGAAGAATCCTGTAAACAAAATAAAGAACTGTGACCTTTTTAGAAGGGATTCAGAATAAGTGTTGCTTTACTAAAGAGATTTGTCATCAGGATCAAGATTTACTAAGAAGCAGCAGCCAACAATTACTTCACTGTTCAACACTGCCATTCCGAAGATTAATGACTTGTTCTCCATTGCTTTTGTGCTTAAGAAACATCACTGTTTTAAACGAAATCCCTAAAATACACATCTTTAAATATTTACACAAAAGTTTTACTCGGGAACAAAAAACAGACCCAAGTTTCTTATAAGAGCTTTATCCTTCAGGGGTAAAATACTATACTGCTGTACAGCTGTAGGAACAAGGTATCAACAAGGCTGGCAAATTTACATATATTTTAATGCCCTCAAAAAATTGAAAATAGTTTATGTTAATAGCCTAAAGCAGTGCATGGGGATATTCTCTTCCTATGATTCAAAACAATATAAATATCTTAAAGCATTTTTATCAGTGCAAGCTATAAGTTTAAATGTTTTCTTTTTTTCAGTTTCAGTGTCTATTTGTATATCATTATATTTAATAACTATGTTGGCATGATAATTGGAAGAATGTAGATTAACAAGTGATGCCAAAAGTGATATTTAAATATATCAGAAAAGTAAGACCCTTCTTCTTTCGTGCCCAGAGCTCTTTGGCATCTCCAGTTTTGATGGGGAACATTGGGGCCATGACAAAAGTGTGTGTGTGTGTGGGGGGGGGGGGGGGGGGCAATTGTAAAGCACTGCATACTGTACATGTCACCAGAATAAAATTGTGTCCCACACTGTGCCGCTAGGATACATGACAGTGTCATACACTGTGCTGCCAGGTTATAATAGAGCCACACACTGTACTGTGCTTCCAGAATATAATAGTGCCACACACTGAGCTATCAGGATATTATAGTGCCACACACTGTGCTGTCAGGACATAATAGTGACACACATTGTGCCCCCAGGGCATAAAAGTGCCACACACTGTGCTTTCAGGATATAATAGTGGCACACACTAAGCTGCCAGGATATCATAGTGCTACACACTGTGCCACTAGGATCTATAGAGTTCCACACACTGTGTTGCCAGCATATAATAGTTCCATACACTGTGCCGCCAGAATATTACAGTTCCACACACTGTGTCACTAGGATATAATAGCGGCAAACACTTGCAGGTATAAATATAAAAACATAAAAACTTTGTTATACTCATATACTGTACATGTATACAGCACCTATGTACAGCAGAACATGAGTCATTTACTGTAGATCTTTCAAATAATCCCAGCTGCAGGTATTTTTATTAAAGGGGTAGTCCAGTGGTGAAAAATGTATCCCCTATACTAAGGATAGGGGATAAGTTTGAGATTGCAGGGGTCCGACCACTGGGGCCCCCCACGATCTCTCTGTACGGGGGCCAGGCTCTCTGGCCAGATAGCGGGTGTCAATCACCGCACGAAGCGGTGGCAGACACGCCACCTCAATACATCGCTATGGCAGAGCCGGAGATTGCCGAAGGCAGCACCGGCTCTGCCATAGAGTTGTATTAAGGGGGCGCGCCGGCCGCCGCTTCATGCGGTGGTCGACACGCCCCCTTCGCGCGGGCTGTCGGGGCCCCGTACAGGAAATCGCAGGGGGGCCCAGCGGTCGGGGCCCCCGCAATCTGCAACTTATCCCCTATCCTTGGGATAGGGGATAAGTTGTTCACCACTTGTTCACCACTGGACTACTCCATTAAGGAGATAAGAGGGAGGGGAAGCACAACACTCAGAAGGACTAGGGAGAATCTGTTGGCCTCTACATCCTGTGCATTCTGCTGCACACTGAGGCTAAATCAGTCAGAAAGTCTTGCCCTATCTCCCTCTCTCCTTTGACTTAACGGGTGGAAGAAGCTATCTTCAAAGTGAAGGAAGGAATACACTGAGTCTATCAAAGTCTCAAGCCACAAGATGCAATTTACTCTGGTCACACCTTTAACCTATACAAAAAACAAAACAACTGCTATTGTAGTCTCCCAGAAAAGTGGAATCACAGCCAAAGGGTAGTTTCACAGTTACACACACCCACACACACCTTTTTATTATTTTAGGCCAATGACAAAAGTAATGAAAAATATAAAGGAAAGACAAAAAGCTTTTCTTCTTGCCAAATTGCAACAATCAGCATGCATTGACAGCCGAAGGGCATGCTGAGAGTTGTAGTTATGCAACCACTGGATGCACACTTATTTATAGAAAAAAATGTGCCTCCAGCTGTTGCATAACTACAACCCCCAGCATGCATAGACTACCATAGGGCATGCTGGGAGTTGTAGTTGGAACTCGCGCTGTTGCAAAACTACATATCCCAGCATGCCTTTTGGCTTTTCATTCTGAGGGTTGTTGCTAAGCAACAGCAGGAGGTGAAAAGGCCTCACCTCCTGCTGTTTCCTGCCACCGTGCCCGCCACTGCCACAGATCCTGCTTCTCCTGTAGCCAACACTGCTCCTGAGGGGACCCCCGCTGGACCAGGGCAAGGTAAGAGACCCCCGCCGGCCCCGATCAACGCCATTATCGCGGTCGCGCGGTCCCGACCGATCAATTAAGTGATCGTGAGGCGGCGCCCATGCCACCTCACTCCTGCTTGGTAAGAGTGAATGGGTCTGTCTTGGACAGCCACATTCACCCTTTTTTTCTGGGTCACCGAGTCACCAGAGACCCGATTGACCCGGAATCGCCACAAATCGCCGGTCTGAATTGCCGATATAGGGGCACCTCAGAACCCCCCTGGGCAATATGCCAGGATGCCTGCAGGGGCGAATGGCAGGGCCGGAAAAACGCAGGGCGTACCCATACTCCCTAAGTCCTTAAAGACTCAGAAACGGGGCCTTTGGATATGCCTGGCATCCTTAAGGGGTTAAAGTGTAGGGTTTTCTTCCCCAAAAATTCACATGTGGTTTTCAGAAAAGACGAGTGATTTTGGATGAAATGTAGGGAACACGCCCCTTTTCCCCAAAACAACGCCCATTTTGTAGGGTTTTTGTTTTCACTCAGAGTGATTTAGATTCTGTCGGGTTTCTTCTGTCACACATTTAGATGCAAAACCCGACAAAAAGTGTTGGAATCGTGTTAGTAAATGAGAGCCAATGTGTGTGAAACCTTACTTTTTTTAAATCAATTCTTCATGGTTGAAAAGTAAGTACAGAAACTGACAAACCAAAGTTCCATAATGTAAGCAAAACTTCAAACAAACTGGCTTAGCAAAAATCATAGGTAGTAGAGAACAAAAAATCCCATTAGTGTCGGTCCTAGAGAACTCAGAATATAGCATAACTTTACCTATGCATTAAATTTGGTACTAGGTTTGGTATTGTAGCCATTACAACCAAAGCTGCTGAAAGCAAGTATGAGAGTGATCCTCCTAACTTGTTAGTTCTTCCAGTCTTCAGATCTAGGCTACATTATTTAAAGGGGTTATCCACCATAAGGTGATTTTAGTACGTATCTGGCAGACAGTAATGGGCATACTTAGGAAGGATCTGCGCTTGTCTTTGGGCTAAATGGCTATGTTGTGAGATCACCATAACACTGTGGCTAGCTTTTTGTTAACTGGTATTTCCTGTTTGAATTTTCTTTTTTTGACTACAAATCCCACAATTGCATTTTCCTCCCTCCCACACATCAGCCACCCCACCCATTGAAACACAAATGAGCTGCAGACCTGTGGTTTTCAATCAGAATGCCTCCAGCTGTTGCATTAGTTGCAGATTTATCTCTCTCCCACCAAGCGATCCCTCCCCCCATTGAAGCAGACAGGCTCCATGTCATCAGCTGACTAGTGATTCAGGTCTCGGCCGCATTGCAAGCTGGGAAAAATCTGAGACAACAGTCATTTTGTATGCTGTTAAAAATAAATATTGGGGTGTTAATCACATAAGAATTGTGAGAAAACAGTCACACACAGGTACAGACACTATATTATGAACTACACTAACTTTACAACCCCTGTAGTATAGTCAAATAAAAAAAAAAATCCTGGAATACCCCTTTAGCTATTGTGATATGGTGGGGATGAGGAGGAGGGGGGGTCATCTGTTGCCTATAGTGCTGAAATAAAGGTTTTTCTGCTAAAATCTAGTAAGTGCCTCAAAAGTCTAAAGGTTGCATTAGACCCAAAACTATTGTTGAAAGAGTTCAAATTAAGTCGGTTCTCAAATCTAAATTATAATGGGGCAACATATTTTGTGGAAGGATATGTTGTACTAGCAGCCCAAATAGCATACATACTATTGTGCCATTTGGCTAATGGAGCTCAACAAAGAATACATTCCTCACTAAACATAGTTGTAGGTCAGTACCAAAAATGGTATAAAAAAGTATAGTTTCCAGATAGAGAGAAATATTTGTAACTGGAACTTTTATTTTATTCTGTTTAGCTGTACTCAGGCTGCAGTTAAATAGAAAAAAAAAACTAATACTTTTGTCCCTCGCTCCGCCGCCGCACCCACTATCTTAATGTCTGTGTTGCACAAGGACCGTCCTCCTCAGTCAATCAGTGGTCACAGTGGTATCTTGCCTCAGCCATAGATTGGTTGAGTGAGAAATTATGTGTGCAACAAAGATGTAAGAAAGTGGGTCCAACACCGAGAGTGCAGGAGCAGCAGGAAAGCAAGGAGCCTTTCATGCTTTCCTTAATGTATTTCACCAGAGCCTAGGTTTCTGGTTGAAACAGATGACACTAAAGAGTATAAAGGGAAGTTTGGTGCAGTTGATACTACAACAATAGAGACAATGAGGGATAAATGCCTTAACTTTTTAATTTTGTAAAATTATAATTAGATGTGAAACCTGCCTTTATAAGAACAAAGCTATTGTAAGGGTCACGGCAGGTGGTGGATCCTTTGGGCCTGTTTGGATGATGACAAGAGCCATGCCAGGGAGCGGAGTCTAAGGGGCCGCTGGTTTTCACCAGTGTCCGCCGCAAAGCAGGATGGTCTTGCTGCGGCAGGTGGCACTCAGTTTGCTACCCCTGGCACGACTCATCCACACAGGTTGCTGGGATGTGGCGTGGCACAAAAGGCAAGATGTGGTAAAGCTAGCAGTAGGTCAGGGCAGGTGGCACAGGTGCAGGGTCAGGAAACGAAACAAGTAAAAGGTACACAGATATCAGGAACAAAGTATGCTTTCACTAGGGCACAAGGCAACAAAGATCCGGCAGGGACCAAAGGGAGGAGCTGATACTTAAAGACAGAGTGCATGCAAAAACACTTAATTAAATGAGTACTGGCCCTTTAAATGTAAGAGCTCTGGCGCACGCGCCCTAGGCGGTGGGGGCACGCGTGCCGGGGCTGCGAGAAAAGGAAGACCAGGGAGGTGAGTGATGGGCTGGGATTCGCATATGGGCGCATTCCGCGATGCGAATCCCAGCCCCGCTGGCAGCGGGGACATGACAAGAGAGCGCTCACGGCCAGCATGTCTGGCCAGAGCACAGATGTTACAGTACCCCCCCTCCTTTGGTCTCTCCCTCTTCTTTTGAACTCAGAAAATTCCCCACTACATGAGACCAAGGGGTTTCTGGAATGGGCAAAGGCTGTAAGGGACTAGCAGGTTTCTGTCGTGGAGTCTTCCGTCTTCAAAGGGGACCAACTGGCAAAGAAGAATGTCCCCAATTCAAGACTTTACATCGAAGTTTATATGACACAAAAGATATCTCAGAAGGAACATTAAGCCTTGGCGTGGAGTCCAATCCTGCGACATATGAGGATCTGGGAAGAGTGTCAGTTCTGAAGCTTTTATTAGCAGGCCTAAGAGGAGGCACAAGACAGTGATCTTGGCAATATTGTCCCCAGCATGTGATTTTACCAGATTTGCAGTCAAGTTGTGGAGAATGACGTTGAAGCCAAGGAAGACCAAGAAGAAGCTCCGCAGTACAATGTGGCAGCACGTAAAACTGAATATTTTCCTAATGCAAATTCCCTACTTGCATGACGAGGGGTTCAGTGTGGAATTGCATCTTACAGTTCAGATTTTGTCCATTAACAGAAGAAATGTAAAATGGCTTGATAAGATGCTTCACTGGAAGACAGTGTTTATGTACCTGGGAGGCACCAATAAAGTTGCCTGCGGAACCGGAGTCCAAAAAAGCAGAAGCGATGAAAGACCTCTTGGCAGAGGAAAAAACTCGAACCGTGGTGGTCAAGTGAGGAGAGGTAATATTCACATCTAGGGATGCCACTCCTACTTGTCCAAGATGAGAACTTTCTTCCGAACGTAGAGGACGTATAGAACAGTCTTTGAGAAAGTGCTCCGGACTGGCACAATATGGGCACAAATTCTTTCCTGCTGCGTTAAGAGAAAACGGTCAACTTCCATAGCCTCTTTGGCAGGAGCCAAAGAAGACAGTAGAGGTGGATTTGGGAACACGGGTGCCAGACGAGGTAATCGACATGTTCGGGCAGGTTCTTTTTCCAAAGGAATCCGAGACCTCTGGCAAAGGCACCCCAGCTGGATCCATGGCCGGATCGTACTGTAACAAGTCATAGCAGGTGGTGGATCCTCTGGGCCTGTGTGAATGATGACGTGAGCCGTGCCAGGGAGCAGAGTCTAAGGATATCAGGAACACAGTATGCTTTCACTAGGGCACAAGGCAACAAAGATCTGGCAGGGGACAAAGGGAGGAGCTGATACTTAAAGACAGGGTGCAGGTGAAAACACTTAATTAAATGAGTACTGGTCCTTTAAATTTAAGATCTCCGATGTGCGCACGCCCTAGGGGGTGGGGGCATGCGCGCTGGGGCTGCGAGAACAGGAAGACCAGGGAAGTGAGTGACTGGCTGGGATTCGCATGCGGGCACATCCCGCGATGCGAATCCCAGCCTGGCCGGCAGCGCGAACATGACAAGAGAGTGCTCACGGACAACGTGTCTGGCTGGAGCGCAGATGTTACAGCTATGTTGTATTTTTATTACCTATGTTACCTTGTTTATTAAGTTTACATTTAAACAAAGCTTCATGTATAATGTGTAGGATATTCATCCATCACATAACTAACTACATTGGTTTCAAAACAAAATTTAATTGATGAGATGGAAAGTAACATAGAATGTAACTGGAAATCAGTTAATATCTCTGTTTTTGATTTTCATCTACACATTTGTTATTACACACAAAAATAGTTTCTCACTTAGAAATAGGATATTGTGTCAAGGGTATGAATTCTCATAGAAAAAAACAGATTACAACCATAATTTAAGGTGCCGCGCCCTGTTAAACCATTTTGAGTATAGATGAAACTTGTTATGGACAGATCCCTCAAGGCAAAAGAGCTATCAAGGGTTTAACCTGCCACTCAGACACAGCTCTGGGAACCAGCAAGTGGACTCAAAGAAACACTGATCTTGTTCATTTCTAATTATTCCTGCTGAAACAAGTCTAAGAAACTGACTGACACTGACTCCTCCCAAAGAGCACTCATTATCTTCTTAATACAAGAAATGTATATATAGCACTTGAACAATCTCTATTTGAGCATAAGGCATCTAAATTGCTGGGAAGGTTTTAGAAGTAAGTTAAAATGATGACAACACATATCCACCCAATACAATTTAATTGTCGAATAAAAAACAAGTATAATCTCTAGCTTAACCCAGCTATTCATTGGTCACTGACTTTCTGACCCACATCAAACACAGCAGCATACCCATTCAGATCTCTCTTAGATAAACTTCCTCTTCCTCTTAGAATTATGGGAAACTGGTATAGCATCTCACCCTACAATTGGCTATAAGTGTAGATATTTTTGCCAATCTTTAATGCTGAAGTAGGGTTATCATAAAATACCTCAAAAATTAAAAAATGTCATACAGGGTAACCCTAGATGTCAAGAGTCACCCTCTTTAGTATTAAGCGCCAAAAACACCTGTGGGCACAGGGACTTGACATGCATCTGTCTGCACACTCTCCTTCCAAATTATTCTGTCAATTCATGTCTAAAACCATTTGAGGACAAAATATATGTAAAAACTAAAACTAACATAAGATAGCTAGATAGATAGATAAATAAATAGAAAAGGGAAAAACTATAAAAAAAAAAAATATATATATATATATATATATATATATATATATATATATATATATAGAGCCAAATAATTATTCTTCATTAATATGATCTTTTATTTTTTTAATTTTTTGGATTGTTTGTGCAAAGTGTGCACAATATTGAGCGCTTTTAAAAGATTATACGAAACAACACTATTTTGCTTAATTTTCTACATAGCAGAGAATCTCTTGAGAATCATTGTTTATTAAAGCCTTGGTTGGAAACCAAACTGGTGACGTTATTGCACTTTCAAGTTATCAAAACCGTTTGCACCCAACAATATTTTACCTTACAAGGCAATATCCATTTTTGGCTGATGCATTTGGATAACAACTTTTCGGCATTATACATTTTCAGATAAATAAATGTGATATGGAAATACTACTGTTTTCACAACTTGCTAAACAAAAGAGAAATGATGAAGATTTGATTAAAAAGAAAATGCTATTACATGCTTTCTCTTTTATATTTATTTTTAACAAAAAACTAAGACTAAACATACAAAACTCTGTTTTTATAGCAAGAATTTTATAACATAAACGTTAGCTAAAAATATTATTAAAAAAACATGTTTTTCATTACTAGAAAAATAAACATTCTTGAATAATTCCAGAAAAACTTTATGATTATTATTGCTTTGCATCTCTTTCCTAATGTGAGACAGAAGTTTTCATGCTATTATTTTTTATTATTTTACATGCATCCAGACATTTGAAACACAGTAGCTGAATATTATTATACAGTGCATTTGGAAAGTTTTAAAATCCTTAAATTTTTTCACATTTTGTTTTGTTGCAGACTAGCTAAAATAAAATAAAAAATCAAGTTTCCCTCATCCTTCTTCACTCAATACCCCATAATGACAAATTTAAAATAGAATTTTAATAATCTTTGCTTATTTATTGAAAAGGAAAAATTAAAATATTGCATTGTAATAAGTATTCAGAGCCTATACTTAGTACTTAGGCATCTTTGACAGCAATTGCAGCCTTCAGTCTTCTTGGGGATGATGCCACAAGGTCTACACAGCTAAATTTGGGGATTTTCTGCCATTTTTCTCTGCAGATTCTCTCAAGCTTTCTCAGATTAAATGAGGATTGTAGGTGGAAACCATTTTTTAGGCCTCCCCAGTGATGTTTAATTGGGTATAAGTCAGGCCTCTGGCTCGGCCACTCAAGGATATTCATAGAGTTATCCCTAAGCCACTGTGTTTTCTTGGATGTGTGCTTAGGGTTATTGGGGGAGATTTATCAAAAACTATGCAGAGGAAAAGTTGACTAGTTGCCCATAGCAACCAATCAGATTGCTTCTTTCATCTTCAACCTGTTAAGGACCAAGGGCGTACCTGTACGCCCTGAGCCCGCTCCCGTTCTATAACGCGGGGCCATGGCGTGTCGGGCCTGGCCTCTAACAACAGCCGGGACCCATGGCTAATAGCGCGCGGCATCGCGATCAGTTAAACGCCGCGTCTAAAGTGAAAGTAAATAATTGCTGGTTAGCTGAGTTCGGGATGTCCGGCAGGAAAATCGCGGCATCCCAAACAGCTGTGACACAGCAGTAGGGTCCGTTCCCTGCCTCCTGGTGTCCGATCGCCAAATGACTGCTCAGTACCTGAGATCAAGGCATGAGCAGTCGAGCGGCAGAATCATTGATCAATGGTTTATTATGAGAAACCATTGATCAATGTAAAAGATCAGTGTGTGCAGTGTTATAGCCCCCTATGGGAGCTATAACATTGTAAAAAAAAAGTTAAAAAAAGTCAATAAAGATTTAACCCCTTCCCTAATAAAAGTTTGAATCACCTCCCTTTTCCCATTAAAAAAAAAAGTGTAAATAAAAAAAAACATATGTGGTATCGCCGCGTGCTGAAATGTCCGAATTATAAAAATATGTTGTTAATTAAACTGCTCGGTCAATGGCATACGCGCAAAAAAATTCCAAAATATCGTAACACTTTTTATATCATGAAAAAATGAATAAAAAGCGATCAAAAAGTCTGATCAATATAAAAATGGTACTGCTAAAAACTTCAGATCACGGTGCAAAAAATGAGCCCTCATACCACCCCATATATGGAAAAATAAAAAGTTATAGGGGTGAGAAGATGACAATTTTAAACGTATACATTTTCTTGCATGTAGTTATGATTTTTTTCAGTTGTACGACAAAATCAAACCTATAAAAGTAGGGTATCATTTTAATCGTATGGACCTACAGAATAAAGATAAGGTGTCATTTTTACCGAAAAATGTACGGTCTAGATCAGAAGCCCCCAAATGTACAACATTGTGTTTTGTTTTGTTTTTTCAATTTTGTCTCACAATGATTTTTTTTTCGGTTCACTTTTTATATCATGAAAAATTGAATAAAAAGCGATCAAAAAGTCTGATCAATATAAAAATGGTACTGTTAAAAACTTCAGATCACGGTGCAAAAAATTTGCCCTCATACCACCCCATATGTGGAAAAATAAAAAGTTATAGGGGTGAGAAGATGACAATTTTAAACGTATACATTTTCCTGCATGTAGTTATGATTTTTTTCAGTTGTACGACAAAATCAGACCTATAAAAGTAGGGTATCATTTTAATCGTATGGACCTACAGAATAAAGATAAGGTGTCATTTTTACCGAAAAATGTACGGTGTAGATCAGAAGCCCCCAAATTTACAAAATTGTTTTTTTTTTTTTTCAATTTTGTCTCACAATGATTTTTTTTTCGGTTTCACCATAGATTTTTGGGTAAAATGACTGATGGCATTACAAAGTAGAATTGGTGCAAAAAATAAGCCATCATATGGATTTCTATGTGCAAAATTGAAAGAGTTATGATATTTTAAAGGTAAGGAGGAAAAAATGAAAGTGCAAAAACAGAAAAACCCCTGGTCCTTAAGGGGTTAAGAATGCTTCTGAAAAATAAAAGAAGTAATCTGATTGATTGCTATGGGCAACTGGTTAACTTTTCCTCTGCATCGGATTTGATAAATCTCCCCCATTGTTTTGTTGGAAGGTGAACCTTTGGTCCAGTCTAAGGTCTAGAGCATCTGGATAAGGTTTTCATTAAGAATATCTCTGTACTTTGCGCCGGTCGATTTAATTTTAATTATATGCTCTCCTCATGCTGATGCCAGCTCCAAGCTGTCTCATACTGCCAACATATGTTCTCCTCATGCTGCTGCCACCTCCAGGATGTGTCATTTAGCCACTATATGGTCTCCTCATGCTGCCGCCAACTCCAGGCTGTTTCATTCAGCCACTATATGTTCTCCTCATGCTGCAGCCACCTCCACGCTGGGTCATTCAGCCACTATATGGTCTCCTCATGCTGCCGCCACCTCCACTCTGGGTCATTCAGCCACTATATGGCCTCCTCATGCTGCCACCACCTCCAGGCTGGGTCATTCAGCCACTATATTGTCTCCTCATGCTGCCACCAACTCCAGGCTGTGTCGTTCAGCCACTATGGGGTCTCCTCATGCTGCTGCCACTTCCACGCTATGTCATTTAGCCACTATATGGTCTCCTCATGCTGATGCAACCTCCACGCTGTGTCTTTCAGCCACTATATGGTCTCCTCATACTGATGCAACCTCCAGGCTCTGTCATTGTGCCACTCTGTGACAGGCATTCTAATAGCGACGCCTCTTATCTGCATGTCATACTGAATAAAAGTATTATTTCACTAACCCAGCACACACCTTATGCATGTTACAGCAAGGGAAACTGTTCTACACCCCTATTGAGGCTATCTGTAGGCCAGAAATAGCCATTTTTAATAGCAATTTGCCGCAAATAAATTTGGGCCTAAACACATTTTTTTCAAAAATGCAATCATCTCTAACCATCATCTCCTGTGCTGCTGTTACACATTTACAAATAATGTATATAAAACAAACACATACTGTATATAAAAGCATTGCAGCACATAACTCATAATTTGACATTACAAATAAAGTGAATAAGGGTCAATAAAGTATTTTCCTATGGGGGGCGTGGCTTGGCACGCTGGACGAAGGAGGTGCTTTGTAACTGTCCCTGTCTGGGCCGGCTGATTAAGGGCTTATAACCCCTATTATGGGAGGCAGACACCACCATAAAGGAAGCCAGCAGAAGCATCAAGCCCCAGCTGTCCCTCCGAGCATGATCCCGGCATTTTTCCCCCCTCTGCAGCCCGACATGGCCCCGCTGACCAGCGAGAGGCCCGGAGGAGCCACCATGCCTGGCATTGATGTGACTGCGCACGCATCTCCCAGCGTGTCGCCCCGCTCAGCACAAGCCGCACCTCATCTGACAGTCCCAGCGCTCACCCCTGGACGGCAACGGAACCTGGTGGGAGGAGGTCGGCCAGACGCAGCTCCCTCTGCCACACGGGAGCTGCAGGAAGGTACCGTGACTGTGCTCTCCACCACGTTCACAGCTGTAGACATGGCGGCGGGAGCCTCGCTCACATAGGGCCCTGACAGCTATGAGGTGTCCACAGACTCGGAAGCCTCCCCAGTGCCCCCTCTTCATCCACACTGGACCCAGGGGGACTTTCCCCCACTACAGGGCTCTCTCATGCAGCCTCCATCTTCCCTGACACAACCCCTCCCTGCCTCAATGGGGGGTTCTCCACATGTAACAAGCCTCTCTACAAGCTCCTTTCATGCACAGGGATCTGCAGCAGCACCTCTCCTACCCACCTCTGCACCTTCTGCAGCTTATCACCTGGAGTCTGTACACCACCTCACTCCACCTGAAAGTGATGACCTGCGCTTCACCTCTTCTCTGCCTCCTGCTCCTCCTCAGGTGCCCTGTCCACCGCCACGAAACGTCTTAGATTGGGCTACTGAGATGGAAGTAACCAAAGCTAGCGCTAGCAAAGACCCTGGTGACTCCTCAGATGACACTGACACTCCCGACTACTGGGGTACCAGTGCTCCGGCGAAAAAAATTGTTCAAAATGCCTTCCAAACGGTCTGCCATCAGATCCCGTGCTACCACTTGTTCTTCTTCTGATGACTCCCAAAGTGAACTACGGTGCTCTCTCCAATCTTGCTTGCTACGAAGTTCACCTCCTGCTGGTGAGACACCGCTTCAGTCTTCCCAACGCGGCTTGGGACCTACCTTGCCCTCCCCGGAAGTGGCAGTTGAAGCCCTCAAAGGACACCCTGAAATTCAAGCACTACTGGCATTACTGCCGACTAAGGCCGACATGTACTCCTTGACCTCAGATCTGAAGACTGCGTGGCAACGAGATCTCAAGCCAGCTACCTCAATACGGAAGTAGCCAGCCTTCAAGCTAGAATGGGCGAACTGGAAGATTTTAAATTGTCCATCACCTCCCAGATGCAATCACTCCAAGAATCCATGAATTCTCTATCTCTGCACCATGTCGCCACCATGGAACATCTGGATGATATTGACATCAGAAACCGCAGGAACAACATTAGAGTCAAAGGCCTGCTGGAATCTGTGCACTCGCAAGACATTTTGCCGACTCTGCAAAAGATCTTCTATGAAGTCCTCCAGCAACCTCCTGACACTGTTATCGAACTGGATAGGGCCCATCGCGCGCTGAAAGCGCACAATCCTGACCCAAAAAATCCTAGGGACGTTGTGTGCCGAGTTCATCATTATACGCAGAAGGGGGAAATTATGCGGAAAGCCAGGACCAATAACCCCTTAAGGACACATGACGTTCTCATACGTCTCCATTTCCGAGTCCTTAACCCCTTAAGGACTCAGGGTTTTTCCGTTTTTGCACTTTCGTTTTTTCCTCCTTACCTTTAAAAAATCATAACCCTTTCAATTTTCCACCTAAAAATCCATATTATGGCTTATTTTTTGCGTCGCCAATTCTACTTTGCAGTGACATTAGTCATTTTACCCAAAAATGCACGGCGAAACGGAAAAAAAAATCATTGTGCGACAAAATAAAATAAAAAACGCCATTTTGTAACTTTTGGGGGCTTCCGTTTCTACGCAGTGCATATTTCGGTAAAAATTACACCTTATCATTATTCTGTAGGTCCATACGGTTAAAATGATACCCTACTTATATAGGTTTGATTTTGTCGCACTTCTGGAAAAAATCATAACTACATGCAGGAAAATTTATACGTTTAAAAATGTCATCTTCTGACCCCTATAACTTTTTTATTTTTCCACGTACGGGGCGGTATGAGGACTCATTTTTTGCGCCGTGATCTGAAGTTTTTATTGGTATGATTTTTGTTTTGATCTGACTTTTTGATCACTTTTTATTCATTTTTTAATGTTATAAAAAGTTACCAAAATACGACTTTGGAATTTTTTTGCGCGTACGCCATTGACCGTACGGCTTAATTAATGATATATTTTTATAGTTCGGACATTTACGCACGCGGCGATACCACATATGTTTATTTATTTATTTTTTTTACACTGTTTTATTTTTCTTATGGGAAAAGGGGGGTGATTCAAACTTTTATTAGGGAAGGGGTTAAATGACCTTTATTAACACTTTTTTTTTACTTTTTTTTTGCAGTGTTATAGGTCCCATAGGGATCTATAACACTGCACACACTGATCTCTTACACAGATCACAGGCGTGTATTAACACGCCTGTGATCAGCATTATCGACGCTTGACTGCTTCTGCCTGGATCTCAGGCACGGAGCAGTCATTCGTCGATCGGACACCGAGGAGGCAGGTAAGAGCCCTCCCGGTGTCCGATCAGCTGTTCGGGACGCCGCGATTTCACCGCGGCGGTCCCGAACAGCCCGACTGAGCAGCCGGGATACTTTCAGTTTCACTTTAGAAGCGGCGGTCAGCTTTGACCGCCGCTTCTAAAGGGTTAATACCGCACATCGCCAACTCCCAGCAGTCCCGGCCGTTGATTAGCGCCGGGACCCACGCGATATGATGTGGGATCGCGGCGCGATCCCGCTTCATATCGCGGGAGCCGGCGCAGGACGTAAATATACGTCCTGCGTCGTTAAGGGGTTAAGGACACATGACGTATGAGAACGTCATGCGCTTTCCCGGCCCCCCGCAGCCATCTGGAGCTGAGCCGGTGTCCGATGCCTGCTGAAATCGTTCAGCAGGCATCGCGGCATATCGCCCAGGGGGGTCATGATGACCCCCCATGTCGGCGATGGCCGCAGATCGCTGGACAATTCAGCCCAGCGATTTGCGGCGGATTACGGGTCAATCGGGTCTCCAGTGACCGCTCTCTGACGGCCCTGAACAGCCATAGCCAACAGGGGAGAGGTTTACCGGCCAACCAATCAGGGCACCTGCTGCGGGTGTCACTCCCGCAACCCGCCCCTCTTCCGAAGGACGTGAGCGGGTGTGGGACGTGGACCCCGGCAGCTGGGGACCCCTATCCCCGGCGTCCCTGTTGGGATCGGGGCCCCAGGAGTGGCGGCGGGGGCAAGGGACTGACCTGCAGCGTGGATCGTTGGACGTGACAGCCTCCTGCTGTTGCTTAGCAACAGCTCCCAGCATGCAAAAAGGGCATGCTGGGAGCTGTACTTATGCAATAGCAGGAGGCAGACCACCACAACTCCCAGCATTCCCTTATGGGCATACTGGGACTTATAGTTTTGCAACAGCTGGAGGCACATTTTTTCTATGGAAAAGTGTACCTTCAGCTGTTGTATAACTACCACTCCCAGCTTGCACAATCAGCTAAAGTGCATGCTGGGAGTTGTAGTGGTGCATCTGCTGGTTGCATAACTACAACTCCCAGCATGCCCGTTGGCTGTCGGTGACTGCTGAGAGTTGTAGTTTTGCAACAGCTGAAGGCACACTGGTTGTGAAAAACAGAGTTTTTTTTTTTTACTTAACTCAGCTGTTACTTAACTCACGACCGGTGTGCCTCCAGCTTTTGCAAACTACAACTCCCAGCATGCACCGGACATGCTGGGAGTTGTAGTTTTGCAACAGCTGGAGGCACACTGGTTGTGAAACACTGAGTTAAGTAGCAAACCAGTGTGTCTTCGGCTGTTGCATAACTACAATCCCCAGCATTCCCAGCCAAAGTAGTATGCCTCCAGCTGTTGCAAAACTACAACTCCCAGCATGCACTGATAGACCGTACATGCTGGGAGTTGTAGTTTTGCAACAGCTGGATGTTCCTCCTCCCCCCACCCCCCAATGTGAATGTACAGGGTACACTCACATGGGCGGAGGTTTACAGTAAGTATCCGGCTGCAAGTTTGAGCTGCCGCAAACTTTCTGCCGCAGCTCAAACTACCAGCGAGAAACTACTGTGAACCCCCGCCCGTGTGACTGTACCCTAAAAACACTACACTACACTAACACAAAATAAAATAAAAAGTAAAAAACACTACACATACCCCTACACAGCCCCCCTCCCCGCCCCAATAAAAATGAAAAACGTCTGGTACGCCACTGTTTCCAAAACGGAGCCTCCAGCTGTTGCAAAAATACTACTCCCAGTATTGCCAGACAGCCACTGACTGTCCAGGTATGCTTGGAGTTTTACAACAGCTGGAGGCACCCGGTTTGGGAATCACTGGCGTAGAATATCCCTATATCCACCCCTATGCAAGTCCCTAATTTAGGCTTCAAATGCGCATGGCGCTCTCACTTTGGAGCCCTGTCGTATTTGATGGCAACAGTTTAGGGTCACATATGGGGTATCACCGTACTCGAGACTAATTGTGTTACAAATTTTGGGGGGTATTTTCTGCTATTACCCTTTTTAAAAATTTTAAATTTTTGGGAAACCAAGCATTTTAGGTAAAAATATATATATATTTTTTTACATATGCAAAAGTCGTGAAACACCTGTGGGGTTTTAAGGTTCACTTTACCCCTTGTTATGTTCCCCGAGGGGTCTAGTTTCCAAAATGGTATGCCATGTGTTTTTTTTCGCTGTTCTGGCACCATAGGGGCTTCCTAAATGCGGCATGCACCAAGAGCAAAATTTGCTTTAAAAAAGCCAAATGTGACTTCTCCTCTTCTGAGACCTGTAGTGCGCCAGCAGAGCAGTTTTTACCCCCATATGGGGTGTTTTCTGAATCGGGAGAAATTGGGCTTCATATTTTGGGGGGTATTTTCTGCTATTAGCCTTTTTAAAATGTAAAATTTTTGGGAAACCAAGCATTTTAGGGGAAATTATTATATATATTTTTTTTTACATATGCAAAAGTCGTGAATCACTTGTGGGGTATTAAGGTGCTTTTTACCCCTTGTTATGTTCCCTGGGGGGTCTAGTTTCCAAAATGGTATGCCATGTGGGTTTTTTTTTTTTTGCTGTTCTGGCACCATAGGGGCTTCCTAAAGGTGACACGCCCCCCAAAAACCATTTGTCGCTCCTTCCCTTCTGAGCCCTCTACTGCGCCCGCCGAACAATAGACATATGAGGTATGTCCTTATTCGAGAGAAATTGGATTTCAAATACGAGTAAACATTTTCTCCTTTTTACCCCTTGTAAAAATTCAAAAATTGGGTCTACTAGAACATGCGAGTATAAAAAATGAACATTTTGAATTTTCTCCTTCACTTTGCTGCTATTCCTGTGAAACACCTAAAGGGTTAAAACACTTACTGAATGTCATTTTGAATACTTTGGAGGGTGCAGTTTTTATAATGGGGTCATTTGTGGGGTATTTCTAATATAAAGACCCTTCAAATCCACTTCAAAACTGAACTGGTCACTGAAAAATTGTGAGTTTGAAAATTTTGTGAAAAATTGTAAAATTGCTGCTGAACTTTGAAGCCCTCTGGTGTCTTCCAAAAGTAAAAAACATGTCAATTTTATGATGAAAACATAAAGTAGACATATTGTATTTGTGAATAAAAATAAAATGTATTTGGAATATCCATTTTTCTTACAAGCAGAGAGCTTCAAAGTTAGAAAAATGCAAAATTTTCAATGTTTTCATAAAATTTTGGAATTTTTCACCAAGAAAGGATGCAATTTACCACAAAAAATTACCACCATGTTAAAGTAGAATATGTCATGAAAAAACATTCTCAGAATCAGAATGATATGTGAAAGCATTCCAGAGTTATTAATGTTTAAAGTGACAGTGGTCAGATGTTCAAAAAATTGCTCTGGTCCTAAGGTGTAAAATGGCTTGGTCCTTAAGGGGTTAAACACCTCAACTTCAATGGTGTACAGTGTACACTATATGGTCTCCTCATGCTGCCGCCACCTCCACGATGGGTCATTCAGCCACTATATGGCCTCCTCATGCTGCCACCACCTCCAGGCTGGGTCATTCAGCCACTATATGGTCTCCTCATGCTGCCACCAACTCCAGGCTGTGTCATTCAGCCACTATGTGGTCTCCTCATGCTGCCGCCACTTCCACGCTATGTCATTTAGCCACTATATGGTCTCCTCATGCTGCCAAAACCTCCACGCTGTGTCTTTCAGCCACTATATGGTCTCCTCATACTGATGCAACCTCCAGGCTCTGTCATTGTGCCACTCTGTGACAGGGATTCTAATAGCGACGCCAGCCTTCAAGCTAGAGTGGGCGAACTGGAAGATTTTAAATTGTCCATCACCTACCAGTTGCAATCACTCCAAGAATCCATGAATTCTCTATCGCTGCACCATGTCGCCACCATAGAACATCTGGATGATATTGACAACAGAAAGCACAGGATCAACATTAGAGTCAAAGGCCTGCTGGAATCTGTGCACCCACAAGACATATCGCTGACTCTGCAAAAAATCTTCTATGAAGTCCTCAAGCAACCTTCTGACACTGTTATCGAACTGTATAGGGCCCATCACGCGCTGAAAGCGCGCAATCCTGACCCCAAAAAAACTAGGGACGTTGTGTGCCGAGTTCATCATTATGCGCAGAAGGGGGAAATTATGCGGAAAGCCAGGACCATTAAATACCTCAACTTCAATGGTGTACAGTTACAGCTCTACCCGGACCTCTCTCTTCGCACCCTGAGACTGAGAGCTACTCTGAAACCCCTGCTGCAAGTCCTCCAAAATGCCAAGATCATTTACAGATGGGGTTATCCGTTTTCCCTGACGGCTAAATATGGTACCACTGTGGCCACCCTGAGACGCCCTGCCGATCTCTCCCACTTTCTGCAGACCTTCAAACTTCCTCACATCCCACGCCCTGACTGGGTCAACATGTTCTCCATAGGAACTCCCCCTCCACCCGTACCTGGAGTCCAGGCTGCTAGAAGAGATCAGGCGGCGCCCTCATCGATCCCAACACCTTTCCTGCCTCGACAGATCCCTGAGAACCTCGCTTCGACCCCTCTCCCCCAACACCCCAAGAAAAAGACCTGACTCTTTCATACTTAATCTCCAGCCTACCTTGCCTAGGTAGACTCAGGAGGTCCCCTCTGTGAGCTGTGTGCTACGGGACCTCCCCCGGGACATGTCCTTGCCATTCTATGTGTTTCCTTTGCCGGTTTCTAGTATATGTCATTACTTGCCTTCTACTGCCTCCCATTCATTAGATGCTGTAGGGCTATACGCCCGCCCGATTTCAACAGCCCTTTATCCCATATGCTCACCCTCTGCTGCTCACTGGGTGAGGCTCCATTTACATCTATAAGGCCCTGGCCTCCAGCCTGATTACGCTAATGCTGATCCTAGACCTGTGTGCCTTCCGTGTTTCCCCCACTAGGCTGAAGATTAGGCTGGTCCTGACCCAACATTTGGCCCTTATGACCGTCCTTTCTAGTCCCTGTGCTTTCATGTCTGTGCGTCTGCCTTTTTATTTTGTCCCTGTCTTACTGCCTGTCTCTCTTTTCTACTTCTAGGTCAACTCTGTCATTTGCACTTGCTCTTCGCGCGGAGGACGATGGGACGACTCCTGGGCACATGGGTGAGTGGTTCAACATCTCTTTCTCCCACCATGGCAGTTGATGTTAAAATAGCCTCCCTCAACATCAAAGGTTTCAATACACCCGAAAAGAGGGCACAAACCCTCTACTCCTTACACATGAGTTCTTGTCCTTGCTCTGCAAGAAACACACTTTAAAACTGGCCATCTCCCTTCCATAAACTCCAGGTACTATTCACAATGGTTCCACAGTACGAACTCCGAAGCCAAGACGAAAGGCGTCTCCATAGCCTTCCACAGATCATTGCCCGTTCAGGTGAATGATACTTTGTTAGATCCGAACGGGAGATACGTTTTCCTTAACTGTATGATAGCTGGTCAGTCCTTCACCCTGGCTTCCGTATATGCCCCGAATCATTCCCAAATACCGTTCCTCCTACACATCCTGGACACCCTGACAGCCTTTGCTACGGGAGCCATTATTCTATGCGGTTACTTAAACGTGCCCCTCTTCCCCTCCTGCAATACTTTGTCTGGATCCTCCACCATCTCCCACGCTAAACTGAGGGCCCTGAGACGTAGATTACATGACATGCAAATGAGTGACGTATGGTGTGCACTCCATCCCCAAGGAAAGGATTTTACATTCTACTCCCACCCTAGACAATCATACAGTAGGATTGATTATATCTTTTTTCAAGGTCACCTTCTCCCAGCTGTTTTTTCCACCTCAATTGGTATAATGACACTGTCAGATCATGGCCCAGTGTTCTGTATCTTCTCCATCTCAGCTCTCACCAAGCCCCATTCTTCATGGAAGCTGAACGAATCCCTGCTCCTGAACGCTTTGTGCCTACAGGACCTTAGGAACTCTATCGCACATTTTGATCTTGATCATGCCTCGGACCCAACACCTTCTGCGATAAAATGGGACACGTTGAAGTGCGTACTCCGAGGAGTGCTCATGAAGCATGGGGCTAGGTTGAAAAGAGACAATGCCAAATTTAAGCGGCTGACACAGGAGCCCAAATCCTTAGAAACCAAACACAAGAGTACCCAGCAAGATCGAGTATATGGGGAACTAACCCGAGTTCGCCATGAGCCTCTGGAGCTAATGAACACTAAATACTGCCATTACAAGCAACTCACGGCTAGGACCTTTTATGAATGGAGTAATAAGTCCGGTCACCTCTTAGCCTCAGCTCTCAAGTCCAAACGATCATCCACCTTCTTATCAGCCATTCGGACAGATTCAGGCTCCATCTCCCACCTCACACAAAACATTCTTCTTTTTTACGGTTCAAAAGATTTATTAAACATTGATAACATATACAACATCCGCCCTAGGGCGGTAGAAGCGGGCAATCGAATACAGATAGCTGGTATCAGGATTCCATGCAATCAGTACTGAAGCATAAACAATCACCATCATGCGCTGGATAGTACTAAATAGGCAGGCTAGTAAGACCCAGTCAATGCAGTACACTGACGTAGGCCATGATGCCATAGGTGAAGGCCAGATAGAGAGAGACAGCGGGGATAACGTATAACTAGCAAGGTCGGGGGAACCTTTGACAATGTGAAAGAAATAAACAAACAATCAAGGACATCTAGCCAACGTGGTGGGGAGCGATGTCTCATTCCAGTATCCATTTAAGGGACTAGAGTAGGCAACCGCTGGAACCCATGCCATCCAAACCAGGCCCCAGCCACTCAAACTAGCATATTACAACCTAAGTCTAAATGGGTCAGGCTGGCGGGGAGGCCTAATACACTACCAATGTAAACCAAAAAAAAAAAAAGGAAAAGAACCACATATAGACAAGACACAAAAGGGGAGAATGGAGGGGGAAGGAACAGAGCAGAAGCAGTCGGAATAGAGTTGAGAGGGAGAGGGGGAGTGGGGGTAAAGGATGCCACAAAGACCCAAAGAGAATAGTCCGGGGGGGGGGGGGGAAGAGGAGAAGGAAGGAAGGAGCCCAAAGCAAAGGAAGGGAGACTAGCAAAAAAAAAAAAAAAGGGGGGGGGGGAGACCCTCACAGGAGAGGAAGGGCAGTATCAGTGGTGGATGGTAGCGAAACTAAATGGGGGGACGACAGAGACATGGCCCGATACTCAGGGGATGACAGGAAGTCGGTCCACAGAGTCCAGCGCTGCAGAAAACGTTCAGGTTTGGACGCCATGTCCGCCATGCACTCCTCCATCCCGTAGATAAATTGCACCTCACCTATCCAGTCAGCCATGGTCGGGGGCAGGACTGACTTCCATTTGCGTGGGAGCACCCTTCGGGCAGCAGAGAGTAATATGTCGATCAGACCCTTTTTCAGAGATTTCAATTGGCCCGGCACCATCGACAGTAAGGCTACTTGGGGGGTATGGGGTACTACGGAACCTGAAATCCTGGACACGGCAGACAAGACACCGGACCAGAAAGATTGCAAAAGCGAGCAATCATACCAAACATGAAGCATGGTCCCGGGGGCCAAGCCGCACCTCCAACAGACATTAGGCACAGATGGAAAGCACCGATGCAGCAGAGCTGGGACACGGTACCATCTGGACAAGACTTTGAAGTTAGTTTCTTGCAACTGAACAGAAACCGAGGACCCATGGCACAAGGCATATGCCTTGCTCCAGTCTAGGGGATCAGGGGTGCGACCCAGCTCCCGCGACCACCCCTCCTGATGAGTCGGGACCTGTGTGGTGCATGCAGACATCAAAAGAGCATAGATAACAGATATCAGGTGTCCCGGAGACTCATCTGCCAGACATAAAGATTCAAATGGAAGGGGAAGCCTATGTAGGTCAAGGGACTGTTTCCAAGAAGAGTAAAAATGGGTGAGCTGGGTGTATTGCCAAACCTGAGCAGGTGTATGATGTTCCTCCCGTAGGACCTCCGCCAATGGTTTCAAGGAGCCCGAGTGAAGAACGTGAGCAAATAAAAAAATCTGTCCACGGGACCTACCTAGGAAGGGTCCCACCCGGCCACCCGGTGTAAAGTCAGGGTTGTCACGTATAGACGTCAGGGGACCATTGGGGCGTAGGAGACCCGCCTTGCCCAAATGGCGCAGGCACACCCGAAGCACGGAACGCGCCACATACGGGAGTTTCGCCTGAAGTGCTGGGGTCCAATAGGACGCACGCGTCCAGGGTAGGGACGTGAGCGGGATAGGGGAAAGGAGGGCCTCCAAACGCACCCACAGCTTATCGGTGGGGTGGTGAAACCAGTCCATTATTCTAGT
The DNA here is from genome assembly GCF_029499605.1 of Hyla sarda. Classification (NCBI taxonomy): domain Eukaryota; kingdom Metazoa; phylum Chordata; class Amphibia; order Anura; family Hylidae; genus Hyla; species Hyla sarda. The sequence continues at coordinate 426,398,413 of NC_079189.1, forward strand.
TGCAACAGAAGCCATGTAATAAAGATGAGGGTCCGGCAGAGCCAGACCTCCCTTCGATTTGGGGCGAATCAAGTCCCTCCGGGCCACGCGGTGACCCCGGAGGCCCCACACGTATTTAGTAAATAGTTTGTTAATGGTCAGAAAAAAGGAGCGGGGAAGAAGGATAGGGATAGTCTGAAAGAGGTAAAGCAGTCTGGGCAATAGGTTCATTTTAAGTATGTTAACTCGTCCAATCCAGGAAAAGTCTCGTCTGTCCCATTTGGTCAAGTCAGAGGAAAAGGAGGTAAGTAGGGGGCCGAAGTTCAAGTCATACAGGCGGGTCAAGTCACTGGGGACCTGGATCCCTAGGTATTTGAAGGAGTTGGACGCCCAACGGAAGGCATACTGCTTCCTGAGCTCTGCGACGCCTCCAGGACCTAATGACACGTCTAGGGCTACACTCTTAGTTATATTTAGTTTATAATTGCTAAAACGACCATTGTCATCCAAAAGAGTGAAGAGGGCAGGGATGCTACCGCAAGGGTCTGACAGGAACAATAACAAGTCATCAACAAAGGCAGCACATTTGACAACTTCTCCCCCGACCGGCACCCCCCGAACCTGTTCACTCTGTCTGATAGCTTGCAAGAGAAGTTCCATGGCTAGGACATATAGGAGAGGGGATAGGGGGCACCCTTGTCTCGTGCCATTGCAGATAGGGATAGGAGAGGAAAGGGAACCATTTATCCTTATCCTAGCCTGTGGGTGAGTATACAAGGCAAAGATACGTGACAACATTAGCGGGCCTAAACCCAGATGAGACAGGACACCCCTCAAGAACCCCCACGCCACCCTGTCAAAAGCCTTCTCGGCGTCCAGGGACAATAAAACACATGGCAACCGAGAAGTTTGAGCGTGGTGGATCACAGAGAAAGTCTTCAGGGTGTTATCTCTGGCCTCTCTAGCAGGTACGAAGCCCGTCTGGTCAGGGTGGATGAGGGTCCCCAATAATGGGTTCAGTCTGAGGGCTAGTAATTTAGCGTATAATTTCGTGTCCACATTAATAAGGGATATCGGGCGATAGCTTTGACAGAGGTTCGGGTCCTTACCCTCCTTCGGGATCACAGTAATAAATGCCTGGAGAAAGGAGCTGGGGAATGGGGACGTGGCGGATACTGAATTAAAGGAGGCCACCAGTGACGGAGTCAAGTCTGAAGCAAGAAGCTTATAAAATTTGGCAGTATACCCGTCAGGGCCAGGTGCCTTCCCTGAGGGCATAGACCTTATGGCCTCTGCAACCTCTTCCTGGGAAAAGGGGCGTTCCAAGTCCAAGAGGGACTGGGGGGAAAGAGAAGGCAGCTGCGTCCTCAAGAGGTAGGCCTGTAGATCGGGGGACACAGAGTCAGGACCGGCAAGGCCCGGGTCCAGGCTATAAAGGCCCTCATAATATGCCCGGAAACTATCCAGTATCTGGGAGGTGAGGTGAACCAGAGAGCCTGAGGGCGATTTAATAGAAGGGATATTTCGTGGCCGCTCTCCTATCACGCAACGCTCGTGCTAACAGTCGCCCCGATTTGTTGCCCCATTCGTAAGTCACACTAGAACAGATCTGTCTATACCGGTTATACTTCCTATCTATGCGAACCTGAATGTCTCTGCGGACGTCCATGAGTTCTTTAAGCACCACATCCGACAGGGAGGATTTGTGTCGAGACTCCAAAGTATGTAAGCGGATTAGCAATTCCTTCAATTTCTGGGAGGATTCACGCTTAAGTCTAGAACCGTGCTTAATTAGAACACCACGGAGCACACATTTTAAGGCCTCCCACTTAAGTTGAGGGGAGGTAGGATCACTGGCATGATCCTGCATGAAATTAGTAGTCGCTGATTTCAGATCCGCCAAACAGAGAGAATCCGAAAGGAGCGACTCGTTGAGCCTCCACACAAACTCCCCCCGTGGACAGTCCGGGAGAGACAAATCACAGAACACCGGGGCATGGTCAGAGAATACTATCGAGCCTATGGTCGTTGAAAGAACCTGAGGGAGTAGACAGTGACTAACAAAAATATAGTCCAGTCTTGTGTAGGTCTGTCGTGCATGAGAATAGAAAGTATAGTCACGTGCGTCCGGGTGGTACAACCTCCAGGGATCAGACAGCTGCATCAGATGTAGAAGCTTTCGGATCTTGTTTAATTGCGTGAACGAGAGGGCAGAGGTCCCAGAGGAGGAATCTAAGGAAGGAAGCAAAGACACATTAAAATCACCACAGACAATAAGAGTGCCCTGCGCGAAGGAGGTGAGGTCATCAAAGGTACGCTGCAGGAACGTCAACTGGCCCTGGTTGCGCGCATAAATATTAGCGATGGTATAGGGTTTACCTTGGAGTGTGCAGGAAACAAAGGCATAGCGCCCCTCGGTATCGAGCTTAGAGTCTATTACATGGACAGGTAGGGACTTATGAAACAAAATAGAGGCACCCTTAACCTTATGGGAGAGGTCGCAGCTATGAAAACAAACAGGGAAGTATCTGTTGCGTACCACGGCTGCGTGATCGCGCAAGAGATGGGTCTCCTGTAAACATAAGATGGAGGCACGTTGTTTATGCATGGAGTAAAGGATCTTAGCTCTTTTCTCAGGGACATTAAAGCCCTGAACATTCAGGGAAGCTATTTTAACTGACATATTAACGGAGATGGCAAGGAGGAGTAGGAAAAGAGGTAGAGGGTGGAGTCTGAATGGGGCAGTGGGAGAATAAAAAATAAAAAAAATAAAAAATTTAAAAATAAAAAATAAAAAAATAAAAAAGAGGGGGGGGGGGAGGGGGGGGGGCGTCGGAAGGACGCCGGATAGGAAGAGAGGAAAGAAAGAAAAAAGGGAAGGGAGAGGGAAAGACGATAGCAGAAGGGGGGGGGGCGCAAGGCAGCTAGGAAAGAGGGGAGCTAGGGGTGTAGGATGGGGAAAGAACGAGAGGAGTTGACACTAGACGAGGTAGAGGGAAGAAGAAAAAAAAAAAAAAAAACAACAACAAACTAAACTGGGGAAAACTTAGCAGGTCAGTTAGGATGCCTGCAAAAATATCCTATCAGTAGCACAAGCTATAACCGGACAGGGGTACAATCCTGTCACTACCTATTGGGGGTAGGTCAGCAGGTGGTGCAGAAGTGACAGACAAGAGGGAAAGGAAGATGAAGGGGATGACATAAAACGAGCAACCGAGGCCAAACCGCCATCCAGGGAGAGAAGAGAAAGGAAGTATGAGATAGAGGAGCCCCACGGGGAGTCAAGTATACAGACCAGGGAGGAAAAGGGGACACAGGACAGCAAGAAAACGGTGAGAGAGGAGAAACGTAGCACCAGGAGAGAACCACAGTATGTAGAGCAATCAGAAAAGGTCACCACAACACTGTAAATCAAAGAGTACCAACAGCAGTAGGATCTCAGCGGTCTCCCGAGCCACCTGGACCATCCATTGACCCGGAGAGACTGCGGGGTCGGCGGCGGGAGTGCTGCGGTCTTGGCGAAGGTCCATCCGGCTGGTGCCTCCGTGTACGGGGCTGGGGCGGTGGAACAGGTGCAAAGGGGTTGTCCAGAAGTATTTCCCAGTCCAGCAATTGAACAGGTGGGAGGTCAAACACGGACAAAAAGTCGGGTAAATCCTCCGGAGTGCGCAGTGTAGCATATTTCCCTTGGTGATGAGCAAATAAAGCGAACGGAAACCCCCATCTGTAAAGAATGTGACGTGACTGCAGTTCCGCAAGCAGTGGCTTCAAGGCAGCCCGTAGGCGCAGGGTATGGCGGGAGAGGTCAGGAAACAGTAGTAACTTGGCACCAACAAAGTCAATCTCCTTGAGCTGCCTGGCCCTTCTCATGATCTCTTCCTTTTCCGAGTAGTAATGGACACGGCAAATGACATCTCTGGGGTTATTTGGGTCAGAACTGGGGGGTCTCAAGGCTCTATGGACCCTATCAATAGCAAGAGGGGTTTGAGCCGGCCGGTCCAGAAGAGAATTAAAGATGTCAGTCACTGTAGGCAAGAGATCTTCAGCTCGTGTCGCCTCAGGGAGGCCACGAATCCTGACGTTATTGCGACGGTTGCGATTTTCCTGGTCATCCAGGTGAGAGTGCAAAAGTCTCTGGTGAGTGGCCTGTTGAGACATCGTGGTGCGTAATTCACTCAAGGAGTGTCGCACTTCAGAACGAAATGAGTCCAGTGACTCCACTTTAGAGGTCAGAGAGTCCATTTCAGTTTGGACAGCCTGTAGGTCCTGCCGCCATGTTGATTTCAGAGTGTCAGTAATCGCAGCTAAGTCCTGCTTTGTAGGTAAGAAAGAAAGCAAGGCCTGAAGCTCAGGGTGGGCCTGAAGGATAAGAGCTGCAGATTGGTTGGGGATCTGAGCACTTGCAGTGAGGCCACCGAGATGGGTGTCTACAGCAGGTAGACCAGGGGGCAGCGGGGGGGCCGGTGCTGAAGCCCCCTGGGAAGGCGAGGCCAGCCAGGGGCTACCCAGGTGGGAGGCCCAGGTGGGGCTGGAAGGAGGCCCATGCTGTTCTACTGGTGGGTGGACAGGGGTAGATGGGGCCCCCAGGGGGAACAGCAGAGGGGATCCAGGGTCCGCGGCTGTCGTTGGGGCTGCAGCCATTACTGGGGTCAGAGTGCCCAAGCTTCCGACCTGGGGGACACCAGAGCTCAGCCCACTGCTGTCAATGGGCGAGGGGAGCGGTTCAGCCGCCCAGGCAGAGTCCAAACGAGGGCTGGGGGAGGGGGCAGTCTCCCCCCAAGGTCGAGGACTGAGCGGGGTATGAAGGCCTCCGGTGCCCGTACCTGCAGAGTGGCGCAGCAGTGGAGAGGCCGCCAGCGGCGGTGAGGGAGGCCCGAGACTCCGGCACAGGTCAGTCAGCGGCAGGTCGATCAGTAGTGGCGGAACCGATGTGGCGGCTTCCAGCAGAGGGTCCTCCCGTCCTTCGGAGCCAGCGGCAGCAGCCGGGGGTCCTTCCGCAAGTCGGCCCTGTGCCCGCTCCACACCGCTCGCGCGCCTTACTTCGGGGGGCGGAGCGTCCAGTGGCGGGGAAGCTGGAGCATGCAATGGCTGCGGCCCGGGGGGGACCATTTCAGAGGCCTCCGGTACAGTCGCCAGCGGGGCAAAGAAGTTGGAGATCGGCGTGGGGGATGCCAGAGAGGTTGGGGTCCTCCTAGCTGTGCCCCGGGAGCGTCTCTTCGGCATAAAGGCAGGTATCAGGTCCCTGAAGTGCGGGTGGCGGCGGAGCTCAGCAGGAACACGTCTGCACTGCTTGCATGGCAGACCACGCCCCCCACAAAACATTCTTCATGCTTTCCGCTCGTACTACGCCGGATTGTACAACCTGCCCAAACCCTCCGCCTCCTCCACTACACAACCTCCGCCCTTGTTCCTCCAGCAATACCTAACCTCTACAGCGCTCCCGTGTCTGTTTACCTGTTGAGTGTGCACTATATGCAGCAAACTTTTCTTGTTTGTATGGTTATGTGGATTCATATCGCCTCAACTTCCCTGCACTCTTACAAATGTTACGCTCCGACTTGGTCAGGTGGGAGCGCAGATACTTCTCGTGGTTGGGCAGAGTAAATGTGTTCAAGATGAACGTGCTCCCGAGGTTACTATATCTCTTTTCCTGTATACTGATCCAGGGTTGGGAGGGTTGGCTCTCCCAGATTTCACATCATACTACCTGGCCGCCACTCTCACTAGACTGTTGGATAGTTTCCATCACAGGGATATTAAACAATGGGTGACTTTTGAACACGAATCCTCAAAATTTGACATTAAAACCGTTTTTGTGGCTACCCAAACCTGTTTTTCCTAAGAAACGTCCCGCGGACGTCCCCCGGTTGCATCCTCCCTACTTTCTGCATACCGGACTTACCTGGCCCGTACTACCCTCCTTTACACAACCGGCCCACTTGCTCCCTTATTTGGTAACCCGGCCTTCCCACCAGCTCACCACGCAACATTGTTTCTGTCCCTCCTCCGTGCGGTTGTGCCCACATTTCATGACCTACTGTCTTCGGGGGGTTTACATACGCTTCCTGACCTTCTCCACGAATCCACTCCCTCCGTCAGTCCATCATTCCAATACTCCCAACTGACTCTCTACTATGAATCTCACGGTAACCAACTTGTATTACTTAGGGATCTCACGACCCTTGAACGTTTATGTGTCTCCAGCTCCCCCTTGCATGAACCGATTAGTACTCTATACGCTCTACTCCTAACGGCATTTACAACTGATCCCCTACCCTTCTGTTCGGCTTGGAGAGGGAGCTAAATTGTTCTATCTCCTCGGACAAATGGAATTGGGCCTTTCTATGGTGTCACCGGTCTTTCACATCATGTAAAGCTCATGAAACCAATTATAAAATTTTGACAAGGAGGTATCGGGTACCGTCCGTACTGTCCCGCATGTTCCCTAATGTCTCGGACACATGTTGGCGCTGTGGGAGTCCGGGTGGCACCATGACACATATTTGGCTGGAATGTTCAGCGTTGGCTGCCTTCTGGTCCCAAATCCTGGAGGTAATGACCAGGCTGACGTCCCTTCCAATAAGTAATGATCCGAAGTTGATTCACTTATCCATACATCCGATGCACTGGCCTACACCTCTGACGAAACTCCTGCATTTTCTTTAACTGGCGGCCAGGACAGTGATCCCCAGACAGTGGAAGTCTGACACTCCCCCCACACTCTTGTCCTGGCTTCGTGAGGTATCCCATATACACCGCATGGAAGAACTTCTTGCTGACTCTCGTAATCATCTATACAGATTCTGCTCTATATGGAGACCCTGCACTGAGTTCATATCCTCACCTGATTTTGAAACCTTGCACCTACACTCTCCATCTCCTTCTATAAGTGCCTCTCTCCTGCCGATAAGTCTTCCCTCAGTGCCCAGGGATCCCTGACTCCACCCGCGTTGACAGGTGACATATGTTTGCCTTATTGACCTGTCTCCCCCCTTTCTCTTTCCCGTTCCCTCGTTTGGCTTCTCTCTCTTCCCCTCTTCCCCCCTCCCCTCTTCTTATGTTATTTTTTCTCCTGCCATACACTGTATGCTATAACTGCCTTTGTTATTGTCTTTCTTCCATGTCCTTATGTAACTAAGTGAATCGGGTATCATGTACTGTTCAGCAGGCCCCGCTTCTGAGTGATACCGACCGTCTTCTCTAACATGCCTGCTTCCCCACCCTGCTTTGCTTGCTGTACCTGTGGATCCACCTTTTATCTTTGCAGTGTTAACAGTACGGTCCGGGATAGGATACCCTCTGTTTCTCCTAACTCGAGCTCCTAGGACCCCATGTTACATATCCTTGTTGTGACTGTTATTTGTTGGTTATATTGGACCTCTACCAATTGCAGTAAGATTTGTGTTGTTCCATGTGATTATTCGTGTTATGTGATATGGTTCCATTCTGTGGTTTTCTTGAAAAATGTAATAAAGATTTACTTTGAAAAAAAAAAAAAGTATTTTCCTATTTCATAATATAAAGGTACTGTGTATCACAATAATATGCCATCAATTTAAAATTAGTTGGAAACCAACCTCTGGGACACCCACTGATGATGAAAGTGAAGGGGGTGCTATGAAAAGTGATCAGCCATCAAATTGCTGACTTGTCTGCAGAAAATGTGTTTTTCTTTTTAAATCTGGTCAGGGAGGGGATACTTGAAAAAAACTGTCTCTTACATTCCTTTCTCCCACGCCACTCACTACTGGTATAATTGAGCTTCATTCCCCACTGTCTGGCACTTTTGGGTTTGGGAACGTGATGCCACATGCCCACTCAGCAAATCAGATAAGTTTATTGGGGAAAACTGTACAATTGAAAGGAGGCTCAAGTACCCTGTTGGGCCACATCTAGTCTGGATTTAAGATGTAATACAATATGTGATATGTAAGCACATTAGACCACAGATGTTGCAGCTGGACCTGAAAACCCTGAACACTCACTTATTGCCAAAACTGACTAGCAATAAATGCTTGATTGGTGAAAAGCTGAAGACTGAGCAGGCCAAGGAAGTGGTGCCATCTGGAAAAAAAACATTCCTCAGAAACCCTTGCTGTGTGTGGGCGAGCATTATCCTTCTAAAAAAAATTCCAATTCTTTCAGGAAGATATCCTGCAGATATTGCTGGCCTCTTTGTGTCTCCTGTTTCATTTCTAGGGGTGATCAACTGTCAAATGCAATGGCTCTCTAGATCATCACACCAGCAGTTGTGGCAGTGTGCGGTGAGTAGGATTGAAGCACTCTCATTCTTACTCAAACCTGACCAGCATCAGATTTGAAACAGAACCTGTATTCACTGCTAAAGACGATCCAGTTCCAGTCTGTAGCAGCCCATGTTTCTCATTCATGACATAACTGCAAACAAAGATGATGGTGGCTGATTGACTGTTGGAGATTCTCATGCTTGTCAGCGGATTGAATTATTCTCTCTACTGTCGCTCTCTATGGGCGTATTCACCGTGTGTGAGAGCATTCATGAAATCATTGCTCCCAACACCTTCTTAAAGGGGTATTCCACCCATAGACATCTTATCCCCTATCGAAAGTATAGGGGATAAGATGTCTGATCGTGGGGATCGTGGAGAACTTCGCTCCGTGCCGGATGACTAGCGATGCAGTGCTGACATCACAGCCATGCTCCCTTGTGATGTCACTCCTTCTCAATGCTAGTCTATTGGAGGGGACGTGAAGGCCACCCCACCCCCTCCCATAGACTTGCACTGAGGGTTCGTGAGGTCATAAGCCTCCGGTGCCGCAGCTGGCATTCTAAATGAACACTGGGTGCCGCAGGGAGATGGCAGACAGTCCCAGCAGCGTGATCCATATGATCAGACATCTAATCTCCTATCCTTTGTATAGGGGATAAGATGTGTAGAGGCAGAGTACTCCTTTAACCATGGTCAGAATGGCCCAAATGGTACACAATTCATCAAAACGGCCATTCTGCTTCTCTTATCCCAGTTTACCAACTGGGTAAGGTATCTTCAAATGCATCATAGAGGCATGACTAGCAAACAATTGTTTACTTATCTGCTGGAGACATAACCACTAGTGTTGAGCAGCATAGGCCATATTCGAATTTGCGAATATTCGCGAATATACTCGCGAATATTCGTCATATATTCGGGAATATTCGCATATTCGTAATACCCTCGTTTTATTTTCGCATACACAAAAATTTGCGTATGCGAAAATTAGCATAAACAAAAATCTGTATATGCGAAAATTAACATATGCTAATGTTCGCATATGCGAAAATTCGCACGCCAGTCTCACACAGTAGTATTAGAGCCTAATCTTTACACCACACAAGCTGGAAGCAGAGAGGGATGATCACTGTGATGTGTACTGTGAAAAAAAAAAAAAAAAATTAAAACGAATATTCGTAATTACGAATATATAGTGCTATATTCGCGAATATTCTGACATTTCTATCTGGAGCATTACTTATATATAGTAAATTTGAGTAGACGTATAAGTCTAGTGATGCAGAAGCAAATCAAAAAATGTTGCAGTATCTTGTAATATCTGCAGTGCACCAAGATGGAAGCCACCCACAACAAGACATATAAAATTAGGGGGACTATACTCCTGCACATCCCCAAATGTGGTCTACATGATACAATGCACCAAGTGTGACATGGGATGCTACATTGGTGAAACCGGTCAGAAATTCAATGAAAGGATGAATCTACACAGACATTCCATAAACCACAATAAAGAAAATGACTACTGCACCCCAGTTGGACACCATTTTACCCAAACAGGCAACTCCATAAATGACCTTACAATCAAAATATTGAGAAGAGAGAAAGACATTTGAAGCTCAAATAATACTGTTTTTTTATTCCAAAAAAGGGGACTCAACGTGGATTTGTTGTGGGGCTCCCAGATTAACCCCCTCCCCCCAGGTAATACCCACAGATTAACCCTTCCCCCCAGTAGGCAGATAGTACCCTGAGATCAACCCCCTCCCCCTAGTAGGCAGGTAGTACCCCCAGATTAACCCCTCCCCCCAGTAGGAAGGTAGTATCCCTAGATTAACACTCTCTCTCTCTCCCTCTCTCCCTATCTCCCTCTCTCCCTCTCTCCCTCTCTCCCTCTCTCCCTCCCTCTCTCCCTCCCTCTCTCCCTCCCTCTCTCCCTCTCTCCCTCTCTCCCTCCCTCTCTCCCTCTCTCCCTCTCTCCCTCTCTCTCTCTCTCTCTCTCTCTCTCTCCTGTTAAGACTAGCCAATACAACTATATATATATATATATATATATATATATATATATATATATATAGTTGTATTGGCTAGACTTAACAGTGTGGGAGAAGTAGGCATAGGTATAGGAGATCAGTGATGAGGGGATCATTAGAGAGCTAGTCTGCTTGTGTCTGTAAAGCAGGAGATTTGACACAGACTTCATGGTTTTGAATTTTGGATTAACCCCTTAAAGTCCAGGGGTTTTTCTGTTTTTGCACTTTCGTTTTTTCCTCCTTACCTTCAAAAAATCATAATTCTTTCAATTTTGCACCTAAAAATCCATATGGAGCTTATTTTTTGCGCCACCAATTCTACTTTGTAATTACATGAGTCATTTTACCCAAAAATCTACAGCAAAACAGGAAAAAATATCAAAGTGCGACAAAATTGACGAAAAAACGCCATTCTGCAAGTTTTGGGGGATTCTATATCTACGCAGTACATTTTTCGGTAAAAATTACACCTTCTCTTTATTCTGTAGGTCAATACGATTAAAATGATACCTTACCTATATAGGTTTAATTTTGTCGTACTTCTGGAAAAAACTACATGCAGGAAAATGTATAAGTTTAAAATTGTCATCTTCTGACCCCTATAACTTTTTTATTTTTCTGTGTACAGGGCGATATGAGAGCTAATTTTTTGCGCTGTGATCTGAAGTTTTAAGCGGTACTATAGTTGTATTGATGGGAATTTTTGATCGCTTTTTATTTATTTTTTCATGATATAAAAATGTCCCGAAAATATGCTATTTTTGACTTTGGAATTTTTTTGCGCATACGCCATTGACCGTGCGGTTTAATTAATTATATATTTTTATAATTTGGACATTTCTGCACGTGGTGATGCCACATATGTTTATTTTTATTTACACAGTTTTTTTTTTAAATGGGAAAAGGGGGTGGGTGATTCAAACTTTTATTAGGGGAGGGGTTAAATGATATTTATTAACTTCTTTCTTTTTCCCTTTTTTTTTGCAATGTTATAGCTCCCATAGGGGGCTATAACACTGCACACACTGGTCTTTCACATTGATCATTGTTATCCCATAGGATAACATTGATCAATGATTCTGCCGCTTGACTTCTCATTGTCACGATGCCGGCTGGCAGGTGGTGGATCCTCTGTGCCAGAGAGGGATTGGCGTGGACCGTGCTAGAGGATCGGTTCTAAGTCACTACTGGTTTTCACCAGAGCCCGCCGCAAAGCGGGATGGTCTTGCTGCGGCGGTAGTGACCAGGTCGTATCCCCTAGCAACGGCTCAACCTCTCTGGCTGCTGAAGATAGGCGCGGTACAAGGGAGTAGACAGAAGCAAGGTCGGACGTAGCAGAAGGTCGGGGCAGGCAGCAAGGATCGTAGTCAGGGGCAACGGCAGAAGGTCTGGAATCACAGGCAAGGAACACACAAGGAACGCTTTCACTGGCACTAGGGCAACAAGATCCGGCGAGGGAGTGAAGGGGAAGTGAGGTGATATAGGGAAGTGCACAGGTGTAAACACTAATTGGAACCACTGCACCAATCAGCGGTGCAGTGGCCCTTTAAATCGCAAAGACCCGGCGCGCGCGCGCCCTAGGGAGCGGGGCCGCGCGCGCCGGGACAGAACTGACGGGGAGCGAGTCAGGTACGGGAGCCGGGGTGCGCATCGCGAGCGGGCGCTACCCGCATCGCGAATCGCATCCCGGCCGGAGGTGGTAACGCAGCGCCCCGGGTCCGTGGAACCGACCGGGGCGCTGCAGTGAGGGAAGTGTAGCGAGCGCTCCGGGGAGGAGCGGGGACCCGGAGCGCTCGGCGTAACAGTACCCCCCCCCTTGGGTCTCCCCCTCTTCTTGGGGCCTGAGAACCTGAGGATCAGACTTTTGTCCAGGATATTGTCCTCAGGTTCCCAGGACCTCTCTTCTGGACCACAACCCTCCCAATCCACTAAAAAAAAAGTTCTTCCCCTGACCTTTTTAGAGGCCAAGATCTCTTTGACAGAGAAGATGTCCGAGGAGCCGGAAACAGGAGTGGGAGGAACAGATTTAGGAGAAAAACGGTTGAAGATGAGAGGTTTAAGAAGAGAGACGTGAAAGGCATTAGGGATACGAAGAGAAGGAGGAAGAAGAAGTTTGTAAGAGACAGGATTAATTTGACACAAAACTTTAAAAGGACCAAGATAGCGTGGTCCCAACTTATAGCTCGGGACACGGAAACGGACATATTTAGCGGAGAGCCATACCTTGTCTCCAGGGGAAAAAATGGGAGGAGCTCTTCTTTTCTTATCTGCGAATCTCTTCATGCGAGAAGAAGCCTGTAAGAGAGAATTTTGGGTCTCTTTCCATATGGTGGAAAGATCACGAGAAATTTCATCCACAGCGGGCAGACCAGAGGGCAAGGGGGTAGGGAGGGGGGGAAGAGGGTGACGGCCGTACACCACGAAAAACGGAGATTTGGAGGAAGATTCAGAGATTCTGAAATTATACGAGAATTCGGCCCAAGGTAGAAGATCTGCCCAGTCATCCTGGCGGGAGGAAACAAAATGTCGTAAATAGTCACCCAAGATCTGGTTAATTCTCTCTACTTGTCCATTGGATTGAGGATGGTATGCAGAAGAAAAATTTAATTTAATCTTGAGTTGTTTACAGAGAGCCCTCCAGAATTTAGACACAAATTGGACGCCTCTATCCGAGACGATCTGTGTAGGCAACCCGTGAAGACGAAAAATGTGTACAAAAAATTGTTTAGCCAACTGAGGCGCTGAAGGAAGACCAGGAAGAGGGATGAAATGTGCCATTTTGGAGAATCGATCAACGACCACCCAAATAACAGTGTTGCCATGGGATGGGGGTAAGTCAGTAATAAAATCCATACCAATCAGAGACCAAGGTTGTTCGGGGACAGGTAGAGGATGAAGAAAACCAGCGGGCTTCTGGCGAGGAGTCTTATCCCGGGCACAGATAGTGCAGGCTCGCACAAAGTCCACCACATCAGTCTCTAGAGTCGGCCACCAATAGAAGCGAGAGATGAGTTGCACAGATTTCTTAATGCCCGCATGACCTGCGAGATGGGAGGAGTGACCCCATTTGAGGATCCCAAGGCGTTGGCGTGGAGAAACAAAGGTCTTTCCTGGAGGAGTTTGCCTGATGGAGGCTGGAGAAGTGGAAATCAGGCAGTCAGGAGGAATGATGTGTTGAGGAGAGAGTTCAATTTCAGAGGCATCTGAGGAACGAGAGAGAGCATCGGCCCTAATGTTCTTATCAGCAGGCCGAAAGTGAATTTCAAAATTAAATCGGGCAAAGAACAGAGACCACCTGGCCTGACGAGGATTCAGCCGTTGGGCAGACTGGAGGTAGGAGAGGTTCTTGTGATCGGTGTAAATAATAACTGGAAATCTTGATCCCTCCAGCAGATGCCTCCATTCCTCAAGTGCTAATTTAATGGCTAGAAGCTCTCGATCCCCGATGGAGTAGTTCCTCTCCGCCGGAGAGAAGGTCCTGGAAAAAAAACCACAAGTAACAGCATGCCCGGAAGAGTTTTTTTGTAGAAGGACAGCTCCAGCTCCCACTGAGGAGGCATCAACCTCCAATAGGAAGGGTTTAGATGGGTCAGGTCTGGAGAGCACGGGAGCCGAAGAAAAGGCAGACTTGAGTCGTTTAAAGGCGTCTTCCGCTTGAGGAGGCCAAGACTTGGGATCGGCATTTTTTTTTGTTAAAGCCACAATAGGAGCCACAATGGTAGAAAAATGTGGAATAAATTGCCTGTAATAATTGGCGAACCCCAAAAAACGTTGGATGGCACGGAGTCCGGAGGGGCGTGACCAATCTAAGACGGCAGAGAGTTTATCTGGGTCCATTTGTAGTCCCTGGCCAGAGACCAAGTATCCTAGAAAAGGAAGAGATTGGCATTCAAACAGACATTTCTCTATTTTGGCATAGAGTTGATTATCACGAAGTCTCTGAAGAACCATACGGACATGCTGGCGGTGTTCTTCAAGATTGGCAGAAAAAATCAGGATATCGTCCAGATATACAACAACACAGGAGTATAGGAGATCACGAAAAATTTCATTAACAAAGTCTTGGAAGACGGCAGGGGCGTTGCATAGACCAAAGGGCATGACCAGATACTCAAAGTGTCCATCTCTGGTGTTAAATGCCGTTTTCCATTCATCCCCCTCTCTGATGCGGATGAGATTATAAGCACCTCTTAAGTCCAGTTTGGTAAAAATATGGGCACCTTGGAGACGATCAAAGAGTTCAGAGATGAGGGGTAGGGGGTAGCGGTTCTTAACCGTGATTTTATTAAGACCGCGGTAGTCAATGCAAGGACGTAGAGAGCCATCTTTTTTGGACACAAAGAAAAATCCGGCTCCGGCAGGAGAGGAGGATTTACGGATAAAGCCCTTTTTTAAATTTTCTTGGACGTATTCAGACATGGCAAGAGTCTCTGGGACGGACAGAGGATAGATTCTGCCCCGGGGTGGAGTAGTGCCCGGGAGGAGGTCAATGGGACAATCATAAGGCCTGTGAGGAGGTAGAGTCTCAGCTTGTTTTTTGCAAAAAACGTCCGCAAAGTCCATATAGGCCTTAGGGAGACCGGTTACATGAGGAAGCACAGGGACACGGCAAGGTTTACTGGGAACCGGTTTTAAGCAGTCCTTGGAACAAGAGGGCCCCCAACTCTTGATCTCCCCAGTGGACCAATCCAGGATTGGGGAATGGAGTTGAAGCCAGGGAAGTCCAAGAAGGATTTCAGAAGTGCAATTGGGGAGGACCAACAGTTCAATCCTCTCGTGATGAGATCCGATGCACATTAGAAGGGGCTCCGTGCGGAAACGTATAGTACAGTCCAATCTTTCATTGTTTACACAATTGATGTAGAGGGGTCTGGCGAGACTGGTCACCGGGATGTTGAACCTGTTGACGAGAGAGGCCAAGATAAAATTTCCTGCAGATCCAGAGTCCAAGAAGGCCACAGCAGAGAAGGAGAAGGCAGAGGCAGACATCCGCACAGGCACAGTAAGACGTGGAGAAGCAGAGTAGACATCAAGGACTGTCTCACCTTTGTGCGGAGTCAGCGGACGTCTTTCCAGGCGGGGAGGACGGATAGGACAATCCTTCAGGAAGTGTTCGGTACTAGCACAGTACAGGCAGAGATTCTCCATGCGGCGTCGTGTCCTCTCTTGGGGTGTCAGGCGAGACCGGTCGACCTGCATAGCCTCCACGGCGGGAGGCACAGGAACAGGTTGCAGGGGACCAGAGGAGAGAGGAGCCGGGGAGAAGAAACGCCTCGTGCGAACAGAGTCCATATCCTGGCGGAGCTCCTGACGCCGTTCGGAAAAACGCATGTCAATGCGAGTGGCAAGATGGATGAGTTCATGTAGGTTAGCAGGGATTTCTCGTGCGGCCAGAACATCTTTAATGTTGCTGGATAGGCCTTTTTTAAAGGTCGCGCAGAGTGCCTCATTATTCCAGGATAATTCTGAAGCAAGGGTACGGAACTGTACGGCATACTCGCCAACGGAAGAATTACCCTGGACCAGGTTCAACAGGGCAGTCTCAGCAGAAGAGGCTCGGGCAGGTTCCTCAAAGACACTTCGAATTTCCGAGAAGAAGGAGTGTACAGAGGCAGTGACGGGGTCATTGCGGTCCCAGAGCGGTGTGGCCCAAGCCAGGGCTTTTCCAGACAGCAGGCTGACTACGAAAGCCACCTTAGACCTTTCAGTGGGGAACTGGTCCGACATCATCTCCAAGTGTAATGAACATTGGGAAAGAAAGCCACGGCAAAACTTAGAGTCCCCATCAAATTTATCCGGCAAGGATAGTCGTATTCCAGAAGCGGCCACTCGCTGCGGAGGAGGTACAGGAGCTGGCGGAGGAGATGATTGCTGGAGCTGTGGTAGTAACTGTTGTAGCATAACAGTCAGTTGAGACAGCTGTTGGCCTTGTTGCGCAATCTGTTGTGACTGCTGGGCGACCACCGTGGTGAGGTCAGCGACAACTGGCAGAGGAACTTCAGCGGGATCCATGGCCGGATCTACTGTCACGATGCCGGCTGGCAGGTGGTGGATCCTCTGTGCCAGAGAGGGATTGGCGTGGACCGTGCTAGAGGATCGGTTCTAAGTCACTACTGGTTTTCACCAGAGCCCGCCGCAAAGCGGGATGGTCTTGCTGCGGCGGTAGTGACCAGGTCGTATCCCCTAGCAACGGCTCAACCTCTCTGGCTGCTGAAGATAGGCGCGGTACAAGGGAGTAGACAGAAGCAAGGTCGGACGTAGCAGAAGGTCGGGGCAGGCAGCAAGGATCGTAGTCAGGGGCAACGGCAGAAGGTCTGGAATCACAGGCAAGGAACACACAAGGAACGCTTTCACTGGCACTAGGGCAACAAGATCCGGCGAGGGAGTGAAGGGGAAGTGAGGTGATATAGGGAAGTGCACAGGTGTAAACACTAATTGGAACCACTGCACCAATCAGCGGTGCAGTGGCCCTTTAAATCGCAAAGACCCGGCGCGCGCGCGCCCTAGGGAGCGGGGCCGCGCGCGCCGGGACAGAACTGACGGGGAGCGAGTCAGGTACGGGAGCCGGGGTGCGCATCGCGAGCGGGCGCTACCCGCATCGCGAATCGCATCCCGGCCGGAGGTGGTAACGCAGCGCCCCGGGTCCGTGGAACCGACCGGGGCGCTGCAGTGAGGGAAGTGTAGCGAGCGCTCCGGGGAGGAGCGGGGACCCGGAGCGCTCGGCGTAACACTCATGCCTGGATCCCAGGCACAGAGCAGTAATTTGGCGTTCGGACACACAGGAGGAATGCACCCTCCTTGTGTCCTCCAGCTGTTCGAGATGCTGGGATTTCGCCATACAGCCCACTGAGCTAGCCAAGGGTAGTTTACTTTAACTTAGTAAGGTAGTTTTACTTTAACTTTAGATGCGGCAATCAACTTTGAACGCCGCGTCAAAAGGGTTAATAGCACGCGTCACCATGATCAGTTGTTAGAGGACGTTGTTAGAGGCCAGGCCCAACCCACTATAACTATGTGGCCCCGCGTTATAGAACGGGAGTGGACTCAGGGCGTACAGGTACGCCCTGTGTCCTTAAGAGGTTAAGGAGACAAGATAGGTCTGGAACTGAAACAGCTGTGCTTGGAGAAAAAGCACTTTAAGTTATATATGTACGCTTGTAAGCTTGGACAAAATGGAAATGTTGAGGTGAAAAGTTTTAAAGATGAGTGGAGACGTGAGAAAAAATTTGAACGTGAGATTGTAAGAAGGTGAGCAGAGTAGTACTGTCAAGCATCCATATAAATAACCTTAACATTAATAAAGGCCATATGAATGTATTTAAAATACCGTCTATAAGTCACATACATACAGATTACATAACGCTAGTTAAGGTCACAAGAATATCCCATTTTACTGTAAGCTATACGTAAGCATCTTCCTTTCTCCACTTATCATTGGCACACTTGCAAACCTTTGACTTGTTTGACTTCCACATTTTAAACACATAATCATATGGTCCATTGTAAATGTAAAACTAGTATAATTGTTTGGAAAAAGGTATAAAAGGTGAACCATAAATATAAGGTATGGTGGCACAATGCACCAAATAATGTTATTTTCATACTTATACTACAAATCATTATTGTCAGTTATCTTCTAACTTCCAGTTAAAAAGTAATTTACATTCATTTTGAAAGCTAATGTTTCCTGGGTGAAATGCATTATTTATTCATAGACTTGTTGCTCAAAATGACATCTTAAATTACTCTATAATATTTAGTAATTGCACCCATTGTGTAAAATTATTAAGGTTTTTTTTTTTTTTTTTTTTTTTTTTTTTTTTTTGGCTCTCAGACTATCTCAGTCTATGCTCAAAAAATACTTAAAATCCTGTCACAACACACAACAGGTGAGAGGATCTTATAAAAAAAATAAAAAAATAAAAAAGTAAAACTGTAGGATATACCCTGGAGCAAATAGAAGGGAAAAAAGAAAGGGTCTAGTTTGAGATGAATATGGACAATTTCTTTTACTAAATTGTTTAGAAAAATAAGCGCCTGTTACTGAGGGGTAAAAGTAAGAATGCATGCATTTAATACAGTAGTTTGTAGAGGTCAATGCTGCTCAAGCTCACATTATATACTTTGGCTCTGGACATAACGAACAATAGCATGGATTACTTTATTTAACCATTTTAAATGAACACACAATAATGAATTAAACACACAATAATGAGTTCAAGGGGTTAACCACCATAAGGTTATTTTAGTATTTACCTGTCAGACAGTAATGGACATGCTTAGGAAGCATCAGTGCTTGTCTTAGGGCTAAATGGCTATGTTGTGAGATTTCCATTATGCTGTGACTAGCTTTCTGTGATTATGTGGCTATCTTTCTGTTTCTTGTTGAAGTTAGTTCCCTAAAACTAAAAATCCCATGATTCCTTGTTAGTAAGTGTGAGTTCACTTTTTTCCCTCCCATACATCAGCCACCCCAACCACTGAAACACACCTGCAATCCCTTCAATGCAATAGACCAGAGTTTTTTAAGCAAGGTGCCTCCAGCTGTTGCGAAACTACAATTCTTGCAGAATGATCTTCCTCTCACTCAGTGGTCGCTCCCCCTATTGAAGCACTGACAGGCTCCCTCTAAACACCTGACTAGTGATGTAATGTCTTGGACCCCACTGCAACCAAGGAAAACCTGTGGCAGCACCCATTTGTATGCTGTTAAAAATAAATATTGAAGCAAAAATTACAGAATTGCAATACCACCATAAAACACAGTTACAGACACTATATTTGTCAGGATTCGGCAGGCTGGTGGTGGATCTTCTGTGTCAGTGAGGGATTGGCGTGGACCGTACCGGAGGACCGGTTCTAAGTTGCTACTGGTTTTCACCAGAGCCCGCCGCAAAGCGGGATGGTCTTGCTGCGGCGGTAGCAACCAGGTCGTGTCCACCGGTAGCGGCTCAACCTCACAGACTGCTGAGACTGGCGTGGTACAGGAGGACTAGACAGAGGCGAGGTCAGACGTAGCAGAAGGTCAGGGCAGGCGGCAAGGTTCGTAGTCAAGGGCAACGGCAGAAGGTCTGGAAACACTGGTAAGGGCAAATACAAAATGCTTTCACTAGGCACAAGGCAACAAGATCCGGCCAGGACAGGAAGGGGAAGTGGGTTTTTATTCACATGAGCAGGGAAGCTAATTGACACTGATTGGGCCAGGCACCAATTAGTGGTGCACTGGCCCTTTAAATCTTAGAGAGCCGGCGCGCGCGAGCCCTAGCGAGCGTGGCCGCGCACGCCGGGACTGAGCAGACAGATGAGGGGGGAGGTGAGGAGATTGGGATGCGACCCGCGGGCGGGCGCGTCCCGCTACACGGATCGCATCCCCGCCGGTGACACTAGTGCAGCGCTCCTGGTCAGCGGGTCTGACCGGGGCGCTGCACGGAGACGAACGCCACGAGCGCTCCGGGGAGGAGCAGGGACCCGGAGCGCTCGGCGTAACAATATTATGAACTACACTAACTTTACAGCCCCTGTAGCATAATCAAAAAATAAATAAAATAGGAATACACCTTAAAAATAACAACTGAATAACATTGATTAGAATCACTTCAGGCAAATAAATAAGGAGTCATAAGCTACAGTAGTTATTATAGGCTATATTGTATACTCATACTCTTAGGGCATGGACTATAAATACTGGGTACTTATAGTACATATAAAGTATATACTGTAAAAGCTGCAGATTTTATCACTGACTTACCAGCATAAAAAATCAGCAGTTGAAAATCTGCAGACTCCAACTCTTCTAAATCCATCTGTAATTGAATAATTTTATGTGAAATTTACTATTGGTAGTTACTCTCTAAGCCCTCTGCTATGTCATTAATAAGTTAATTTATTTAAAAACAAAACAAAAAAAAAAACTGGACTCAATACTGCCACCGCCCCCGCCCCCATTTCTTCAGTACACACATTGGGGGGAGATTTATCAATATCTGTCCAGAGGAAAAGTTGCTGAGTTGCCCATAGCAACCAATCAGATCACTTCTTTCATTTTTAACAAGGCCTCTGCAAAATGAAAGAAGCGATCTGATTGGTTGCTATGGGCAACTCAGCAACTTTTCCTCTGGACAAGTTTTGATAAATCTCCCCCATTATCATTATATGCACCAATCTTTTATGTGAAAGTGTATTAAACTCTTTGGAAAAATCTAATTAGCAACTATTGCTTTGCATAGAATGTACTTAAATCAACTGGTGCCAGAAAGTTAAACAGATTTGTAAATTACTTCTATTACTTATTAGCTGCTGAATGCTACAGAGGAAATTATTTTCTTTTTGGAACACAGTGCTCTCTGCTGACATCACGAGCACAGTGCTCTCTGCTGACATCTTAAGAACTGTCTAGAGTAGGAGAAAATCCCCATAGCAAACATATGCTGCTCTGAACAGTTCCTAAAATGGACAGAGATGTCAGCATAGAGCACTGTGTTTTAAAAAAGAAAATAATTTCCTCTGTACCACTCAGCAGCTAATAAGTACTGAAAGGATTAAGATTTTTTAATAGTAATTTAGTAAAGTAAAGTAATAGTAAAGTCATTTTAAAATATGTTTAACTTTCTAGCACCAGTTGATTAAAAAAAAAAAAAAGTTTTCCACCGGAGTACCCCTTTAACCCCTTAACGACAATGGACATAAATGTACGTCATGGTGCCGTGGTGCTTAACGCACCAAGACGTACATTTACGCTCCACCATGACTGCGAGCACCGGGACGGTGCTTGCGTCATGCACGGCACGTCCCGGCTGCTATTAGCAGCCAGGGACCGGCCGGTAATGGCGGACATCCGCGATTGAGCGGATGTCCGCCATTAACCTCTCAGATGCCGTGATCAATACAGATCACGGCATCTGCGGCAGTGCGGCACTTTAAATGGATGATCAGATCGCCCGCAGCGCTACCGTGGGGATCCGTTCATCCAACATGGCAGCCGAAGGTCCCCTCACCTGGCTCCGGCTGTCTCCCGGGGTCTTCTGCTGTGGTCTGAGATCGAGCAGATAATACTGATCAGTGCTATGTCCTATGCATAGCACTGAACAGTATTAGCAATCAAATGATTGCTATAAATAGTCCCCTATGGGGAATATTAAAGTGTAAAAAAAAAAAGTACAAAAATGTTAAATGAAAAAGTAAAAAAATTAGAAAAATCCCCTCCCCCAATAAAAAGGTAAAACATCAGTTTTTCCAATTTTACAACCAAAAAGCTTAAAAAAATTTATATACATATTTGGTATTTCCACGTGCGTAAAAGTCTGAACTATTAAAATATATTGTTAACTATGCCGTACAATGAACGGCGTAAACGTAAAAAAAAAAAAGTCCAAAATTGCTGCTTTTTGTCACATTTTATTCCAAAAAAAAATTATAAAAAATTTATAAAAAGTAAAACCTAGGCCAAAGTGGTACTGATAAAAACTAAAGATCAAGGCACAAAAAATTAGCCCTCATACCACCCCATATACGGGAAAATTAGAAAGTTATAGGTGGTCAAAATAGGGCAATTTCAAACATACTAATTTTGTTCAAATGGTTTGAGATTTTTTTTAAGTGGTACAATTATAGAAAAACATATAACATGGGTATCATTTTAATCATATTGGCCCACAGAATAAAGAAAACATGTCATGTTTACCGTAAATTGTGCAGCATGAAAACAAAGCCTTCTAGAATTTGCTAAATTGCATTTTTTTTCTCCCCATAAATAATATTTGTTTAGTTGCACCATAAATTTTATGGTAATATAAGTGATGTAATTACAAAGTACAATTGGTGATGCAAAAAACAAGCCCACATATGGGTCTGTGGATGGAAATATAAAAGAGTTATGATTTTTAGAAGGCGAGGAGGAAAAAACGGAAATGCAAAAATAAAATTGGTCTGGTCCTTAAGGGGTTAAAATTAGGTTTTCCCCCGAATTTAAAAGTGCAAGTCCTAAGTTTCAGGCCCATATGATCTTCAGCTACAGCGTGGGGAGCCGCAGGTCAATCTGGGTGGCAACCGTACCACTCTCAGCGGCGTTCCGTGCACGAGTCCCATTCATCTGAAAACGGCTGGAACTTCACTGTGCATGGTACAGTTGTCTTGACAACTGCACATCCCAGCGTGGCCTGGATCTTCCCACGCTGTAGCTGACGATCATTTATACCTGAAACTTTGGGACTACTGGCACCCCCACAATCCCAAGTATGGGGCTCCAACTCAGCCCCGGCACACAGCAGGTCAGCTGGTAGAAACACGCCCACTCCATTCATCTCTATAGGAGAAGCAGAGACACAGGGTTCCTGTGTTAACAACTAAAGCTGAACAAGCTAATGAAAACACCCTTGAACCAGCAAGGGAAAAAATAAATACATGTGAATTAGAGATGGGCGAATTTTTCAAAAATTCGATTTGGCCGATTCAACGAATTTTCCAAAATAATTTGGTTTGATTTGAATATATTTGCGGAGAATCGCTATTAAAAACGACTATTTTCTGGCTACAGAGAGCCTCAATAGGGGTGTAGAACACTTTGCCTTGCCATAACACGCTTAGGGAGTGTGCTGGGGTAGTGAAATAATACTGTTATTCAGTATGACATGCAGATTACAGGCGTCGCTATGCACTGGATGCACTATGGTTGCTTGCAGTCTTTGAATGGGGACTGCTTCCTGTGAGGACCTCAATTGGCAGACTATAAAACGACTTCTAAACTCTCCCTGCCTGCCTGCCTGCAGTGATGCAGGCTTGAAGTCAATGGATTTCCCTTGTGCTGATCTATATTGTCAGTAACGCTGATTAGTGACAACACAGTGTCTGCTCTCTCTCTAGCCAGAACAAATGCAGGATTGAGGTGAATGGATTCGCCGCTGTAAAGATCTGTATTGCCAGTAACGGTGATTAGTGCGCACACACAGTCTCTGCTCTCGGAAATGTGAGTCTTTGGCAATGGCTGCCGAATATATAGGGCTGTGACATGACAGGGCTGGCTGATGCTGATAAGCTGCATGCCACCATGTGATTCAGGGTGATCCTGCATACCCACCTTCCCCGACTTTCTTGCCCCATGTCCTTACATGTGTAGCTGCCATTTTAGCCCCGTGGCCCGCACAAAATATAGTGAATGAAGTGACTCGTTACTATGAAGCACGAGGAAATTCAGATTCGTTCAGAATCCAATTTTTCATGAAATTCAGAACAAATTTGACTTTGTCAGCTTCGATTTGCCCATCTCTAATATGAATATAACCAGAACACAAATGATGAGAACAACAGAAGAATGGGTAAAAGAAAAAAAAACAGTGGTAAGAAATAAGTTTATATGTGCATGGGGGGGACATGTTTAGAGATGTTAAGAATGTACATATCTTTTGAAAATAAATGCTTTGGTTCATTGGGTGAAGGTTACATAGAGAATACGAGAATACCATATGTGGCCTGGCCTACAGGTGTGGTGCTTTAAAAAAAAAACAAAAAAACAGCACACTCTTTTTTTTCTTTTCTTCTTCTTCAAAACCATAGACAATCCCTTAAAGGTTATATTCAAATTGCATTGAGTGGGTCCTGTAACATGACTACAAATGCATACATCTGATGGAAGACATCCCACTGTATAGATATGCAGTTTAATATGTCACTCATACAGCCCTCTCCTCCTCAAATCACAGTATATGTGGGTGCTGGACACACTTTGGGCATCTTCCCTCTGTTCACCATTGTTTACATAGAGCCAAAGCTGTTGTTCATCAGAAAGATGCCCTGGATAGCTTTAATGGTTTAACTGTCTGTATATAATATTCATGATGTCACTAGAGTAAGAACTCTGTATTCAGCCTGCTGAGAAGGGGAGTGGTTGCCAGATGTCAGCTTGGTAGCTGCCAACAGTAAATCCATACTATGGAGACATCAAGAAAAGAGCAAAGATGGAAACTGGCAAAGGAGAGGGAAAAGCAGTCTGCCTTCTCCAGGGGATTGAACAACATTGTTCTTGGGGATAGGATTGTATACCTATAAAGCACACAGACCCAAACCCTTTCCTGGGCACAACTGTATTCACTGAGCTGTGTCCTTATAAAAAGTGACGACATTGGAGCTTCACAAGATATCTGAATAATGGAAGCATTTACTGGATGCCATTGGGATAGCCTGGGGGATGTAGGGTATGGGGAGCGTAGCTGTGCAGTAATTAAAGGGTGTTTGTTAACCCTTGCTATTCGTGAAGCCAGGGTGTGGGCTCCTCAGTAACGCTTGTCCTACCGCCACCCTTCCCAAGAGTGATAGGGAGGTATATAATAATAGATTGTCCACAACCGGAGAGTTTTCTGAAACATGATTAACTTTTACTGAAGAATTTCTGCAAGCTTCAATAACAGAACAGTCTCTAAGCATAACATGTTTTCCTTGGAGAATGACAAAGGTTGGGACTTTAGCATTTAGAGTATTTTAGTATTGTGCGCTGTTCCACTGGATTTAGGGGATTTAGTTGCGGTCCAGTAGTCACGCTAGCATTAGCGGGGATTTAGATTTGAACTCACGGTTTTGGTTCAGCTGAGGCCAATATGTTTTTTCAGGCCTAATGTGTCTTTGAAAGTTGCGCAGAACCGTCCTGTTAGTCCGTCATCCACGAGAGCAGCAACCCAAGAGAGCAATAATTGGACACAGCTCCCTTATATGGGCAGGGGCTGGACTAGTGCTAATTGGTCCATACTGATGTCAATCACCATTACAAACACTTATGGGTAACACATGACCCAGGGACCTCCTAAGGTCCTCCAATATACCATAGAGGTTATTAGCATGGTCACATGGTCACATGTCCTGCGACGCTAAACAAGGTAAGCACTATACATTATCATATAATATATATAATTATTAAATATATACATGCATTATCATTAGAGAATTAGACTTGAGGAGAGGCGACTAGGGGCTGTCCCACCTGAGAAACCCTACCTGAACGTAGTTACTCTGACTTTGGGGACCTCTACACTAGGTACTGTATGCAATACGGTGCCGGGACACCACACCATACAGTAGCATCTATCACTCCATATAGACCATTGAAAATACATACGTATACTGTACATTTGGAAAGTCTTCAGACCCTTTCATTTTTTTCACATGTTGTGCTTTTGGCCTTGTGCTGAAATCAAAAAATATGCAAGCTTTCCCCATCATTCTCCACTCAATATTCCATAAGTCGAATGAGAAAACAGGACTTAAAGGAGATCTGCAGTGAACTAAACTTATCCTCTATCCACAGGATAGGGCATAAGTGCCTGATCGCCGGGTCTGAACGCCAGGACCTTCCACGATCTCCCATAGAAATGCATATCGGCAGAGCCGGGACCAGGTACAGGAGATCTCGGGGGTCCCAGTATATGGACCCCTCGTGATCAGACACTTATCCCCGATCCTGTGGATAGGGGATACATTTATTTCTCTGCAGATTTCCTTAATCACATAATTGTTAAAAACGATTATCCAAAATATTGTATGAACATAAGTAGTCAGACCCTTTACTCAGTATTTATTGAAGTACCTGTGACGGAGAATACAGCATCCATTCTTCTTGAGTATAATGCCACAAGGTTTGCACACTTGGATTTAGGGATCATCTGCCATTCTTTTCTGCAGTTCCTATAAAGTGGGCAACCATTTTCTGGTCTCTTCAGAGATGTTATCGGGTTCAAGACAGGACTCTGGCTAAGCCACTCAAGGACATTCATAGAGTTTTCTCCAAGCCACTTCTGTGTTGTCTTGGCTGTGTCCTTTGGGTCATTTTCTTTTTGGGAGGTGAACCTTCAGTCCAGTCTGAGGTCCAGAATACTCTGGATAGGGTTTTATTAAAGGAAAACGGTCATCTGTTCACCTACACTAAACCCAATACACTGGGTTACAGTGCGGGTGAACAGGAGACTGATTAGGGGTTAATGGGTTGAATATGTACCTGCACTCTGGAGATCTGTCCCTCCGAAAATTCGACATACATCCTCAGTGAATTTTGTGCTGGAGGCGGGCCGCCAGCTCATTATGAATATTCATTGCCATGGATCATGTGAGCGCTGTGCCGACTGAGCACTCATGTGACCTGCGACAATGAATATTCAAATTGAGCCAGCGAGCTCGTCTCCAGCATGCAATTCACTGAATATGGAAGAAGATCTTCAGAGTACAGGTACTTATTTAATCCCTTAAGGACGCAGGATGTAAATGTACGTCCTGGTGCGGTGGTACTTAACGTACCAGGACGTACATTTACGTCCTGTACATAACTGCGGGCATCGGAGCGATGCCCGTGTCATGCGTGGCTGATCCCGGCTGCTGATCGCAGCCAGGGACCCACCGGCAATGGCTGATGCCCGCGATCTCGCGGGCGTCCGCCATTAACCCCTCAGATGCCGGGATCAATACAGATCCCGGCATCTGCGGCAGTACGCGATTTCAATGAATGATCTGATCGCCCACAGCGCTGCTGCTGGGATCAGATCATTCAGAACGCCGCACGGAGGTCCCCTCACCTGCCTCTGTCCGGCTCCCTGCGTCTTCTGCTCTGGTCTGAGATCGAGCAGATCAGAGCAGAAGATGACCGATAACACTGATCTGTTCTATGTCCTATACATAGAACAGATCAGTATTAGCAATCATGGTATTGCTATGAATAGTCCCCTATGGGGACTATTCAAGTGTAAAAAATTTTTTTTCAAAATGTTAAATTAAAAGTGAAAAATCCCCTCCCCCAATAAAAAAGTAAAACCCCCAAAAAGCGTAAAAAATAAATTTAATAGACATATTTGGTATCGCCGTGTGTGTAAATGTCCGAACTATTAAAATAAAATGTTAATGATCCCGTACGGTGAACGGCGTGAACGTAAAAAAAAAAAAGTCCAAAATTGCTACTTTTTTAATACATTTTATTAAAAAAAATTATAAAAAGTTTTTAAAAAGTTTTTTATATGCAAAAGTGGTTATCAAAAAAAGTACAGATCATGGCGCAAAAAATGAGCCCTCATACCGCCGCTTATACGGAAAAATGAAAAAGTTATAGGTCATCAAAATAAAGGGATTATAAACGTACTAATTTGGTTAAAAATTTGGTGATTTTTTT
Organism: Hyla sarda; assembly: GCF_029499605.1. Lineage (NCBI taxonomy): Eukaryota > Metazoa > Chordata > Amphibia > Anura > Hylidae > Hyla > Hyla sarda. Next base: position 426,425,808 of record NC_079189.1, read on the forward strand.
AAGCACAACAATAATATAAAAGTATGTATTAATGGGTATCATTTTAATCATATTGACCCTCAGAAAAAAGAACACACATCAATTTTACCGTAAATTGTACGACGTGAAAACGAAACCTTCCAAACTTTTTCTTTTTAATTTCCCCACAAAAATTGTGTTTTTTGGTTGTGCCATACATTTTATGATATAATGAGTGATCTTATTACAAAGTACAACTGGTCATGCAAAAAACAAGCCCTCATACTAGTCTGGCGATGAAAATATAAAAGAGATATGATTTTTAGAAGGTGAGGAGGAAAAAATGAAAACGTAAAAATGTTATTGTCTGAGTCCTTAAGGCCAAAATGGGCTGAGTCCTTAAGGGGTTAAGACCAAAATGGGCTGAGTCCTTAAGGGGTTAACCCCTCATCGGTCTTCTGTTCACCCACACTACAACCCAGTGTATTGGATTTAGTATGGGTGAACAGATGACCATTTTCCTTTAAGTATATCTCAGTACTTTGCTCCATTTAACTTTACCTCATCCCTGACCAGTATTGCTGTTCCAGCCACTGAAAAACCTCCTACAGCATGATGAGACCATAAGGCTTGGTTTCATCAGACCAGAGAGTTGTCACATTTCTCACAGTCTGAGAGTCCTTTAGGTGCTAGAAACAAATGCAACAAATAAAGGACTGATCTGAGAAAATTACTATTGTGTGTAGCAATGATATGGCACAAGAACCAAGGGCAACTATTGACAGCTGAAGTCTAACTGGAGGGATGTTCATAACCAGAAACTTCTTCATCAAAGCGCTGCCAATAAATGAGTCATAAAAACATTACTAAAGTATTGATTTAATAAAAACAAAAATTTTAACCAATCAATATAACCCTACTATTTGCTATTAATAAACCATAGAAGAAATGAGTGACTGAATAAGGCTTAGCTCGGTAAAGTCTAAAAGTTGATATATCACTCAAATTTCATTTTATATAAGCAATACTAATAGACAGATAAAATGTGAAGTTTACCTTTCTGCACATTTGTCAAGAAACAACATGTGAATGGAAGTTTCAAAGGCAGGTGGGGAATGAAATTGCAGGAAGGGAGGAACTGTCTCGATATGTGTTCCAAGGGCAGTCTGCCAGAGATAAACAGCTTAACACATGTCTTTGGGATCTATTGCTTCCTTCTGTGTTCAGAAGTTTGTTCCTTCTGCCTAAAAAAGAGTTACTATGGTGAAAAACAAAATGTTAAACATGACCTGATCTGACTAATGAAAAAAAAAATTCTGCCTGTATGTCGTGATTTTAAGGAATCAGTTGTTAGTCAAATGTTGCCTGGAATATTCTTCTTGTTGAATAAATTCGTAAAGCCAGTTAAGTAATTCATCTCCTTGGTGTCGCTGTGGTTTAAGAGCAAGGAAAATAAAAATAAGAATTTAAATGACTGGATGGCATGTATTTTTATGTTTGAAAAGGAGTGCATCTTTGTTTTTTGTTTTTTTTATGTTGTTGTTGTTTGTTTGCTTTTTTTTCAGGGTATTTGCCGATTTTCAGTACATAGTAGGGTAAAGGTTGTCTGTCATGGCTTTGATGGTTAAAGGGGTACTCCGGTGAAAAACTATTTTTTTTAAATCAACTGGTGCCAGAAAGTTAAACAGATTTGTAAATTAATTCGAAATAGGAGGTCGAGATAGGAGGTCAAGATAGGAGGACGGGATGGTCGGGATAAGAGGGCGGGATAGGAGGAGGGGATATGAGGACGGGATAGGAGGACGGGATATGAGGACGGGATAGGAGGACAGGATACGAGGACGGGATAGGAGGTTGAGATAGGAGGTGGAGATAGGAGGTCAGGATAGGAGGCCGGGATAGGAAGTCGAGATAGGAGGACGGGATAGGAGGTTGAGATAGGAGGACGGGATAGGGGGTTGAGATAGGAGGATGGAATAGGAGGTTGAGATAGGAGGACGGGATAGGAGGACGGGAGAGGAGGACGGGATGGGAGGATGAGATGGGAGGACGGGCTAAGAGGATGGGAAATGAGGACGGGATATGGGGTTGGGATATGACAACAATATATGGGGATGGGATTTAAAGTCAAAAGCTTCCTCCTTTGTTGATTTTCCTCCCCAACAAGGATGAGGAAGGAAAAACCGGGCAATGCCGGGTACTCAGCTAGTATGTATATATATATAAAGGGAAAACAAAGAAGAAGCACCGTGGTACAGGATTCTAGATCCGTCTGGGTGCTCAGCTTCAGGGGCAGACCGACCCCCAACGTAATATCCTCAAAAAAGTGGAAGCGGCACTCCAAGATCACATCAAAATAGTGGTTTATTCACTCATCTGTGTAAGCGACGTTTCGGCTTATCAATAAAGCCTTTCTCAAGCATGAATCAACAGTGCAAAAATGGTGTATTTATACCCACCCCCCGATTGCACATGCAACAAGGAGGGGGCGTGTGCTCAAAACACAATAACAATAATAGTAAAACAGATCAGAGACCACAATCGGTCATACATAACAATATAAACAGTGAAGGGTGGTGAGCCCATATACAATATTAAGTCCACAAACGTGCGATCATGTGTAGTACAATCAGGTAGTGTGCATAATATCTTATAATTGATGTCTTGGTCCGGCATCAAGGGCGGCGCTCACCTGTTGACATGAACCTCTTCAGCCAATGGAAGCTCCGCTGTTCTTCTCGTGGGTCTCGCTGGTAAACAAAGCTTGTTCGCATGTATCGGATCGTCACATCCGCTTTCAACCGGAAGTTGTGGGCGATCATATGTTCGCTTAGAGACGTAATGAGAAACGCCCCCAGCGCATGCGTAAGGCTCCGACTTGACTAGATTTTCGCCATCTTTGACATTGGTATATATACCGGTAATCACCATCATCTCCGAGTTTGATTAATTAGGATGGTCATCCAATGCAACATACTTACCTTATTTACATATTTTGCCATAAGAGATGATGGTGATAAAGCCTTGAGAAAGGCTTTATTGATAAGCCGAAACGTCGCTTACACAGATGAGTGAATAAACCACTATTTTGATGTGATCTTGGAGTGCCGCTTCCACTTTTTTGAGGATATTACGTTGGGGGTCGGTCTGCCCCTGAAGCTGAGCACCCAGACGGATCTAGAATCCTGTACCACGGTGCTTCTTCTTTGTTTTCCCTTTGTACTTCTTGACCGGGAGTGAGCACGTGAGACTTTTTTACTTCAATTATCACCATGGATATTCCTTCACCCAATCTGTTTGCCTACACGGAGGAGGACATCCATACCATATTGAGTGGCTCCTTGGGAGACGACACATTCCTGAGTATCCCATCCAAAGTTGATGTTAAGCGCCTCTATGAGACAGAGTCTAGAAAATTGATTTCTTGTTCACTACATCTTTCTCTCCTGGGACGTTATTATCAAAAACAGATGATACCGAGGGGTCTACGACCGCATTTACGACCTAATTTGTTTCCGCATAATGTGGACTTTTGTCATAAATTCGAGGGTTTAACAAACAAATATGCTATGGACGTTATACTGTTGAACATTGATTTTTTACAGAAAGAGATTGGGAATATTAAAGCCCGTTTAACGGATATTGATGACAAACTTAAGGAGTTGTTGAATTTGGAAGAATACTCAACGTATAAGGTGAAAACTAAGGACATTCTTGATAAATTTAAAGTTGATCAGGAAGATACTAAACGCCAGAAATGGCACCGGGACCAGGAGGACTATAGAACGGGTCAGATCTACAATTGGCAATACCAGGACAAGCAAGACAAGCATACTCGGGGATCGAGATCTACGCAATTTCAGAAGAAAAAATCACAAAAAGCTCAAGTCTATAAATCATCTCAGCAACAGCGTTTTTTAGGAGTGGATCGGACTGTCCAATCGGACGGAGGAGGAGAAGAATCAGACGGGGTGGCCGCCGAGGACCACATAAACAAGAAACCTACCACCACCAGGAGCAACCGAGGTGCAAGGAACACAAGGACTTAGTGGTAAACATCTCCTCTTATTCTCTATCCCCGATTGAAATTAAAGTGTTAAATAGAGGACTTTCGTTTTGCCCTACAGTAGGGGTAGATTGGGTGCAATTGTATGCCGATTTGGCAGCATTATACAGGAATGTTAAACTTAAATTGTGGTTCTCTACACATACTGGTGGGTCACAACCCCAGACTGACAGTGAATTGACACTGAAGTCTTGGGGTTTGTTTAACAAAAGTGATTTTTTGCCCCATCTTTCCCCCCAAGCCATAGACACCTTTGCAGACTTGGTTAATAAGGACATTGAGAGCCTTAAAAATAAACAGAAGGGTATTGTCAATTGGGGTAGAGCTAATCTATCTAAAATTGAGAGAGAGGCACTTGAGGGATTGGTCCATAATGACGACCTTGTTATTAAGCCTGCCGATAAGGGGGGCGCGGTCGTCATTATGGATCGAAGTCTCTACTTGGAAGAGCTCTATAGACAATTAAATGATTCCTCAGTATATAGATGTGTAACCATTGACCCTAAAATGGGGATCAATAAGAGATTGAAAACACTTGTGGATCATGCTCTGGCGATGGATGTGATTGATAGTGAATTACATAAATTTCTTTTGCCTGTTCACCCGGTGACTCCCGTGATTTATATGCTTCCGAAGATCCACAAGGATCCGGTACGCCCACCAGGTCTTCCGATTGTGTCGGGCCGAGATTCTATTCTCAGCCCGGCGGCAATCTTTATTGATAAGGTATTAAGACCCTATGCCATCAGGGCTAGATCATATTTACAGGATACGTCTGATTTCTTAAATAAGATTGCGGAGTTAAATATACCTGAAAATGCTTTTTTGGTTTCGTTTGATGTAACTAGTCTATATACGAGTATCAATCACGAAAGAGGATTGGCATGTGTTAGTAGAGCTTTGGAAGACTCTACCTACTTTAATGAGTGTAAAGAGTTTCTAATTGGTTTAGTGGAAATTATACTCACTTGCAATTATTTCTTGTGTGACAATCAGTACTATGTCCAACTAAAAGGTACGGCCATGGGGTCTAATATGGCCCCGACATACGCCAATATGGTGATGGCCGAGCTGGAGGAGATGTCAGTCTATATGTCCCACCACTTCGGCCTTGTGCTGAAGTGGTGGAGATATATAGACGACATCTTCGCCATCTGGTGTGGAGATGAGGGACAATTATTTGATTTTTTGAACTTTCTCAATGAGATTGATCAGGACATTAAATTCACTATGGTCCACTCCAGAACTGGGGTCCAATTTTTGGACACCTGGGTTTATGTTGTGGACCATCATTTAAAAACTGATTTGTATGTTAAGGATACCGATAGGAATAGTTTGTTACATTTTGATAGTCTTCACCCTAAAAGGATGGTACGATCCTTACCCTATAGTCAGTTCCTGCGGGTTAGGAGAATTGTTGATGACCCGATACATGTAGAGAGGAGACTCTTGGAGATGAGTGAAAAATTCATCTCGAGGGGATATCCCAAACAATTGGTTAAGGAGCAATATGACAGGGCTTTGGAGATTGATAAGTCACAATTATTACAAACTACATATCGTGAAAATAATTTGAAGAGAATTCCATTCATCTCCACATATAACACCATTAGTGGTGACATTGCACAAATTATACATAAACATTGGTCGGTACTGTCACATACTTATTCTAACATACCGGAACTCTCTAATCCTCCCCTTCTTTCATATAGAAGGTTGACCAACCTAAGAGATAGACTGGTCAAGTCTGACATTTCCCCTAGAAAAATTGATTTGGCTTCACAGCTCAAACCAGGCTGCTACCCTTGCCTGGGCTGTGACAACTGTAACCTCATGAACAAAGGTGAATTCTTTGTTCATCCACAAACACTCCAAAAATTTAAAATTAAACAACATGTCACATGTAGGTCAGACCATGTTATATATGTCATTACATGTCCGTGTAAATTACTATATGTGGGAGAGACCAGCACGGAATGTAAAACAAGATTGAATAACCATAAATCTTCTATTAGAACACAAAAAACTGAATTCCCGATTCCTAGACACTTTATTGAAACAAAACATGCCATCAATCAGCTAAGGTTTTCCATTCTAGAACAGGTTCCGATGCCCAGACGAGGGGGCAATAGGATTAAACTTCTTAAACAAAAAGAGGTCATGTGGATACACAAACTCGGTTCACTGTACCCAGGTGGATTAAACATGGATTTTCCAGTCCGTGTATTTAATTAGATGACGCTTTGAGAGATATACAGGTCAAAGTCGCCCTGCTTGGCGCACCCAGTTGGTGGATGTTAGCAATCCCGTAGTAGGGTATTTTTCTTTCCATGTATATATTTTTATAATACTTTTATATATTTACTTCATTAATGGATATTATTTCTATTATTTTCAGATCTTTATTATTCTGTCCGGACACAAGAAGGCGACTCACCGTTGACACAATGAACACATATCAAGCCATGGATACACTTGAGGATACTCATTCAAAGGTCTCTTTTTCATTTTTTTGCTGGCCCCGTGTTTCCATCTTTACTTTCCAGGTATTATATGTTGCACTGGATGACCTAGATTAGGGTATGATTTTGACAGGCAGTATCTATTATTTAAAAATTGATTGTGTGTGGGAGCAGGTTTTCTGTCCCCAGGGGGTGATATATGTCCTGGCTTGATAGTGCAAACCGATATAATTGGGGAACACCACAAGAGGCCCAATAGTGTCACATAACCCCTGGATAGGGATGCTGACAGTAGGGCGTAGGTGATCCCCTTAAGCTTGCAAGGCGCTTGCCATAATAGATTCATGTCACAGCACTAAAACTGTCAGGACTATGCAATGACTATAGCCCCACAGATATGGGACATCCCGATGAGCATACCATACACAATCTTTAGTAATATGACTAGTATAGTATAATATATTTTCATTAAGTGTAATGATTCTGATCTGCCTCCGAGTTTGATTAATTAGGATGGTCATCCAATGCAACATACTTACCTTATTTACATATTTTGCCATAAGAGATGATGGTGATTACCGGTATATATACCAATGTCAAAGATGGCGAAAATCTAGTCAAGTCGGAGCCTTACGCATGCGCTGGGGGCGTTTCTCATTACGTCTCTAAGCGAACATATGATCGCCCACAACTTCCGGTTGAAAGCGGATGTGACGATCCGATACATGCGCACAAGCTTTGTTTACAAGCGAGACCCACGAGAAGAACAGCGGAGCTTCCATTGGCTGAAGAGGTTCATGTCAACAGGTGAGCGCCGCCCTTGATGCCGGACCAAGACATCAATTATAAGATATTATGCACACTACCTGATTGTACTACACATGATCGCACGTTTGTGGACTTAATATTGTATATGGGCTCACCACCCTTCACTGTTTATATTGTTATGTATGACCGATTGTGGTCTCTGATCTGTTTTACTATTATTGTTATTGTGTTTTGAGCACACGCCCCCTCCTTGTTGCATGTGCAATCGGGGGGTGGGTATAAATACACCATTTTTGCACTGTTGATTCATGCTTGAGAAAGGCTTTATTGATAAGCCGAAACGTCGCTTACACAGATGAGTGAATAAACCACTATTTTGATGTGATCTTGGAGTGCCGCTTCCACTTTTTTGAGGATATATATATATATATATATATATATATATATATATATATATCATATATATTGAGCTATAGTGACAAGCTTATCACAACACACACAATACTCAACAGTAAAATTGCAACACCAAGAAGAAAAAGGTAATGGAATTATGAAAATTTTAGGATCGACAGACATAATGAAATGCAAACAATTTAAAAAAATGAAAATAAAATATAAAATGTTTTCAGTATTGAGTAAAAGCATCATGCCCCACTTTGGCATCCAAATTACTAAAATCATTAAAGGGGTATTCCCATTTTTTTAATATTTATATATATATATATATATATATATATATATATATATATATATATATATATACATATATCTCAACTTTCTCCAGAAAGTTAAACAGTTTTGTAAATTACTTCTATTAAAAAATCTTACTCCTTCCATTAATTATCAGCTGCTGAAGTTGAGTTGTTCTTTTCTGTCTGGCAACAGTGCTCTCTGCTGACATCTCTGCTTGTCTCGGGAACTGCACAGAGTAGAAGAGGTTTGCTATGGGGATTTGTTTCTACTCTGGACAGTTTCAAAGACAGGTGCCATCAGAGAGCACTTAGACAGAAGATAACAACTTAACTTCAGCAGCTCATAAGTACTTAAAGGATTAAGATTTTTTTATATAAAAGTAATTTACAAATCTGTTTAACTTTCTGGAGCCAGTTGATATATATAAAAAAGTTTTTTTCCCCTGGAAAACCCCTTTAAGTTCTGTGGCTGGCAGCTCCTTTTACAATTGCAGACCAATGACGCCCCAGGATTTTTATTGGGATACTAGTCAGGAGACGTTACAAGCCACAGTAACACATTTTGACTATGCAGCCGGCTCACAGTAGCATGAGAAATGTGGAATAATCTCAAGGGTAGGACAAATGTCATGTTCCCTCATGAAGGCCTCTTAATAGTGTGGTTCACATGGTCTCCAGACAATCTACAGCTGTCATTGCATCAAAGACAAAAGCGGGAATCATCCCCAAAGAGGATATCCCTCTATTCCAGCCTCCATTGACATCTTGCTCCGCACAATTATAACCAAGAGAACGATGGCCTGAGATCGCTGAATATCCAGTGTTGTGCAAGTTCCTTCTGGTGGTTTGTGTGGACGCTTTTCGTTGCCCTAGGGCTAGTATGTGATGTCTAATTTTACTAAGTGCCATTCTTCTAATCTGAAGATCCATCAGGTTCATCTCTTGCTGTCAATGCAGTTCATCATTGGTGTTCCAACCACTGGGGCACACAATGTTTAACAGTAATAACATCTCAGCCTACACCTATAGTATTAGTATATAAGTTAGTTGGCACTTTTGTTGGGGGTGGTGCACATGGTGGATAAGGTCCAGAAGCAGTGTAAATAAAGTCCCAGCACTCACCAAGTATATTCAGGAATAAGGAGATGTATTGCATATCCTTTAAACCAGTCCTCCGAAATGTTTCCTGTTTGATTTGAAGGATATGCAATAAAGCTCCTTATTCCTGAATATACTTGGTGAGTGCTGGGACCTTATTTAGGCCTATAGCATTTACATATATTAGCAACACCTGTTACTTCCTCAATGTGCTTGTCCTTTTTGTTGTTGCAATTTCAGTTCTATCCAACGATATCATCTTTAAAGTATGTTTGGTCATTAAAAATCTGATCCATTTATAAAAATGAATACTGTGGTTTTGCTTTCTAGTAGTTTTTTTTTCATCCCACAATGAACATTGCAGGTAAAATTAGTTTTATCAATGTGTTTGTATCACTGCAATATATGTTTTTTTTTTCATTATTGAGTTATTTTTATGTGCCAATGACACTTATCAAACTTCAGGCAATTAATATAGACATTTCAACAAATGTAACAGCTAAATTAACATCCCCAAATGATTTGAAATTATGTGTTTTCATATCTTGGCAAACGTTGCATACAGATAATTATAATAGATGCAATAAACCAACCATAATATCTATTAATTTCAAAATCCCACTCAGAAAATTTAGAAGTGCATGAACCTTAAAATTGACAGAAACATAAATGGAATGCAAAGTGGCATAAAAAGAAGAACTCAACAAGAAATAATGTGCTTTATTTTAGCATGTAACAATGACTTGAAATGTCTCCTCATCATTTAAAAATGTCAAAAATATCATAAAAAAAGAAGTGGATTAAATCCATAGCCCATTTCTAAAGGAATTCCTGCAAAACTACTCAAAGTATCAGATGCACATTGCATCCTTGATCATAGCACGTGTGTGGTAAACCAAGATCAGTGTTTAAAAAGGACCTATAAATTAAGTGAAAAACTCAAGAATTCATAGTAGATTCAATTATAAGACTCTTCGCGAATACATTTTATAAGGAAATCTGATGCTTTGCCATAGTGCTACAGTGAAAAAGGTTATGTTTTTATTTTACCAACCATCAAAATCTATGGTGATGGTTTTCTCACAATTCTTCCGTGATTTTCACTACTATATTTTTTTTTAACAGCATACAAATTCTGTTGTCTTGCAATGCGGCCGAAACCTGACTCACTAGTCAGCTGATGACAGGGACAGCGATCGCTTGGTGGGAGAGAGATCAATCTGCAAGTAATGCAACAGCTGTAGGCCCTGTAGGCACTGATTTGAATGGATGCAGCTCATTTATGTTTCAATGGGTGGGGTGGCTGATGTGTGGGAGGGAGGAATATGGAATTGTGGGATTTGTAGTTAAAAAAAGAAAAGTCAAACAGGAAATACCAGCTCACAAACAGCTAGCCACAGTGTTATGGTAATCTCATGACATAGCCACTTAGCCCCAAGACAAGTGCAGATCCTTTCTAAGCATGTCCATTACTGTCTGCCAGGTACGTATTAAAATTACCTTATGGGGGATAACCCTTTTAAATCACTTGCTGACACTGTGTGAAATGTTTTGTAAAATTGCTGTTTGTAAAAATGTCGTTTGCATATCATGCTGTTTATAATTAACTTATGCAGTTTGTGCCATCCTTTTTATGTGCTGACTTACCCCAATTGCAGTACTTTCTATGCGCTGGGTTGCTGTGGAGAGGACATAGAGGGGTTATGTCTGCATCCCAGGGTGGTGGGGATGAGGAGATTGGATTGAGGGGTCAAACAAATACCTGGAAAGGAGTCCACCGGGCAGCACGTAGCAGTACTGCAACTGGGGTAAGTCAGAATATCCAAAGGATGGCACAAATTGCATAAGTTTAATATAAACAGCATGATATGCAAACAATGTTTTTACAAACAGCCATTTTACAAAACGTTTCTCACAGTGTCAGCAAGTGATTTAATTATGACTTTTTGCACAAATGGGGCAGGTTATTTATTTGTATATATTTGTGCCGTGCCTCATTTCACGCATGCTATTTTCATCCTCCTCCGCACAACATTGCATTTTACTTGGGCATACTACCAATTATATGAGCATCCTGCACGTAATTTCGTAGCACACTATTTATTCCGGCGCCACCACAGCTTTTTTAAAGTAATCATTTTCCGCTTAAAAGTGACACGAACACACTGCCACCTACCCAGCACCCTGCAACTTCAGCAGTGGATCCGTTTCCTTTTAAACTTACCCTGTGGTTACTTTTATTTCATACCTATTTTATATATATATATATTAAATTACTCCCTCTCTATCCTTCCAGAAGAAGCACACCTTCTATATGTGTTTATATGTATCTATTCTTTTAGAACTGTGAGTGGACCTGAGCAAGGCATCAGTAGATGCGAAAACGCGTTGTCCCTGCTACACCAATAAAGTTTTTATTGTCCTGTGTGCTACTTGAGTCCTTCTTTTCTGAGCAGTGAGTCGCCGAACCTTTTTTTTTAATATTTCCTCAATTGCTCTCTATCGGGCACCATCCTTGGTGGCCCGATACCGGTAAGAGTGCAGCAGCCAGCCACCTCAACTATCTCCACCCTCTGAAGCGTGGCACAGTTCAGCCCAGCTACCTTTAAGGTTGGTATATCACCTGGGTGTGGTGTAGGGTACACACCAGCTGATACACATCACAGAGAGCCCCTACATTATTCACCCCTTCTCCTAAGCTTCTTAAAAAGACTTAGCCATTTTTAAAGGGTTATTTTGCTAGCTCCTTGTCAACATGCTGGATATGAATATAGGTCAACTTGCTGGAGATGAATATAGGCAACTAAAAAGAATAAAATAAGCACTTTTTTGTTTATTTATTGTTATATGGCCCATATAATACTAACTAACCACCAGTATTCCTGCAGTGCCATTTTTCCCCCAAACTCAGTTGCATCTATACATTTCTTTATTGAAAAATGGTTACGTACATATGGCCATTGAATAGTCTATGAGTAATGCCAGTTCCCTGTATTTCTGTATTCCTTTTCTTCTAAAAACTATTTCAATTTTTACTTCTGTAACAAGTAAAGAAAAACAAAGTTATCTCTACTAAACGGTAATATTTAGTTTTATTTTATTTAATTTATTTTATTTTTATTTCCAGCAATAGAAGGAAGGGGACAGCTATATATTTACATAACTAACTTTCCTGCTTACAGTATATGGGAAAAAAAAAGACACATCTTCTAAAGGGGTTTTCAGGGAAGAAATATTTTTTTTAAACGCTATATAAAAAGAAAAAAGTTTAAAAAAAGTCTAAAAGTAAGCCACAGTACTGAAAAAATAGAAGTCTCCTCTTCTTATAAGGAAATCTCTAATACATAGTCTGAAACTTCTTAATAGTGTATAAATATGGCTTCCCTTAGAGATATTCCATGAACAACTGTAACCAGTATTAACCACTTGGGGACGGAGCCCATTATGATCCTAAGGACATTCCAAATTAATTATATATTGATTCACATATACAATGTGTCTACTTTATATTTGGATCATAAAGTTGACATGTTTTTAATTTTCGAAGACATCAGAGGGCTTCAAAGTGCAGCAGCAATTTTCCAATTTTTCCCAAAATTTTCAAAATCGGAATTTTTCAGGGACCAGTTCAGTTTTGAAGTGGATTTGAAGGGCCTTCATATTAGAAATACCCCACAAATTACCCAATTATAAAAACTGCACCCCTCAAAGTATCCAAAATGACATTCCGTAAGTGTGTTTATCCTTTAGGTGTTTCACGAGAATAGCAGCAAAGTGAAGGAGAAAATTCAGAATCTTCATTTTTTACACTCGCATGTTCTTGTAGACCCAGTTTTTGAATTTTTACAAGTGGTAATAGGAGAAAAAGCCCCCCTAAATGTGTAACCCAATTTCTCTCGAGTAAGGAAATACCTCATATGTGTATGTCAAGTGTTCGGCGGGCGCAGTAGAGGGCTCAGAAGGGAAGGAGCAACAATGGGATTTTGGAGAGTGAATTTTGCTGAACTGGTTTTGGGGGGCATGTCGCATTTAGGAAGCCCTGTGGTGCCAGAACAGCAAAAAATACCCACATGGCACACTATTTTGGAAACTACACCCCTTAAGGAACGTAACAAGGGGTACAGTGAGCCTTAACTACCCAAAGGTGTTTGATGACTTTTTGTTAAAGTAGGATGTGTAAATGAAAAAACTTTTTTTTTACTAAAATGCATTTTTTCCCCTAAATTTTTACTTGGGGTAATAAGGGAAAATGACCCCCAACATTTGTAACCCCATTTCTTCTGAGTATGGAAATACCCCATGTGTGGACGTCAAGTGCTCTGCTGGTGAACTACAATGCTCAGAAGAGGAGGAGCTTCATTGAGCTTTTGGAAAGAGAATTCGTTTGGAACGGTAGTCAGGGACCATGTGCGTTTACAAAGCCCCCCGTGGTGCCAGAACAGTGGACCCCCCCACATGTGACCCCATTTTGGAAACTACACCCCTCACAGAATTTAGTAAGGGGTGCAGTGAGTATTTACACCCCACTGGCGTTTGACAGATCTTTGGAACAGTGGGCTGTGCAAATGAAAAATAAAAATTTTCATTTTCACAGACCACTGTTCCAAAAATCTGTCAGACACCTGTGGGGCGTAAATGCTCACTGCACCCCTTAATACATTACATGAGGGGTGTAGTTTCCAAAATGGGGTCACATGTGGGAGGGTCCTTTGTTCTGGCACTATGGGGGCTTTGTAAACACACGTGGCCTTCAATTCCACACAAATTACAAAATCAAAAATCAAAATCCCAATAGCGCTTCTTCTCTTCTGAGCATTGTAGTTCGCCCGCAGAGCACTTTACATCCACATATGGGGTATTTTCTTACTCAGAAGAAATGGGGTTACAAATTTTGGGGGGGCTTTTTTCCTATTTTCCCTTGTGAAAATGAAAAATTTATGGTAACACCAGCATTTTAGTGAACATTTTTTTTCCATTTTCCCATCCAAATTTTATGAAAATTTGTCAAACACTTGTGGGGTGTTAAGGCTCACTATACCCCTTGTAACGTTCCATGAGGGGTTTAGTTTCCAAAATGGGGTCACATGTGGGTATTTATGTTTTTGCCTTTATGTCAGAACCGCTGTAAAATCAGCCACCCCTGTGCAAATCACCAATTTAGGCCTCAAATGTACATGGTGCACTCTCACTCCTGAGCCTTGTTGTGCACCCGCCGAGCATTTAACGTCCACTTAGTGGTATTTCCGTACTCAGGAGAAATTGTGTTACAAATTTTGTGGATCTTTTTTTCCTTTTACTGCTTGTGAAAATAAAAAGTATGGGGCAACACCAGCATGTTAGTGTAATTTTTTTTTTTTTACACTAACAGGCTGGTGTAGCCCCCCACTTTTCCTTTTCATAAGGCATAAAAGGAGAAAAAGCCCCCCCAAATTTGTAGTGCAATTTCTCCTGAGTATGGAAATACCCCAGATGTGGCCCTAAACTGTTTCCTTTAAATAGGACAGGGCTCCAAAATGAGAGAGCGCCATGCGCATTTGAGGACTAAATTAGGGATTGCATAGGGGTGGACATAGGGGTATTCCCAAACAAGGTGCCTTCAGCTGTTGCTAAACTCCCAGCATGCCTGGACAGTCAGTGGCTGTCCAGAAATGCTGGGAGTTGTTGTTTTGCTACAGCTGGAGGCTCCGTCTTGGAAACACTGCCGTGCAATACGTTTTTCATTTTTATTGGGGCGGGGGGACGACAGTGTAAGGGGGTGTTCATGTAGTGTTTTACCCTTTATTTTGTGTTAGTGTAGTGTTTTTAGGGTACATTCACACTGGCGTGTTGCGTTGAGCTTCCCTCTAGGAGTTTGCGCTGTGCGAAAAATTTGCCGCAGACCAAACTTGAAGCAGGAAACTTACTGTAAACCTGCCTGTGTGAATGTACCCTGTACATTCACATGGGGGGCAAACCTCCAGCTGTTTCAAAACTACAACTCCCAGCATGTACTGACAGACCGTGCATGCTGGGAGTTGTACTTTTGCAACAGCTGGAGGCACACTGGTTGGAAAACCTTCAGTTACGTTCTGTTACCTAACTCAGTATTTTCCAACCAGTGTGCCTCCAGCTGTTGCAAAACTACAACTCCCAGCATGTACCGATCGCCGAAGGGCATGCTGGGAGATGTAGTTATGCAACAGCTGGAGGTGCACAACTACAATTTCCAGCATGCCGAGACAGCTGTTTGCTGTTTGGGCATTCTTGGATTTGCAGTTTTGCTACATCTGGAGGGCTACAGTTTATAGACCACTGCACAGTGATCTCTGACTGTAGCCCTCCAGATGTAGCAAAACTACAAATCCCAGCATGGACAGCAAACAGCTGTTTTGGCATGCTAGGATTTGTAGTTTTGCAAGATCTGGAGGGATACAGTTTAGAGACCACTGTATAGTGGTCTCAAACTGTAGCCCTCCAGCTGCTGGAAAACTAAATATTCCAGCATGCCCAAACAGCTGTCTGGGCATGCTAGGAGTTGTAGTTTTGCAAGATCTGGAGGGATACAGTTTAGAGACCACTGTATCGTGGTCTCAAACTATAGCCCTCCAGCTGTTGCAAAACTACATATTCCAGCATGCCCAAACAGCTTTCTGGGCATGCTGGGAGTTGTAGTTATGCAACAGCTGGAGGTACACAACTACAATTCCCAGCATGCCGAGACAGCTGTTTGGGCAAGCTGGGATTTGCAGTTTTGCTACATCTGGAGGGCTACAGTTTATAGACCACTGCACAGTGATCTCTGACTGTAGCCCTCCAGATGTTGCAAAACTACAAATCCCAGCATGCCCAGACAGCAAACAGCTGTTTTGGCATGCTAGGAGTTGTAGTTTTGCAAGATCTGGAGGGATACAGTTTAGAGACCACTGTATAGTGGTCTCAAACTGTAACCCTCCAGCTGTTGCAAAACTACATATTCCAGCAGGCCCAAACAGCTGTCTGGGCATGCTGGGAGTTGTAGTTTTGCAACATCTGGAGGGCTACACTGTAGAGACCACTGTATAGTTATCTCAGACTGTAGCCCTCCAGATGTTGCTAGGCAACTTACCGGCTTCCGTAGGATCCAGAGAGCCATCCTCTTCTGCCGCACGACATCGCCGCCCGCCGATCACCGTCGCCCGCTGCCTCCAGATGGGTAAGTGGATCTTCGGCACCCGATCCCCTTCGGTTTCCTGTTCTGCCCTTCCTATTGTGGGGGGGGGGGGGGGAGGGGCAGGAGGGGAAAACAAAAGTTAACCCCCCTGCCCCCGATCTGCTATTGGTCATCGCTTCTGACGACCAATAGCAGGGATCTGAGGGGTGGCACCCCTGCCACCTCACTCCTATCCCTTCAGGGGGATCGTAGGTGTCTTAGACAACGCGATCCCCCTTACATTCCGGGTCACCGGGTCACCATAGATCCCGTATGACCCGGAATCGGCGCAAATTGCAAGTGTGAATTCGCCGACATGGGGGGTCAGATGACCCCCCTTGGTATTTGCGCGGGGTGCCTGCTGATCGATATCACAGTCACCCCGGTCCGGTCCCCGCCCGGCACGCAGCGGGGACCGAAATTCCCACAGGCGTATGCATACGCCCTTCGTCCTTAAGTATCAGGATGCAAGGGCGTATGCATACGCCCTTCGTCCCCAACAGGTTAATGAAATTAGGCTGAGGCATGTAGTGCATAAAAGTTACCAATACACTGCTTACTCAATAACTGAAGAATTGCAGTACCTGACATTAAAATCTCCACAAAAACTGCACAAGGATCTTCATGGCATGAGTTTCCTTGGCAGAGAAAAAGAATGCAGACCTTCATCACAAAGCGCACTGCCACTTGGATAAAGTGGTGTAAAGCTTGATGCCACTAGACTATGGAGCAGTGAAAATGTGCCCTACAGAGTGTATTTTTTTTGTCCTCTTCTGTTGTCCATTAGTTATTTACTATTTTGTATCACATTGTTTTTTTTTTGGGAAGTTTTTTTGGCGCACAAGAGGTTAATTTTGTCCTCACCGGGAGGGACAAAAAAAAGAGTGAATAAACAACAGTGGTTCTTAAGGTTTGTGAGCAAATGAGGAAAGAGAACAAGCCACAACAACCAGACAGAGGTGTCAGCAGAGAGCACTGTGTCAGACAGTAAAGAACAACTAAACTTCCTCTGTAGTATAGAAAAGCTGAGAAATCCTGGAAGGATTACGTTTTTTTAATAGAAGTAATTTACAAATCTGTTTAACTTTATCCTCTTAAGGACTCAAGGTGTACCTGTACGCCCTGAGCCTGGTCCCGGTGTGAAAAACGGGGTCACGCTGTGACCCCGCATCACACTGGGTTGGTCCTGGCTGCTAAGGATAGCCAGGACCCTGGGCTAACTGCATCCACCGATCATTGTGCCGCGCGCTGTTAACCCTTCAGACACGGCGATCAAAGTTGACCGCCGCGTCTGAAAACGAAAGTAAACACTTCCCAGCAGCTCAGTTGGGCTGATCGGGACATCACGATAAAATCGTGATGTTCCGATCAGCTGGGACGCAGGCGGAGGTCTCCTTACTGTCTCCGCGGCGTCCGATCGTCGATTGATTGCTCCAAGCCTGAGCTACAGGTTGAGCAATCGAGCCCCTATCTCGCTGATCTGTGCAAAGCTATGGCTTTGCAGGGATCAGCATAAGAGATCAGTGTGTGCAGTGTTATAGGTCCCTATTGGAGCTATAACACTGCAAAAAAAAGTGAAAAAAAAAAGTTAACAAAGGTCATTTAACCCCTTCCCTAATAAAAGTTTGAATCACCCCCCTTTTCCCATAAAAAAAACTGTGTAAATAAAAATAAAAAGTAACATATGTGGTATCGCCGTGTGCATAAATGTCCAAACTATAAAATGATATAATTAATTAAACCGCATGGTCAATGGCGTACGCACAAAAAAATTCCAAAATCCAAAATAGCGTATTTTTGGTCACTTTTCATATCATAAAAAAATTTATAAAAAGCGATCAAAAAGTCTGAATAACACAAAAATGGTACCAATAAAAACTTCAGAACATGGCACAAAAAATTTGCCCTCATACTGGCCCGTACACGGAAAAATAAAAAAGTTACAGGGGTCAGAAGATGACAATTTTAAACATAGAAATGTTTCTGCATGTAGTTATGATTTTTTTCAGAAGTGCGACAAAATCAAACCTATATAAGTAGGGTATCATTTTAACTGTGTGGACGTACAGAATAAAGATAAGGTGTAATTTTTACCAAAAAATACACTGCGTAGAAACGGAAGACCCAAAAAATTACAAAACGAAATGTTTTCTTTAATTTTGTCGCACAATGTTTTTTTTTTTTCATTTCGCCGCAAAGTAGTATTGATGGCACAAAAAAATAAGCCATCATATGGATTTTTAGGTGCAAAATTTAAAGCGTTATGGTTTTTAGAAGGTGATGAGGAAAAAATGAAAATGCAAAAACGGAAAAACGCTGAGTCCTTAAAGGGTTATTGAGCCAGTTGAAAAATATTGTGCTCCACCAGAGTACACCTTTAAATGTGGGTGCCAAATGTGCTCTTTGAACATGGCAATTTTATTTAAGAAATAACAATTTTTTTCACAAAATTTTAGAAAAACTTTTGAGCATTCATTTGGGGACTGGGGCTACCAGCCTTAGCAACAATATTCTACATAACAGATGAAAGAAAAGGATGAACGTGGATTATGTTAGCAATGCAACAAATAAAGTTGTGCAATAGATATTAAAAACATCAGAGCTAACATTTTGTATTCAAGATTTTATGTTTTCTAAAGCGTACAAAAAGAAAGAAAACATTGGTTAGGTAACATCCAAGCCTTCCACAGAGTGTCAGTAAACTCGGGGGCCAGGTACAACAGTCCTAGTAAAACCTGCATAGAAGGGGGGCGGCATCTAGACTAATGACTTGCCAGGTTGCTCAGTAACAAATCAGTTGAAACATAAAACTAGGCTGCAGGCTAAGCCATTTAGATGACATGGTAGATCAGCTGTATGGCGATGTAACCACCTGTGGATAGGAGGGAACAGTAATGTTAAGGCTAGGGAGCGCAAGTGTCCACATGGACTGCATACTGGAAAACCCAAATAGTATTCGTTTCAGAAAAGCAGCGTGGGAGGAAAGGGAAGGAATGGAGTAGATATTAGAATACATTATGAGGTGAAAGACACTAGGAAAGAAAGGAGACGGGGAAAAGGGGAGAGGAGGTAAATCAAAGAAGACAAGAGAAAAAAGGAAGGGGGGGGGGATAGGATCTCAGCTGGGAGAAAAGTGCTTACCTCGCGAGCTAAACTGGCGTCGACCCACCATGATCAAAGCTAAAATAAAAAAGTACTACCATGAAACAATGCAAACATCAAAGTAAACCATATTTTAAAAATGTTCCTTCCTTGTCCTATGGATTAAAATTGATTTTATCTGCATTGAGCTGCATCCGTCCTTGTTTTCCTGTCATATTTTAAAAATACATTTATTTAAAATCTCAACACATTCAAGGTATAAAAATATTTGTCCATATATCCTATCAAGTCAGGAATATATGTCCCGATAAAAGGCGAGTTAAGTGAACCAGTCTGTTTAATTTTGGTTTACATAGTTTATGCATATTGCCCATAATAACCATGCTTGGTGAAAAAAATGACCATTTTATGTGTTTTTGCACCAGTCTATGGCAGTCGGGTTTTCAGAATTCACTCTTCTCCGCTTTTTCGTCGGGTTTTAGACAAAAGTGATTTTTGAAAAATGTCAGGTTACAACCATTTTTTATAAACCACGCCCCTTTGTATGGTTTTCTCAAACACTCTGAGTGATTTTTGAGAATGTATTTTTTTTTTTTTTTGACCAAACATGTCGCAAACACTGTCACACAGCCGTGTGCCTAAATTTAGTCCACAAAACCCGATAAAAACTGTCGGGTTTGGCTTAGTAAATGAGGGCCAGTCATTTTCTCCAGCAGTCTGGGTTTGGAGAACATCTGACTGCATTGTGCCAACTGTAAAGTTGGTGGAGGAGGGATAATCTTATGAAGTTTTTTTTTCACGGTTTGACCTAGGCCCCCTAATTCTAATGAAGAGAAAATGGGTTCCAACATTTTGAATAAGTGTATGTTTGCAGCTTTGTGGGAACAGTTTGCGGAAGGATATTTTCTGTTCCAGCACAAAGCATGGTGTGGATGAGTTTGGTGTGGAAAAACTTGACTGGCCCCCACTAATTCCTGACTTTAGCCCCATTGAACACCTTTGGGATGAACTAGAGCAAAAGTTGCAAGTTATGCCCTCTCATTTCAAATCAGTGCCTGACCTCACAAATGCTTTTCTGTATGAATAGGCAAAAATACCCAAAGTGTTTGTTATAATACTTATACTTCAAAACGGTATGATGCTAAAATCAGGTGAAGTGAATAACATTCATTATCTTGTGTCTATACATGAGCAAACTTCTAAATGTTCAGTTCTGCTGATTCGCCAAACTCTGGCAAAAAAGTTCTGGTTCTGATCAAACAAGCTCTGTCCAAACCTATACTTCAAAAATAGCCCAAAGATGTATGTATAACACTTTCTAAGAGCCCTAAGTCCTATATAACAGTGTTGGGTCAACTAGAAGTGTATCTATGTACTTCTAAGCAGTTTTTAAGACAAATTCAATTTCAAAGATATAGCAACATGAATGGCCATGGGTAAACTCATAGTATCCAATGGTAACTAACTGGTGAATAAAAACACATCGCATTATTGGATTTTTTTATACTTTCTACACATTGCTTGTCAGTGTTTATATGCACGCATAGGTGTCAGAAGAAGCAATTATTTTTTCCAAGTGGTCCAAAAATGTTAGGAGTAGCAACAGGTTTCGTGCCTGGAAAGGGAATTAGCAGTAGCATTTTACAAAATTATTCTGACTTTTGGGGCATAGCAACAGGATTAGCGTTCTTGAAAGTGCACAGAAGTGACATAAAACCCTATATGCATAGCCTTTTCACAGTTAGTGTAAAACAAAAGAACAGACTTCAAATTAAAACAGATTTTGCACTGAAAGAACGGATGTAGAATGTTCTCTGCAGTGCTACTTTGCAACAAATATTATATATGTTTCATCCCCCTCATATCTGAGTTGTTCACTGCTAAGTGTTCCTCACAGAGATCTTCATCTAACACTTGCCATGTCTAAAATGGCTACTGAAGCTATGTTTATAGGCTTTTTTAGTGGCCTTGCCATCATCCCTATACTTCCTTCTGATTGGCTGGGAGAGCTAATTGAAAGGCATTATCGGATTTTCTGAGGTCCTGTGATCCTTCCTCCTCCTCCTTTCTGCCATGTGGCAGTTGTTGTTTTAGCAGGTTCTGTCAAGGGCCAGAAATAAGCAGTATGTTGGCAGCAAATAAGCAGTAAGTTCTTGAAGTTGATTGTTGAAAACATGAAAAATGGGCAACAGTAAGAGCAAATTTGACAAGAAGCAAACTGTGATGGCTTGATAAGAGCATCTGGAGGAATAAATGGCAGCCCATCTGGTCCAATCCCACAAGGGATACTGTAGCACAAATTGCTAAGTTAATGCTGGCTTTAATAGAAAATTGTCTTAACACAGTACATCTCAGCTTCTTATATGGAGCTAAGTAGTT
Source organism: Hyla sarda (assembly GCF_029499605.1). Lineage (NCBI taxonomy): Eukaryota > Metazoa > Chordata > Amphibia > Anura > Hylidae > Hyla > Hyla sarda. The sequence continues at coordinate 426,447,501 of NC_079189.1, forward strand.
GCAGACTGGTCAGAGGACCCATGTTGACCCCTGTGCACTCCTGAAAGCACATATAATGGGCTCATGAGCATCAGGACTGAAAAATGGATCAATGCAAGAAGGTGGCTTGGTCTGATGAATTCCATCCACCTGGATGGTCAGGATTGTCTGTACCTCTTACCTGAGGAAGAACAGAAAGGTGCTTTTATGTTATATCTGATCGCTGTATTATGATTCCTTCTCCCATAATTGTGAAACACATAAGATGTAAACATCATTTATTTTTCCAGCTTTATCAATTACAAATACATCTTTTTTTGGGAAAAGACTACATTTTACACACAATCTCTTCCTAGTAAACTGCGTAAATATTTATGAAACGATAACATTTGTTGTCAAACTTTTACATAAAACTGAAATGTATTAAACTTTTATTACATCTTAACATTTTTACAGCAGAATTTCACTTCCAATTAACCAAATGTATCCTGATCATATAGCACATTAAAGCATATTCCTTCAATGATGCTTACCAACCAGGTAGATAAAATATGACTGAAACATTTACTAATTTACTATCTGCTATTTACCTGGAATTATATTGAAATGAAAGAATGGTTGATGTGTTAGCAACAAAAATGAAAAATTATTTGTGGTTATAAAGTGAGGAGGCACACTGAGCAGTTGGGAACTAATAAACTGAGCCTTTTATGGGTCCCACGTAAAAAAGATGTGGCCGCCTTATCAAACCCCCTACTAAAGGGTACCCTACTAGTGAAACATGAATTTAATGCCAAAAAGCAATCATCACACTTAATTACTCCCATAGCGCATGTGACTCTTATTCCACAGGTGATGGGCGTTTCACTTTATTTAGGAAACCCTATATGGCCTATGCTGGCTTCTGTGAAGCTGGAGGACCTTCTTCCCAATAATACACCTCCAACCATGGGAGTTACTCCAGTCTCTGGTGCGTTCACACCCTTCAGCTGCAGTGCATAGTTACTCTACAAGACAGACATGTATTGCTTTTCTAAAAGAGTTTAAGGTTGCCTGCTCCACCACATGGCTAGATGACTTTTGTTCCTCCAACGGAAAGACTAAGTTGAAACTGGCTGTATTTCATAGGTCCCTAGTGCTTGATACTAGTGTCAATGAACCTCTGTACTTGCACTCTTGGGAAACAGAATTAAATATTCAGCTTACAAATGAACAGAGGAGGTTTGTTCTTCGCAATTCTCATGGATTCTCTCGGTGTGTCAAACTAAAAGAGAATCATTTTAAGTTACTCTCTCAATGGTATAAAACACCCGAGGTGCTGTGCAGACTAGGCCTCCTGAAATCTAACTCCTGCTGGAGATGTGGGGAGAGCATAGGCAATCTGACACACAATTGGTGGAGCTGCTCAAAAATTCGACCTTATTGGAACACAGTGGAGGACACAATTAATACGGTGTGTAAGAGTTCGATCTCGCTCTCAATGACCGTCATAGCCTTAGCTCTACCCATACCTTCCTTAAAACCCTCGAACAAGTCCCTGCCTACCCACATGATAGCAGCAGCAAAAACTCTTATTCCCCAATTGTGGTGCCAAACTGTCTCTCCCACAAAAACACAATGGATGGAGAAGTTGAATCAACTATGCAGACTGGAGGAACTATCCAGTTGGTCATCCCTCACCCACGACAAGTTTGAAATGTTATGGGGACCGTGGCTCTCTTACAAACGCCTTTGCATGACACAATCCCTTGTTACACCATTGCATTCCAATTAAGTAATTCCGAAGTCTCTAGACATCACGATTAGGCCCCGGCAGAGTGCAATTTCCGTGCTTTACACGACATGTAGGTCTTCCTAACATATCCCCCCCCCCTTTCTTTCCCCTTTTTCCCCTTATAACTCTCCTTCCCAACCACCGCACTGATGTAATTACCTAGTTTTTCTTCTACTAGAGATCACGCTCCAACTGATATACCCCTAGCAACCTTAGTTCGCTTACTACTCCCTTGCACATAGGGGTTACAAGTTCATTGCCAGCTCGATTCACTTGATTTGTTTTGTTTGTTGTTATTTGTATTTTAATAATAGGATCTTTCTAGGATGGTATGCCTACACATGTCACTTTCTATGTTAATGGCTAAGTATAATGCAAATATGTACCTTTCCGACTGCTTATTGCTCTCTCCAGCGGTGAAAGTGTGCTATGAAGATACTTTTCAATGTTATTGCTGTATCTTGCTTGTAGTTACGTAAAAAAATAAAAACTGACTTGTTAAAAAAAAAGTGAGGAGGCACAATTGAACAAGCTCTTGAACTGAATATTACTTAGTTTCTGGATATTTTTGATTTCAGTGTAACTGAATCTAATGGGATTACTTAACTCAAGAAGAGCGTTATCAGAGAGCAAAGCACTTCAACAACATGTATTGGTTAGAAAGAACAAGACGACACAAATACCTACTGCATGAATGTGCAGCCACTTATTTAATGTCTATGCCCATACACATATAGACAATTGATTTACGTATTTCATACTAACACATTCTATGAAAAGAGATTTCATGTATGACTATTATTGTCTGTGTTTCTTGAACCCTAAAATCTGAGCTCATAGGCCCAGATTTATCAAAGAATGTCTACAGTAGAGCTAATTTCCCACGTTTATTTGGGTGGTGGGTATGACTAGCGTGCATCTTATTTATCAAGAAGGTGCAGCAGGATGATTAATTTTGCGCAGCTCTGCTGTGGTGGGAAAAGCTCTACCACATACACTTTTTTTAGACACTTGTGAGGGAGGGAAGTAGACACTTTCCCGGGTCCTGAATTGGGCAGGTTAGGTGTTTTTACTTAATTTCACAGAGCTGCCGGGACATTTTTACTTGCATTTTAGACACCACAATCAAATTTGATTGGGGTTAAAACCGGGAATCACCGTGATCAGTGATGTCTGGCATTAGAGATGGGACCTGGTGGCAGATAGCCGCCAGGACCACCCAGCTATGAGCTGCACTCAGCTCCTGAGCATGTGTCATAGAAGAGGAGTGAGATGCTGTTATACTGCTTAAATATTGATATAAATACTTAATCACATATTAAGGGTGCTCTTACACTCTGGGCTAGCAGCTGTGGCTAGTGCTTGCAAATTAAAATTACAAGAGGGACCTGAATTTGCCGCTTTAAACAATGCCAAGTCCTATTGCAGCCCACAATTTTGGTGCCACAGCCTCTAGTGCTTTTAATTTTCCTTAAATTGTGCGCTGCAATTGGACTTGTATGTGTAAATGTGGCAAGTCCAGGTCTGCAATTCAGAATTGCAAGCATCCACCGCAGCTGCTTGTGCCATGTGCATGAGTGCCCTAAAAGCACACAAATGTTTTGCAACATTGAATGCTGTGGAGGCTCTTATGCATATCCTGGGTATGCTTACTTTAGTTGGTGTGCCATTTATGGGTTATTTTACATTTCTGGTTGGTACTTTGGATGTGTAAGCAGGGAGAATTGCTAAAAATGGACTAGGGTTCTGATTGGAATATATTGGAACATTGCATAACAATGTAGGGGTCATATTCAAAACTCTTAAAAAATAAAAAAAAATTGTGTTTTGTGTTAAAATTTTGGTGCAAAAATGTTTATATTAGATATTCAAAGTGTTTTATATGAGAATTATCCAAGGTTTACACTAGTCACACCAGTTTTGAAAAAGTGGGTGTGGCTATGTAAATTTAATGTTTTCATGTTTTTCATGAGTGAGAGTTCATTTTACGTAAAAGAATTCACACCAGCTTTTTGCTATTGTAGAAATTAGAGATGAGCGAATTTTGGCAATTTGGCTGATTTGGCGAATTTTCCGAATTTCGGCTGATTTGGCGAATTTTCCGTTTTTTTTCGGTTCTAATTTATTTGTGGCTAATTGCTATTAGAAATGTCTATTTATGGCCTACAGAAAGCCTCAATAGGGGTGTAGAACATTTTGCCTTGGTGTAACACACATAGGGTGTGTGCTGGATTAGTGAAATAATACTGTTATTCAGAATGACATGCAGATCAGAGGTGTCGCTACTAGAATCACTGTCGCAGAGCGGCACAATGACAGGGCCTGGAAGTAGCATCAGTTTTATGAGATCATATAGTGGCTGAATGACACAGTGTGGAGCTAGCGGCAGCATGAGGAGACCATATAGTGGCTGAATGATACAGCATGGAGGTGGTGGCAGCATGAGGACACCATAAAATGGCTGAATGACACAGCATGGAGGTGTTGGCACCATGAGGAGACCATATAGTGGCTGAATGACCCAGCGTGGAGGTGGTGGCTGCATGAGAAGACCATATAGTGGCTGAATGATACAGTGTGGAGGTGACAGCAACATGAGGAGACCATGCAGTGGCTGAATGACACAGCATGGAGGTGGCGGCAGCATGAGGAAACCACATAGCGTCTGAATGACACAGCCTGGAGTTTGTGGCAGCATGAGGAGAACATATAGTGGCTGAATGACACAGCCTGGAGGTGGCGGAAGCATGAGGAGACCACATAGTGGCTGAATGACACAGCCTGGAGTTAGCAGCAGTATATAGTGGTTGAATGACACAGCCTGGAGGTTGTAGCAGCATGAGGAGAACATATGGTGTTAGTATGAGACAGCTTGGAGCTGGCATCAGCATGAGGAGAACATATGGTGTCAGCAGCATCAGGAGTCCTGAAAGTGAGTGGTGCGGTGGGTGGCAATACCAGTGCCCGGTGACAAAAGTGGGTGAAAAATGGAGAACTTGGCATCAGATGTGTGGCATCAGGCGGGTGGTAGGATCAGAATAGTAGCTGAGGCAGGTAGGCAGAAGAAAACGGTCTCTTTTGTAAAAGTGTTAGTGTGCACAAGTAAGTATTGAGGATATGTATTACGTAAAACTTAACTTTTAATAATATGCTTAGGATAAAATATATGGAATCCCACATTTTTATTTTAATCAAACAAAAGAAAAGGTGGGCAAAAAACACCATGTGCCACCTACACCACCAAGTATTAATGTGATGCAAAGACCTCTAAAAGGCGGAAAGGAACAACGTATGGTCCATTGTAACTGGTGGGGGTAAACACTTCCCCTGTAAGGCTCTACTCTCGCATTAATAATCCCCTTCTTGGCAAGTGTTACTCGCCCTAAAAAGGGTGGCCCCACACAGGAACCTCTCCCTATTTCAATCTACAAAGATTGCCATTTCCCAGGGTTTTAGGTGGAAATAGGGATTGGTTCCTGTGTTGCACCACCCTTTTAAGACGAGTAACACTTTTCTCAAAAAGGTGGAAGGGAATAACATACTGTCCATTTTAGCAGGTAGGGGTGATAACTTCCCCTGTAAGGCCCTTCTCTCGCCCTATTAACCCCTTAAGGACGGATCCATTTTTTACCTCAATGACCAGGCTCTTTTTCTTTTTTATTTGACATGTATCTCTTTAAATGGTAATAACTTTAGAATGCTTTTTCTGAGCAGAGCGATTCTGAGATAGTTTTTACGTGACATATTGTACTTTATATAAGTGGTGCATTTTTGTTGACACGTAGCATTTTTAGTACAAAAAAACTCAAAATATTGTGAAAAACTGGAAAATTTCTTTTTATTTTTTATTTTTATTTTTATGGTGTACACTGTGCAGTAAAAGTGATACTACATTTATTCTGTGGGTCAGTACGATTATGGCGATACCCATTTTATATAGCTTTCTATGTTCTCTTTCCTTTTCTGAGCAAAATTCTCTTTCTGCCATTCATTTTCCAACAGCTGTAACTTTTTATTTTTCGTCCGACGCCATTGAGTAAGAGCTTATTTTTTGCGGGATGAGCTCTACTTTTTATTGGTATCATTTTTGTGCTACGCGCTACCTTTTAATCTTTTTTATTCCGCTATTTGTACCAAAATTGGCTAATTTAGCGCTTTTTTAATGCTTTTTTTTTACGGTGTTCACCGTGTGGGATAAGTTACATTATAGTTTTATAGTACGCGTCATTATGGACGTGGCAATACCTATTATGTATATGATTTGTGTTTTTGATCTTTTTTAGTGATAATAAAGGGCATTTATTGAGAAAGGGGCACTTTTTTTATTTATTTTTACACTTCATACTTTTATTGAAGAACTTTTTATTTTATTTTTTTACACTTTTTACAGGTTATACTATGCTGAAATACATTTGTACTGCAGCACAGTATGACCTGATGAGCTGCACACACTACAGCCTGTGCGATCCAGCCTCTGGCTGGATCTCACAGGCTTCCGTAGCAGGCATACAGGAGGTCATGATCTGATCTCCTGCTGCCATAGCAACCAACGGCAACCCACGATGGTATCGCGGTGCCGAGGTTGGAGAACAGGGGGAGAGCGCCCCCCCTGTCCCCACCATTGATACCGTGATCAGGATTGATCAAGGCATCTAGGGGGTTAATGCTGCTGGGACCGGCGGCTTCGGCGGTGCCGGAGATCTCTAGGACATATGCATACAGCCAAATGCACGAACATGTTGGATGATTGGACGTATGCATACCTCCTATAGGGGAAGGGGTTAATTCCCTTCTTGGTAAGTGTTACTCACCCTAAAAAGGGCGGCCCCACACAGGAATTTATCTCTATTTCCACCTAAAAACCCTAGGAAATGGCAGTGTTTGTAGGGGGGAATTGGGAGAGGTTCCTGTGTGGGCTGCCCTTTTTAGGGTAAATAACACTTGCCAAGAAGGGAATTAATAATACGAGAGTAGGGCCTTACAGGGAAAGTTTTTACCATCACCAGTTACAATGGACCATATGTTGTTCCCTTCCACCTTTTAGAGGTCTTTGCATCACATCAATACTTGGTGGTGTAGGTGGCACATGGTGTTTTTTGCACACCTTTCCTTTAGTTTGATTTCAATAAAATGTTGGGTACATATATTTTATCCTAAGAAAAGATAAGTTTTACCTAATGCATATCCTCAATACTTACTTGTCATCTGATGCTGAGGAATATCTGTAACTGGGGAGCAGCACCTTAAATATGTTTTGCACTATCCATATTTGTGAAGTGTTGGTGTGGCACCATGGTCAATCTACTCTGATGCATCAGGCATTGGTAGGTGGAAATCCTGGCTGATCCATGCCTGATTCACTATGTGGGTAAAGAAAGCTACTCATCAGCGACTGTAGACCCAAGCTCACACAATGTGAGCAAGGAAAAAGGTATTATACAGAGTTTTTAAAGCTTAGAATTTTTTTTTTTTTTTTTTTTTTTTTTAAGGGCAGGAGGATTGTTAAGGGGTAGTTAGGGAATGCAATCTGAGTTAGTTTAGAAAATATGGTTTGATGACAGATACTCTTTAATCTTCTTCTGGTAAAGCCATGCTTTTGTCGATTTGGATGTGTGCTTAGGATCACTGTAGTGCTAGAAGGTGAAATTCCTCTTCCTCTTCGGCTTTCTTACAGATGCCTGAAAGTTTTGGGCCAAAATTGTCTGGTATTTGGAACAGTTCGTAATTACCTCCATCTTGACTAAGACCTCAGTTCCAGCTAGAAAAAAATAACCATGCCCAAAGCATGATAGCACCACCACTATGCTTCACTGTGGATATTGTGTTCTATGGCTAATGAGCAGTGTGCTTTTTTTGGGCCAAACATACCTAGAAATTGACAAAGTTCAATCTTGGTTTCATCAGGCCATAACACATTTTCCCACTTGCTTTTGGGGGGATTAATGTTTGTGTTCGCAAACTTACCCTACCCCATAGCCCATTTATGAATAATACAGGAAATTGTTGTCAGATGGAGCACTCAGCCAGTACCTGCCAGAAATTTCTGCAGTTTATTTAATGTTGCAGTAGGCCTCTTGAAATCCTCCCTGACCAGTTTTCTTCCCATCTTTTCAGCAATTTTTAACCCTTTCAGGAGTCAGCATTTTTCTCTTTTTGCACTCTCGTTTATTCCTCACCTTTTAAAAATCATAACTGTTTAAATTTTGCACCTACAGACCCATATGATGGCTTGTTTTTTTTTTTTTTTACTTTTTAATTGTTCTTTGTAATCACATCAGTCATTTAACTCAAAAATGTCCAACAAAACAAAAAAAAAAAATATTTGTGGGACAAAATTAAGAAAAAAAACCTGCCATTTTGTATCTTTTGGGGGGCTTCGTCTTCTATGCAGTGCACCTGTCGGTAAAAATGACACCTTATATTTATTCTGTAGGTTCATACGATTAAAATGATATCCAATTTCTATATGTTTGATTTTATTTTACTACTGGTGAAAATTATAACTGTTTGCACGAAAATTTGTACGATTAAAAATGACCTCTTCTGACCCCTATAACTTTTTTACTTTTATTCATAGAGGGCAGTATGAGGGCTCATTTTACATATTTATATATTTTATATTTGGGAAGGGGTTTTATTAGGGAAGGGGTTAAATCCTTTTTTCCCCACTTTATTTTACGCACTAGCCTCCATAGGGCACTATAACAGGCAATCTTCTGATTGCATACAATGATCATAGCATTGATCAGTGTTATCTGCGCTCTGCTGCTCCAGCCTTGATCCCAGGCATGGAGCAGTAGATCGCCGATTGGACACCGAGGAGGAAGGTAGGGACCCTCCTTGCGTCTTCTCAGCTGATCGGGACACCACAGTTTTACCGCGGTTGTCCCGATCAGGACCGCTGAGCTTTTGGGAAGCATTTTTTTTTTACATTTTAGATGCGGCGATCAACTTTAATGGCCGCATCTAAGAGTTTAACACCGGGCATCACCAGGATCAGTGATGTCCGGTATTAACCACAGGTCCTGGCCATTCCTAGGTCCTGGGACTGACCCGCTATGATGCGGGGTCAGCACGTGACCCACGTTATAGCAGGGGAATGGGAGCTGGGCATACAGGTATGCCCTGCATCCTTAAGAGGTTAAAGGACGTCCAGTTATGGGTAATGTCTCTGTTGTGCCAAATTTTCTCAACTTGATGATGACTATCTTCATTGTGTACCATGGTGTATCTGATGCTTTAAAAATTCTATTTTCTACCCTTGTCCTGACTAATATCTTTTAACAAATAGATCCCTTTGATACTTTGGAAGCTCTCTGCGGATCATGGCTTTTACTCTGAAATGTAACTAAGCATATGTCAGCTGAACCTTATTTGTGATTATTCAGTCATTGTAAATGACAGCAGGTGTGTAATGATTTCTATTTAACATGAGTGTAAATGTGATTAATTGTGAACACAGCCGTATCCCCAACCAGGTTGCAGAGTGTGCTTTCTTTCTTATCCCCTCAACAATTTCAGTTTGTTTTGCAATATTTCCCATTATAGGTCACATTAAAGGTAAAAACGTTCTGACGTTTGATATATATATATATATATATATATATATATATATACATCTTAATACATAAGAAAAATGAGTACGTTTAAGAAAAATGAACTGATGTTTGTTCTTTGATATGTACTATATATGATTTTTCCGCTCATACAGTATCATATAAGTAAAAACTATTGCCAATGGTAAGGAAATGTGTATGTTTGTTTTTGGAAACCAATAAGTAAATTCAACATAAGACATTTCCAAATTATACACAGGAAGCTTAAGAAATGGTTTTGCCAAACCACAGATTCATGAATATCAGAAAGCGCATTGCACAGTGCCTTCATTTTAACTGAAAATTGAATATCTGCAAATGTATGAATGAAAGAGTGGCCAGGGATTCATTTACCCAGGAAAAGACTGGATTATCAAATTTTTTGCTCAAAGCTATACTTTCAGTGTAAAATCAAGTCAAATTAAGGTCAAGAAAATGATTGGCTTCCATTATATAGATGTATCTTGTCCATAAGTGATATGTCATCTGTCACCTTTTTAAATATGAACGCCTTTTTCTGTATATGAATATACACTACATGACAAGGTACCAGATGTATTTATTTGCTAGAAAGAAGCTGTATCAAGACAACCTCTCCTCAAACATTAGCCTATCCCACCTGCCCACCACCCAACCATTGACATTAACTGTGGACCAAGGTTTCGGCTGCTAAAACCTACATATGATTACTGTTTTATAGCATAGAGCAGCAAAAAATGTCAACTGTAGGTATGCGATAAGGTAAATGTAGTGTTAAAGGGGGTATTTGAACCAATAAGAAATAGACCAACATTGAGTTAAAGTGCACATGTTGTTAATATACATTGGTTAAAAATGTGTATATTTTTGTCCCTACAGCTATTGCATGTAAGTCTGTATGAGGAGTCCAAATACAGGAAGTTTGGGTGGACAAGCAGGGCTATGTGCACTGAGCACAAGCAGGGCTCTGTACAGTGAGGTCAAGCAGGGCTCTGTGCACCGAAGACAAGCAGGGCTTTGTGCACTGAGGACAAGCAGGGCTCTGTGCACTGAGGACAAGCAGGGCTCTGTAAGCAGGACTCTGTACACTGAGGACAAGCAAGGCTCTGTACACTGAGGACAAGCAGAGCTCTGTACACTGAGGATAAGCAGGGCTCTGTGCAAGGAGAACAAGCAGGGCTCTGTACACTGAGGACAAGCAAGGCTCTGTACACTAAGGACAGGCAGAGCTCTGTACACTGAGGACAAGCAGGGCTCTGTGCACTGAGAACAAGCAGGGTTCTGTTCAATGAGGACAAGCAGGGCTCTGTACACTGAGGACAAGCAGAGCTCTGTACACTGAGTACAAGCAGGGCTCTGTGCACTGAGGACAAGCTGGGCTCTGTGCACTGAGGACAAGCAGGGCTCTGTGCACTGAGGACAATCAGGGCTCTGTACACTGAGGACAAGCAGGGCTCTGTGCACTGAGGACAAGCAGGGCTCTGTACACTGAGGACAAGCAGGGCTCTGTACACTGAGGACAAGCAGGGCTCTGTGCAGAGAGGACAAGCAGGACTCTGTACACTGTGGACAAGCTCCTGGCTAAAACTTATCTATGTAATATCAAATGTTTTTGTTAACAACAGGTAAACATTAAACAGTTCTTCCCAAGTTCTAAAACAACCAAAAATCCCAGAATGATTGCTTTCCCTTAGCTTGTAAGTACATTCCTCCCACTCAGCGTACTCCCCTTTCACAGCATTCCTCCCAGGTTCCTAGCCAGAACTGTTGCAGACTATCCAATTTTAGAGCAAACTAATATACAGTGAGGTTGTGTGGTAAACTGCCTTGGGGTGTTGTGTAGATAGGGTGTTGCTGGGTTGGTATATGAGGGGTTAATTTAACCCTTGTCACTCGTGATGCCAGGGTGCGGGTTAATACGCTGAGGTAAATCTTCAGCCTATCACCACCCTTCCCAGAAACGATAGGTGCGTGAATAAATTACTGAATGTCCACAGCAAAGATGAACTTGAACTTGCGTGAAACTTTACAAAGGTATTTGCGGTACATCTAATAACAGCAACAGTCTTATTAACAATGTCTCTATTCAGCATGGAAGTAATTGACAGATGCTGAGGACCATTGAGTTATCCAGAAATTATTAGAATTAGGGTTTCTTGCAGAGATCCGCTGGATTTAGGGGAGTATTTAGGTCCAGTGATCTTGCGGAGTTGACAGGGATTGAGGCCTAGCAAGTGCTGATGACAGCAGCGCAGGAAAAAGAGAGAGATTAATGGCCGCCGCTCCCCTATATGGGCAGGGGCAGGGCCGTTTTGGATTGGTCCAATGTCAACTGTCACTCACCGTTACAATGCATGGTGGGAGATCACCTGACTACCACAGGTCCTGCGACACTACAACAAGGTAAGAATACATTATATACATATATACACTTAGAATTTGAATAATTTTAACTACTAAAGGGGTGACTAGGGGCTAACTATAGATGAGGACCCCACCGGTACCTAGGGACTCTGACTTTGAGGACCTCACCACAAGGTAACAGATGCAATCCAGTCCCAGGATACCACAAACCCCCTTACTTAAAACAAGTTGACCCTGACGCCTGTCCCCTAAGGCAGAGGGACTAGGGCAGGTCAGAACAGGATTGCTAACTAGACAGAATCTATATCCTGACAAAACTTTTATACACATTAGGTACTTTTAAACCTACTAGACATTTTTAGAAATTTTTAGACTAGTACTCCTACTAGACATTTATAAAGGCTTCCTGGACAATTATGAAGCTATGTAGACCTTTAGTTTCTAGCTTCTTAGACATTTTAGTTAAGCTTACTATACATTCTAAGCTTACTAAACAATTAGGCAGCTATCTGACATTTAGTGGCTAGCTCTTAAGACATTTTGTTTTAGCTCTCTTACACATTTTATGAGGCTAACTAGACATTAGTACAGCTCTCTACACATTTAGCTTCAAGCTGACTAAACATTTTGAAATCTCACACATTTTTTTTTCTTGAGTCACCTGTTAGTACACGAAAGTTATACTGGCTAGCCGGAAGCTAGGTCACAGTAAGTTTGGCTGCTAGAATCTATTGGCCACACGCTACTTACCCCTAGAACAAATCAAAATAACCTACCTAGGTTACCTTTAGAATTACGTGTTTCATTTTTATACTTGCAAGAGCACCTACTGGCCAGGTAGAGCATCTCACACACGTAATACAGAGAAGAGAAATATGAGTGTACCTAACAGTGGCAGGAATTGGGTATAAGTAGGCTAAAATTCCTAAGTGTTTCTTGAAATGTGAGATACATTTTGTTTTTGTGTATGTACTGAAGTAGACTGAGGTAGTACATTTAAGTGAGTAGACTAGAGCACTATGAGGGGCATTTATCAACCCTTTTACCCGAGTTTTTCTGTGTAAATTTGTCGCAAAAAAGTCGCTACTTTGACTTTTTGTGCGACAATCATCTATGCGATCAAGAAGAACAAGTTTTGTTTTTTTGACTACAGTATGCGGGTTTGAAAACTTTACTTGGTTTAGTCAGGTATTTATTAACTGAGACAGTCGCAGCTGCGGAATAAAATGTTGCAACGGCCGTATAAATTGACTAAATTGACTCCAGCTCCGCCCGGGTTCCGACATACTTTCTCCCCGCTACCCTCACTTCGCAACAGGGACACTGCAGTGATTTACATCCCCCCCTCTCACCTGCCAGCGCCACACAACTCCCATCTGTCTGCTAACTGTTGCAAGACTACAGGTCCCAGCAAGCCCTTACAGTGAGGACACGCTAGGAGCTGTAGTCCTGTAGCAGCGGGAGCTGAGCGGCACGGGCGGGAGACAAGGGGGGATGTATATCAGTGTCCCCATCATTATTAAGTGAAGGTAGTGGGGAGGCCGTATGCTCCTTACATACACCGGCGCCGCAGACTCCTAAATCCCCTGCTGTCATTTCACATTTCCCGCTGGGTCCTGTGATTGGCCAGGACCAGCAGCCAATCACAGGGCCCGACCGGAACAGTGATATGATTAGGGGATATAGGAGTCTGTCAGGGGGGTCCGTCAGCATATACGCCCCCCCCCCCCCTCCGGCCTTCACTTGCACTGTGCCCGTCCGTAACCCCCCCCCCCCCCCGGCCTTCACCTGTGCTGTGCCCGTCTGTAACCCCTCCCCCAGCCTTCACCTGCACTGTTCCTTGCCTCCGCCCCCACCAGCACCCCTCTACCCCCCCAGCCCCCCCCCCCCGGCCTTCACCTGCACTGTGCGCGGCCTCCGCTCCCACGTCTTCGGTTGCACCGACCTCCGCTCCGACATCCCTCCGTCAGTGACGTCACTCGCAGGGCGCCCGGAGAGAAGGATCGCTGCGCTGGATGGGTGAGTGTGTGTGTCTCTCTCTATCTCTGTGTGTGACTGTCTGTGTGTGACTGTGTGTGTGTTTGTGTGTGTGTGACTGTGTGTGTGTGACTCTGTGTGTGTGTGTGACTGTGTATGTGTGACTCTCTGTGTGTGTGTGCCCGGGCTCCCTTTGCAGGATTACAACTCCCAGCATACCCTTACTGTAAGGACATGCTCGGAGTTGTAGTTGTGCAGTGCAGGCGAATGACAAGCTTGTCCCCTGCCCCCAGCTGTAGGACTACAACTCCCAGCATGTCCTTACTGTAAGGGCATGCTGGGAGTTGTAGTCCTGCAGCTGGGGGCAGGGGACAAATTTGTCACTTGCCCACACATCTCCTGCACCACACAACTACAACTCCCAGCATGATCTTACTGTAAGGGCATGCTGGGAGTTGTAGTCGGGTGGGGCGGGAGATGTGCGATAAGGTGATAATAAATGTACTAACCCATTTTTTTTTTCTCATTTCAGATCCGTGTATCCTGTGGACTCCTTTGGATTCGGTGGACTACTTCGATGACCAGCGTTTTTCTTTGTTTGATTTTAATAAAATGGTTAACGAGGGCTTGTGGGGGAGTATTTTTTGTAATAAAAAATTTTTCAAACCTGTTGTGTTTTTTCCTTACTTTACTTGACAGGCTTAGTTGTGGAAACTGTCTTATAGACGGAGTCCATTACCAAGCTGGGCTTAGCGTTAGCCACAAAAACAGCTAGCGCTAACCCCCAATTATTACCCCGGTACCCAATGCCACAGGGGTGGTAATTGGGAGTTAGCACTAGCTGTTTTTGTGGCTAACGCTAAGCCTGGCTTAGTAATGGACTCTGTCTGTAAGACAGCTTCCATTACTAACCCTGTCCAGTAAGTAAAAAAAAAAAAAACACAACAGGTTTAAAAAAAAAGTTTATTACAAAAAAACTCTCCCCCCACAAGCCCTCGTTAACCATTTTATTAACATCAAGCAAAGAAAAACGCTGGTCGTGGAAGTAGTCCACCGAATCCGAAGGAGTCCACAGGATACACGGATCGGTAGAAGAAGTAACAAAACAAAACAAAAATTTAGTAAGTACATTTAGGGAGAAAAAACAGTGTTAAAAAAATGTAATAAACCCAATATATATATATATATATATATATATATATATATATATATATATACACACACACATTTTTTTTCAAAGCTGCATAGTGGTGTTCTGTAGTCATAATTTGGTTTTTGTTAATGTGTGCTAAAAAAATGGTATTTAAAAGTGAATTCTTGGTTTTTGCTCATGTAAGTCAAATTTATCAACCCCCTGTGATAGTATGATAAATATGTCATACATAAGCAAAAAAATTACTACAGAACTTGCTTACCAAAGCAACGATGATAAATGTCCCCGTATGTGTGCAAGTACTGCTTACTAGTTATTCTTGCTATCTTAAGGGTAGGTTACCCTGTTATTTTTGTTGAGACAGGTGCTAGCGATTGGCGACTAGAAACAATGTCACTCTCGGAGAAGCCAAGAGAGTCACCCATTGAGCAACTACTAAAACACCTTTTAGCTATTTTCCTTGTGTACAATAACCATATACATCTTTATGATACATTTATTAACACTCCAACAAGGTTCAGGCGCATACACCTGATAAGTGCAACATTTAGCAGCGAGTCCTATAAATATAAGGTTATACACGTCCAAGGAGGAAGACAGCACTAGTCCCTGCTCTTATGCCCGTGACCATCTGGATAACCAGTCCAGATGTAGAACATCCAATTGGTATAGGTCACAGCAAAAAGTATGCAGACTCCCAATTTAAAAAAAGGCTGTGGTCTTTATTTTGGTCATCAGCAATGCAACGTTTCGGCTATAGTGTAGCCTTTGCTTGACAAAGGCTACACTATAGCCGAAACGTTGCATTGCTGATGACCTAAATAAAGACCACAGCCTTTTTTGAAATTGGGAGTCTGCATACTTTTTGCTGTGACCTATACCAATTGAATATAAGGTTATACACATAGAACGGACGTGTAGGGATCTGCATTCCACCTACACTAGGAGTCTATGGGAAACACGGCTTTACCACAATCAGCCGGGCACAAAACTTGTGAATCTCCTACTGGCTGGGAGTCTCATAACCTGATGGTCAGGCACAAAGCTTGATGGTTACGTTGCTGAAGTTAAAACTTGAACAATCTTAGCACAGTCCTGCTAGGCACATGTCTTGAACTTGGTTACTGTAAAACAAAAGTGATTAGCAAAGAAAAGCAATAAACATTACTTTACAGTCCTTCAAAAGATATTTCTTCTGAATCTTCTTCTGCCTCTAGTAGATCCTCTATATCTGCCAACATCTAAGGCAGGCGAGGAGTTAATGTAACTCTCCCACACCACATTGGTGAGAGTAGAATGGGCAACAGTAGGACTTAGGGTGACCAGCGGCTTATTGCCCGGGATCACAGTTGGTGCATAGGGTTTTAGCACCCTTGCCACATCAGGAGTGGAGCAAAACACTTTCGTCGATACCCTGGAAGCAGGCAAACTCTCCATATCAGAAGAGGGCCTTGGTACATACATTGGTACGTGTGCAGGAGGCAAACTCACATTGCTCTGAGAGGGCCTAGGTACATGCGTTGGTACCTCTGGAACAGACAAACTCTCATTGCTGCGAGAGGGTCTAGGTACGATCTTTGGTGCCCGCAATTTAGGCTTACTTTCTTGAACTTGAGCAGGACTTGGCACTTTACTGTACACAGAAGATGATTGATGCTGTAGAGGTTCCTCCTCCTTGAGTACGTTGGTGGAGGCATCAGGAGCAGACCATTTCGGCCTCAGGTTGAAGGGATCCGATTCCCAATCTGTAGATGGAAAGTATTTGAAGGGGAGCTGTGTTGGGGCTGTTGGTCTTGTGACCACTGCAGCCCATTCTCCAAGCAAGCTCTGGACGGGGGTGTACACCACAATTTCACCCACCTCCAAGGAGTAGAACTTTTTATGAAGATATGGCCTCTGTATTGCTTGCCGTTTTACAAGGATGGTTTGCCCTGTGTGGCAATCTAGGAGTGTCCCACAACCTCTGACCTTGTCGAACTTGGCCACAGTTGCTCTTCGTCGTTCTAGAGGCTCCTCCCCTTCTCGGGGATGGTCCCATTTGCGAATGAATAAAGCTTCCATTTCTTTTGTATTCTCCTGGTAGCAAATTCTTTCTTCAAGAGGCAAATTCACATGCTTAGGGGCGTACAGTTCTCTGTGTCGGGCCTTTAATCTGTCCATCAGTTCAGCCAGCTCGGCTTTTTGACGATGCACCTCCAGGTGTCCCTGCGCTCTCCGCTGGAGGTTTCTCTGGCCAATCGTCGTCATCATCAGGCAGTGGGGGAAGATTGCAGGCCCCCTCTACGTCTAATGACAACCGCTGCAGACGGTCAGCAAGTTCTTGGAAAAGTCGGGCTGCGACTGCCACAACTTTCCGCTGTTCCTGCACCATTTTGCCATCTTCACCACGTGGAACGCTGATCTCCGCCATGTCTGTTTTCTCCGGCTCCCTGTGCAGACTGAAGAGGTCGCTATACGTGGCGTCTTTTATAGTGGGCTTCCCCTAAATGACGGCCTGGAGGAAGGACATCATCGGTGCAGCCCCGACTTCCGGTCCTCCCAGAAACAACTCTGTATCTCCAAGTTCCCTTTCGGCTGTGACACAGCAACTTGGTAGCCACGCCCAGGGGCGGATCATGGTGCAGCGCGGGCCTTTTTGCGAGCTTCTCTGGTAGCAGGCTGACTCCTCCCATGCTGACTGGATCATAGGATCGTAGCATGAATTCGTTTTGCAGTTTCCACATTCTTACTGCGCATAAATTTTCGCCCCCCCCCTTACTTTTCTCATGGTGCCCTTGCAAGTCACACCACATGCTATCCTGTGCACGATAATGCGGTCTGCAACACATGAATAAAGTCCGTTACTTTCTGGGAGGGTCACTGTACATGAATAAAGTCTGTTACTTTCTGGGGGGAGTACACTTTCACTAGTGGCAACAGCAGTGGGCACACAACATAATCCTGTTCGTGCTACGCCAAAAAGGCTTTGTGGTAAACTGCCTTGGGGTGTTGTATAGATGGGGTGTTGCTGGGTTGGTATATGAGGGGTTAATTTAACCCTTGTCACTCGTGACACCAGGGTGAGGGTTAATACACTGAGGTAAATCTTCGGCTTATTGCCACCCTTCCCAGAAACGATAGGTGCGTGAATAAATTACTGAATGTCCACAGCAAAGATGAATTTGAACTTGCGTGAAACTTTACTAAGGTATTTGCGGTACATCCAATAACAGTAACAGTATTATTAACAAAGTCTTTATTCAGCAGTGATTGACAGATGCTGAGGACCATTGAGTTATCCAGAAATTATTAGAATTAGGGTTTCTAGCGAGATTTAGGGGAGTATTTAGGTCCAGTGATCTTGCGTAGTTAACAGGGATTGAAGTAACTCACAGTTTTTGAGAGATGGCCGTGGCCGCAGGGCTTAGGCCTAGCAAGTGCTGATGACAGCTGCGCAGATCCATCCTCATCTGCTGCGCAGGAATAAGAGAGAGATGAATGGCCGCCGCTCCCCTATATGGGCAGGGACAGAGCCATTTGGATTGGTCCAATGTCAGCTGTCACTCACCGTTACAATGCATGGTGGGTAATCACCTGACTACCTCCAAAGGTCCTTAACTAGAAAACCATAGAGTTCTGGAACGCATCACGTGACCCGCAGGTCCTGCGACAGTACAACAAGGTAAGAATACATTATATACATATATACACTTAGAATTTGAATAACTTTAACTACTAAAGGGGTGACTAGGGGCTAACTATAGATGAGGACCCCACCGGTACCTAGGGACTCTGACTTTGAGGACCTCACCACAAGGTAACGGATGCAATCTGGTACCGGGACACCACAGTTGTGACACCTGCGGCATTCATTTGCTGCCTTCTCCTCTGAGTGTGCTGAGCACAAATAAGATTGTTGTAAACACACCTCATTATCCCTGAATGTACCAACAAGTGGGATTGGAGCTCAGAGACAAGATTCAGCCAAGCTTCCTGAGATAGCAGGGGATGATGCATTGTTTTGAAAGAGAGGGAGCTGGATAGAACACCAAATTGAAAATGGTTAGTCTGATTGCTGGGACCCTCTGCATTTTTGAGAATATGGTCCTGAGTTGACCAAATGCCTTGTCTATGGGAGCTGCTGGAGAAAGCAAAGTACATGATTTTAATCTTGGATGACTACTGAGGTACACTGTAAACCTTGAAAACACAAATTAGCCAATAAAAAGGAAAAACATCTTTCAAAAATGTCACAATGGGCAGGGCCATAAAAGTCTAAAGCATAGTTAGATGAAAGTATCTAATGTGTTACGCTGAGCGCTCCGGGCACCCTGCTTGCCTTGGTGCGCTCACAGCGTATGTCCCCAGGCAGCGCTCCGGTCACGCGGTCTCGGCGGGCGCGTCCCTGCTCTGTAGGGCGCGCGTGTGCCGGGACTCTTAAATTTAAAGGGCCAGTGCACCAGTGATTGGTGTCTGGTCCAAACTGGTTTATTTAGGGGTAAAGGTTTCTGCTTTGACTTAATTACGCCTGCACCTGTGCACTGCCTATAAGTACCATCTCCTCCCACAGCCTCCTGCTGGATCTTTGTTGCCTTGTGCCTGAGTGAAAGTGTTCCTTGTTCATGTGTTGCCCTGCCTGTTGCCGAACCCGTTGCTACTGACTACCGCCTGTGAACTGTTGCTGCCTGCCCTGACCATTTGCTACATCTTACTTCGCCTGTGCCTGATCCTCTTTTACTTTGCCTTATCTCAGCAGCCAGAGAGGTTGAGTCGCTACTGGGTGGAACGACCTGGGGGTTACCTGCCGCAGCAAGACCATCCCGCTTTGCGGCAGGCTCTGGTGAAAACCAGTAACCCCTTAGACTCTGTTCCCCTGGTACGGCCCACGTCATCACCTCTCTGGCACAGCGAATTCACCACCAGCTACTGCTACTTCCTGCCAGTCCGGATCCTGACAGTAAGATCCGGCCATGGATCCCGCTGAGGTACCTCTGCCAAGCGTCGCTGACCTCTCTGCTATGGTGCTCCAGCAGTCGCAGCAAATTGCACAGCAGGGACAACAAATGAATCAGTTGCCCACCTTGTTGCAGCAACTCCTGTCTGCCCAGCAGCAACCGTCACCACTGCCAGCTCCAGTCTCACCTCCACCGCCTGCTGCCGCTTCCTGCAGCTCCAGAGTCCGTCTGTCCTTGCCGGAAAAATATGATGGTGACTCCAAGCAGTGTCGCGGCTTCCTGTCTCAATGTTCCCTGCATCTGGAGCTTATGGCCGACCAGTTCCCGTCTGAACGCGCCAAGGTGGCCTTTATAGTTAGTTTGCTAACCGGGAAGGCCCTGGCCTGGGCTACACCATTGTGGGACCGCATGGATCCAGCCACTTCCTCCATCCAGTCCTTCTGCCCGGAATTTTGGAGTGTGTTTGAGGAGCCAGCCCAGGCTTCCTCAGCCGAGACAGCGCTTCTGAATTTGACTCAAGGAAACTCTATGCCATCCAATTCCGTACCCTGGCCTCAGAGCTGAATTGGAATAATGATGCTCTTTGTGCTACCTTCAAAAAGGGACTAAGCAGTGAGATAAAGGATGTCTTAGCCGTACGAGATATACCATCTTCTCTTAGTGACCTCATACATTTGGCCACTAGGATTGACAAGCGTTTCCTCGAGAGACAAGAGGAACTTCATCAGGAAAAGGAGAGAGCTCGTCCTAGATGCTATCCTCGTCTGGCTCCGGTTTTCCAGCGTCCACTGCAACCCTCTTCTGGGCCTCCCGCCGTGGATTCTTCATACAGAGAAACTGGAGTTCTATGTCCTCCCCTTTTGCTCCTCTGAACTCCTCCTGGGTGTTACGCCTAGCGCTCCGGGTCCCCGCTCCTCCCCGGAGCGCTCACGGCGTCTTTCTCCCTGCAGCTCCCCGGTCAGTCCCGCTGACCGGGAGCGCTGCTCTGTCATGGCCGTTGGGGATGCGATTCGCACAGCGGGACGCGCCCGCTCGCGAATCGCATCCCAGGTCACTTACCCGTTCCCGTCCCCTGCTGTCATGTGCTGGCGCGCGCGGCTCCGCTCTCTAGGGCGCGCGCGCGCCAGCTCCCTGAGACTTAAAGGGCCAGTGCACCAATGATTGGTGCCTGGCCCAATTAGCTTAATTGGCTCCCACCTGGTCCCTGACTATATCTAACCTCCTCCCATGCACTTCCTTGCCGGATCTTGTTGCCCTTGTGCCTAGTGAAAGCGTTTTGTGTGTTTAAACCCTGTGTACCAGAACTTCTGCTATCTCCCCTGACTACGAACCTTGCCGCCTGCCCCCGACCTTCTGCTACGTCCGACTTTGCTTCTGCCTACTCCCTTGTACCTCGCCTATCTTCAGCAGCCAGAGAGGTGAGCCGTTGCTAGTGGATACGACCTGGTCACTACCGCCGCAGCAAGACCATCCCGCTTTGCGGCGGGCTCTGGTGAAAACCAGTAGTGTCTTAGAACCGGTCCACTAGCACGGTCCTCGCTATCCCTCTCTGGCACAGAGGATCCACCTCCTGCCAGCCGGCATCGTGACAGTAGATCCGGCCATGGATCCCGCTGAAGTTCCTCTGCCAGTTGTCGCCGACCTCCCTACGCTGGTCGCCCAGCAAGCTCGTCAGATCGCCCAGCAGTCGCAACAGATAGCGCAACAAGATCACCAGCTGTCGTACTTGACCACCATGACACAGCAACTCCAGTCACAACTACAGCAAGTACAGTCGCAGCTACAGCAGCAACAACCATCTCCTCCGCCAGCTCCAGCACCCCTTCCGCAGCGAGTGGCCGCTCCTAGCCTCCGCCTGTCCTTGCCGGACAAATTTAATGGGGACTCTAAGTTTTGCCGTGGCTTTCTTTCGCAATGTTCCTTGCACTTGGAGATGATGTCGGATCAGTTTCCTACTGAAAGGTCTAAGGTGGCTTTCGTAGTCAGCCTTCTGTCTGGAAAGGCCCTGTCATGGGCCACACCGCTCTGGGACCGCGATGACCCCGTCACTGCCTCTGTACACTCCTTCTTCTCGGAAATTCGAAGTGTCTTTGAGGAACCTGCCCGAGCCTCTTCTGCTGAGACTGCCCTGCTGAACCTGGTCCAGGGTAATTCCTCCGTTGGCGAGTACGCCATACAATTCCATACTCTTGCTTCTGAACTATCCTGGAATAATGAGGCTCTCTGCGCGACCTTTAAAAAAGGCCTATCCAGCAACATTAAAGATGTTCTGGCCGCACGAGAGACTCCTGCTAACCTGCATGAACTCATTCATCTAGCCACTCGCATTGACATGCGTTTTTCTGAGAGGCATCAAGAGCTCCGCCAGGAAAAAGACTTAGATCTCTGGACACCTCTCCCACAGTCTCCACTGCAATCTGCGCCTAGGCCTCCCGCCGAGGAGGCCATGCAAGTGGATCGGTCTCGCCTGACCCTGGAAGAGAGGAATCGCCGTAAGGAAGAGAATCTTTGTCTGTACTGTGCCAGTACTGAACATTTTTTGGTGGATTGCCCAATCCGTCCTCCACGTCTGGGAAACGCACGCTCGCACCCAGCTCTCGTGGGTGTGGCGTCTCTTGATGCCAAGTCGGCTTCTCCACGTCTCACGGTACCTGTTCGGATTTCCACTTCAGCCAGCTCTCCCCTCTCAGCCGTGGCCTGCCTGGACTCTGGAGCTTCTGGGAATTTTATTCGGGAGTCCTTTGTGAATAAATTCCGCATTCCGGTGACCCGTCTTGTCAAGCCACTCCACATTTCCGCGGTCAACGGAGCCAGGTTGGATTGCACCGTGCGTTACCGCACGGAGCCCCTCCTAATGTGCATCGGACATCATCACGAGGAGATTGTATTTTTTGTCCTTCCTAATTGCACTTCTGAAGTTCTCCTTGGACTACCCTGGCTTCAACACCATTCCCCAACCCTGGATTGGTCCACTGGGGAGATCAAGAGTTGGGGCCCCTCTTGTTCCAAGGACTGCCTTCAACCGGTTCCCAGTACTCCCTGCCGTGACCCTGTGGTTCCTCCTGTATCCGGTCCCCCTAAGGTCATTAAGGACTCTGCCTGCCACAGGAAATGCCCCTCCCCCCTCCCAGTTCCATCAGGCAAGCTTCTGTGTCCCCTCATGGCCCTCGTCCTGGTGTCACACTGCCCCGTGCCAGGTCTCGCCCTCTGCCCTCTCTCCCCATTCCTACTCCTGCGGTTCTGCCTGCCGTTGAGGAATCCCTCCATCCTTTCCCGGTGTCCTCATCCCAGGGGAGGCAGTTACCCGATAAAGAGAAGGGGAGACCTAAGGGGGGGGGTACTGTTACGCCTAGCGCTCCGGGTCCCCGCTCCTCCCCGGAGCGCTCACGGCGTCTTTCTCCCTGCAGCTCCCCGGTCAGTCCCGCTGACCGGGAGCGCTGCTCTGTCATGGCCGTTGGGGATGCGATTCGCACAGCGGGACGCGCCCGCTCGCGAATCGCATCCCAGGTCACTTACCCGTTCCCGTCCCCTGCTGTCATGTGCTGGCGCGCGCGGCTCCGCTCTCTAGGGCGCGCGCGCGCCAGCTCCCTGAGACTTAAAGGGCCAGTGCACCAATGATTGGTGCCTGGCCCAATTAGCTTAATTGGCTCCCACCTGGTCCCTGACTATATCTAACCTCCTCCCATGCACTTCCTTGCCGGATCTTGTTGCCCTTGTGCCTAGTGAAAGCGTTTTGTGTGTTTAAACCCTGTGTACCAGAACTTCTGCTATCTCCCCTGACTACGAACCTTGCCGCCTGCCCCCGACCTTCTGCTACGTCCGACTTTGCTTCTGCCTACTCCCTTGTACCTCGCCTATCTTCAGCAGCCAGAGAGGTGAGCCGTTGCTAGTGGATACGACCTGGTCACTACCGCCGCAGCAAGACCATCCCGCTTTGCGGCGGGCTCTGGTGAAAACCAGTAGTGTCTTAGAACCGGTCCACTAGCACGGTCCTCGCTATCCCTCTCTGGCACAGAGGATCCACCTCCTGCCAGCCGGCATCGTGACACTGGGTCTGCCTTGGCTCCAACGCAATTGTCCTGTCCTTGATTGGACCACCGGAAAGATCCTAAGTTGGGGTCCCTCTTGCTTCAGCCGCTGTCTCAAGCCCGTTCCTGTCAAGCAAACCTCCGCTGCTTCTCCTCCACCGGGTTTGCCAGAGCCATATCACAGTTTTGCTGATGTCTTCTGTAAGAAGCAAGCCGAGGTTCTTCCTCCTCACAGACCTTATGACTGTCCCATTGACTTGTTGCCAGGGACTACTCCCCCACGGGGTAGAATCTATCCCCTCTCACCACCAGAGACTTTTGCCATGTCAAAATACATCAGAGAATTTGCAAAGGGGATTTATAAGGAAGTCTTCCTCACTAGCAGGAGCAGGGTTCTTTGTCACCAAGAAGGACGGCTCCCTTCGTCCGTGCATTGACTACCGAGGACTTAATAAGATCACAGTCAAGAATCGCTACCCTCTCCCCTTGATCTCTGAGCTCTTTGATCGTCTGCATAGGGCCAGAATCTTTACCAAGTTGGATCTCCGTGGGGCTTACAACCTGATCCGCATAAGAGAGGGCGATGAGTGGAAGACCACCTTCAACACACGGGATGGCCATTTTGAGTACCTGGTGATGCCCTTTGGTCTCTGTAATGCACCAGCTGTATTTCAGGAATTTGTGAATGACATCTTCAGGGACCTGCTCGACACCTGTGTGGTGGTCTACCTAGATGACATCCTCATCTTCTCATCCAGTCTGGAACAACACCGGTTACATGTGAAACAATTCCTATCCCGCCTGAGGAGGAATCGTCTCTATGCCAAGATTGAAAAGTGCCTATTTGAGCAGACCAGTCTGCCTTTCCTTGGGTACATATTTTCTGCCCAAGGCCTACAGATGGACCCGGCTAAACTCTCTGCAGTACTGGACTGGCCGCGCCCCTCCGGTCTATGTGCCAGCCATACAAAGGTTCCTGGGCTTTGCCAACTACTATAGGCAGTTCATTCCACACTTCTCCACCCTTGTGGCTCCCATCGTGGCCTTGACAAAAAAAGGAGCCAATCCCAAGTTGTGGTCTTCCCAGGCCAAGGAGGCCTTCCAGTGCTTGAAAGCCGCATTCGCCTCCGCACCAGTTCTCACCAGACCAGACCCCTCCAAGCCTTTCTCCTTGGAAGTGGACGCCAACTCCATAGGAGCTGGAGCCGTGCTCACCCAGAAGTCACCAAAAGGAAAGACTGTAACATGCGGTTCCTTTTCCAAGACATTTTCTCCTGCCGAGAGGAATTACTCGATAGGTGACAGAGAGCTGTTGGCCATTAAATTGGCATTAGAGGAATGGAGGCATCTTCTCGAGGGCTCTACCCAGATCACAAAAATCTATCTTACCTCCAGTCTGCACAGAGACTTAATCCCCGCCAGGCCCGCTGGTCTCTTTTCTTTGCACACTTTAATTTCTTGATTCACTTTCGTCCAGCAAGCAAGAACATCAGAGCAGAGGCACTAACCCGCTCTTCTGACGTTGTAGGTGACGAGACTTCTCCTCAACATATCATTCCTCCAGAGCGCCTCATTTCCGTTGCTCCTGTGGATCTTCGTCCTCTTCCTCCAGGCAAGACCTTCGTGCCACCTCGTCTACGTTTGAGGATTCTCAAGTGGGGACACTCTTCGTTAGTGGCTGGCCATCCAGGTGTTCGGAAGACCCTTCAGCTAATTTCCAGAAAATACTGGTGGCCATCCTTGGAGAGGGATGTCACCAAATTTGTGCAAGCCTGCTCTGTGTGCGCCAGAGACAAGACCCCGCACCAGAAACCTGCTGGTCTGCTCCAGCCTCTTCCAGTTCCGGAATCTCCATGGTCTCACATTGCCATGGACTTCGTCACTGATTTTCCACCATCTCATGGCATGACGGTAATCTGGGTTGTCGTGGACCGCTTCTCCAAGATGGCGCACTTTATTCCTCTACCAGTTTTACCATCTGCACCACAGTTGGCAAAACTGTTCTAACAGCACATTTTCCGTTTACATGGTCTTTCTTCCCATATTGTGTCTGACAGAGGTGTTCAATTCGTGTCTAAATTCTGGAGAGCCCTCTGTGGACAGTTAAAGATCAAGTTGGACTTTTCCTCCTCATATCACCCCCAAACCAACGGTCAGGTGGAGCGTGTGAACCAAATTCTGGGTGACTATCTTCATCACCCTCCTGAAGCCGGCGGTTTTCAACCGCTTCTCCCAAAGAGATGTCACTCCTACCCCTGTGTCTGGCACTTCTGATATATTTTCTGTGCGGGAGATCCTGGCCTCTAAGTCGGTCAGGGGAAAAAAATGATTTCTGGTCGACTGGGAGGGCTGCTACCTCAAGTTCTTGGGTACCAAAAAGAGGGTACTGTTACGCTGAGCGCTCCGGGCACCCTGCTTGCCTCGGTGTGCTCACAGAGTATGTCCCCAGGCGGCCACGTGGTCTCGGCGGGCGCGTCCCCGCTCTATAGGGCACGCGTGTGCCAGGACTCTTAAATTTAACCCCTTAAAGACCAAGGACGTACAGGTACGTCCTTGGTCCTGCTCCCGTGATATAACGTGGGGTTACACTGTAACCCCGCATCATATCACGGCGGGCCCGGCGTCATAGTGAAGCCGGGACCCGCCGCTAATAGCGCGCAGCGCCGATCGTGGCGCCGCGCGCTATTAACCCTTTAGCCACGCGCTCAGAGCTGAGCCGCGCGGCTAAAAGTGAAAGTAAAAGCTGCCGGTTAACTCAGTGGGCTGTTCGGGATAGCCGCAGCGAAATCGCGGCATCCCGAACAGCTTACAGGACAGTGGGAGGGCCCCTACCTGCCTCCTCGCTGTCCAATCGCCGAATGACTGCTCAGTGCCTGAGATCCAGGCATGAGCAGTCAAGCAGCAGAATCATCAATCACTGGTTTCCTATGAGAAACCAGTGATCAATGATAAAGATCAGTGTGTGCAGTGTTATAGCTCCCTATGGGAGCTATAACACTGCAAAAAAAAAAGTGGAAAAAAAAAGTGACTGAATATCGTTTAACCCCTCCCCTATTAAAAGTTTGAATCACCCCCCTTTTCCCATAAAAAAAACACAGTGTAAATAAAAATAAAAATAAACATATATGGTATCACCGCGTGCGGAAATGTCCGAATTATAAAAATATATCGTTAATGAAACCTCTCGGTCAATGGCGTACGCACAAAAAATTCCAAAGTCCAAAATAGTGCATTTTTGGTCACTTTTTATATAATTTAAAAATGAATAAAAAGCGATCAATAAGTCCTATCAATGCAAATGGTACCGTTAAAAACTTCAGATCACGGTGCAAAAAATGAGCCCTCATACCGCCCCATACACGGAAAAATAAAAAGTTATAGGGGTCAGAAGATGACAATTTTAAACGTATTAATTTTCCTGCATGTAGTTATGATTTTTTCCAGAAGTACGACAAAATCAAACCTATATAAGTAGGGTATCATTTTAATTGTATGGACCTACAGAATAAAGATAAGGTGTCATGTTTACCGAAAAATGTACTACGTAGAAACTGAAGCCCCCAAAAGTTACAAAGCGGCGTTTTTTTTTTCAATTTTGTCGCACAATGATTTTTTTTCCATTTCACCATAGATTTTTGGGCAAAATGACTGACGTCATTACAAAGTAGAATTGGTGGCTCAAAAAATAAGCAATCATATGGATTTTTAGGTGCAAAATTGAAAGAGTTATGATTTTTTAAAGGCAAGGAGCAAAAAACGAAAATGCAAAAACGGAAAACCCCCCGGTCCTTAAGGGGTTAAAGGGCCAGTGCACCAGTGATTGGTGCCTGGTCCAAACTGGTTTATTTAGGGTTAAAGGTTTCTGATTTGACTTAATTAGGCCTGCACCTGTGCACTGCCTATAAGTACCATTTCCTCCCACAGCCTCCTGACGGATCTTTGTTGCCTTGTGCCTGAGTGAAAATGTTCCTTGTTCCTGTGTTGCCCTGCCTCTTGCTGAACCCGTTGCTACTGACTACCGCCTGTGAACCGTTGCTGCCTGCCCTGACCATTTGCTACGTCTTATTTCGCCTGTGCCTGATCCTCTTGTACTTTGCCTTATCTCAGCAGCCAGAGGTTGAGTCGCTACTGGGTGGAACGACCTGGGGGTTACCTGCCGCAGCAAGACCATCCCGCTTTGCAGCGGGCTCTGGTGAAAACCAGTAACCCCTTAGACTCCGTTCCCCTGGTACGGCCCACGTCATCACCTCTCTGGCACAGCGGATCCACCACCAGCTACTGCTACTTCCTGCCAGTCCGGATCCTGACATAATGAAACTGATGTGATACACAATGCTACTAGTATCAATGAGGTTAATGAGGCAGATGGACTAACAAGGCATGTGCTGCAGCATACATTCCCTAGGTTGTACTCAGCACGTGAAAGTCTCTTCCTGTACAGTATGTATCTGAGAATAAAGAAATTGTGGCTGTCAACCACGTTTAGGTTTCTCTTCACTTTATTTCCCACAGACACTTGTAAAACAGCAGGGAAGAAAACAACAGAGGCGTCCAGTAGGATATTGTGAAGAAGTGAAGATAATCTTACACATGGGTG
This sequence comes from Hyla sarda, assembly GCF_029499605.1. NCBI lineage: Eukaryota > Metazoa > Chordata > Amphibia > Anura > Hylidae > Hyla > Hyla sarda. The sequence goes on from NC_079189.1 coordinate 426,475,881, forward strand.
AGTGCCACTATTGCTGCAATTTCTCTAATCTCAGATAAGTTCTGCATGGATAAATACAAGAATTAATTTTCAAACATGGCATGTAAATACGAAGGGGGGAATTTAATGAAGACAGTAAATATGGCTTCAGGCTTTAAAAAGTAGCTAATTCTGTTTGCACAAAACTTTGCAACTTTTTCAACTTTACACTGTGTGCGCTAAGTGGGCAGGTGCCATGAAGTGGAAGGGGTTGAGTCCCATCACAATGCTGGATTTATTACAATTTACTATAGAGAGCAAGGGTAAAATTTAGCTGAATTCACTGTAATCCAATTGACTCTACAGTCACCAGATCCCAATCCAACAGAGTACCTTAGGGATGTGGTGAAACGGGAGATTCTCATCATGGATGTGCAGCCAACAAATCTGTAACAACCGTGTGATGCCATCATGTCCATATGAGCCAAAGTCTTTGCACAGTGTTTCCAGGACCTTGTAGAAAGAATACCACAAAGAATGGAGGCAGTTCTGGGGTCCATCTGGGTACTAGCAAGGCATACATAATGAAGTGACCACTGAGTGTATGTCATCATTACCTTCACACATGTAAAGTTGTATTCAATTATATCAACCCTTTCTTAATGCATAATTTTGGTCAAAATTGACTAGGCCAGTATGCCAGGCCTCTGTCAGAGTATACAGATATTAAACACCATGTTCATATTGCCCATAGGGACCAATACAGAAAGCAAAAGAGCTGTAATGTAGTCCAGGAGTACATAAGCAAACATGGGAATCTAACAACATGAAAACACCAGCTATATTACTGATCTTGCTAAGGATCAGTAGTAATATAGGAGACACCACTGAGTAAAACATTTTTACATAACCTGACAAAATCTATTTGTAGTGCTCTGCATTTGGAAACATGTTACTAAAGAAATCCAGAAATAGAAATGGCCACCTTATACTTATATTCATGTAATGACGCCTTTACTACTAACTAGTCTTTAATAATCAGCTTCCTGCCAGGGGGCTTTCAATGGAATCAATAAGCTCTAATCCCACAGCAATTGCTTGTGCTGATCATGCTTTTCCATTAATCTAATGTTGATTTCATTTCACTGTGCCCCAGAGCAATGATACAGCGCTGGCTATTGCATTATACACATTGGTATTTATTCCCAGGTATTATTGTCTGCATACATAATTCAGTTTTAGTATTCTACAATTGGAGCAGGTATCCATTTGTAATGTAATTTTGTATTATTAAAACAAATCTTAATTAATAGTGTTGAAACAAATGTGTTTATGGACAACCACTGCTTGGCATTACAAATAAAGATCTATTTACTTGTTGTCATAGGCACGGTAATTTATTCCTTCAGGACCAAGCAAATTTTACCCTTAACCCCTTAAGGACTTGCACCGCAAATGTATGGAGCTGCAGTGACCTGTTTCATGCACAGCGCCCTACATTAACAGCGCGGATATGAAGCAAGTACAGAAGCTATACTTGCTTCAAGTTGGAACTCACCGCTAACGGTATACATCAGAGAACATGCAGATGTCCATTAACCCAATAATCAATAATGATTCCGTCATTTATGCATAATAGAAGTGCCGGTGGATTTAGATGGGCTTATCAGACCCACACAGTGTGATCACGGAGGTCCAATTAATGCAAATGGTGGCCAGCAGTCTCCTACACTTCTGTGCTGTAGGGCGGCCAGTCTCCTTCTGCCCAATCATTGCTAATATTACTGATCAGTACTAAAATTTATAAATATTAAAAAGTATTAAAAATATATAAAAGTAGTCCCCCAAAGAAAACTTTAAATCTCCCTCCTTTCTCATGAAAAAAAGCAAACATTTACAATATAATAATTTATATAATGGAAAAAAAATAATGAAAAATATCAAATGAGTTTTGATTTTTGGTCACATCATATTTAAAAAAAAAAAAAGAATAAAAAGCGATCAAAAACTACAGATCATGTTGAAAACAATGAGCCCTTATAGTGCCCCACATACGGAGAAAAAAAGTTATAACTGGCAGAATAAGACAATTTTAAGCATTCTTATTTTGTCAAAAAAGTTGGACTTATTTTTTAAAGTATTTCAACAATAGAAAAAGTATGTAAATGTAGGTATCATTTCATATTAACTAACAGAATATAGATTACATGTCAGTTTTACCATAAAGTGCACTGCAAAATAACGAAACTTTTTTTTTCCACAATGAAATGTGTCACCGCACAGTAAGAATGGTCCAGCAAACAACAAGCCTTTGTATGGCTGTATGGCTGGGAAAATAAAAGGGCTATGTTTCTTAAATGGCTAGAAGGAAAAACAAAAACACAAAAATGGACATTTGTGTCCTCAAGGCCAAAATGGGCTGTGTTGACTTTGCTTATTCTGTTTGATTAAAATTATTACATTTTTAAGCCCAGAATTGTTGTATGAAGCCTTTGGCAAAAAAAGTTATACTTCACTAGGGCACCATTAAGAGGTAGACAGGAATCATCAATGTAGCTAAAGTCAAGAACAGGGTTTAGATTGTCAATTTAAACAGATCATTTTCAGAAGAGAGGAGGACCTAAATAAAGCTATTTAGGGACTCTTGCCTCACATTAGTAGAAAGCAGGGTACTGGTTTGTTGAATTAGAGGCTCTTGATATGGGTCAAAGGGGGTGGTGTTTATCCTTGCAGAGACTTCCAGCTAGTTTAGGGAGGTTTATTAGCAAAGTATTAGAGGCACAGATTTCTTCCCTCTGGAGGAGAGTTAGTTTACACACCTTTCCCAGGAACCATTACATGGCTTTGTGAGACTCTTTTAGAGATCAGCAAACTTTTCAAAAGTTTGGTTCAGCTGCTTTGGTCGATCTCAGACAAAAAAAAAAAAATAGTTCAACAGAACTAGCCCATAAAATGGCTAGTGCTAACCACCCCCTCATTATTATCCTAATACCTACCCTCACGAGGGGTACTGTGAAGAGACAAGGGGCAGTAGCAGCATGGCATTATTTGGAAAATGAATGTCTCTTTCCATCCTGGTAATGCCAGGCTTCTGCTGTTTGGTTTTGTACTTGACTGGTTAAAGGGGTATTCTAGGAAAAAACTTTTTTTAGATAGATAACTGGCTCCAGAAAGTTAAACAGATGTGTAAATTACTTCTATTAAAAAATATTAATCCTTTCAGTACTTATGAGCTTCTGAAGTTAAGGTGGTTCTTTTCTGTCTAAGTGCTCTCTGATAACACGTGTCTCGGGAACCGCCCAGTTTAGAAGCAAATCCCCATAGCAAACCTCTTCTAAACCGGGCGGTTCCCAAGACATGTGTCATCAGAAAGCACTTAGACAGAAAAGAACAACCTTAACTTCAGAAGCTCATAAGTACTGAAAGGATTAAGATTTTTTAATAGAAGTCATTTACAAATCTGTTTAACTTTCTGGAGCCAGTTGATATATTAAAAAAAAATTTTTTTCCTGGATAACCCCTTTAAGGTAAATAATAATTTATTTATTTGTGAAAAATTTGTGGGGTCTATCCTATTTTCCACAACAGTTAAAAACCAAATAGCAGCAGCCAGCATAACTAGGGTGGCAAGGGCCATTTATTTTGGCATGGCCAAGACCTTTCTACTTCTGACCAGGAAACAATGTAGTAGCTGGCTGTTGACAACTGTGTACATCAGTGTTGGCTTGTTGTCTAGTGCAGGGGAAAGATTCCCAGGGTTGGGCGCAATGCGCCTACCTGTGGTTTGTGTTTGTGCCAAAATGAACTTGTTTTGCAAAGTTTGGACCAAATCCGGGTTTATCAGGTTTAGTTTGCTAAACATTATTTCCTATGTTGCTGGCACTTCCTCCCTAAACAGGAAGGCCAGTGATGCTAACAAAGAGTAATCCAGCTTTTTCTTCTACCTCCTCATTACCATAAAAAAATGTTAAAGGAGAATTGTAGTACAATATTACTTATCCCCTACCTGAAGGATAGGGAATAAGTTATAGATTGTTGGGGTCTGACTGCTGGGACCCCCTGTGATCTCCTGTTCAAGGCCACGACAGTATATTGGAAGGGGATGTGCCCATCCCCACATGACGTGGCGGCCGGCATGACTACTGCGGCTTTCTGCTGGAGACTTCCTGTATTCTGCCGCAGCCCCGTACAGGAGATCAATGGGGGCCCCAGCCTACAGTTCTCCTTTAAGTAATGGTTTATACATACAATTAAATCTGTTGAGCACATGACACATTAATCTTATATGTCCAGCATATAAAATTTTTTAGTCTCTCAGAGCTTTCATTGTCATCATGAGTGATGACGACTACCTGTCAGAGGAGAGTATTAGTAATATTTATACCAGTCAGTGCTTTTGTAGCTTTGAGATATTGAATAAACTTCTATATCTCCTCAAGTGGTTGAACCGTTCCACTGTGACATGTCTTACCAGCTTCTTAATAGATATAATAGTTGCAACACAACTGCAAAAGCATTTACAAATACTTGAGCACCTAATTGGAACATAGTTGTGGTGATTTACATTTGCTCAACTAAAATAGCATTATTGCATTTCTCTTTATTGGTAGTAGCCATACAGCTCTATTGCTCCCCCACCAAGCTTTAAAGTTAACACAACACATGTATTGTGTTTTCAAATCCATTCTTGGATTTGTATTAATTAATTTCAATTAAAAATCTGAAGGTGTAAACACACCCTAAGACATCAAAAAGCAATTAGAGGGAGCATACAAACTTTTGCACTGGACCCACCTGTGAGATAAAATGCTTATTGATAGAGCTGAGGAAGCGTTCCAAAAGTTGGGCTCGCCAAGTTTGTTGAACTTTTGAAAAGTGTTCTGTTTGCGGTTAACAAGTTCTCCGCAGCGCAACTTAAGTCTTTTGCCATAGTGAACAAGCAAATCTGCTGGTTTACTGTAACATCTTGCTGGGCTGAGTGCTATATGCCAGCCCTGCATGGAAGGAGTTAAATATTATTTTTAACATTAAACAGCATCTATATGGCTGTAAAATGTGAACTCCCCTTACCGCCATAAGTAAACTAGCACTGCTCAGCAGTGCTTGTTATCTCCTTCTTTGCTGGGCTGGGCTAAACTCGTGACTGTCAGCTGCAAGCATAGCTCAGCCCCGACATTGCCAGGTTTGCTCGAGCCAGACCTGGCAATGTTCGAAAGTTCGGCAAGCAGTGAACCCCCTAAAGTTCAGATCATATCTGGGTTCGGGAGGCTCGGCTCAATCAACTCTAGTAATTGAGGTACCTTATGTTATTTGTGAAAGGGGCACTTGTGGGTCCCTCCAGGCAAAGTCATAACTTCAAAATACATAACTGTCACTACTCACAATTTCATTTCTTAGGGCTATCATGGCAATTAATCAAAAATCATATGGCCTATAACATGGCATAAAACAGATTACCAATGAGCAACAGTTTAAATAAAAAGTTTCATTTTCATGTGGCCAGGATTTTTTTTTAACCCTTTTAGTATTGCAGACATTAAATAAAATACAAGGTCATCATTAGTAGTCATCCTACCTGCAGTTGGTATTTGTAATATCCTTTAATATTTAGATTTCTGTGCTTTAAATAATTATTTGCAACTGGACATTTTATTTGCTGGACTATCCTGTATATAAACTCATATTAATGAAAAAAATAATTTAGGCAGCAGTTTAATAGGGTTCTTCTATTTAATGACATGAACTGTATTTCTAAAGCAAGTAATGCTTGTAACTGAAATGTTACCGTGCCAGGAAAATACAAGAATAACATGCCTTAACTCAATCTTTTCCTGCAAAATATTTGACATCAATATTTGCTGTACAAATACAGATTTAATAATATAAAACCTACAATTATGCTCCTAAATCAAAGCGTAAAAACTGAGCAATCAAACAGATTACACCTATTTACAAAGAAGATGTTTCCAAGTTAATTTTCCAATGAACAGATTAAGAGTCTATTTCTTCAACGTAAATACAAGGCAGATATAAAACTATGAATGGATTTTGTAAAAGGGCAAATTATCAGCACTGGGAACCAATTATTATTCTTAATTATTAAATATTTTAAAGTCCCATTGCACTCTTGTTAAGTCAAATTTTTCCGACTTTATTCACACGCTATTTATGATTTCATATAAATTATGAGTTTTGTGAACTTACCTGTAGCACTGGCTGTGCTTTGCTTCATCAAAGTCCAGGTAACAATGTTCAGATACATTAAACAAATAGTCATGACAGCTGAAGGGGTTCAGCACAATATCCAGAGATAGGCCTTCTATATTCTGAAATGAAAGGTAGTGCCTTTACCTTCCTCTCACCTCCAGCAATGTTATTAAAAAAAAAAAAAAATGTATTCATTTATTACCGTAAAATGCATTTATCATATGTATATGCTTTGGAGAATGAACAATGACTGGTCTGATTTTAAAAAGTCAGTCATATGTAAGGTCGTCCGTGGGTGGGTATTATGCATTATTATTGTTAATCGCATAGACATTTTTAAGACAAGCAGTACATTGAGATATTGTACTGAGCAGCTGAAACACTCTGGTTAAAATATAAATATAATACAAATAACAATGGAACCAATAATACTGACATAGAGTGGTCAGATAGCAGTTCTATACATGTGCGCTACACAGATTGTCATTATACTGCAGGCTATAGGAGACATTCCACAACTGATTCCACAACTGATCCAGTGACTCAAGAGACTATTCCATCTATTCTCAATCTGGTTTAGATTTCCATGAGAGTTTACTGCCTAGATATCTTCTGTCCCTTACTTTTGCATTCCAACCCCAACCTCTGTAGCAACAAAAATAACTTTAAACCAGACCTTTAAATTGATTCACACTTTGGATCAGACCTACGTTAAGTCAGAAACTCCTCCACTGGCAGTAGCAATGTACTTCTACCCACCTCTCCTCCACTAATCTACAGTATTTTCCCCCTTTAAAGGTATACAATGCTGCCATCAGCTTTGTCTCCCTTCCCATGCCTTTCCTGTTGAAACTTTTGTCTCAAATACCCCCTCCCCCCAGTAAAGGTATTTCATGGTGCCGTGGTACTTAACGCACCATGACGTACATTTACGTTCCACCATGACCGCGAGCACCAGTCCGCCATGCACGGCAGGTTCCGGCTGCTATGAGCAGCCAGGGACCCGCCGGTAATGGCGGACATCTGCGATCATGCGGATGTCTGTCATTAACCCCTCAGATGTTGTGATCATTACAGATCACAGCATCTGCAGCAGTGCGGTACTTTAAATGGATGATCGGATCGCCCACAGCACTGCCGCCGGCCATCTCCCAGGGTGTTCTGCTCTGGTCGGAGATCGAGCAGACCAGAGCAGAAGATAGCCGCTAACACTGATGTGTGCTATACCCTTATCCTGTGCATAGGGCTGAACAGTATTAGAAATCAAGTGATTGCTGTAAATAGTCCCCTATGGGTACAATTAAAGTACAAAAAAAAGTTAAAAAGTTACAAAAAAAGTAAAACAATTTGAAAAATTCCCTCCCCCAATAAAAATGGTAATCATCCATTTTTCCCAAAGCGTAAAAAAAAAAAAAAAAAATTAATAAACATTTTTGACATGTGTGAACTATCAAAATATATTGTTAATTATCCCATAAAGTGAACGGTGTAAATGTAAAATAAAAAAAAGTCCCAAAATGCTGCTTTTTTTGTCACATTTTATTCCAAAAAAGAATTTTAAAAAACTAAATAAAAAATAAAATATATGGAAAAAACTGCAGATTACTTTGCAAAAAATTAGCCCTCATAGTGCCCCAAATGCGGAAAAATTTGAAAGTTATAGTGGTCAAAATAGTCAATTTCAAATATACTAATTTTGTAAAAATTGTTTGAGATTTTTTTTAAAGTGGTACAATTATAAAAAGGCACAAGAGAATGCTTCAGCTCACCCCAGGTGCACACGGACCGGGCGTGGACCTTGCCCGCAACAGATAAGAACAAAAGAAAGGAGTCCAGCGTTATCCTCCGAGTTTGGACGCTGGACTTCTTTCTTTTGTTCTTAATTATGAAAAGGCATATAACATATGTATCATTTTAATTGTATTGACCCACAGAATAAAGAAAACTTAATTTTTACTGTAAAGTGTACAGCGTGAAAACAAAATGTTCCCAAATTTGCAAAATTGCGGTTTTCTTTCAATTTTCCCACATAAATAATATTTTTTTTGGTTGTGCTGTACATTTTATGGTAAAATAAGTGATGTCATTACAAAGTAAAATTAGGGATGCAAAAAAAAAAAAGCCCTTATATGTGTCTGTGGATGGAAATATAAAAGAGTTATGCTTTTTAGAAGGTAAGGAGGAAAAAACTAAAATGCTAAAATAATATTGGCCTGGTCCTTAAGGGGTTAACCTTGTCCCTTAACTTTCCAATACTGGTAGCTGCATACTTCTCTTTCCTTTTCGACTCCTACTGGTAGCAGCATCACCCCTTTCCCATGGTTTTTGTCAGTAGCAGAAGAATTTTATCCCTTCCCACCCTTCCTACATAGTCAGCAGCTTTGTACCACTTCCTACCACAACCATTCTGCCCCACTCTTGGTGTGCCTGTGTATCCCTGTCTCTTCCATAGAGATATATGGAGAGCACTTGCCGAACCAACCCCCACTCCTTGCGTGAGGAGGGCCAGAGTGCCGTACAGGAGATTGTCGGGCGTCCCAGCGGTTGGACCCCTTGCGATCTTATCACCTATCCTTTCAATTGGGGATACATTTTCCCATAGGACTACTCCTTTAACCCCTTAACGACGCAGGACATATATTTACGTCCTGCGCCGGCTCCCGCGATATGAAGCGGGATCGCGCCGCGATCCTGCATCATATCACGTCGGTCCCGGCGCTCATCAACGGCCGGGACCCGCGGCTAATACCACACATCGCCGATCGCGGCGATGTGCAGTATTAACCCTTTAGAATCGGCGGTCAAAGCTGACCGCCGCTTCTAAAGTGAAAGTGAAAGTGACCCGGCTGCTCAGTCGGGCTGTTCGGGACCGCTGCGGTGAAATCGCGACGTCCCAAACAGCTGACCGGACACCGGGAGGGTCCTTACCTGCCTCCCCGGTGTCCGATCGTCGAATGACTGCTCCGTGCCTGAGATCCAGGCAGGAGCAGTCAAGCGCCGATAACACTGATCACAGGCGTGTTAATGCACGCCTGTGATCTGTGTAGAAGATCAGTGTGTGCAGTGTTATAGGTCCCTATGGGACCTATAACACTGCAAAAAAATGTAAAAAAAAAAGTGTTAATAAAGGTCATTTAACCCCTTCCCTAATAAAAGTTTGAATCAACCCCCTTTTCCTATAAAAAAAATAAAACAGTGTAAAAAAAATAAAAATAAACATATGTGGTATTGCCGCATGCGTAAATGTCCTAACTATAAAAATATATCAGTAATTAAACCGTACGGTTAATGGCGTACGCGCAAAAAAATTCCAAAGTCCAAAAAAGCGTATTTTGGTCACTTTTTATACCATGAATAAAAAGTGATCAAAAAGTCCGATCAAAACAAAAATCATACCGATAAAAACTTCAGATCACGACGCAAAAAATTAGTCCTCATACAGCCCTTTACGTGGAAAAATAAAAAAGTTATAGGGGTCAGAAGATGACATTTTTAAACGTATAAATTTTCCTGCATGTAGTTATGATTTTTTCCAGAAGTGCGACAAAATCAAACCTATATAAGTAGGGTATCATTTTAACCGTATGGACCTACAGAATAATGATAAGGTGTAATGTTTACCGAAATATGCACTGCGTAGAAACGGAAGCCCCCAAAAGTTACAAAATGTCATTTTTTCTTAGATTTTGTCGCACAATGATTTTTTTTTTCCGTTTCGCCGTGCATTTTTGGGTAAAATGACTAATGTCACTGCAAAGTAGAATTGGGGACGCAAAATAATAAGCCATAATATGGATTTTTAGGTGGAAAATTGAAAGGGTTATGATTTTTAAAAGGTAAGGAGGAAAAAATGAAAGTGCAAAAACGGAAAAACCCTGAGTTTTAAGGGGTTAAGTTGGTATGTAAAAAAAAAAAAAACTGTCATAAGGTTAATGTGACAGAATAAAAATGATGTCTCTTAAAATGTGACAATGAAAAATAAAATAAAAAATTGGTCTTAAAACAGGATTAACCCGTACAGGACCTAGGGCATATGGATACGCCTTCTGTACCCGGGTCTTAAGGACCCACGGCGTACCTGTATGCCCGTGGGAATTTCGGTCCCCACCGCGCACCGGGTGGGGACCGGGCCGGGGTGACTGCTGATATCGATCAGCAGGCACCCCGTGCAAATGCCCAGGGGGGTCATCAGACCCCCCCCATGTTGGTGATCGGCGCAAATCGCAAGTGAATTCACACTTGCGATTTGCGCCGATTCCGGGTCATACGGGTCTATGGTGACCCGGTGACCCGGAATATAAGGGGGATCGCGGTTGTCTAAGACCCTCTAGCGATAGGAGTGAGGTGGCAGAGCTGCCACCCCTCCTATCTCTGCTATTGGTGGTCTAGACGCGACCACCAATAGCAGATCAGGGGCGGGGGGGTTTACTTTTGTTTTCCACGTTCTGCCCACCCACAATAGGCGGGGCAGAACGGGGAAACGACAGGGACCGAACGCTGAAGATCCACTTACCCGTCGGTGGAAGCTGCGGGACGGGATCGGCAGCGGTGATCGGCGCAGGCGGCATGTCGTGCATCAGAAGAGGACGGCTCCCTGGATCCGACGGAAGCCGGTAAGTTGCCTAGCAACATCTAGAGGGCTACAGTCTGAGACTGTAGCCCTCCAGATGTTGCAATACTACAACTCCCAGCATGCCCAGACAGCTGCTGGGCATGGTGGGAGATGCAGTTTTGCAACAGCTGGAGGTCTACAGTTTAGAGACCACTGCACAGTGATCTCTATACTTTAGCACTCTAGATCTTGCAAAACTACAACTCCTAGCATGCCCACATAGCTGTTTGCTGTCTGTGCATGCTGGAATTTGTAGTTTTGCAACATCTGGAGGTCCACAGTTTGGAGATCACAGTGCAGTGGTCTCTATCTGTAGCCATCCAGATGTTGCAAAACTGCAAATCCCAGCATGCTGAAACAGCTGTCTCGGCATGCTGGGAGTTGTAGTTGCGATCCCTCCAGCTGTTGCATAACTAGATCTCCCAGCATGCCCTTCGGCGATCAGTACATGCTGGGAATTGTAGTTTTGCAACAGGTATAGGCACACTGGTTGGAAAATACTGAGTAAGGTAACAGAACCTAACTGAAGTTTTTCCAACCAGTGTGCCTCCAGCTGTTGCAAAACTACAACTCCCAGCATGCACGGTCTGTCAGTACATGCTGGGAGTTGTAGTTTTGAAACAGCTGGAGGTTTGCCCCCCCCATGTGAACGTACAGGGTACATTCACACGGGCGGGTTTACAGTAAGTTTCCTGCTTCAAGTATGAGCTGCGGCAAATTTTTCGCCGCAGCGCAAATTTCTAGCGGGAAGCTCACTGTAAACCTGCGCCCGTGTGAATGTACCCTAAAAACACTACACTATACTACACTAACACATAATAAAGGGTAAAACACTACATAAACACCCCCTTACACTGTCCCCCCAATAAAAATGAAAAATTTATTGTACGGCAGTGTTTCCAAAACGGAGCCTCCAGCTGTTGCAAAACAACAACTCCCAGCATTTCCGAACAGCCACTAACTGTCCAGGCATGCTGAGAGTTTCGCAACAGCTGGAGACACCGTGTTTGGCAATCACTGGAGTAGAATACCCCTATGTCCACCCCTATGCAATCCCTAATTTAGTCCTCAAATGCGTATGGCGCTCTCTCACTTCAGAGCCCTGTCGTATTTCAAGGAAACAGTTTAGGGCCACATATGGGGTATTTCCGTAATCGGGAGAAATTGCGTTACAAATTTTTTTTTTCTCCTTTTACCCCTTATGAAAAGGAAAAGTTGGGGGCTACACCAGCCTGTCAGTGTAAAAAAACAATTTAAATTTTACACTAACATGCTGGTGTTGTCCTTTACTTTTTATTTTCACAAGTGGTAAAAGGAAAAAAAGACCCCCAAAATTTGTAACTCAAATACCCCATATGTACGGAAATACCCCATATGTGGGCATAAAATGCTCTGCGGGCGCATAACAAGGCTCAAGAGTGAGAGCGCACTATATACATCTGAGGCCTAAATTGGTGATTTGCACAGGGGTGGCTGATTTTACAGCGGTTCTGGCATAAACGCAAAAAAATAAATACCCACATGTGACCCCATTTTGTAAACTACACCCCTCACGGAAAGTAGTTGTGCCTTTACACCCCACAGGTGTTTGACGAATTTTCATTAAAGTTGGATGGAAAAATGAAAAAAAAAATCACAAAAATGCTGGTGTTACCCAAAATTTTTCATTTTCACAAGGAAACATAGGAAAAAAGCCCCCCAAAATTAGTAACCCCATTTCTTCTGAGTAAGAACATACCCCATATGTGAATGTAAAGTGCTCGGCGGGCGAACTACAATGCTCAGAAGAGAAGGAGCACCATTGGGATTTTGAAGATAAAATTTGTCCGGAATTGAAGGCTACGTATGTTTTCTAAGCCCCCATAGAGCCAGAACAATGGACCCCCCCCCCCCCACATATGACCCAATTTTGGAAACTACACCCCTTACGTAATGTAATAAGGGGTACAGTGAGCATTTACACTGTAAAAATATAAAATGTGGGGGAAAACCAGCAATTTAGTGAAAACATTTTTTTTTTTCATTTACACATCCGACTTTAGCAAAAAGTCGTCAAACACCTGTGAAGTTTTAAGGCTCACTGTACCCCTTGATGTGTTCCTTGAGGGGTGTAGTTTCTAAAAAAGTATGCCATATGTTTTTTTTTTTTTTGCTGTTCTGGCACCATAGGGGCTTCCTAAATGCGACATGCCCTCCAAAAACCATTTCAGCAAAATTTGCTTTTCAAAAGACAAATGTGACTCCTTCTCTTCTGAGCATTGTAGTGCACCAGCAGAGCACTTGACGTCCACACTTGGGGTATTTCCATACTTAGAAGAGATGGGGTTACAAATTTTGGGGGGCATGTTGTCCTATTATCCCTTGTAAAAATTTAAAATTTTGGGGAAAACTAGCATTTTAGTGGAAAAAAATAAATAAATCATTTACACATCCAACTTTAACAAAAAGTCGTCAAACACCTGTGTGGTGTTAAGGCTCACTGGACCCCTTGTTACGTGCCTTGAGGATTGTAGTTTCCAAAATAGTATGCCATGTGTTTTTCTTTTGCTGTTCTGGCACCATAGGGGCTTCCTAAATGAGACATGCCCCACAAAAACCATTTCAGAATAACTCACTCTCCAAAATCCCATTGTTGCTCCTTCCTTCTGAGCCCTCTACTGCGCCCGCCGTACACTTGACATACACATATGAGGTATTTCCTTACTCGAGAGAAATTGGGCTACACATTTTAGGAAGATTTCTCTTCTTTTACCCCTTGCAAAAATTCAAAAACTGGGTCTACAAGAACATGCAAGTGTAAAAAATGAAGATTTTGAATTTTCTCCTTCAATTTGCTGCTATTCCTGTGAAACACCTAAAGGGTTAACAAACCTTTTCAATGTCTTTTTGAATACTTTGGGGGGTGCACTTTTTATAATGGGGTCATTTGTGGGGCATTTCTAATATGAAAGCCCTTCAAATCCACTTCAAAACAGAACTGGTCCCTGAAAAATTTTGATTTTGAAAATTTTGTGAAAAATTGGAAAATTGCTGCTGAACTTTGAAGCCCTCTGATGTCTTCCAAAAGTAGAAAGATGTCAACGTTATGATGCAATCATAAAGCAGACATGTTGTATATGTAAATCAATATATTATTTATTTGGAATATTCATTTTCCTTATAAGCAGAGAGCTTCAAAGTTATGTGCAAAAAATGTCCGGGTCCTACAGTGAAAATTGGCTGGGTCCTTAAGGGGTTAAAGAATTCACTTTATTATTTTATTTAGAAATTATGTGCCATTCCGTCTGTTGGCATGTCACTTACTATTAGGTTGCATCACTAAATAATTTCATGCCCTCCCGAAAATATGAATAAATAGTTAAAATTTCACCAAAATGTTTGAATCTGTGTAATTATTTTGTTATACTTACTACTGTAAGCAACAAAAGAAGAAATCTTACAGCTCTGTCAAGAGTGAATTAATAACTGTTGAAAAGCTCAAATAGCGAATCAAAGCTCATATGATGTGTTTAGTTTTACTTCTCTATGGATATCCATCATCGCGTTCATGTTTTTGAATTCACTAATATACTTACAAATCATTAAAGTTATGTTCGCGTCTGCAAGGTCAAAGTAAGTGAGCGCAAAATTCTATCGTCAGATGCGTCATAGAGCAAAGTGAGTGGATAGTATAGGTAGGAGTAAAAGAACTGAGAACCCCAATGGGGTTTATGGCACTGTTGTTCTCACTTAATATATATTAAAATAATCCTGTCAAGTCATTGTCCAAATACAGATACATTAAACAAATGTATAGCTCGCTGGGATTACTATGGTCAGATCAGGATTGTTTGAGGAAAAATATGTCATGCTCTTTAGCTATTGAGCAGGATTATGTCTTCTAAATTTGCATATCCTTCCTGTTAAAGAAAAATTCTGACACTTGTGTATTATTATACATCTACTGTACATGACAAACTGTGATACTTTGCCTATTGTTTGCTTTTCTTACCTAGCACCATTTTCTATTTACATTATGTTTTATTGCCTGTTTAGATAGAAAGATACATTTTAAATGTTTTTAAATGATGCTGGACAGCTGTTTCCAGATAGCAATGCAATGTGAGAGTTCAGATCACAGTTACACACTCAGCTGTTAGGTCACATGGCTGGCAGGCGAATGGAAGTAAATAAATGCTTAGACCAAACACATCCATCAGAACTAAACAAAAAAAATAAAAACAGCTTTGTATGTAAATAAAGAAGACAACAAAACTTAAAATAGTGCAAAAATAGAAAATCACAGTCTAATCCATTTTGAAATTCAGCTTCTGCTTGCATTTGCATTTATTTAGGGCCAGTTGTATTATGGTTGATGCGGCATTCCTGCCCAGCTTATAATAAGCATTCAATATGCGAGTAGAATGGGTCCAACCATCTTACATTCAACAATCATCAAATAAACCAGCTACAGCACTTACCTAAGTGTCTTTACTGTAGTATCTTCATGTTGCTACCACTATGTGATGAGACTGCAGCTCAGCCCAATTCACTTGTATTACAATATAAAGCCGCAAAGACATAAACAACATAGTTTTGGGTTCTGCTGGGGATTTTATAGCACATAAAATAAGCTGTAAGTATCTCATTAAAAAAATAATGTCAGTCCAATAGTCCACTAAAAGAAACAAAAGCAACAAAAGAAATAATGCATTTGCCTAATCCAAAAAATAATGTGACAAAATAATTCACTGTGGTGGCTCCCATGCTCTAAGTGTGGAAGAAGAGGAGAACACTTGATCGGCACTTGCTGTATTTAGGATGAATCAGGTTAATAATAACCGAGTGGTGGACACAAAATAATAAACAAAAATGGCTTTATTTGCCGGTTAAAAGGAACAACAAATTTCAAGGGGACCTGCTCCCCTCTTCCTCTGGTCCGTCACCTCACAGGTGATGTCTTCTCTGATCAGTTGTTCACTTTTCCTTTTTTATTTTACTATCCAGCCTTGATCATCGTGAAGACTTCTCCCATCAAAGACTTGTCTCTGAACCTTCTAGAACCGCCAGACAAACATTTTAGGCTCCTTTGTTCAGCACAATACCCACCCAACAAACTCCCCGTTTATTGTCCCACACAGTAATAGTTTTCACGTTGTGTCCACATATAGTTGTAGCAACCTTTCTGTGACCCCATAGTTATGGGCCCCCTCTGTGCTGGTAGCCCCCATAGTTGTAGGCCCTGAGAATAAAAAGAAGTTACTAAGAATAGTTACCATCCTGGGACCTGGCTGGCCAGCATATTCTCTCCCTGCTACTCTTCCAAACCAGGGTGGCAGCTCGCAGGCTCCAGAAAGGCTCTTGCCAACACCGATCTCTGTAATCCTGCAGACCCATGACGCACATCAGAGACATTACTTGTAGTGGACATCTAGACCCTCCAGAATACCTACAGAATAAAAATGCTAGTCTCACTTTATGAACTATAGTGCATTTACACAGGCAAGACATGCGCCTGTGTACATCGCCGCAAGCAAGGTTGGGCCAGTCCTGAAGCTCCCAATAATTTTCTTCAACTGTGCAGTAAATAATCTAACACAAAGAACACAGCAGTTGGTACTGCTTGATCAGATGCAGCTTTGACTTCTAATTAAAAATCCAAAATCAGATAGTAAAATGTGCTTGCCAACTCCCAATCTCACGCAGCACTAACCGATCTATGATCTTCAATCATATTTTATTCCATAGCTGTATTTATACAAAGAAAGATGGTGTAGATGCTGGTGTCATAACAGGTAACAGCCATTGTTAACAGTTAGAGATGAGCGAACTTTTGAAAAATTTGATTCGGCCGATTCGCCAAATTTTTTGTTTCGATCCGAATTTATTTGCGGTGAATCTTTATTAAAAACGGCTATTTCTGCCCTATAGAGAGCATATATAGGGGTGTAGAATACTTTGCTGTGTTCTAACACGCATATGGAGTGTGCTGGGGTAGTGAAATAATACTGTTATTCAGAATAACATGCAGATTACCAGCATTGCTTTTAGAATCACTGCCGCAGAGCGGCACAATGACAGAGCCTGGAGGTGGCATCAGTATGAGGAGACCAAAAATGTAAGGCCCAAGCCCAGAAGTAAGCCAAGTAATTCTTGAAAGACACAGGAGCAGTCAGGAGCAAGCATCAGCAGTACACCCCAGGGTTTCATAACCCCTTACATTGAAAAATCAATGTTGAAATTCTTATTAAGCATGTATTTAGCTCGTGCTAAACATCCGAAAATGTAAGGCCCAAAACCAGAAGCATCAGTAAGCCAAGTAATTCCTGAAAGACACAGGAGCAGTAAGGAGCAGGCATCAGCAGTACACCCGAGGGTTCCATAACCCCTTACATTGAAAGATCAATGTTGAAATTTCTATAAAGCATGTATTTAGCTCGTGCTAAACATCCAAAAATATAAGGCCCAAGCCCAGAAGCATCAGTAAGCCAAGTAATTCCTGAAAGACACAGGATCAGTCAGGAGCAGGCATCAGCAGTACACTCGAGGGTTTCATAACCCCTTACATTGAAAGATCAATGTTGAAATTTCTATTAAGCATGTATTTAGCTTGTGGTAAACATCCAAAAATGTAAGGCCCAAGCCCAGAAGCATCAATAAGCCAAGTAGTTCCTGAAACACACAGTCAGGAGCAGGCATCAGCAGTACACCAGAAGGTTTCATAACCCCTTAAATTGAAAGGTCAATGTTGAAATGTCTATTAAGCATGCATTTAGCTCCTGCTAAACATCCCAAAATTTAAGGCCCAAGCCCAGAAGCATCAGTAAGCCAAGTAATTCTTGAAAGACACAGGAGCAGTCAGGAGCAGGCATCAGCAGTACAAAAGAGGGTTTCATAACCCCTAACATTGAAAGATCAATGTTGAAATTTCTATTGAGCATGTATTTAGCTTGTGTTAAACATCCAAAAATGTAGGGCCCAAGCCCAGAAGCATCAATAAGCCAAGTAGTTCCTGAAACACACAGTCAGGAGCAGGCATCAGCAGTACACCCGAGGGTTTCATAACCCCTTACATTGAAAGATCAATGTTGAAATGTCTATTAAGAATGTATTTAGCTTGTGATAAACATCCAAAAATGTAAGGCCCAAGCCCAGAAGCATTAGTAAGCCAAGACATTCCTGAAAGACACAGGAGCAGTCAGGAGCAGGCATCAGCAGTACACCAGAGGGTTTCATAACCCCTTACATTGAAAGATCAATCTTGAAATCTCAATTAAGCATTTATGTTAGCTAGGACTATCAGAACATCATCAAAGCATCAGAAAACAATATATTGGCTTAATGACACAGCCTGGAGGTGGGGAAAGCATAAGGAGCCCATGTAGTGTCTGAATGGTACAGCCTGAAGGTGGCAGAAGCATGAGGAGACCATTGAAATACAAGAATTTTTAATAGAAATCTAAGATTTTGAAATTGAAATTGAGGATTTTGAAATTGAACTTTTAACTCCCAAGTTTTAGTGGCCCGGGCTCCGGTGTGTGGGTACAAAGGACCTAATCTAACAAAGAGTCCCATGTCACATGTCAGCACAATGACAGAGCCTGGAGTTGGCATCAGTAGGAGGAGACCATATAGTGTCTGAATGGCACAGCCTGGAGTTGGCTGAAGCATTGTCAGAATACCACCTGACATTCAAAATAATAAAATGATAGGTACGTTCTCTGAAGAAAAGGATCCTTCATTAGATGCCAATATGAGTATTGTGTGTTCCAGTGACATTAGCTCATTGGAGGAACAGGAAAACATGATACAACTTAATTCTGCAACTGAAGAACCACAACAAAGAATGAACGACTTAAAGCCTAATGGAACTGAGGAACTTCAAAATGGTAAATCTATCACCTGGGATAGTCAGTCAATTCCAACAGCAGGTGGTCAGTATCCACAGTTCCCTGTTTCTGCTAGTCCATGGCAATATTCCTTATATTACTGGTCTGGCATCAACATATCAATAATGCTGGGAGAGTAACTCAAAGATAGCCACATGTTTCCTACAAGACACGGTCAATATATGGAGACCATATAGTGGCTGAATAACACAGCCTGGAGGTGGCTGAAGCATGAGGAGACCATATAGTGAATGAATGGCACAGCCTGGAGTTGGTGGCAGATGAGGAGTCAATAGGGCCTCACAATCTCTCAGAATAAAAGATGAATTTTGAAATTTCCATTGAAGATGTATGGTACCTAGTGCTACCATAAACATATATAGGTAATGTCCCAGGCCCAGCAGTATCACTAAACCATGTAGTTGCTGAATGACACAGACAGGAGCAGTCAGCAGCAGGAGTGCACAAGAGGGTTTCATAACCCCTAAGATTATGTTTTGCAGTATCTATGGCAGCACAATGAGAGAGCCTGGAGGTGGTAGCATCAGTATGAGGAGACCATAGATCAGCACAGTTATAGAGCCTGGAGGTGGCAGCATCAGCATGAGGAGACCATGAAGCAGCAAAAATTAGAAAGCCTGGAGGTGGCAGCTTCATCATGAGGAGACCATATTGTGGCACAATGACAGAGCCTGGAGGTGGTAGCAATAGCATGAGGAGACCATAGAGCAGCACAATGACAGAGTCTGGAGGTGGCAGCAGCAGCATGAGGGCCATGCCAACTGAGGGTTGAGTGTGAGGAACCCACCGACTGTTGACTGGGGGTGTCGGATGTCACTTAAAATGAAGAGGATGACCGAGTGAACCGATCAATCACAGCTGCTGGGTAGCTGGTCGCGGCACGACTGCTAGCTGACACAGGGAGCTCAGACCTCTCGCTGCGACTTCGGCTGCCACACACCCCTACTCTGCTGTGACTTCTGCCTGCTCTTGAAGAATTTAGGCCTCTGCCACTCCTCTGTGCACGTCCTGACAATACTCTTCCTGACATACTTATTGCGTATATGAGGGGAGTACAATGCGCTTCAATACAGTTAAAACAGTATTTGTCTAGAACAGCAGCAGGTGTGTACTATTGGCTGTTCTTTCATAGTATCCAGGCCCTTGACAGATTAAAAAGTACAAAATGGTACACTACTTTGATGTACGTATGCGGTATGCACTGATGAGGGCAGAAAAATGTGCTACAATACACATTATTATTTTCACTCAGTATTTTGGTAAAACACCAGCCGGTGAGTACTATTGCTTGGACTTTCACAGTATGTCGGCCCTTGACAGATTAACAGGTACAATATGGTACAATTCTTAGATGTAGGTATGTGGTATGCACGTATGAGGGCAAAAAATGCGCTACAGTAAAATTGTAAAACATATTTTCATAAAACAACAGCCAGTGATTCGTTTTCCCTGGCCTTTCACTGTATGTAGGCTTGTTACAGATTAACAGGTTCATAAAAGTGCACTACTTAGATGTAGGTATGTGGTTTGCACGTATGCGCTAACAGTACACTTGGAAAACGTATTTTCATGAAACAACAGCCAGTGATTAGTTTTCTCTGGCCATTCACTGTATGTAGGCTTGTTACAGATTAACAGGTACAAAAAAAAAAAGTGCACTACTTAGATGTTATGCAAGTATTAAAGCAAAAAAAAAATGCACTACAGAAAACTTATTTTCGTAAAACACCAGTCGGTGATTACTTTTGCCTGGACTATCCCAGCGTCTAGACTTGTTACAGATTTACAGATACAAAATAGTAGACTGCTTTGATGTAGGTATGTCGTATGCACATATGAGGGCACAAAAATGTACTACAGTCCGCTGAAAAAACATATTTTTGCACAGCAGCAGGACACAACAGTGCAGCACCACAAAAAAAGAACTGCACTCTGTCACAGAGTATTAAGAATGGTGTGAACTGCTGGTTATTATACCGTCTACAGACTAGTATAAGCAGCAGATAATTTCTTGTGGAGAAAATACACAGAATTGCGATGAAAAATCATTCCTGCCACCTGTGATAAGGTTCATGAAGTTCAGGCAGCTTGTTGATATGTATGAGGCAACGAAAAGCTATCTGCCCCTCTCTGATAAAATGCTGAATAAAGTGACTGTGAGGTTTATGGCGTAAAATCCTTCTCAGTGAGAACAAGCAAAGCACTTCACTGCTCTCTGTCCACAATGCTGATGTGACTAGCAGTTGGAAGTGGAACGCTGGGGTATGATCAATTCAGCGTGTCTGTGTTACACACAGAGACACGCAGCCATCCTCTCTCTCTGCAGTGAATGGCATGAAATGAGCAGCAGCAAAATGGCTGCCGATTATATAGGGCTGTGACATCACAGGGGTCAATGAATGATGATAGGCTGCATCCTGCATGTGATTCAGGGTCATCCTGCCTACCTCCCTTCCCGTCTTGCCTCCCCGCCTTCCCAGCATCCCCTGCCCCATGTACTGACATGTGGATCTGGCGTTTTAGGTGTCCTGGAACCTGGAACGCTGTAAAATGGAGTTTAATGAAGCGATTTGTGCAATAGAATTGCAGCGATATTCCCATTCGTTGTGAATCGAATAAATCCTGAAATTCGTAACAAATTCAGGTTTGTCTGCTTCGATTCGCTCATTTCTATTAACAGTTATTGACATCAGCATCTATTCTGTTTTTTTTATCAGTAGCCACACCTGCTTTATATGTATGAATATAGCTATGAATAAAATAAAAGATCATAGATCAGTGAAGATCAGTGAGTGCTACTGTTTTACCTCTTCTTGGATAAAGACTGTTCAGAAAAAAGTGCCATGTCACTACATTTTTATGCTCCCCTTGAAGTATATATATATATATATATATATATATATATATATATGCGCACTGGGATCATTTCTTTGTCTTTGATATTTGATAAAATGCGCTAAAATCAAACATGATCTATATTAAATAAAGATAAAACTAAATTGTGGTTAAGTTATGTTAATATAAAAGTGTTTTTAATGGTGTTTTTCGTTTATAATGAGGTTTTTTCATTAAAGCATACTAATTAATCAAATAAAATAATGATAATAATAATTGTAATTTAATAAAAAAAAAATTATAGCAATATATAAATGGAAAAAGAGAGTTTTGGGCTGATTTTATAACATTTCAACATAACTCAGGAAATGCATAATTTTTACATTTGTTACATCCTCTGGGATTTGTGTTGGTCATTCAGTGTTTTATGTGCCTCAGTGGTCTACACAGACTGAGGTATTGAAAATAAAATTATTGAGAACACAAGAGTCAAAACAGGTTTAAGACCAGACTAGGCTGTCTAAAAGTGCGTATTGCTTCTGACTAAATTGTTTTCCTTATCTAGCAGTTTGTTCTAAGAAGTCAAGCTTAGCCTTAAAACGAACCCAATAAGTCTTTCAGTTTGACTGGAAACTCCACATTTTTCCTTTTTAGAAACATGTCACAGACATTCCTCTGTTTCATTACTCTATGTTGCTTCTACTTTCCCTTGTATTAAACGGCAAGCAGGGAAAGCAATATCACTACTCATTCCAGCACTTTCAGAGGCTTGAAAACCAGCCTCTATCTGGAATTGGGCCCAGACTGTCTGGACATTGCTCAGCAGCAAAAAGACCTATTGTTTGGTTTGGCAGGTAACTTATTTTTCCCAGAGCCAAAAAAGGCTGGACCAAATTACAGCCAGTGACCCTGGAAATGGGAGGAAGGCCCAGTCCTGCATCCCCCTCTCCCATTTTTCTCTGTGAAAGTTAATCAGTAGACTATGTTATATTTTTATGTTTACATTATCAAACCCAGCCACTCTGATGTTAAAATAATGAAGGTTGTGAAAGCAGGCTATATTCACTGCATAACGTCACTAGCATTTATTTCAGCCACAACCAGAAAGAAAAGAAAAGACATCGTACATCAGACAGTTCCCTGTTTAGAGAACATGTCTTAAAAATGCTAAATATATCTCACTTACAAAAAAGATATTGGCCTATTGACTCACATTTAAGCTTAGAAATTGGATTGTACAAGTCCTGTTGTCAAAACAAAGAACAATTACAAATATCAATTACATAAAGTTATGATGGAATAAGTTTATACAGCTGATTAAATGAGTCAGATAAAGAGATAAGTGAATGGTGTGCTATCCCAATGCAATTTATTTAAACAAAAAAGCAATATATTTTAATATTTTTTTTTTGTTTTGTTTTCTTTTTACTTTGAAGCCTCTATAATATTGGAATGGTAATGGACTACCTTAAACAAACATGACAATGACTTATTTTGGCCACGCATCCTGAGAAACTGAAAAAATATTCAACCAAAATATGTTTCCTACCCAAAAAAAGATTACATATATATATAAATATATATATATATATATATATATATATATATATATATATATATATATATACATACGTGGAAAACCAAAGTAGTAGAAGCCCTTTGCACCTTGATGGGTGATTAAAGACTTATTTACTACTTATACTGGCGTGCCGCTTCTACTAGTTTAATTTTCTTTGAATGCATGGTTTGGAGTCAGGACCAGAGGAGCAGAACACCCATCTTTCAGCTATAAGCTAGGTTTCTACAGTGCCAGTCCTCCCCACTTGGACTATATATATATATATATATATATATATATGTAGCCGGTTTTTGTGAGCGCCCATAGTGTCTCTGGGGTCCCTTACCCTAGCTACCTCACTATGCCTGACAGGCAGATCCTGAGCCTTCGCTATCTGGGAGCTGGGGTACATGTCTGCTGCAGTGCCTCCACCCAGTGAAGCATCCAAGGTAGGCATGTGGTGTCCCACTGGGAACATATTTGGTGCAATGAGACGGACATTGTGACCTAACTTTATATAGTAAGTAGCAAATGAACAACATACATAGGATAATAAAATAGTGTAACACAGATGGGAATGCAATGTGGATTTTCCTCACCCACCCACTAGCACATCTGCAGCCCACCCCCTTATCTTCACATAATGGCTCGTTTGTGCACATAGGAGTGTTGGGGCCCTTATAAGTCCTGCTCCGCAGAGTCACTGAAGCAGCCTGAGCTGTGTAATATCCGCCACTGGACCTCAGAGTCTTTACTTTGAGTAAGGAGACAGGTGCCCTGTAGTGGAACAGGGAAGATGCTTTATCTTACCCTCACAACATCATTAACCAGATCAGTCCAGCAGAAGTCTCCTCTCACTGTATTCACCAGACGTCTGGACTCAGTGCTTGTCTCTGCCAGCAGGTCTCTCTCTAAGCTAGTGTGGTCCTGTGTGAAGCAAGTTCTCTCAGCTAGGTGCTGTCTTTGTGGTGCAGTCTGTCACAGCTAGAAGCACGTCTTTTCTCTAGCTAAGCTTGTAGTCATCTCAGCAAATCCTCAGGGCACAGGACCTGTGTGATGTCACAATCATGTGACCAAAGAGTCTCCACCAATCAGCGTTATCTTTCATGAAATGGTTGCTAATCAATCATGTGATCACAGCTCCAGTCTTATTAACAGAATACTAGTTCATTTGTGGTCTCCATCCCCCATCTTGTCTTGATAGTGTGTTGCCATCCGAGAATGGAAAAATTAGTGTCACAGCACTTTATGCCATTTTTCTCTCACCTTGCTCTTCTTGGACAGGGCAAGAAGAGAAGTTCCAAGAAAAGCTGTTACTGTAATAGGCATCAAGGTCATTATGAGATGGCTAATGCCTGTTAGATGCATTAGATGCTATTTAAACTACTGTATGTACAATTAGATGGCTCTGATAGTCCCTTTTGTATTCTAACTTTTGTATGAACTATTCTGATTATTGGGCATAAGTCAAACACTGCATTATCATTGTATCAATAAATGAACAAGGCTTTAATAGTTGTTAGTTTATATGCTGCACTGTGTGTGTGTGTTCTATACATACACAAATAGATATTAAGCTATACTAAATATTTAAAATGTTTTTAATTTTCCTCAGATAAGAATCTGAGACTTGAAATTAGCTTCTAAGAGCAGATAATTGGCTTGTGAAGTTCAAAACACAAATAGACAAATAAACAAACACATAAAAGTCCAATCTAGACCACTTTAGTACTCTCGCTCCACCACCCTTACCAATTTTCTTAGCTTCATTTATAGTTTAAATTAGTCATGAAACTCAGACAACTTCCAGATCGTTTTATTATGTGTCAGTATTGTGTGTTTTTATGTCTTTTTTATTATATTGATTGAAGCATTACTTGTGATATAATGCTCTTTCATATGCAAAAGCAACTGGAATGTGCTAGGATTTTCAATTGTAGAATATACTTTATGCCACACTGAATTGGCTGGTTAAAAAAAAAAAAAAATACTTTGTCCACCACCAGCTTCTACCAAGAAAATCCCTTTGCATTTTCTGTATGCAAATCTAATTTGTAAAATGTAATGCTCAACTGAGCACTTGTTCTTCTGAAACTATGTTTTCCTTATTCTACATACTGTACAGTGAAGACAAAGAATAACGAAGATAAGGTACTTCTAGCAATATGTAGAGGTTATTTCACTGTACCAAAATGGCTGTCTATCAATTGATACAGCATAGAGTAGATGACATACCTAAGATTTCACATTCCATGGATCCCCCTATGGTGTATGCTATGTAACCATTCAGCAAGGGAATGCTACATTCTATTAAATATACAGGGTGGGCCATTTATATGGATACACCTTAATAAAATGGGAATGGTTGGTGATATTAACTTCCTGTTTGTGGCAAATTAGTATATGTGAGGGGGGGAACTTTCCAAGATTGGTGGTGATCATGGCGGCCATTTTGAAGTTGGCCATTTTGAATCCAACTTTAGTTTTTTCAAAAAGAAAAGGGTCATGTGACACATCAAACTTATTGGGAATTTCACAAGAAAAACAATGATGTGCTTGGTTTTAACGTACCTTTATTCTTTCATGAGTTATTTACAAGTTTCTGACCACTTATAAAATGTGTTCAATGTGCTGCCCATTGTGTTGGATTGTCAATGCAACCCTCTTCTCCCTCTCTTCACACATTTATAGCAACACTGCAGGAGAAATGCTAGCACAGGCTTCCAGTATCCGTAGTTTCAGGTGCTGCACATCTCGTATCTTCACGGCATAGACAATTGCCATCAGATGACTCCAAAGATAAAAGTCTAAGGGGGTCAGATCGGGAGACCTAGGGGGCCATTCAACTGGCCCACGACGACCAATCCACTTTCCAAGAAACTGTTCATCTAGGAATGCTCGGACCTGACAACCATAATGTGGTGGTGCACCATCTTGCTGGAAAAACTCAGGGAACATGCCAGCTTCAGTGCATAAAGAGGGAAACACATCATCATGTAGCAATTTTGCATATCCAGTGGCCTATATGATTGTGTTTCCCTCTCTATGCACTGAAGCGGGCATTGCCAATCCAACACAATGGGCAGCACGTTGAACACATTTTATAAGTGGTCAAAAACTTGTAAATAACTCATGAAAGAATAAAGTTACGTTAATATCAAGCACATCATTGTTTTTCTTGTGAAATTCCCAATACGTTTGATGTGTCACATGACCCTCTGCCTATTGAAAAAACAAAAGTTGGATTCAAAATGGCCGACTTCAAAATGGCCATCATGGTCACCACACATCTTGAAAAGTTTCCCCCCTCACATATACTTATGTGCCACAAACAGGAAGTTAATATCACCAACCATTCTCATTTTATTAAGGTGTATCCATATGAATGGCCCACCCTGTAGTATGATAGTAAGGTAGAAAAAAAAAAAGTTCACTTACTTAATCATATAGCAAAACCTTCTTTTCTCTCGACCTGTGGCAGATTATAATACAGGCAATTTGATGGCAAAACTTCCCCTTAACTCACCTGTATCTAAATTTAGAAAGCCGAGACACTTTGTTCCCCCCACGAAGCTCACCTGTTGTAAACAGGAAGCCGGAAGTCCATCACGCAGCCATTCCCTCCTGTGTCACATGATCCGGCTCACATGAGAGGTGATCAACACACAAGGGAAGATAATCTCCTCCATTCGATGGTCCGTACCAGCGTCACTGTGGTGCTGAACACGTGACCAGGTTGCGTGGCAACCGAGGATGCCTCCTCCATGGCAACATAATACTGTGTAGCGGATGAAAGCTAATATAGATGCCGGCATGCAGGATAGAGGAGGGGAGAGGCAACATTATGCCAGAGGGGGGACAGAACAATATTTCCCATCTTTCCTTAATGCTAAGACACGGAGAAAAATTGCTAGGTAAGTGTGTTAAAAACAAATCAGCAGGCTAGGTAATATGAAGTGTCAAATCTAAAGAGTAAAATGGTTACTGTATGAAAAAAACTGAAAAAGAAATGGAACAGGAATGTATATGTTTGAGTACAAAATGCTGTCCCTGCAGTTATCGCCTGTGCTTTTCTGTGCAGAGACAAAATACAGGAAGTGAGGGCAGGACAAGCAGGACTCTGTGCAGGCTACTGCTTTGTCGATTCTCTTGCTGTGTGAGCCGGGAGCATGTCACAGAGCCTCAATGCACAGAGCCCTGCTTGTCCTCAGTGCAGAGAGCCCTGCCTGTCCTCACTGCACAGAACCCTGCTTGTCCTCACTGCACAGAGCTCTGCTTGTCCTCAGTGCACGGAGCCCTGCTTGTCCTCAGTGCACGGAGCCCTGCTTGTCCTCAGTGCACGGAGCTCTGCTTGTCCTCAGTGTACAGAGCCCTGCTTGTTCTCAGTGCATAGAGCCCTGCTTGTCCTCAGTGTACGGAGCCCTACTTGTCCTCAGTATACAAATCCCTGCTTGTCCTTAGTGTACAGAGCCCTGCTTGTCCTCACTGCACAGAGCCCTGCTTGTCCTCAGTGTACAGAGCTCTACTTGTCCTCAGTGTACAGAGCCCTGCTTGTCCTCACTGCATAGAGCCCTGCTTGTCCTCAGTGTACAGAGCCCTACTTGTCCTCAGTGTATAGAGCCCTGCTTGTCCTCAGTGTACATAGCCCTGCTTGTCCTCTGTCTACAGAGCCCTGCTTGTCCTCAGTGTACAGAGCCCTGCTTGTCCTCAGTGCACAGAGCCCTGCTTGTCCTCAGTGTATAGAGCCCTGCTTGTCCTCACTGCACAGAGCCCTACTTGTCTTCAGTGCACAGTGCCCTGTTTGTTGTCAGTTCACAGAGCCCTGCTTGTCCTCAGTTTACAGAGCCCTGCTTGTCCTCAGTGTACAGAGCCCTGTTTCTCCTCAGTGCACAGAGCCCTGCTTGACCTAACTGTGCAGAGCCCTTCTTGTCCTCAGTGCACAGAGCCCTGCTTGCCCTCAGTGCACAAAGCCCTACCTGTCCTCAGTGCACAGAGCCCTGCTTGTCCTCACTGCACAGAGCCCTGCCTGTCCTCAGTATACAGAACCCTGCTTGTCCTCAGTCTACAGAGCCCTGCTTGTCCTCAGTGAACAGAGCCCTGCATGTCCTCACTGCACAGAGCCCTGCTTGTCCTCAGTGTACAGAACCCTGCTTGTCCTCAGTCTACAGAGCCCTGCTTGTCCTCAGTGAACAGAGCCCTGCATGTCTTCACTGCACGGAGCCCTGCTTGTCCTCAGTGCACGGAGCCCTGCTTGTCCTCAGTGCACGGAGCTCTGCTTGTCCTCAGTGTACAGAGCCCTGCTTGTTCTCAGTGCATAGAGCCCTGCTTGTCCTCAGTGTACGGAGCCCTACTTGTCCTCAGTATACAAATCCCTGCTTGTCCTTAGTGTACAGAGCCCTGCTTGTCCTCACTGCACAGAGCCCTGCTTGTCCTCAGTGTACAGAGCTCTACTTGTCCTCAGTGTACAGAGCCCTGCTTGTCCTCACTGCATAGAGCCCTGCTTGTCCTCAGTGTACAGAGCCCTACTTGTCCTCAGTGTATAGAGCCCTGCTTGTCCTCAGTGTACATAGCCCTGCTTGTCCTCTGTCTACAGAGCCCTGCTTGTCCTCAGTGTACAGAGCCCTGCTTGTCCTCAGTGCACAGAGCCCTGCTTGTCCTCAGTGTATAGAGCCCTGCTTGTCCTCACTGCACAGAGCCCTACTTGTCTTCAGTGCACAGTGCCCTGTTTGTTGTCAGTTCACAGAGCCCTGCTTGTCCTCAGTTTACAGAGCCCTGCTTGTCCTCAGTGTACAGAGCCCTGTTTCTCCTCAGTGCACAGAGCCCTGCTTGACCTAACTGTGCAGAGCCCTTCTTGTCCTCAGTGCACAGAGCCCTGCTTGCCCTCAGTGCACAAAGCCCTACCTGTCCTCAGTGCACAGAGCCCTGCTTGTCCTCACTGCACAGAGCCCTGCCTGTCCTCAGTATACAGAACCCTGCTTGTCCTCAGTCTACAGAGCCCTGCTTGTCCTCAGTGAACAGAGCCCTGCATGTCCTCACTGCACAGAGCCCTGCTTGTCCTCAGTGTACAGAACCCTGCTTGTCCTCAGTCTACAGAGCCCTGCTTGTCCTCAGTGAACAGAGCCCTGCATGTCTTCACTGCACAGAGCCCTGCTTGTCCTCAGTGTACAGAGCCCTGCTTGTCCTCAGTGCACAGAGCTCTGCCTGTCCTCATTGTACAGAGCCCAGCCTGTCCTTAGTGCACAGAGCCCTGCTTGTCCGCCCATGCTTCCTGTATTTTGTCTCCACACTCAGACAATAGCAGTACGGAGAAGACAACATTTTTTCACCCAACAATATACACATTTTATAACCAATGTAAAGTACAAATATTCATATAATGATATTAAAATATTCATATAATGGTATTAAAACGTGTTTTGCAAATTACAGGTGTACTTTAAAGTCATAGGGGGAGATCAAAACTTGTCCAGAGGAAAAATTGCCCCGTTGTCTGTAGCAACCATCAGCTCGCTTCTTAAAATTTTTAGAGACCTCTGCAAAATGAAAGAAGCTATTTAATTGGTTGCTATGGGCAACTGGGAAGCGTTTCCTTTGCACACGTTTTGAGAAACCTTGCCCATAGTCTTGTAAATATCATAAAAATAAAAATTCAGATCACATCCACTGTAAAAAAATAAACATATTTGGAATTTCCGCCAAACATATTTGCTATTTCTGCGAACTATTAAATAGTGATGTTCCTGATCTGCAGAAAACTTAATAAAGAGTGATCAAAAGCTTACACTTACGCAAAAGTGGTACAGTAAAAAAAAAAAACAGCTCATGGCGCAAAAATAAACTCTAATACAGCTCTGTAGATGAAAAAAAAATTATTGGGGTCAGAACATGAAAAGAGATATGAAAAAAACTTGGGAGCAGCTGCAGTTCACTTTCAATAAGACACAGTTTTCAAAAAAGAAGACACAAACTATAACACTTACACTCTGTGAATGGCCAATAATCAACCACTCACAACTGTAACAGGCATCTCAAAATATCACAAATCTTCACAGTTGCCGCTACACTCTCCTCTGGTGAAAAGACACTTTCCACCGGAATTTAACCAAGGCTAAAAAGAAAAGAAAAAAACGAGGAGCGGACACACCTATTCCAACAGCAACTTGATGAACATAATATTTGAATCCATTTGTACACTTACTTCACTGAAGGGAGCCGAAGTCAGTCATGCTCCCCGGTAAGCTTGTGTCTCCTACTTTCGTTCCTCCGGTTCCTTATTGGCACAAGTATTCACAGCTGTGATCTTTCCTGTGGGTTTGGTTTCATTTATGACACATATCAGCAGGGACTAGATTTTTCAAAAAAAGATACATTTATTCCATATGCATTATAAAACTATACATCCGATGCGTTGCGGAGTTGCCTCCTTCCCCAGGGAATAACTCTGAGGAAGGAGGCAACTCCGCAACGCGTCGGATGTAAAGTTTTATAATGCATATGGAATAAATATATCTTTTTTGAAAAATCCAGTCCCTGCTGATATATGTCATAAATAAAACAAAACCTCAAGGAAAGATCACAGCTGTGAATACTTGTGCCAATAAGGAACCAGAGGAATGAAAGTAGGAGAGATAAGCTTACCCGCGTGAGAGGAGCATGACTGACTTCGGCTCCCCTCAGTGAAGTAAGTGTACGAATGGATTTGAATATTATGTTCATCAAGTTGCTGTTGGAATAGGTGTGTCCGCTCCTCATTTTTTCTTTTCTTTTTAGCCAGGGGTCAGAACATAGCATTGAACAAACTTTTTTATTTTATTTTTCAAGTTTTCAATTAATTTTTTTACTATAAAGCAAAACAAAAATTATCCAAGTTTGGTATCATAGGAATCATACTGACCCATGTTAGCATGTCATATTTACTGTATTGTGAACTCTGTAAAATTATTGCCCCACAAAATCGTTCAATTCCATATTTTTTTTCAATTTTGCCTTACATTTATTTTTTTCTGGCTCCGTAATACATCATATGATAAAATAGGGAGTGCCAATGAAAATTGAAACTTGTCCCTCCAAAGCTCTAATACAACTTTAAAAAGTTATGGGTCTATCTGTTGCCTGCCTGCATTCACCATAGAAATCAAGATTTTCTTACCACTAGTGCAACCTATGTTTTCTCATGTTTAAATTATAATTTTATAAGTCTTATATCTAATTACTTCTGTAAACATACTCAATGTATTGTAAGCACAACCGAATAAGTTGTTGCTATATGAATAAAGATTATGATTATTACCAGTAATTACAGTATGTCATCCCTCTTTTTTTCCATATTTTATTCCAAATTAAACAATACCAATTTTGATATTTTTTCTTTTGGATTTTGCAGTCCATATATTACCCTGGTTGCCCTCTTTTGGTAAATTTAAATGTACTGTTGACTAATATTTCTATTTACTTTCTCCATATCAGTTTTACCCACTGTTTTATTATGTGATATATCATTTTATTCTCCCTTCCTACGTGCATAGCTTTTTATTTATTGTTGTTAAACTTTATTTGTCATTTCTTCCTCATTGTCAAACTTATCTAGATCCATTGGTAACACAATTTTCTGAATTTTTACCATGAACTAGTTTCCATTATGTTGAAAAACCTATAATGGGCCATCTTCTGACATCCCCATATATGCTTGTTATAGGATTAAAAAGGACTAGACATCGATGACTGTAAAAAAGGGGACTAAACCACCAGGCATTAAAAACTATAGGCCTCTGTGTGTCACTAAGTAAGTAAGAAGAATATACTTTCTTTTCTGGAACTAGATACTTGTATTTCTAGGTCACTTGGATAGTCTGATATAGTCTTATTTTGCAGATAACCAAGAACTGAACACTTGGTCAGTGGCTAAGCAGGAGATGGGAAGTACCAGATTGACCCAAACAATCCTACAAAGTCAGTATGGCCTGATTGTAAAATTTTAGGTCAAATGAAATTTTATCACAATACCACTGGGTCAGTTAGATTCAAATATATGTAACCAAGGATATCTTTACATTCTATATGCTTTAGGTGCCCTCTCAATTGTTTAAGATTTTTTAATAGAAGTAATTTAAAAATCTGTTTAACTTTCTGGAGCCAGTTGATATAAAAAAAAAAGTTTTTTCCTGTAATGCCCCTTTAAGGCAAGAATAACTGGTGCTCACCAATGGGTGTTGTACTTCACCAAGTACAACATTGGTGACTGAGTGTGAATAATATGCAGATGGGAACCTGCTGCCGCTCCTGAGACAAAATACAGCAATCAAACGAACACCTCCAGAGGGATTCTCTGGATCAAGCAAGGCACATGGATCTCTTCAAAAGTAAGAAGGTTTATTATCCATAATGCAAACCGCTTCATCAGGCATACATCATATGATATATGCCTGATGAAGCAGTTTGCATTATGGGTAATACACCTTCTTACTTTTATAGAGATCCATGCACCTTGCCTGATCCTGAGAATCCCTCTGGAGGTGTTTGTTTGATTATCACTGACAAGACTGTTTTAATGGCAAGAACTTTATAAACAGACTTTGAGACATTTCAGTCTGAGGCCATGTTCACATGGAGGAAATATTTGGCACAGACATCCTGCTGCAGCAGAGTCCCATTTATTTCAATGGGATTCTTCTGCACTGTGCACACAGTGGAATTTCTGCACCAAATGTATCTGCTGTGGAAATCCTGATTATGCCGCCTGCAGAAAGAATAGACTTGTCTATTTTTTCTGTGGATTCTGCTCAAAAATCCATTGCCTTCTATGAGACGGTGCATTTCTGAGCAGTCCCAGTGTTTGCTGGAATTTTCTAATGTGCGGAATATGTATTCCATTCTGTAAATTTTTGGCCGAGTCAACCCTGCTTTATAGGAGATCAACGCAATAACAAGGTCTATGTATCGTGCACGTAATAAAAGTTATTTGAACAGACTGATTTTCATTAAAGAGGTTGTCCTGGGTGATTTGTAAACTAGGGGCAGGAAGCTGCATGAAAAGAATAAACAAAAATAATAATGACAACTATTTCACAGCGACAGTATCCACATGATGACATAATCACCACAGCTTACCTTGACTCTATTCTTTTATATAGATGTCATGAAGAGCCTATTTAATAATAAAATAGAGACCTTAATGCAAGAATAATCATTTGTATTATATATTCCGAAATCAATAGCCTTTTCAATTGCACCATTTTAATTATGTGTGGTGTCGGGGTGCAATGCAGGGCAGATGTTATAACACTAGGGGCAGATGTCATTAACCCATTCTTGTCGTGACGCCAGGGCGTGGTTTAGCCTTAAACACCTGAAGGTAATACCGCTGGTCCTGGGCTAGGCACGGGGGCAATGAAGACACCGACGCCAAGTTACGGACAAACGGCAGCTTTACTGAGGGTAGACAGATGACACAGTCTATGCAGTACAGCCAGAATCCTAAGGGGGTGACCAGTGACCCAGGGGGACGTCACAGGCTTGCTGGGACTTGCAGTATGTAGAGACACTTTAGTGCAGGCAACAGTGACTAGACAAATGACTTGACTGACGATGACTTTTAGCTTACTTGAGATTACTTGTGGCTGCACACTTTAGGTGCTCTGGACACACTCTTAAGACGTGTTGACTGCACTGGACCTCAAGAACAGGAGAGAGATTGTAGCTCCACCCCTGGTTTGATAGGGGATCTTATAGGTCACTTGGGGGGGGGGGACACCTGGTCACTAGTGCCTCCTGGGTAATAATCAAATGGTACAATATTTAATGCAACAGTACCTTAGTAATACAAACATATATACAATAGGGGATAACACATAAAGAACGCCCTGGGGACATGGAGGGACTCTGCCTGACAGGGCAGAAGAGGTACGGGGTAACACCATCCCGTACTGGGCTACCACATATGCATTTTTATTTTAATTATTGTTCAATATACAGTCCAATTTTTTATAGAGAAAATTGTTTTAATTTAGACTTTGCATCAGATATGGCCGACATAGCCACACAACTCAACAGTAAATACGTACACAACAATTTTGCTCACAGGCTGATAACTGACAGTTCTGTGCCAGGCACTGACTTTTATACCCAAACTGACTAACATCAACATTTTTTTTTTTTTTTGATGATGTATATCAGTGACCTAAACAACATAGCCATAGAAGTTCAACTTAATATCCAGTTTTTGAAGTTGAATAGAAAGAATTTTTCAAGCAACAATTGTATATTTACATTAGATTTCATGGCGAATCTATGTTCCCAGTGTTAAAACATCTGAAAAAAATGAAGTAAACTGTTGGGATAACTTAGAAGTCATGGCAGGACATACTGTATTAAGTAGAATGCTGGAAAGCAATAACAAAATGGAACATTAGACGTTTCAATGTGTTGTCAAGTCTCTGGTGCCTGCACATATTTCAAAAAAGTAAAAATATGAAATAAAGGTTATTAAAAATAGTAGATGGGCTTTAATAGAGGAGATGTGAGGTTCCAGATATCAATAAGGTTCAGACATTGTTTTCATTCCCATAGTGTCCTACTGTGAACTAGTCACTCTTGGAAAGGCTCTGACTTCCAAGTTTGAATTTGTTTCAACATAAATAAGCTAACAATAGAAATGTATTTGAGTTTTTGCTTTTGCATCAGTTAAGAATACTGAGAGACACATGCTAGCTCTTGAGTATAGAAAGAACCATCAATTTCATTTTAAGTAAATACTTGGCTTGATAAACATGGCTGCTGCCAACAGGTTCCTTGAAGATGGACACTGTTTTCTTTGGCAAGGTTCATTTATTCTTAATTTTATCAGTATTTTTTCATTCGAATAGACCAGTACAACCAATCTGCATGACTATCTATCTATCTATCTATCTGTAGTAATTTATCTACACAAACTATTAGTCCAAATTCTACTAAAAATGTGTTCACATGTTCATGTTTTTAATTGAATCATTGACTACAAAGCCACAAAAGGATTTGAAAAGAGGAGAAGCCTCAGTCTTACCGTTGTATGGGCTTTTTTATTTATGATCTGTTCTTGGCATTGTATTTAATAATTTCAATTAATTACCTGAACGTCTGAATGCCCTCTTAAAGGGGTACTCCAGAGGAATCAACTGGTGCTGGAAAGTTAAACAGATTTCTAAATTACTTCAATTTAAAAATCTTAATTCTTCCAGTACTTATCATCTGCTGTATGCTCCAGAGGAAGTTGTATAGTTCTATTCTGTCTGACAACAGTGCTCTCTGCTGACACTTCTGTCCATGTCAGAAACTGTTCAGAGCAGGATAGGTTTGCTATGGGGATTTGCTCCGGCTCTTGACAGTTCCTGCCATGGACAGAGGTGTCAGCAGAGAGCACTGTGGTCAGGCGAAAATAAATTCACTATAAATTCACAGCTGATAAGTACTGAAAGGATTAAGATTTTATAATAATAAAAGAAGTAATTTACATATCTGTTTAACTTTCTGGCCGCCTCAAGCGGTTTTGTCTAGGAGTGTCTGACTCCTAAACAAAGCCGCTCCAGGTCGAAACGCGTCGGAGTAGTGGTTGTGGGGATGGGGTGAGTCCTGTTACACATTGTATGAGCCTGTTTTTCTTGCTATTTTTGGCCACTACTATTTACTATTGCATTAGCTGCTATACTGCACTGGTCACCTTACCCATCTCTGCTGCTATTTGAGCGGTATTTAGTTTCCACTTTTTGTGTTTCTTAATATTTATTGCATTATTCACAAGTTGTTCACAATGCAGTTGGTTTCAACATTTGTTGTATGTGCTTTACTTTTGCACAGTGCTTGACGTGATCCACTTTTATAGCACCGCACCTTATCTATTATATATTTATTTATATTTCCCCTGCCCTTTTTGCACAGCCCCGTCGGGGTTTCCTCAGTGTGTTTTCCCTTGCATTAGCACTTTATATCAGCAGCACCAGGCTCTTTATTACTATATCTACCTCATATGTGACATCACTGCCCCTTTCAATAGTCACACAGGACTCTTTACCCCAGCATCCACATTGTTTTAATCTATCATGTTTTAATCATATTTACACCCATATGAATTGATTCTGCATGCATATACTTTCTACATTGTAATAAAGAATATTTTTAACCACGTATTTTAAGTGCACTATACCATTTATTAAATTTTTCACCTTGCTATTTAATTACCTCTCCCCTGGGGTTTCACATTTTCTGGTGTATCTCACACACCTTAAGGTGTTATTATATTCATAGGTTCATGTGAACCCCCCCCCCCCCCCTCTAGTTATATACTAATTGGAGCCTGTGAATAGGAAAGCTTCTATCGTTATGGATACTAGATTTATGTGGATAAAATGTTGACCCAGGGATTTATTCTGATCACCATATTTGGGTCAGGAAGGATTTTTGGGGGGAAATTGGCATCAGCCTCATGTTTTTTTTTTTGTTTTTTTTGCTTTTTTTTTTTTTGCCTTCCTCTGGATCAACACAACAGGGTTTTAGGTTGAACTTGATGTTTTTTCCTTTAACACATTAAGGAAATACATTGTATATAAAATGTTAGAAATAGAAATCTTTTTCTAACCTTTCTACTTTTTTAAAATGATTGTATAACATAGCAACAAGCTGTTGATACACTATATACAATAATCACATGCTATTAAAGAAATGACAACAGATCGATAAATAGATAAATAGATAGCAACGTATTTAATTGAAGATATTATTCAATTTGTACATATAGATCCCAAATCAGAAGCTTATTATGGCAACATACATAGTTAACTTATATTTTGACTGACACCGGACTCACGTCTACTTCTAAGTTGTGCTGTACAGAGAGAAGGCAAGGTGGAGGCAGGAGGCTAATGATCCTTCACAAACTATTTCAAATAGGGCTGCTGAGGATATGCTTCCAAACATTTTCACATCTAAGGAGGTGTAACAAGTTTTTTAGTGGATGATGCAGAGGTGCTTTCTAATACCAGCTTCAAATGAAAAGAAATACAAGAATATGAAAATGTGCAGCATACAGACAGAACAATACAGGATAGATGTAGATGAATAGAAGAAACTGACAAACATAAGATGATATTCCCATAGTTCAGAATATACTGTGAGGAGTTTCCACTGTAGGTTTATAGAACTATCAAGCAAAAACCATCATGTATGAGATATATAACACAAAATAGCATATCCCATCATCATAGAATCAAGTAGAAAATACAGAATGAACAATTTTAGATTATAAGAATAGGGCTACATGGCAACTTTTCATTGCACAACTACAGCTGCTGTTCATATGAATATATATGTAGAGTTGTATGCAATTCTGTGGACTGCAGCTGTCACTGGTAAATCAGTAGTGCTACAAAAGCGTAATATAGTGTATGGCTTAAAAGAACAGTGGGGTGCCGATTCCTAGCATCAGCTGTTTGCTTGAGTCGCGGCTCTGGCATATACACAATGACAGAGCTGAAAGCAGAAGGCTCCATTTAGTGTATACTGGCCTTGCTGGAGGAAGTATAGCTCAGCTCCCACAGACATTAATGGAGGGGGTGTGGCGTGACGTCACGATCACATAAGTCCCAGGCTTCCGCACCAGCCTGGAGATGGGGGGGGGGCCCAGCGGCCAGACCCCATACGATCAGACATGTTATTCCCTATGCTGTGGGGCCAAGTACCCCTTTAATGCAGTGTTGTTTCAAAAAAATCCAAATAAAATCAACATGATAATTAGATGGGCCAGATTCCCCATAGCTGACACTGCTAACACTTTTATACCTTCTATGATGTCCCTATGTAATTTGTGTCCGTTTTCTTTTTTTTTTTTTTTATGCTTTTTTTTATATTTTAAAGTTGTTTAATTTGTTTTTAATAAATCATCATATTCATTTAACAAAGACAAAGGTATAGGACTAAAACACAAACTATGTGTTAATAGCTTTACATTTTGATAGTTTGTGATTGCAAGAATTTTATATCCAAGCTTCTTATCTTATATGTGTTGTGTTAGAAAAAATATGTGAGACACCTTCTACAATATTTTTTGTAAACAGTCTATATAAAGTTCAGATTTATATTTCTATGAATACAAACTTTTATTGACAATGTGTTTCAATCTTAAAGTATATTTCCAGTTTGGAAATAGTATTTTTCTACTACAAATAGAATGTCTGGCCCATGAAGAATGATTCTCTTTCTCATATTCCTTTCTTCTAGTTGTACTTTGTGAGTTATGGGTCTTTCACACTCATAAAAGATAATCACCCTTCATGGGTGATGTAACTTGTATTTATACTATACCAGGTTAAGAATTGATAAACTGCGCAATTAAATTCACAGAATCTGCAGCACTGATGCTGCACAAAATTCATATCGCAAGGACGCATTATTTAGATCATGTCTTATAGAAACTCATGGCCTATAATTTTTTCTGAATAAAAAAGATCACTTTTTTTAAGATTACAATGTAGCCCAGAATTTCCATATTTTAATTGCAATGAAAAAAAATCACAATTAATATTATTTTTTACAAAGATAGATTTGTAAGTAAATAGAAGAATCAAAACAAAGATAGATAGATTTTGTATTTATCATGCATATACTTTATTACTTTTTTTTATATCATTTTTTATTCAGCAGTCAGTGCAGTGGAAAATATGCTTTTTAGAGTCATGTGTTTTGGTTTGGTTTGGTTATACCTGTACAAGCATGACAATATTAAGTACATGTCAACAACAGTTGGGGAGAATTCTTTATGCAACGTTGCATTCCTTATGCAAATTAAACTAATTTGCAGGCAATTTACCAATGGGCTGGATGATGTCTATAATATATTGATGTTTTAGTTTTTTATATTTACAGACGTGAGAAAAATTGTTGGTGTATGACCGGTAATGACAGAAAAAACATTTTGAGGGAGTCACTTATATCAAGCGATTTCTGTAACTTTGAATAATACTACTGTACTTGTCTAAAGGTATCTTGGCCTATTCCTCATAAGAAAACTGCTCCAGCTGTCACAGGTCTGAAGGGTGCCTTCTCCAGACTGCATAATTTAGCTCCTTAGCTCCGGGTACTCCGGTGGAGAACATTTTTTTTTTTTATCAACTGGTGCCAGAAAGTTAAACAGATTTGTAAATTACTTCTATTAAAAAATATCCCCATAACAAGTGTCCAAAGCAAACCTATGCTGCTCTGGACAGTTCCTTATACAGACAGCAGAGTGTCAGCAGGCAGGTGTCAGCAGAGAGCACTGTGGACAGAAAAAAAAAAGAAATCCAAAAACAAAAGAACTTTCTCAGTAATATACAGCCGCTAAGAAGTACTGGAAGGATAAAGATTTTTTTAATAGAAGTCATTTACAAATCTGTTTAACTTTCTGGCACCAGTTGATTAGAAAAAAAAATGTTTTCCACCTGACTAAGATCAGAGCTGATAGAAGGCCACTTCTGAATAGTACAATGTTTTGCTTTTAGTCATTCATGGGTGTTTTTAGCTGTGTGTTTTGGGTCATTATCCTGTTGAAAAACCCATGATCTGTAACTGAAACCAAGCATCCTGACACTGGGCAGCACATTTTGCTCCAGAAAGCATTAAAGGGGTATTCCAGGCCAAAACTTTTTTATATATATAAACTGGCTCCAGAAAGTTAAACAGATTTGTAAATTACTTCTATTAAAAAATCTTAATCCTTCCAATAGTTATTAGCTTCTGAATTTGAGTTGTTGTTTTCTGTCTAACTGCTCTCTGATGACTCACGTCCCGGGAGCTGTGCAGTTCCTATGGGGATATTCTCCCATCATGCACAGATCCCG
Source organism: Hyla sarda (assembly GCF_029499605.1). NCBI lineage: Eukaryota > Metazoa > Chordata > Amphibia > Anura > Hylidae > Hyla > Hyla sarda. The sequence continues at coordinate 426,515,781 of NC_079189.1, forward strand.
GGACGTGACATCATCATTGAGCAGTTGGACAGAAAACTTCAGAAGCTAATAACTATTAGAAGGATTAAGATTTTTTAATAGAAGTAATTTACAAATCTGTTTAACTTTCCGGAGCCAGTTGATATACCGTATTTATCGGCGTATAAAACGCACTGGCGTATAACACGCACCCCCATTTTAACAAGGAAATTTAAGTAAAAAAAAATTTATGTAAAATAAATGACTTGGACTAAATGCCACATCATCCCCCCAACTTCATTTTCTTCTGCACCTCAGTTTGGTCCCGTCCCCTCCAGTGCCACATGATTCCTTCCCTTTCATCAGTCCCTGTGCCACATTTACCCCTCTCATCGCCACCCCCCATGTCTCATCATTTCCCCCTGTCATAGACCACCACTAGCCATACAGACATTAAGCATTTAGTGCCTTCCCTCACCATAATTTTCCCCTGTCTTATCATCCCCCCACCCTGTCTCATCATGTCCCCCATCATTCCCCCCTCATCATCCCCCCACCCTGTCTCATCATGTCCCCACCCTGTCTCATCATGCCCCCCATCATTCCCCCCATTATCCCCCCACCCTGTCTCATCATGTCCCCACCCTGTCTCATCATGTCCTCCATCATTCCCCCCCTCATCATCCCCCACCCTGTCTCATCATGTCCCCACCCTGTCTCATCAAGCCCCCCATCATTCCCTCCCATCATCCCCCCACCCTGTCTCATCATGTCTCCCATCATTTTCCCTCATCATCCCCCCACCCTGTCTCATCCTCCCCCCACCCTGTCTCATCATGTCCCCCCATCATTCCCCCCTCATCATCCCCCCACCTTGTCTCATCATGTCCCATCATTCCGCGGCTATGCTGTGAATACTTAACAAGCAAACACTGCTGTGGCCGCTTTAAATCAGTGACCAGAAGACTTATCGGCGTATAACATGCAGACAGGCTTTTTGCCTTAAATTTAAGTTTTAAAAGTGCTTGTTATACGGCGATAAATACTTTATATAAAAAAAGGTTTTGCCTGGAATACCCCTTTAATACTCTTGAGATTTCATAGTTCCCTGTACAGATTCAATACATCTTATGCCAGATACAGCAAAGCAGACCCAAAACATAACTGAGCATCCTCCATGCTTCACAGTAGGTACAATGTTCCTTGTATGCTTCATTTTTAAGTCTACGAACATTCATCATTTTTTGCTTTGGTAAGCAAGTTCTGAAGTAATTTTTTTTGCTTTAGGTTTGCTTATGTGCTACATGTTTATCATACTATCACAGGGGGTTGATAAATTTGAAGCACATAAGCAAAACAAAAAGTCTCAGCTGAAACATTTGTAAGACTTTTTTGTGACTTTTTAAATTTGCTCATGTGCGGGAGTTTTGTATTCCAGCACCTGGAGTAGACTTGTGACTTTTTGTAAGGAGTTTTTTTTTTCCTTGGATAGGGGATACGATGTCTGATCATGGGGGTTCCACCGCTGGGGACCCACGCGATCTCTCGGCCAGCAGCGGCAGCGGCCTGAACACAGAAGCTTGGAGCTTTCGTGTTTATGACACCCTGCCACGCCCCCTCTATTCATGTCTATGGGAGGGGGCGTGGTGCCTAGTACGTAGCCATCACGCCTCCTCCCATAGACATGAATGGAGGGGGCATGGCAGCTATAGTTGCCAGTCATCCGGAACGGCACGGAGTCACCAGCCATCCAGCCAGTCATCCAGCATCTCACCTTTAAAGGAGTTTTACAGCCCCATTAAATTACTTACAAACAGCTTCCAATCAAATAAAATAGAAAAATATATAATACTCACCTTACCAATCCCCTGCTAATCCTTCCCTGGTCTCCTGCCAGTCTCTATTCAGCCAGCTCCAAAGATGTCATGTTGACATGACATGTGACATCTACAACCAATTACTGCATCAGTGACCTCAGTGTTGTTACAGTCAGTGATTGGCTGCAGCAGTCACATGTCAACAAGCTACATCATAACAGAGACTGGTGTGGTCCCAGGGAAACACAGTCATGAGCTGTTCAAGGGATTGGTAAGATAAATATAGCTCCTGTTAATTTATAGCACTATAAGCTGTTTGCAAAAAATAAGTTCTCTTTATCATCTTACAATAACATTAAATGTGAATTTCAAGAGTGTTATATAATAATTTAAGCTATAGTGTACTGTCACAGCAAGAATAAATTAAATAATAATGTTGATGCTTTATTATGCATTGTAGATATGATAGATAGATAGATAGATAGATAGATAGCATAAAACATTGCATAAACATTACTAGTAGGAATAGAATTGGAATGTACAATTTTTTGCATAAGGTATAAATTATTTTTTTAATGTTTCATTGTATGGTTAAAAGTGTGAAAAACATATTGAATAGCACGGCATGGGTACTAAGCAGCACAGAGTAGTCTATTTGCTTTCACTCATCAACAATTAGTGGAAAAATCAGTGGTTTGGAAATCATTGTCTACTGTCTGCTCACCCATGGCTGCCTCTGTTTGCCAACAGAAACTTTATGCTGTATGTTGCTATACTAGTGCATTATTTACCTTGTTAATTTCTGAGGGAGGCGTTTTAATTGCTTTAAATTACTGCTGGAAAAAGTAGAGTGGCCTGCAATCAATCAGACTGATTTACAAGCCCTTTCCCACCCGCTGTGAGCAAGCAATCACAAGCCGCCACAAGATCTATTATTGATGAACTTTGCTGCACTCGCTAATTAACTGCAAACATACATCGTAAGCATTGTTCTACTAGTAAAATAAGGTAATAGAAGTAATCAGCCGAAATGTCATGGATAACCTTTCTTTAAAGATATATTATGTAAACTATTCTCCAAAGCTAAAGTACCTTTCCAGCTCATAGGAAGCTAGTCACGCTAGATCAATATAACCATTGCATGGCACAATAGTGCAGAAAAAAATATTAGCATGTAAGGTAATACAAATTAGGTTCACTGATAAGACAGGCACATTAAAGTGAAAGGCTTTTACTCATTTTCTTTTTTTTTTGCCACATCTTAAGAATTGCTGAGACTGGTTCCGATTTCGTTTATGAGCTATACAAGGAAGATAAGCCGAACAAAGTGAAAAATTCTATTAGCATTAATTAACCTGAGCACTTTGTGATATTTTTATGTTTGGAATGAACTGTATAGAGAATATATTTAATATAGCCCTATTAGGTATATTCTTAAAAATTTGTTAATTGGAGCATGCTTTTGAATTAAGAAAGAAAAACTTCTGTATGCCTTTGGATGCAGGCAAAGGCATATTAAGGTGCAGTACAGAGTTCGTACAATTCTTTATCGGCTGGACATTCATTTCTTAAAATTCAGGTAGGTGTGTTTGTGTGTGTGTGTGTGTGTGTGTGTGAAAAGCAAAAGGAAAAAGATAGTTGCACAAAACTTCTTTATTCAGGGAAACCAAACACAATAACCCCCAAAGGCAATCCAGGATCTGATAATCTACTAAACACAATTACCACAGAATGCAATGCCTGGGGTACCAATATCCCTATATTGTTGGATTACCTAAAACGTAACTTTTATTATACTATTATAAAATGAAAAAGAATTAGGAAATGGTGCTCAAGGTGAGTTAAAATTACATGTCATACATGCCCAGCCTCTCACGTCAGCAGGTGGACAAACCACTTTCAGTATCTAAATATAATGGGAGATCCGTATTAGGTCCCACATGAAAGGCATATAAAGACATGCTCTAAAAACATCAATATGTGCCCCTTCTCCATGTTTCGGTGAATCATCCCCGTCCTCAGGAGGTATATGGCAACGCATTGTCATAGTGTTGCCATATACCTCCTCAGGATGGTGATGATTCCCCGAAACATGTAGAGGGGGCACATATTGATGTTTTTAGAGCACATCTTTATATGCCTTTTCATGTGGGACTTAATATGAATCTCCCACTATATTTAGATATTGAAAGTGGTTTGTCCACCTGCTGACATGAGAGGCTGGGCATGTATGACATGTAATTTTAACTCACCTTGAGCACCATTTCCTAATTCTTTTTCCTGGAATTCACACAAATAGAGCGGGTAGATACATACACGGACAGCGGGGTAGACACCTGTTGGCAACAGCCATTTCCTTAGTCACTGCGCACTTCTTCGGGCCACAGCCCGAAGAAGTGCGCAGTGATGCAGTAAACAGCTGTTGCTGACAGGTGTCTACCCTGCTGTCCGTGTATGTATCTACCCGCTCTATCTCTACTGGCCAAAGAAGTGTGCAGTGGGCAGGAAACAGCTGTTGCCAACAGGTGTCTACCCCACTGTTCGTGTATGTATCTCCCTGCTTTATTTTTATCTCCACCGGCCCAAAGAAGTGTGCAGTGAAGCAGGAAACAGCTGTTGCTAACATGTGTCTACCCCGAAAAAGTGCACAGTGACGTAGGAATGGCTTTTGCCGACAGGTGTCTACCTTGCTGTCCATGTATTAATCTCCCCACTGTTTTTATGTGAGTCCCTTATTAAAGAAGTTTTAAAGGAGTACTCCTCTGCTAGACATCTTATCCCCTATCCAAAGCATAGGGGTTAAGATGTCTGGTCTCCCGCAGCATCCGGCCAGGTTCCTGCAACAGTGGTCGTGAAGTCATGGCTATGCCCCTCATGACGTCACACCATGCCCATAGACATGAATTGAGGGGGTGTGACGTGACAGCACAAGGGGCGTTGCCGTGATGTCAGAATCACGGCCTCAGGCTCTGAGCGTTCTGAACAAAATGTTCAGAACACTGGAGCACCAGAATACCCTTTTAAAGGAGTACTCCGGTGCACACTTTTATCATGTTATCCCGTCCGGGCTGCAAAATAAAAGAAAACGCACTTTATCTTACCTGCCAACGAGCCCCCGGAGCTCCGGTACAGGTGTTCGGTCCCCGGGCTGTATTCTTCTTACTTCCGGTTAGCCCGGCACGTCACACGGAGCTTCAGCCTATCACTGGCCGAGGCGGGACATCGCTGCGGCCAGTGATAGGCTGAAGCTCCGTGTGACGTGCCGGGTTAACCGGAAGTAAGAAGAATACAGCCCGGGGACCGAACACCTGTATCGGAGCTACGGGGGCTCGTTGACAGGTAAGATAAAGTGCGTTTTCTTTTATTTTGCAGCCCGGACGGGATAACATGAAAAAAGTGTGCACCGGAGTACTCCTTTAAGTCTGCTGAAGTGTGAGTGCAACTACAGTATCTTTTTTCTATTGAATATGTAAATTGCCTAAGTGTGTACCCCAAGAATAATCAGCATGGGAACTTAACCGAGTGGACTGTGATTAATGGTTGTTTATGAGGCATGCATGCAGTGTCTTATTGGTCTTTCCTGGATATTAGCCAAAAAATAAATAAACATTTCCCGTGTGAAAATTCTACTATTTTCTTCATTAATATTACAATGAAAACCATAAGAAACAAAGATTAATTTTCTATGTGTTCCTGAAAATAATGCATATTACCCCTACCAACATCTCACAAACTTATAGACAGGATACAACAAAAGCAAAGAGAAGAAATGACTTGACAAAACTAATTTACTGTTCCTTCCAATTACAAAATCCTGTGCAGAGATAATTGGAGATTTTACTCACTCATGGTTGAGGGTGTTTCAGGTTATCCAATGTGTCACCCGTCTCACCCTCACACCTATATCTCCAGTAAAGCATATGATAATCAATTTAAGTGTGCATCACATCCACCTGATTCACTGTTCCTTTCTTCAAAGTCAGGTCCACGAGATAGATGTGATTTTCACAAAAGAACAACCACTCTGACCCCCAACACACAAGTGATAAACCAGTCAATCAGAGATGGGACTCCTATCTCAGCTGGTGATTTGCCAGAGAGCACCGAGGAGGGGTAAATAGTGGGACCCTGTACAGGAGATCACAGGTGGTCTGACCACTGTGGATATGGGAAAAAATTATGTTTCCACAGTACCCCTTCAAGATAGCATTATCATTTTGAAAAATCAAAACATTAAAATAAAAAAGTAAAACGTTTATATTTAGCTTTAACCACTTAAGGACCCAGCCCCTTTTCATATTAAGGACCCGGGGATTTTTTGCACATCTGACCACTGTCACTTTAAGTATTAATAACTCTGGGATACTTTTACTTTTCATTCTGATTCCGAGAAGTTTTTTCGTGACATAATCTATTTTATGTTAGTGGTAAATTTTTGTCGATATTTGCATCATTTCATTGTGAAAAAGGAGGACAATTTTGAATTTTAAAATTTAGCATTTTTTTTTTACTTTGAAGCTCTCTGCTTGTAGGGAAAATAGACATAAATACATTATATATTGATTTGCATATACAATATGTCTACTTTATGTTTGCATCATTAAGTTGACATGTTTTTACTTTTGGAAGACACCAGAGGGCTTCAAAGTTCAGCATCAATTTTCCAATTTTTTACTACATTTTCAAAATTGCAAATTTTCAAGGACCAGTTCAGTTTTGAAGGGGATTTGAGGGGCCTTCATATTAGAAATACCCCATAAATGACCCCATTATAGAAACTGCACCCCCCAAAGTATTCAAAATGACATTCAATAAGTGTGTTAACCCTTTAGGTGTTTCACAGGAATAGCAGCAAAGTGAAGCAGAAAATTCTACATCTTCATTTTTCCCACTCGCATGTTCTTGTAGACCCAGTTTTTGAATTTTTTAAAGTGGTAAAAGGCGAGAAATCACCCTCAAATTTGTAAACCAATTTCTCTCGAGTAAGGAAATATCTCACATGTGTATGTCAAGTGCTTTGTGGGTGCACTAGAGGGATCAACAACAATGGGATTTTGGAGAGTGAATTTTTCTGAAAGGGTTTTTGGGGGCAGGTCACATTTAGGAAGCCCTTATGGTGCCAGAACAGCAAAAAAAAAAAAAAAACACATGGCATACTATTTTGGAACATAACAAGGGGTCCAGTGAGCCTTAACACCCCACAGGCATTTGATGACTTTTTGTTAAAGTTGGATGTGTAAATGAATTTTTTTCATTAAAATGCAGTTTTTTCCCTAAATTTTACATTCTTACAAGGGCTAATAGGAGAAAATGTCCCCCAAAATTTTAACCCCATCTCTTCTGAGTATGGAAATACCCAAATTTTTGCTGAAATGGTTTTTTGGGGGGGCATGTCACGTTTAGGAAGTCCCTATGGTGCCAGAACAGCAAAAAAACAAAAAAAAAAAAACATGGCTCATTATTTTGGAAACTACACCCCTCAAGGAACATAACAAGGGGTACATTGAGCCTTAAAGGGGTATGCCAGGAAAAAAACTTTTTGTATATATCAACTGGCTCCAGAAAGTTAAACAGATTTGTAAATTACTTCTATTAAAAAATCTTAATCCTTTCAGTACTTATGAGCTTCTGAAGTTAAGGTTGTTATTTTCTGTCTAAGTGCTCTCTGATGACACGTGTCTCGGGAAACACCCAGTTCAGAAGAGGTTTGCTATGGGGATTTGCTTCTAAACTGGGCACTTCCCGAGACACGTGTCATCAGAGAGCACTTAGACAGAAAAGAACAATCTTAACTTCAGAAGCTCATAAGTACTGAAATGATTAAGATTTTTTAATAGAAGTAATTTACAAATCTTTCTGGAGCCAGTTGATATATATAAAAAAGTTTTTTTCCTGGATAACCCCTTTAAGACCCCACAGGTGTTTGATACCTTTTCATTAAAGTTAGATGTGTAAATGGAAAAAAAATTCACTAAAATGCAGTTTTTTCCCCAAAATTTTTAATTTTTACAAGGGGTAGTTGGAGAAAATGCCCCCCAAAATTTGTAACCCCATTTCTTCTGAGTATGGAAATACCCCATGTGTGGACATCAAGTGCTCTGCTGGTGCACTACAATGCTCAGAAGAGGAACGCCATTGAGCTTTTGGAGAGAGAATTTGGTTGGAATAGAAGTCGGGGGCCTTGTGCGTTTACAAAAACCCCCGTGGTGCAAGAACAGTGGATGGGGGGTCGTATATGTGACCCCATTTTGGAAACTACACCCCTCACGTAATGTAATAAGGGGTACAGTGAACATTTATGCCCCACAGGTGTCTGACAGATCTTTGGAACAGTGGGTTGTGCAAAAGAAAAAATGTATTTTTCATTTTCACGGACCACTGTTCCAAAAATCTGTCAGACACCTGTGGGGCGTAAATGTTCACTGTACCCCTTATTACATTACATGAGGGGTGTAGTTTCTAAAATGGGGTCACATGTGGGAGGTCCATTGTACTGGCGCCATAGGGGCTTTGAAAACACATGTGGCCTTCAGTTCCGGACAAATTTTCTCTCAAAAAATCCTAATGGCGCTCCTTCTCTTCTGAGCATTGTAGTTCGCTCACTGAGCACTTTACATCCACATATGTTCTTACTCATAAGAAATAGGGTTAAAAATTTGGGGCGGCTTTTTTTTCCTATTTTCCCTTTTTAGTTAAAATATATATTTTTTCATTTTCCCACCCAACTTTAACGAAAATTCGTCAAACATCTATGGGGTGTTAAGGCTCACTATACCCCTTGTTATGTTCCGTGAGGGGTATAGTTTCCAAAATGGGATCGCATGTGGGTATTTATTTTTTTGCATTCATGTCAGAACCGCTGTAAAATCAGCCACCCCTGTGCAAATCTATATATATATTTGTAGAGGGCACTGCTCTGTTGCTTTTTGTATTTTTTTATAATAAATAGGGGAGTGTTGTTTGCGGTGTCAGTGGCCGTAGCTGTTTAAATAATTTTTCACTGCCGTGGTGCTGAGTGTCAAAGTATGCTAGTATTCCTGTGCAGTAACAAGGAAAGAGTTCACTTGCACTCACCGGTCCTGTGGTGGTCTGTGTTTCGGATATTTTCGTAGTGCTGGGAGATGACTGGATGAGGGTGCTCAGAGGCTAACAAGCATTTTCGTGCACAGCTGTGCGCTTCTTCTAGCCTCCGATTAATAAAGATAGAATAGGCCAGCTCACCACAGGTGGGTCCCAACCACAGCACAGCAGGTGTAGGCAGCAACAAAAGTCTAATGCAAATAGAAGCAAAAGCCAGCGTGGATATAATGAAGTGCAGAGTCCTGTTTATTTCAGTAAAAGTCAGGAAACACAACAGTGAACAAGGAGTGACGCGTTTCAGGCGTTACCGCCCTAATTCATACAACATAAGAAATTAAGTTCTTCAGTAAAATAGGGGAAGTGACCTAGGGAAGATGGGAAACACCTGTCCCAGAGCACATTAACCCTTCACATACTAAAAAGTACCAAAGTACACATACTATCAAAAAGAACAAAGATTTTTATTCTGCTGCCAAAAGTGCTAATCATTAAATGACATATGGTGTATAGAAAAATAAGCAACAGAAAATACAAGATGAATGAGCTGAACAAGCATTATATTAAGAAAAATGTATTAAGAAAAAAATATATATAATCATTGTAAGGCAGGAGTGATGAGAGATACTCTAGTTATAAAAACAGGCAGGTAATGCACGAGGATGCATACTTATTCAATGATAGAAGAGTATTGTGTCCTGTCTTTTATTCAATCCCCTGGGGACCCATGTTTCTAGGGTCATGATCCAGAATATCTCTCAGGCAAATATTCTTTGACGAAAATCACCACCTCTGTGTGGGAGGGTAACTCGCTCTATACCCTGTACTATTAAGGACGTAGTACTACCTGCATGATACTGTGCACAATGTATCGATATAGCTGAGGTATTACTGGGAATTTTATTATGGAATATCAGAAAGGTGTTTGTGAATTCTGACCTTGAGTTGAGTAGTAGTGCATCCCACGTATTGCAGCTTGCAGTCGGTACAGGAAATCAGGTATATCACATGAGTAGTGTTGCAATTCACGTATTGTTTTATATTATATGTTGATGACCGAACAGCAAGTGCAAATATGGTGGCCACATTTGTATGTACCAACATGTCTCAACCAAGTGTGTTCTTTTTTGGTGGCACTGGTGAAAAGGCTGGGTGATAATAAATGTCCCAATGTAGGGGCTCAACTAGCTATGCATTTATAACCTCCAGTCAGTGCATCAGAAAATGCAAGGTGTGTAAGGATCAGTGGCATAAATGTGTGTATTATTTTACCAATTTCACCAAACTGAACACTATATTGAGTGGAGAACATGATTGGTCTGGGAGATGCCGCTTTGGATGCAGGGCCTGAGGGACCGCTATTGATTAAGTCTCTCCTGTTCTTTTTGGATACAATTCTAGAAGCCCGTCTAAGCATCCAGTCCGAATAACCCCTATATATAAGGCAACAACTAAGGTCATCCATTTCACGTGTAAAATCTGTAAAATCGGAGCAATTACGGCGGGCGCGAATGGCTTCACCTACTAGTAATTTTTTTACCACGTGAAATGGATGACCAGAAGTAGCATGTAGCATGGAGTTGACTGACGTTTCCTTTCTGTGGTTGGTGGATATAACCTTGTTGCTTGATACATCACCCACAAGGTTCAAGTCGAGAAATGCCACTGTATTCTTATGAAAAGATAATGTAAAGGATAAATTGTCAGAATTACTGTATAGGTATGCCGAAATTTTTAGTTTTTTGTTTTCTGAGAATAATCCATTTAAAGATCATATACTTTATTATGGTCGATATATAGATGACTTGCTTATCGCGTGGAATTCCAATGAAGAGAAGTCACAGAATTTTTCAGCATACCCAAACAGTAATTCTGACAATTTATCCTTTACATTATTCTTAAAATTATACAGTGGCATTTCTTGACTTGAACCATGTGGGTGATGTATCAAGCAACAAGGATATGCTCACTCCGGGTCTGATTACTAGCGATCACAGAGATGGAGCATAGTGACGTCACGGCTCCGCCCCCGTGTGACATCATGCTCCACCCCCTCAATGCAAGCATATGGAGGGGCATCACACCCCCTCCATAGGCTTACATTAAGGGGGCAGAGCACTGACATCACACGGGGCGGAGCCGTGACATCGCACGGGTCGGAGACGTCACTATGCTCCGTCCCTGTGTTCGCTAGTAATCAGACCCGAAGCGAGCACGCTCCGGGAGATGATGCTAACGGGGTGCGGCGTGGAAGATCACGGGGGTCCCCGGCGGCGGGACCCCCGCGGTCAGGCATCTTATCCTCTATCCTTTGGAAAGGGGATAAGATGTCTTAGCACCGGAATACCCCTTTAAGTAATGCATGAACTATGGGCTTCCCCATACAAGTGGAATACTGATGTTATTTACAGCACTGTCTATTGATCCTTTTATCTTATGCAGTATGCAGCGAGATAACTAAAGAAAATGTAAATTCAGGGTTTGTCAATACTATAAACTTTTCAAAATTAATTAGTATTATTGGAAATTTGACTAGTCTTATTAGAGCAATGCATTACATTATTGCTGGCTATATTATACACATATTAATACTTTACCCTGCAAACATCTTTAATATATTGATGGCCATCTATGTTACTAAAATGATCAGTTGTGACTGATAAATATTTGATTCATTGGTCATACTTGTTGCAGTGGACATGCCTCCAATATTTTCTTCTGTCATCTCTGCACAAAATGCAACATTTTATGAGTCATTCTATGAGATATGTCTATACAGTAATGTACGTAAAAATATTTAAAAACATGGGAATAATAATCCAAAGTGTTGAAATCACATGGAAGACTGCCATTTTTCTAAAACAATATAAATTCTTTAATAAAGTTGATGTCACGATGCCGGCTGGCAGGTGGTGGATCCTCTGTGCCAGAGAGGGATTGGCGTGGACCGTGCTAGAGGATCGGTTCTAAGTCACTACTGGTTTTCACCAGAGCCCGCCGCAAAGCGGGATGGTCTTGCTGCGGCGGTAGTGACCAGGTCGTATCCCCTAGCAACGGCTCAACCTCTCTGGCTGCTGAAGATAGGCGCGGTACAAGGGAGTAGACAGAAGCAAGGTCGGACGTAGCAGAAGGTCGGGGCAGGCAGCAAGGATCGTAGTCAGGGGCAACGGCAGAAGGTCTGGAATCACAGGCAAGGAACACACAAGGAACGCTTTCACTGGCACTAGGGCAACAAGATCCGGCGAGGGAGTGAAGGGGAAGTGAGGTGATATAGGGAAGTGCACAGGTGTAAACACTAATTGGAACCACTGCACCAATCAGCGGTGCAGTGGCCCTTTAAATCGCAAAGACCCGGCGCGCGCGCGCCCTAGGGAGCGGGGCCGCGCGCGCCGGGACAGAACTGACGGGGAGCGAGTCAGGTACGGGAGCCGGGGTGCGCATCGCGAGCGGGCGCTACCCGCATCGCGAATCGCATCCCGGCCGGAGGTGGTAACGCAGCGCCCCGGGTCCGTGGAACCGACCGGGGCGCTGCAGTGAGGGAAGTGTAGCGAGCGCTCCGGGGAGGAGCGGGGACCCGGAGCGCTCGGCGTAACAGTACCCCCCCCCTTGGGTCTCCCCCTCTTCTTGGGGCCTGAGAACCTGAGGATCAGACTTTTGTCCAGGATATTGTCCTCAGGTTCCCAGGACCTCTCTTCTGGACCACAACCCTCCCAATCCACTAAAAAAAAAGTTCTTCCCCTGACCTTTTTGGAGGCCAAGATCTCTTTGACAGAGAAGATGTCCGAGGAGCCGGAAACAGGAGTGGGAGGAACAGATTTAGGAGAAAAACGGTTGAGGATGAGAGGTTTAAGAAGAGAGACGTGAAAGGCATTAGGGATACGAAGAGAAGGAGGAAGAAGAAGTTTGTAAGAGACAGGATTAATTTGACACAAAACTTTAAAAGGACCAAGATAGCGTGGTCCCAACTTATAGCTCGGGACACGGAAACGGACATATTTAGCGGAGAGCCATACCTTGTCTCCAGGGGAAAAAATGGGAGGAGCTCTTCTTTTCTTATCTGCGAATCTCTTCATGCGAGAAGAAGCCTGTAAGAGAGAATTTTGGGTCTCTTTCCATATGGTGGAAAGATCACGAGAAATTTCATCCACAGCGGGCAGACCAGAGGGCAAGGGGGTAGGGAGGGGGGGAAGAGGGTGACGGCCGTACACCACGAAAAACGGAGATTTGGAGGAAGATTCAGAGATTCTGAAATTATACGAGAATTCGGCCCAAGGTAGAAGATCTGCCCAGTCATCCTGGCGGGAGGAAACAAAATGTCGTAAATAGTCACCCAAGATCTGGTTAATTCTCTCTACTTGTCCATTGGATTGAGGATGGTATGCAGAAGAAAAATTTAATTTAATCTTGAGTTGTTTACAGAGAGCCCTCCAGAATTTAGACACAAATTGGACGCCTCTATCCGAGACGATCTGTGTAGGCAACCCGTGAAGACGAAAAATGTGTACAAAAAATTGTTTAGCCAACTGAGGCGCTGAAGGAAGACCAGGAAGAGGGATGAAATGTGCCATTTTGGAGAATCGATCAACGACCACCCAAATAACAGTGTTGCCATGGGATGGGGGTAAGTCAGTAATAAAATCCATACCAATCAGAGACCAAGGTTGTTCGGGGACAGGTAGAGGATGAAGAAAACCAGCGGGCTTCTGGCGAGGAGTCTTATCCCGGGCACAGATAGTGCAGGCTCGCACAAAGTCCACCACATCAGTCTCAAGAGTCGGCCACCAATAGAAGCGAGAGATGAGTTGCACAGATTTCTTAATGCCCGCATGACCTGCGAGATGGGAGGAGTGACCCCATTTGAGGATCCCAAGGCGTTGGCGTGGAGAAACAAAGGTCTTTCCTGGAGGAGTTTGCCTGATGGAGGCTGGAGAAGTGGAAATCAGGCAGTCAGGAGGAATGATGTGTTGAGGAGAGAGTTCAATTTCAGAGGCATCTGAGGAACGAGAGAGAGCATCGGCCCTAATGTTCTTATCAGCAGGCCGAAAGTGAATTTCAAAATTAAATCGGGCAAAGAACAGAGACCACCTGGCCTGACGAGGATTCAGCCGTTGGGCAGACTGGAGGTAGGAGAGGTTCTTGTGATCGGTGTAAATAATAACTGGAAATCTTGATCCCTCCAGCAGATGCCTCCATTCCTCAAGTGCTAATTTAATGGCTAGAAGCTCTCGATCCCCGATGGAGTAGTTCCTCTCCGCCGGAGAGAAGGTCCTGGAAAAAAAACCACAAGTAACAGCATGCCCGGAAGAGTTTTTTTGTAGAAGGACAGCTCCAGCTCCCACTGAGGAGGCATCAACCTCCAATAGGAAGGGTTTAGATGGGTCAGGTCTGGAGAGCACGGGAGCCGAAGAAAAGGCAGACTTGAGTCGTTTAAAGGCGTCTTCCGCTTGAGGAGGCCAAGACTTGGGATCGGCATTTTTTTTTGTTAAAGCCACAATAGGAGCCACAATGGTAGAAAAATGTGGAATAAATTGCCTGTAATAATTGGCGAATCCCAAAAAACGTTGGATGGCACGGAGTCCGGAGGGGCGTGGCCAATCTAAGACGGCAGAGAGTTTATCTGGGTCCATTTGTAGTCCCTGGCCAGAGACCAAGTATCCTAGAAAAGGAAGAGATTGGCATTCAAACAGACATTTCTCTATTTTGGCATAGAGTTGATTATCACGAAGTCTCTGAAGAACCATACGGACATGCTGGCGGTGTTCTTCAAGATTGGCAGAAAAAATCAGGATATCGTCCAGATATACAACAACACAGGAGTATAGGAGATCACGAAAAATTTCATTAACAAAGTCTTGGAAGACGGCAGGGGCGTTGCATAGACCAAAGGGCATGACCAGATACTCAAAGTGTCCATCTCTGGTGTTAAATGCCGTTTTCCATTCATCCCCCTCTCTGATGCGGATGAGATTATAAGCACCTCTTAAGTCCAGTTTGGTAAAAATATGGGCACCTTGGAGACGATCAAAGAGTTCAGAGATGAGGGGTAGGGGGTAGCGGTTCTTAACCGTGATTTTATTAAGACCGCGGTAGTCAATGCAAGGACGTAGAGAGCCATCTTTTTTGGACACAAAGAAAAATCCGGCTCCGGCAGGAGAGGAGGATTTACGGATAAAGCCCTTTTTTAAATTTTCTTGGACGTATTCAGACATGGCAAGAGTCTCTGGGACGGACAGAGGATAGATTCTGCCCCGGGGTGGAGTAGTGCCCGGGAGGAGGTCAATGGGACAATCATAAGGCCTGTGAGGAGGTAGAGTCTCAGCTTGTTTTTTGCAAAAAACGTCCGCAAAGTCCATATAGGCCTTAGGGAGACCGGTTACATGAGGAAGCACAGGGACACGGCAAGGTTTACTGGGAACCGGTTTTAAGCAGTCCTTGGAACAAGAGGGCCCCCAACTCTTGATCTCCCCAGTGGACCAATCCAGGATTGGGGAATGGAGTTGAAGCCAGGGAAGTCCAAGAAGGATTTCAGAAGTGCAATTGGGGAGGACCAACAGTTCAATCCTCTCGTGATGAGATCCGATGCACATTAGAAGGGGCTCCGTGCGGAAACGTATAGTACAGTCCAATCTTTCATTGTTTACACAATTGATGTAGAGGGGTCTGGCGAGACTGGTCACCGGGATGTTGAACCTGTTGACGAGAGAGGCCAGGATAAAATTTCCTGCAGATCCAGAGTCCAAGAAGGCCACAGCAGAGAAGGAGAAGGCAGAGGCAGACATCCGCACAGGCACAGTAAGACGTGGAGAAGCAGAGTAGACATCAAGGACTGTCTCACCTTTGTGCGGAGTCAGCGGACGTCTTTCCAGGCGGGGAGGACGGATAGGACAATCCTTCAGGAAGTGTTCGGTACTAGCACAGTACAGGCAGAGATTCTCCATGCGGCGTCGTGTCCTCTCTTGGGGTGTCAGGCGAGACCGGTCGACCTGCATAGCCTCCACGGCGGGAGGCACAGGAACAGGTTGCAGGGGACCAGAGGAGAGAGGAGCCGGGGAGAAGAAACGCCTCGTGCGAACAGAGTCCATATCCTGGCGGAGCTCCTGACGCCGTTCGGAAAAACGCATGTCAATGCGAGTGGCAAGATGGATGAGTTCATGTAGGTTAGCAGGGATTTCTCGTGCGGCCAGAACATCTTTAATGTTGCTGGATAGGCCTTTTTTAAAGGTCGCGCAGAGTGCCTCATTATTCCAGGATAATTCTGAAGCAAGGGTACGGAACTGTACGGCATACTCGCCAACGGAAGAATTACCCTGGACCAGGTTCAACAGGGCAGTCTCAGCAGAAGAGGCTCGGGCAGGTTCCTCAAAGACACTTCGAATTTCCGAGAAGAAGGAGTGTACAGAGGCAGTGACGGGGTCATTGCGGTCCCAGAGCGGTGTGGCCCAAGCCAGGGCTTTTCCAGACAGCAGGCTGACTACGAAAGCCACCTTAGACCTTTCAGTGGGGAACTGGTCCGACATCATCTCCAAGTGTAATGAACATTGGGAAAGAAAGCCACGGCAAAACTTAGAGTCCCCATCAAATTTATCCGGCAAGGATAGTCGTATTCCAGAAGCGGCCACTCGCTGCGGAGGAGGTACAGGAGCTGGCGGAGGAGATGATTGCTGGAGCTGTGGTAGTAACTGTTGTAGCATAACAGTCAGTTGAGACAGCTGTTGGCCTTGTTGCGCAATCTGTTGTGACTGCTGGGCGACCACCGTGGTGAGGTCAGCGACAACTGGCAGAGGAACTTCAGCGGGATCCATGGCCGGATCTACTGTCACGATGCCGGCTGGCAGGTGGTGGATCCTCTGTGCCAGAGAGGGATTGGCGTGGACCGTGCTAGAGGATCGGTTCTAAGTCACTACTGGTTTTCACCAGAGCCCGCCGCAAAGCGGGATGGTCTTGCTGCGGCGGTAGTGACCAGGTCGTATCCCCTAGCAACGGCTCAACCTCTCTGGCTGCTGAAGATAGGCGCGGTACAAGGGAGTAGACAGAAGCAAGGTCGGACGTAGCAGAAGGTCGGGGCAGGCAGCAAGGATCGTAGTCAGGGGCAACGGCAGAAGGTCTGGAATCACAGGCAAGGAACACACAAGGAACGCTTTCACTGGCACTAGGGCAACAAGATCCGGCGAGGGAGTGAAGGGGAAGTGAGGTGATATAGGGAAGTGCACAGGTGTAAACACTAATTGGAACCACTGCACCAATCAGCGGTGCAGTGGCCCTTTAAATCGCAAAGACCCGGCGCGCGCGCGCCCTAGGGAGCGGGGCCGCGCGCGCCGGGACAGAACTGACGGGGAGCGAGTCAGGTACGGGAGCCGGGGTGCGCATCGCGAGCGGGCGCTACCCGCATCGCGAATCGCATCCCGGCCGGAGGTGGTAACGCAGCGCCCCGGGTCCGTGGAACCGACCGGGGCGCTGCAGTGAGGGAAGTGTAGCGAGCGCTCCGGGGAGGAGCGGGGACCCGGAGCGCTCGGCGTAACAGTTGACAATTTTCATTTTTGCACTTTTAGTTTTTTATTTACAGAGCCATATGAGGGGCTTGTTTTTTGAGGGGCTGATTATACTTTGTAATGGCATCTTTCGTTTTACCATAAAATTTTGGGGGAGAAACAAAAGAGAAAAATTATTTTAAAAAAAATTGGGGGGTTTAGTTTGCTTTTAACCCCTTAAGGACCGGAGGTTTTTCCGTTTTTGCATTTTCGTTTTTTGCTCCTTGCCTTTAAAAAATCATAACTCTTTCAAATTTACACCTAAAAATCCATATGATGGCTTATTTTTTGCGCCACCAATTCTACTTTGTAATGACGTCAGTCATTTTGCCCAAAAATCTATGGTGAAGCGGGAAAAAAAATCATTGTGCGACAAAATTGAAAAAAAAAAACGCTGTTTTGTAACTTTTGGGGGCTTCCGTTTCTACGTAGTACATTTTTCGGTAAAAATGACACCTGATATGTATTCTGTAGGTCCATACGATTAAAATGATACCCTACTTATATAGGTTTGATTTTGTCGCACTTCTGGAAAAAATCATAACTACATGCAGGAAAATTAATACGTTTAAAATTGTCATCTTCTGACCCCTATAACTTTTTTATTTTTCCGTGTATGGGGCGGTATGAGGGCTCATTTTTTGCGCCGTGATCTGAAGTTTTTAACGGTACCATTTTTGCATTGATAGGACTTATTGATCACTTTTTATTCATTTTTAAATGATATAAAAAGTGACCAAAAATGCACTATTTTGGACTTTGGAATTTTTTTGCGCGCACGCCATTGACCGAGCGGTTTAATTAATGATATATTTTAATAATTCGGACATTTCCGCACGCGGTGATACCACATATGTTTATTTTTATTTTTATTTACACTGTGTTTTTTTTTTTATTGGAAAAGGGGGGTGATTCAAACTTTTAATAGGGGAGGAGTTAAATGATCTTTATTCACTTTTTTTTCACTTTTTTTTTGCAGTGTTATAGGTCCCATAGGGACCTATAACACTGCACACACTGATCTTCTATGTTGATCACTGGTTTCTCATAAGAAACCAGTGATCAACGATTCTGCCGGATGACTGCTCATGCCTGGATCTCAGGCACTGAGCAGTCATTCGGCGATCGGATAGCGAGGAGGCAGGTAGGGGCCCTCCCGCTGTCCTGTCAGCTGTTCGGGATGCCGCGATTTCACCGCGGCTATCCCGAACAGCCCACTGAGCTAGCCGGGATGCTTTCGGTTTCACTTTAGACGCGGCATTCAACTTTGAACGCCGCGTCTAAAGGGTTAATAGCGCGCGGCACAGCGATCAATGCCGCGCGCTATTAGCCACGGGTCCCGGCCGTTGTTAGAGGCCGGGCCCGACCCGCTATGACGCGGGGCCACGCCGTGGCCCCGCGTTATAGATCGGGAGTGGACACATGACGTTCCAGTACGTCATGTGTCCTTAAGGGGTTAAAGTAAAACCTACATTTTATCTTTATTCTGTTGGTCAGTACGATTACAATGATACCAAATTTATTTAGCTTTTAATTTATTTTAATGCTTAAAAAAATAAAACCTAAAATTGCCCTGTTTTGACGACTTTAAATTTTGTTCTAATTTTATGATCTGTAGGGCTGTGTAAGTGCAAATTTATTCCACTGTGATCTGTATTTTTTTGTCACTTTTTAGTTATAAAAAGTACCACTTTTGCATATATGTGTTTTTATCACTTTTTATGATTTTTTTTTTTTTTTTTTTTGTGATATGATCAAAATTCAGAATTTTTAGACTTTGGTATTTATTTGTGTTTAAGCGGGATCAGTAATCGGGATCAGTAGTGTGATAATGTAATAGTTTGGACAATTCCAGATATATGTACATTCTTTTACTTGAAAAATGGGAAAAAGGTTTCTTTTAAGAGAGAGTCTTTTTATAGTCATAAAAATCTTTTTTTTATTTTTTATTTTAATGGTCCTTTAATAGTCCTCATTGGATTATTTATATTAATCTATCACAGATACCTAGTACAGGCCTCAGGCTGCCATGACAATAGATCCAGCTACTGCACCATCAGGTATTAGCGTCGGCCCTCAGCCACTGAAACAGCTGGAAACTGTCAGGTACAGAGAGGGCCTGACTCCTGTTGCTCTTTAATGACTCTATAATATAAATCTATGTCATTTGGGAGTAATAGAGTTGACTCTTCAATGTGACTCCCATCAATGAGAGAGAATATGTGTTCCCTAAGGACCCCATTTTGATGGATTGGAGGTGTTCTCCTATAGGTGTGATGATCTGGTATAACTTTTATATTTAGGTTTTGTTGTTCATCTTGGGCTCTGCCTGGATTAGAATTTTAGACTAAACATACATTGTTGCCTTTTTGTTTATACAAAATTACATAAAGGTGCCCATAAGTATAAAGTGCTAGGGGGCATTTCCAAAATGTGTCATGCGTTCCAAGTTAACTGACATTTTCAGTTATTACTAAGGGCCAATGACTGACTGTTGTCGCGGTTTACACAAAGATCATAGAAGACTCCCAAAAATTCCATAGTGGAGTTGTAGAGAACTTAAAAGATGAGTAAATTGTTATTTGTTATTTTATTCCATATCCAGACTACTTTATAAAGATGCCCCTGTTTAGATAATCATAAAAATGTTTCTGTTCTATAAGTACACCAAATTATTTGTAAAATATCCAAACAAACCAAAGAGTAATGTAGAAGCATAAATAGCAATGGTCATGAATGGCTTGAGCGCAAAGTCATTCTTTAAAACATATTGGGGGAGATTTATCAAAACAGGTCTAGAGGAGGAGTGGTGCAGTTGCCTATAGCAACCAATCAGATTGCGTCTTTCATTTTTCCCAGACCTCATTAAAAATGAAAGAAGCAATCTTATGAGTTGCTGTGGGCAACTGTACCCCTCTTCCTCTGCACAGGTTTTGATAAATCTCCCCCATTATGTAAATGTTTATATCATTTCAATGTGCAATTTGCACAGAACAGTTCCCTTACCAGGGCATAGAAACATGGTCAGGAACACAAATTATTGTCAGAGGATTAGTCCAGAATCCCAACTCTACACTATTAAATATGGATCGGTGACTGCAGAAATTGGAGTGATTGACCACATAGGAAAGTATGGTCCAGCATCCAATAAGTTGTTGCCAAGATCATGAGCTTATTGTCTTTATGAAGCTCCCAAGAAAATATGCTAATGTTGACAATAACTGTGAATACCAACAGATGTGTTGAAATCGTTTTTGAAGCTGTGGTGGAATTCCAAGTTATCAAGTTCTTTTTTTTAACAATATAGAAGCTAAGCAAAGGTCCCTCTTAATATCTTTCCTTTGGTTTGTGGTTTAGACTTTTTTCAGCCTCTATGAATGCAAAAAAAACAATCCACTTACTGTATTCTCCTGCCAAAATCTATTTCTATGTTTGATTACCTTTCAGCGTGGCAACGTTTGTACATATTATAGTTGTAAATCATATTTATTTTAAACACTATTAAAATCTTCATGCACTCTGTTAAGATAATAATTGGAAATAGGCTTACATAAATAATCAATAAATACAGGATATATAATTGTCACGATGCCGGCTGGCAGGTAGTGGATCCCCTGTGCCAGAGAGGGATGGCGAGGACCGCGCTAGTGGACCGGTTCTAAGCCACTACAGGTTTTCACCAGAGCCCGCCGCAAAGCGGGATGGTCTTGCTGCGGCGGTAGTGACCAGGTCGTATCCACTAGCAACGGCTTACCTCTCTGGCTGCTGAAGATGCTGAAGATAGGCGAGGTACAAGGGAGTAGGCAGTAGCAAGGTCGGACGTAGCAGAAGGTCGGGGGCAGGCGGCAAGGTTCGTAGTCAAGGGAGATAGCAAAGGTACTGGTACACAGGTATAAACACACAAAGAACGCTTTCACTGGCACTAAGGCAACAAGATCCGGCAAGGGAGTGCAAGGGAGGAGACTAGATATATCCAGGGAACAGGTGGGAACCAATTAAGCTAATTGGACCAGGCACCAATCATTGGTGCACTGGCCCTTTAAGTCTCAGAGAGCTGGCGCGCGCGCGCCCTAGAGAGCGGAGCCGCGCGCGCCAGCACATGACAGCAGGGGACCGGGACGGGTAAGTGACCTGGGATGCGATTCGCGAGCGGGCGCGTCCCGCTGTGCGAATCGCATCCCCAACGGCCATGACAGTGCGGCGCTCCCGGTCAGCGGGACCGACCGGGGCGCTGCAGGGAGAAAGACGCCGTGAGCGCTCCGGGGAGGAGCGGGGACCCGGAGCGCTAGGCGTAACAGTACCCCCCCCCTTAGGTCTCCCCTTCTCTTTGCCCGGTAACTGCCTCCCCTGGGATGAGGACACCTGGAAAGAATGGAGGGTTTCCTCAACGGCAGGCAGTACAGCAGGAGTGGGAATGGGGAGGGAGGGCAGAGGGCGAGGCCTGGCATGGGGCAGTGTGACACCAGGACGGGGGCCATGGGGTGGCACAGAGACTTGCCTGACGGGACTGGGAGGGGGGGAGGGGCATTTCCTGTGGCAGGCAGAGTCCTTAATGACCTTAGGGGGACCGGATACAGGAGGAACCACAGGGTCACGGCAGGGAGTACTGGGAACCGGTTTTAGACAGTTCTTGGAACAAGAGGACCCCCAACTCCTGATCTCCCCAGTGGACCAATCCAGGGTAGGGGAATGAAGTTGAAGCCAGGGAAGTCCAAGGAGAATTTCCGAGGTGCAATTGGGGAGGACCAAAAGTTCAATCCTCTCATGATGAGATCCGATGCTCATAAGAAGGGGCTCCGTGCGGAAACGTATGGTGCAATCTAACTTGGCTCCGTTGACCGCGGAAACGTGGAGTGGCTTGACAAGACGGGTCACCGGAATGCGAAATTTATTCACTAGGGACTCTCGAATAAAATTTCCAGAAGCTCCAGAGTCCAGGCAGGCCACGGCTGAGAGAGAAGAGCTGGCTGAAGCAGAAATCCGCACGGGTACCGTGAGACGTGGAGGAGCAGACTTGGAACCAAGAGACGCCACACCCACGTGAGCTGGGTGCGTGCGTGCGTTTCCCAGGCGTGGAGGACGGATAGGGCAATCCACCAAGAAATGCTCGGTACTGGCACAGTAAAGACAGAGATTTTCTTCCCTGCGGCGATTCCTCTCTTCCTGGGTCAGGCGAGACTTATCCACTTGCATGGCCTCCTCGGCGGGAGGCCCAGGCGTAGATTGCAACGGATACTGTGGGAGAGGTGCCCAGAGATCTAAGTCTTTTTCCTGGCGGAGCTCTTGGTGTCGCTCAGAAAAACGCATATCAATGCGGGTAGCTAGATGGATGAGTTCTTGCAGATTGGCAGGAATCTCTCGTGCGGCCAGCACATCCTTGATGCGACTGGATAGGCCTTTTTTGAAGGTCGCGCAGAGGGCCTCATTGTTCCAGGATAATTCTGAAGCAAGAGTACGGAATTGTACGGCATACTCGCCAACGGAAGAATTACCCTGGACCAGGTTCAACAGGGCAGTCTCAGCAGAAGAGGCTCGGGCAGGTTCCTCAAAGACACTTCGGATTTCCGAGAAGAAGGAGTGTACGGAGGCAGTGACAGGGTCATTGCGGTCCCAGAGCGGTGTGGCCCAAGACAGAGCTTTTCCAGACAGAAGGCTGACTACGAAAGCCACCTTAGACCTTTCAGTGGGAAACAGGTCCGACATCATCTCCAGGTGCAATGAACATTGCGAAAGAAAGCCACGGCAAAACTTAGAGTCCCCATTAAATTTGTCCGGCAAGGACAGGTGGAGGCTAGGAGTGGCCACTCGCAGCGGAGGAGGTGCAGGAGCTGGCGAAGGAGATGATTGCTGAAGAAGTTGCGAATGTTGGCGCACAATGGTGGACACTTCCGACAGCTGGTGGGTTAGATGGGCGATCTGTCGGGCGATATCAGAGACAACTGGCAGGGGAACCTCAGCGGGATCCATGGCCGGATCTACTGTCACGATGCCGGCTGGCAGGTAGTGGATCCCCTGTGCCAGAGAGGGATGGCGAGGACCGCGCTAGTGGACCGGTTCTAAGCCACTACAGGTTTTCACCAGAGCCCGCCGCAAAGCGGGATGGTCTTGCTGCGGCGGTAGTGACCAGGTCGTATCCACTAGCAACGGCTTACCTCTCTGGCTGCTGAAGATGCTGAAGATAGGCGAGGTACAAGGGAGTAGGCAGTAGCAAGGTCGGACGTAGCAGAAGGTCGGGGGCAGGCGGCAAGGTTCGTAGTCAAGGGAGATAGCAAAGGTACTGGTACACAGGTATAAACACACAAAGAACGCTTTCACTGGCACTAAGGCAACAAGATCCGGCAAGGGAGTGCAAGGGAGGAGACTAGATATATCCAGGGAACAGGTGGGAACCAATTAAGCTAATTGGACCAGGCACCAATCATTGGTGCACTGGCCCTTTAAGTCTCAGAGAGCTGGCGCGCGCGCGCCCTAGAGAGCGGAGCCGCGCGCGCCAGCACATGACAGCAGGGGACCGGGACGGGTAAGTGACCTGGGATGCGATTCGCGAGCGGGCGCGTCCCGCTGTGCGAATCGCATCCCCAACGGCCATGACAGTGCGGCGCTCCCGGTCAGCGGGACCGACCGGGGCGCTGCAGGGAGAAAGACGCCGTGAGCGCTCCGGGGAGGAGCGGGGACCCGGAGCGCTAGGCGTAACAATAATATTTGTCCCTTCATAATCATAAACATAAAAAATTGTGCATAAGTACCTGAAAAACAAAACCATTAACCGGGGCAAGCAGATTAAAAGCACTGTCAGCACAGGAATATTGATATGAGTGGATAGAAACTATAAAAAAGAAAATGTCTAGCTATCTTTCATAACCAAGGAACTTCCAAAATTTGTGGCTATTAATTATCCCTGGAATACATTGCCAGCACATGAGAGTGGTTTACATCTATAGACTATCAGTCTTTTAATGCATTCACCAATGCTAATAAATGCTTAACACAGGAGAATACATATTTAATATATTCTAAAAACATCAAAAAAAGAACGGCTGCAAGAAAAAAAGTAAGTGAACCACTTTGCAATTACCTGGATTGCTGCATTGATTGCTAATAAAATATGGTCTACTTGTTATCTAAGTTATCTAAACTAACACATAAACAGTATTGGTCATGTCTGATGAAGTAAACATCCACAATGCAGGGAGATTTAAAAAGTACCTGTCACCAAATAAACTTTTCTAAACTAACTCAGGCTATGTTCCCTACCTACTCCTAACACCCCCCCCCCCCCACCCTTAGAAAAAATGTCAGAGCTTTAAAAAGCTGTGTATCATGCCTTTCTTCTTGCTCACATATTGCAATCTCCCAGCAGGAGAACGTGGGCTATTCCCAGCAGGAATTACATCACTGAAGCCTGCTGGGGCACCCCTCACTCCCATCCTCACATTGTTGCAGGGCTGTGATGAATAGAAGACATCAGGCTTTGTGCATGTCTCAGTGAGGCTATGTGCAGCTTTCAATGAGGCTCTTTGCAGCTGTCAGTGAGGCTCTGTGCAGCTGTCAATCAAGCTCAGTGCAGAGAAGCACTTCCTGAGTTTGGTCTCCTGTCAGGCCGGGAGGAGACCAAACTCACTGTATTAATTGCAGCAGGGAACTGAACAGAGCCAACTAGTGGCCGTTTTTTCTATTACATTTTAAACATGTTTATGTTGATAATTTTAAAAGCAAGGGAATAGGAAAGTGTTTGCTAATTACACAAGCAACACTATATGAAAAGTTTTATTTGGTGACAGGTACTCTTTAAGTTAACAGGAAAAATTACGGTAAGTTAACCCTTGAATTTAATATAAAAAAATGTTTGTTAGTGGTGACTTACTCTGTAGTGCCATTTAATGAATTTATGAATAATATTCTTGTTCAGTGTTTCTTTAATAGTTGATACATGAACACACAGGACGTTTGTAGAACCTGTAGGGCTTTTGCTGTTACCTTTGATTTCTTTCTCGCCTCTTTCAGGATTGCCTGTTTTACTAATGGAGTGATATTAACATGACCCACTCCTACAGAGAGTAACCACTGTCCTGAAGTTTATCCAGTAAACAGTTTTTTAACCCTGCCTTGGTGCTTTTAAAGCCTTTTTCAACTTTGTGCATCCATAAAAGTTGTTGCATAAAGGCATGGTTCAAACTAAGAAATCTTTATTGAGAAGAATAGATTTGTCAGAAACAAGGTTTGTGTGCATTAGGCCCATACAATCTAAACTTCCACTATCACCTAATTAAAATATTTTAATATCTTTTGCTAATTAACTCTTAACTTTTACGTCCATAACACAAGGGTTCACTTACTTTTTTCCCTGCACTACAGATGTTTACCCAATAAAAGTTATAAATATTACGACAGTTTGTGTGTTATTAGTTTAGTTAGTGTGTATGTCTATAACTGTCACTTACATAACAATCTGACCACATTTATTAGTTAGGCTGGGTCCACATATAAGGCATCAGGCATAGTTTCCCTCTAGCGTGCACCAGAGGGAAACTGATGCTAGACGATGCTTTGACACCGGATGGTTGGACACGCTGGAAGGCACTGGACAGAGGAATGCAGCTTGCTGTGTTCCCCTGTCCGGAATCCAGAAACAATGGATGCCAGATGCCATACAACTGATGCCAACTGATGTACGTTGTCATCAGTTATGAAATCAGTTGTGTCAAGGTCTAGGCTGAGTTCACCTATGCCGGATGCTGTACATATGTAAATCCAGCCTTATTAAAGCAGAAATATAGCTATTTCAACTATTACGAGTAAAATTTACACAATGGCATCTTATTTGTGCATAAAAAAACTCTTATTGTGCATTATGCATAAATTGTTGCCTAGTTATGTGCCTGCTTAGCTCATATTACTAAAAAAAACATTTTGTTTTATACAATATACAACAAATCTTTATGAAGTGATCTATATTCATTACCATTATTGTACACAAAGCAAAGCTGCACAAACTTTCACTGTAGAGAGCAGTCTGTTGTAGAACCCACAATAACAAATGTATTAAGATGGGCGTTTCTTAAACATTATTCTTAAAGGAAAACTGTCAGCAGTACTAGCTGGTAGTGCGGGGGACGCTGATCAGTTTGATGCCTACTGTGCCCGGATCCGCCCCACCCTTTGGCCGAAATCTTCCTTTTTCTGTATATGCTAATCAGGTTCTAACTGGCACAGGCGGGGTTACTTGGAGTCTGACGTCAGCGCTGCTCGTCCGCAGCACTGGCCAGCTCATCAATGTTCCTCCCCTCCCCCCGCCTTTCCCTCTTCATTACAGAGCGGGGAGAAGAGGGAGGCGGAGGTGGAGGGAGGGAAGGAAGGAATATTGATGAGCTGGGCGGCGCCGCGGATGAGTGGCGCTGATGTCAGAGTGCCGGTAACCCTGCCTGTGCCAGTTAGAACCTATTTAGCATGTACAGAAAAACGAAGATTTCGGCAGAACGGCCGGGCGGATCTGGGCGCGGTAGGCATCAAACTGATCAGCATCCTCCGCACTACCAGCCAGTACTGCTGTTTAGTGCGGGGGGAGCAAGCTGACAGTTTTCCTTGATATGGAGTAGATTTCTGGACAACCAAGTCCAATTTCTGGCATGAGATGAGTTAAATCTGTTGAACCACAAGAGGCCATGTTCTTTTTGCTAAGCCCCACCAGTTTTTGGGAAATAAAAAAAAAGCTACAGGAGGCATAAAATTGGGGGGGGGGGGGGGGGGGGGAGGTGAGGAAACAATGTGCAGCTTTATCTATGCCAGAAAATTGTCATTAAGCCTAAATACATTTTCAAGTTATCAGAATGGGAATATGCCTGAATCTGTAAACTTATTTTCAAAAAGGGACACAATGAGCCTCATTTACTAAGATTGTTGGGTTTTTACTAGTGGGGGAATTTGTTTCAGACATTCAGGATTCCTCTCTATTTACTATTGGGAAAAGTCGGGAACATTTTCTGACCAGCTTTTTCTAGGTCGATTTTTTCAGCCATTTACCCACAGGATTTTCTGTGAATTCCATAGTAAATCGGTCGGGTTGTGAAACCACGCCCCTTTTTTGGTCGGCCACGCCACCTTTTGCGACAGACCACTCCCCCTTTTCGGGTTTGTCGGGTTTTTCAGGAGCATACTGTCGCACAATGTCGCACACTGGCGCAGACATGTCTCAGACATGTCCCAGGCAAAATAACCAGACAAAAACTGGTCGGTTTCAGCTTAGTAAATGAGGCCCGATGAGGATAAACACTCAATTAGAGTTAATTAAGAGTACCAGGAGATGTATCCAAGAAAGTCTTTGGGAATTAAATCAATCAAAGGGCTATATTTAACAGCTGTTTAATGGCTATCCCAATAATAAGGACATCATAATATATACTGAATATTCAGCTATTTACTTACATTTTTGGTGTATAGGTGGTGAGTAATCTCTTGATTTTATCTTCTATGCTGTTTGAAGAGATTGGACATCTAAAAAAATATTGTCATTGTAAATTATGGTTGACAAAGTCCAGAGCAGTGAAGTGCCAGCACTGTAATGTTTTTTTAAGCCAATCACATGACAAAAAGCCTCCTTATCTTTTGCTTGGCTAAAATTGACATGACAAGGGCCAGTACTCCCTATTTGCAGTGAGCTACTTCAAGCTCAAAAAAGTATACAGTTCTCCAAGAGTTGTCTCAGACAGAGCTTTTGATGTTTTTTCTAGTGAGGTATGACAAGCTTAAACATGATTATGCCTGGGCCACGTGATTGTCATCGATGTTCAAAGTTCATTTGAAATGTAAACTATTAATCAGCCTATTTTTCTTTTGTCTCTGAATGCCATATAGCCTTAAATATCATTCTATCAGAGGCTGCTAAAACCAAATAGCAACCAGCACATACAGTAATTGCTTTCAAAGTCAAGCCTCACCAACTACCTATAGATGATATATACTGCAGGAATATAGATATTGATACAGAAATGCTGTTCCCAAGCATTCTTCAAGTAAATGTAAATTTTTACAAAACCATGCAGCTTTGTGGGCAGATTTGTGTATTACAGGGGACATTTATCATTGAGTTTACCCCTTTTTCGTTTGTAAAAATTTGTGCGGTGACTTTCATTGCATCTTTTTTGTGCGTCTTGTTTGTGCATTTTTTTGTTTAGATATTAAAACTGTCAGAACCTATAGGGTTAAAAGGATCTGATAGGTTCTTTGTTTGCTATTGTTGCCAGGTTACACCTAGCTGTCTAGCTGGTCAGCTGACCTCTTGATGAGAGCGCCTGTGAGTTGCCTATTTTACCTGGCAGTTGGCTCTCAGTCAGCACCTGTGAAAGAGTCTTTTTGCTCCAGTAGCTAACGTGTATTCCCTGTTTCTCCTGCATTACCCGGCATCTTTGACTTTTGGCTTTCATCTCGACTTCTCTCTGGTATTAGCAACTTGGTACTTTGACTTCTCCTGCCTTTGACGCGGTTAGTTGTCTCTGGACTATTGTGTGAGTGTGTAGTCGTATTTTATTAGTCTGTCTGTTATCCCACTGTCCCCGGACCTGGTCAGTGTCATTGTAGTCTATTATGACATTCACGCCCCTCACATATACAGGAAGGGACTGTCTTCATGGTTACGGACCTGTTGTTTGGGCAGGTATGTAAATAGGCAGGTGGTAGAAACATGAAGGTAAGTCTATGTTTGAGCAAAATTTATCAACAAGCTTGCGCACGGTTGATACATTTTGTACAGACATGCAAAACATTGAAAGCACTGACATGGTTTAACCTGTTGGGGTCGAAGGGCGTATCCATATGCCCTTGGGAATTTCGGTCCCCGCCACGCGGACCGGACCGGGGTGACTGCTGATATCAATCAGCAGGCCCCCCCCCCCCCGCGCAAATGCCTTGGGGGGTCATCAGAGCCCCCATGTCGGCGATCAGTGCAAATCGCAAGTGAATTCACACTTGCGATTTGCACCGATTACGGGTCATTACGGGTCTATGGTGACCCGGTGACCTGGAATATAAGGGGGATCGCTGTTGTCTAAGAAACCTACGATCCCCCTGATGGGATAGGAGTGAGGTGGCAGGGGTGCCACCCCTCCTATCCCTTCTATTGGTGGTCTGGACGCGACCACCAATAGCAGATCGGTGGGCAGGGGGTTTACTTTCGTTTTCGCCGTCCTGCCCACCCACAATAGGCGGGGCAGAACGGGGAAAACGAAGAAGACCGGGCGCCGACGTCCACTTACCTGTCCAGAAGCAGCGGAGAGACGATGATCGGCGGGTGGCGTGAGACAGAAGAGGACGGCTCCCTGGATCCGACGGAAGCGGGTAAGTTGCCTAGCAACATCTGGAGGGGTTACAGTCTGAGACCATTATACAGTGGTCTCTAACCTGTAGCCCTCCAGATGTTGCAAAACTACAACTCCCAGCATGCCCAGACAGCTGTTTGCTGTTTGGGCATGCTGGAATATGTAGTTTTGCAACAGCTGGAGGACTGCAGTTTGAGACCACTATACAGTGGTCTCTAAACTGTATCCCTCCAGATCTTGCAAAAATACAACTCCTAGCATGCCCAAACAGCTCTTTGCTGTCTGGGCATGCTGGGATTTGTAGTTTTGCAACATCTTGAGGGTCACAGTTTCGAAATCACTGGGCAGTGGTCTATAAACTGTAGCCCTCTAGATGTTGCAAAACTGCAAATCTCAGCATGCCCAAGCAGCAAACAGCTGTCTCGACATGCTGCTGGGAGTTGTAGTTGCGTACCTCCAGCTATTGCATAACTACATCTTCCTGCATGCCCTTCGGCGATCAGTACATGCTGGGAGTTGTAGTTTTGCAACAGCTGAAGGCACACTGGTTGGGAAATACTGAGTTAGGTAACAGAAGCTAACTGAAGGTTTTCCAACCAGTGTGCCTCCAGCTGTTACAAAAGTACAACTCCTCAATCAGTACATGCTGGTAGTTGTAGTTTTGAAACTGCTGGAGGTTTGCCCCCCCCATATGATATGGTACATTCACACGGGCAGGTTTACAGTAAGTTTCCTGCTTCAAGTTTGGGCTGCAGTAAATTTTTCGCCGCTGCGCAAACTCCTAGCGGGAAAGTCACCATAACCCGTCAGTGCGAATGTACCCTAAAAACACAACACTACACTAACACATAATAAAGGGTAAAACACTACATATACACCCCCTTACACTGTCCCCCCCAATAAAAATGAAAAACGTATCGTGCGGCAGTGTTTCCAAAATGGAGCCTCCAGCTGTTGCAAAACAACAACTCTCAGCATTTCTGGACAGCCACTGACTGTCCAGGCATGCTGGGAATTTAGCAACAGCTGGAGGCACCATGTTTGGGAATCACTGACGTAGAATAACCCTATGTCCACCCCTATGCAATCCCTAATTTAGTCCTCAAATGCGCATGGCGCTCTCTCACTTCAGAGCCCTGCTGGTGGTGCCCCATTCTTTTTATTTTCACAAGCAGTTAAAGGAAAAAAAAGACCCTCAAAATTTGTAACGCAATGTCTACTGAGTACGGAAATACCCCATATGTGGGCGTAAAATGCTCTGTGGGCGCACAACAAGGCTCAGGAGTGAGAGCACACCATGTACATTTGAGGCCTAAATTGGTGATTTGCACATGGGTGGCTGATTTTACAGCGGTTCTGACATAAACTCAAAAACATAAATACCCACATGTGACCCCATTTTGGAAACTACACCCCTCACGGAACGTGACAAGGGGTATAGTGAGCCTTAACACCCCACTGGTGTTTGACAAATTTTCATTAAATTTGGATGGGAAAATGAAAAAAAAAGTTTTCACTAAAATGCTGGTGTTACCCTAAATTTTTCCTTTTCACAAGGGAAAATAGGAAAAAAGCCCCCCAAAATTTGTAACCCCATTTCTTCTGAGTAATAAAATACCCCATATGTGGATGTAAAGTGCTCTGCTGGCGCACTACAATGCTCAGAAGAGAAGGAGTGCCATTGGGATTTTTAAAAGAAAATTTGTCCGGAATTGAAGGCCACGTGTGTTTACAAAGCCCCCATAGTGCCAGAACAATGGACCCCCCACATGTGACCCCATTTTAGAAACTACACCCCTCATGTAATGTATTAAGGGGTGCAGTGAGCATTTACGCCCCACAGGTGTTTGACAGATTTTTGGAACAGTGGTCCGTGAAAATGAAAAATAAAATTTTTCATTTGAACAGCCCACTTTTCCAAAGATCTGTCAAATGCCAGTGGGGTGTAAATACTCACTGCACCCCTTATTACATTCTGTGAGGGGTGTAGTTTCCAAAATGGGGTCACATGTGGGGAGGTCCACTTTTCTGGCACCACGGGGGGCTTTGTAAACGCACATGGCCCCTGACTACCATTCCAAATGAATTTGCTTTCCAAAAGCCCAATGGCGCTCCTCTTCTGAGCATTGTAGTGTGCCAGCAGAGCATTTTACGTCCTAACATGGGGTATTTCCATACTCAGAAGAAATGGGGTTACAAATTTTGGGGGCATTTTCTCCCATTACCTTTTTGTAAAAAATTTAAAATTTGGGGGAAAAAACTGCATTTTAGTGATATTTTTATTTTTCATTTACGCATCCAATTTTAACGAAAGTTGTAAAACACCTGTGAGGTGTTAAGGCTCACTGGACCCCTAATTACGTGCCTTGAGGGGTGTATGGTATACCATGTGGTTTTTTTTCTGCTGTTCTGGCACCATAGGGGCTTCCTAAAGGTGACATGCCCCCCAAAAACCATTTTGGCAAAATTCACTCTCCAAAATCCCATTGTCGTTTCTTCCCTTCTGAGCCCTCTACTGCACCCGCCGAACACTTGACATACACATATGAGGTATTTCCTTAATCGAGAGAAATTGGGTTACAAATTTTGGGGGGCTTTTTCTCCTATTACCACTTGTAAAAATTTAAAAACTGGGTCTACAAGAACATGCGAGTGTAAAAAATGACGATTTCGAATTTTCTCCTTCACTTTGCTGCTATTCCTGTGAAACACCTAAAGGGTAAACAAACTTACTGACTGTCATTTTGGATACTTTGAGGGGTGCCGTTTTTATAATGGGGTCATTTGTGGGGTATTTCTAGTTTGAAGGCCCTTCAAATCCGCTTCAAACCTGAACTGGTCCCTGAAAAATTCCGATTTTGAAAATTTTTTGAAAAATTGGAAAATTGCTGCTATACTTTGAAGCCCTCTGATGTCTTCCAAAAGTAAAAACATGTCAACTTTATGATGCAAACATAAAGTAGACATATTGTATTCGTGAATCAATATATAATTTATTTGGAATGTCTATTTTCCTTACAAGGAAAGAGCTTCAAAGTTAGAAAAATGCAAAATTTTCTAATTTTTCATTACATTTTAGAAATGATGCAAGTATCTATGAAAATTTACCACTACCATAAAGTAGAATATGTCATGAAAAAACAATCTCGGAATCAAATTTATAAGAAAAAGCATCCCAGAGTTATTAATGCTTAAAATGACAGTGGTCCGATTTGCAAAAAATGCTCCCGTCCTTACGGTCATGGGCTCCGTCCCCAAGGGGTTAAATGATATCTACCTCACATCGACATTGAGAAATCTCCCCCTATGACCTTACAATAAATCTGGAGTATTTCTGCATCATAAATTAACATGTGTAAGACTTAAAATCTAAAAAGCAGGTCACTTTTTTTTCATGTGGCTTTTATCTGTAACTTATAGATACTGTTGTACACTGCAGCTATTGTACTACAAAACACATTTCTACACACTGCCCCATGTGACTATACTCTAAGAAACACTAGTCCAAGGAAGCATCCCCTTTCTTATTTCTTAACTCTTATTATATGTAGTTGTATACTGTATTTCACTGGAGCTGTACATTCCTACAGGAGAGAAGTTTATTATGGACCAGGGATTTCCATGTAACTGATAATGCATAGATCAAAAGAGGGTACCAGGACTTCACAGTAACATTTACTGGTTTCTACCAAGTCATAAGTTACCAATTCTTATTATAAATTTAATGTTTTTTTTGGCTGAGGAATTCCTTTTCTAAGTGCACAAAGTTCTGTATGTGGGCTATTGTGATTTCACTTGCATCACTGTTAATGCATAAGGGTATGTTCTCATGGCAGAATGTCTGTGCAGAATTCCACCAAAATATTACGCACGGACATTCCACTGCAGCAGAGTCCCATTGATTTCAATAGGATTCTACTGCACTGTGCACTCTGTGGAATTTCCACGGTAGATGTTTTTGCCATGGAAATCCTGATTCTTTCATCCACAGAAAGAATAGACATGTCTATTCGTCCTGCAGATTTCGCTCAGAAATGCGTTGCCATCTATGAGACAGCACATTTCTGAGTGGTCCTAGTGCCCACTGGATTGTGCAAATGTGACTAATGTCCACCTGGTTTTCCGGGTAGACATTCTGCACATTTAACACCATGTGAACCTACCCTTACACTGTCATTATAGCATTGCATAGATTTTTTTAGTGCAGGCTAGTTGTAGTTCTTAGCGATACTTTGTAAGCCTGGCAAATCATCAATTTTTGCCACTGTCCCTTTAACACACTTGGTTACTGCAAAGAGAATACACAAACTGTTCAATTAGTTAATATCTACTGTAAGGGGTCCATGAAGGTTGGCTTACTGTGCCGTGTTGAGCCACACAGCACTAAGCCTGACTGTAGTACCACAGAGAAGTTAGTGCATTTCTACCAAGTGTGTTAAAGGGACAGTGGCCAACATTTCACCTGCTTAAAACCTGTAACCTACAAATCTGTGCTAAAGGACCAAAGGATTGCTATGCTTACAAGGTAGCACTAGGATAGCAGGACCACCCTGGCATCTCTGTCTTTTTCCAACAAGGGACTACAACTACCCTGCACTACAAAATCTACACTCCCCTTGAGTTCCATAGCTTTACACATAGCTTTTTGTGGTAGCTTTTATTCAGTTTTTAGTTTTATTTTAACCTTAAGTCTATGGTGGATCCTGGAGGAGAAAGAAGTATAAATATAGTTCCCATTACTTTTAAATTAACTCCTAAACTTGGCTCAAAAAAATGAATGGAAAATTGCCACAGCACGCTTGTGTAAAACCTCCAGTGCTATGCTGATTTTCTAGCATATATATATATAATATATAATAATATCTAATCTAATATTATGCCACTGTATGATAAAATATATTGTCCTAATATCTTCATGAAAACTTTATAAAATACCATTTGACTCAGCCAGCACTTACATCCTGCCAGGCAACTTTACAGTCTCGAGTCTGTAAGAGATTAACTGAAAATGCCAGATACAAAGTCTGTAACCTCAAACTTATTGACAGTTCTCCCCTGATTTCATAAACTACATCAGCGCCTCGAAGTAGCCATCGATCATCTTATTAATCCGGTTATGTGTCAGAAAAGACTTGTGACCCATCAACCCATTAAAAAGAAATTCCTTCAATCTAAAAACAACTCTTTTTTTTCTCATCTTAACAAATGCAGGAACATTTACATAATATCTACAATAGGCTTTTTTTTTATGGAGGAAATTTATGAGCAGACACTCTTTTATGATGTTTAAATCCTGTAGTGAAAATGAAGTGAGACTCAGTGGAGCAGCTTTGATTTAT
The DNA here is from genome assembly GCF_029499605.1 of Hyla sarda. Taxonomy (NCBI): domain Eukaryota; kingdom Metazoa; phylum Chordata; class Amphibia; order Anura; family Hylidae; genus Hyla; species Hyla sarda. Next base: position 426,550,811 of record NC_079189.1, read on the forward strand.
GCCCTAATGTGGATTACCTCACTGTTACTTGTTATCCACTAAAAGACTTTCTTGTACATTTGATATTTTTATTAATATTTTTAGGTATCTATAAAAGTTTACAAGGTGGCTTAAACCTGTTGCATACATAGGCCTTTCATCTGCTGCGTATCATTTGCCCGTTTGCTAGCTCACACTTTATAAATGCACACAATTCAACCTGCCACCGCACCATTAAACACATTACGGTCTAGTTAAGTATATAACCATTGCTTTCAATGCACAGCTGCTGGTAATTACCACTACTTAACTGGCACATTAAACACGTTCTAAGAAATTAGTAGTTTGATTCTACTAACTGCTGAACAATAATAGTCTTTTTACCTTTTAAAACAATTCTGCACACTTTGGATGCAGCCACGTGACACAAGCGACTATTTTTACCATCTGCAGTTGCAAGTAATGATGATTAATGTCAGAATTAAATTATTAATTAAGGCAGACGAGATGAGATGCTAATTTACAGCAAGAATGAATTTGTTAAAAGTTCAAGGGAAAAAATGATGTGCAAAGATGTCTGGTTGGCTTGGTGTTTTGGGTATTGATGTGTTGAGCATAACATACTATACTCTATAGCTGAGGCACAATCAATATCACTTTAAGATGTATGTATACTTATATAACAATTTATCTTAATTTTATTGTATCCAAAAGTGAAGTAAAATAAAAAAATAAAAATTGTTATGATCAAAAATATAAATCCCTACGCAGACACATAAGCCCCTATGCAGTCTTATGTGTCTCCACTGTTTTAAAAAAAAATTCAAAACCTCTTACCTTCTTACTTTAAACCATACCACACCTATGCAACAATTGCAAGGATCACAGTAAATATATATATATAAAAAAAAAAACATATACATTTTATTAAGCAGAAAAATATATTAAAATCCATGACATGCTAAAAATGAGTAAAGTATAAGCAACAGATGAAAGTGTGCTCATGTGGTAACCCAAGCAGTACCAATCATGACATCACAGAGGCATAAAGAATACTATATAATGCCACAGTAATTAGCTGTAAGTGGTAAAGCTATTGCACAGTATTTCAGGTACAAGAATACCTAAAGTGCTGCAGCAATGGAACAAAAAAAATAAATGTGTTACCAAAGATCAGAAACTGCCAGGAAACTACAGGGGTACCAATCCCTACATACATGTTGGCACAATCCTTCTTCTGAGGGCAGTGTGCCCAAGAGTAGAGGAAGTAAATATGTGCTAGTATGCGAGAGAAAGTCCAGTTCACTCCCCTAGCCCGCAGTGCTCGGACTGGCATGGTCTGCGTCTGAATACTATGTAGATAGGAAGAGATGGTCAAGCGCAGGTAGGTAAGGAATGAAGTACTTTATTGCAGAATCAAAATAGGTACATGATAGACATGGACAAAGGTGACCCATTTCGGCCCTGCAAATGGGCCTTAGTCATACCAAATGACATCCTTGGGGAAGCCAATCATGTGCATAATAAGCAAAATGTGGACCTGTCCCTCACACCACTGGCTTCCGCACATGGCATCACATGACCCCATTATGTCATTTGTACTGCTTGGTATCATAAGAGTGCACTTTTATCTACAGCTGATGTTCATCCTTTTCTATTTTTAACATGTCATTGATTTTAATATGTTTCGTTTTTAATCCCATAAGGATGCAGCCTGTTTTGGGCATAAATGGGCACTGTCAGATCCAAAAACTTTTATGGTTGTTTAAATTTTTTTGAATATTTAATAAATTAAATGGCTCCTGAAAATCCCACCACTAGGGGTCCCCATTCCTACTGGGACACTAACCAGTCCTGTAGCAGCATCAGGCTTGTCCATGTGTCATGGACAAAAGATAACTCATGGACAAGATTGCCTGAGCAGACACACCAATAACCTCCCACCACCACAAGGGTAAATGTACAGGGAGCTGTGTGATGCATGTGTCTTTACAGAGGAAGAGGTTCTATGTTTGCTGTGTAAAGTAATGACAAATAAGTCACAGGGGCTTGATGGGATACACACAAAATTATTAAAAGAGCTTAATGGTGAGCTAGCAAAACCGTTAACAGATTTATTTAACCAACCCCTGGTAACAGGAGTAGTCCCGGAAGATTAGAAATGAGCAAATGTCGTGCCCCTTCACAAGGAAGGTAGTAGGGAGAAATCAAGCAGCTATAGGCCAGTAAGTCTGACATCAATAGAGGGGAAATTAATGGAAACTCTACTAAAGGATAGGATTGTGGAACATCTGAAATCCCATGGATTGCAAGGTGAAAAACAACATGGGTTTACTTCAGGGAGATCATGTCAAACAAATCTTTGACTGGGTGACTAAAATAATAGATGGCGTAGGGGCAGCAGACATCACATATCTAGATTTTAGTAAGGCTTTTTACACTGTCCCACATAGAAGATTTATCAATAAACTACATTCATTGAGCTTGGACTCCCATATTGTTGAGTGGATTAGGCAGTGGCTGAATGACAGACATCAGAGGGTTGTAGTCAATGGAGAATGTTGAGAGCAAGGTCTTGTTACCAGTGGGGTACCTCAGGGTACTGGGACCAATATTGTTTAATATCTTCATTAGCTATATTGCAAAAGATCTCGATGGAGAGGTGTGTCTTTTTGCTGATGGCACAAAGATATGTAACAGGGTTGATGTTCCTGGAGGGATCTGCCAACTGGAAAAGGATTTAGGCAAACTAGAAGAATAGTCAGAACTCTGGAAACTGAAATTTTAAGTGGATAAGTGCAAGATAATGCACCTGGGGCATGAAACCCCTCGGGCAGAATATAGAATATTTGACACAGTCCTGAACTCAGTATCTGAGGAAAGGGATTTAGGAGTAACTATTTCAGAAGACTTAAAGGGGTACTCCGGTTGAAACCTTATTTTTTTTTTTTTTTTTTTATCAACTGGTGTCAGAAAGTTAAACAGATTTGTAAATTACTTCTATAAAGAAAATCTTAATCCTTCCAGTACTTATTAGCTGCTGAATACTACAGATGAAATTATTTTCTTTTTGGAACACAGAGCTCTCTGCCAAAGATAGGGCCAGGGACTATTGATAGGATTCAGATTATTAGGCAGACTAGATGGGCCAAATGGTTCTTATCTGCCGACACATTCTATGTTTCTATGTTTCTATTGCCGCTCACTACATTCTTTGGTTGGCATGGGTACTATTTATACCAAAGTCCCTGCTCCTTTAGTCCTTGTTTTGTGGCCTGCCACAGTGTACTACAGAAACAGTAGCACACCGCTAATTTATTCAGTGGCATCTACATCTGTACAATGACACATTATCACTTCACATTTCTTATCTCAATAGCAAGTTATAAATTACATAGTCTACAACCCGGGCAAAAATGGTGGCATCACTACAATTTTTTTTTTTTTAAAGAGTGTTAAAGTTTTTTTTTTATGAAAAAAATAAAAATAAATGCAGATCAAGTCAGTGACATGGCCAGCAAACATTCCGGATCTCAATACGATCCTACAAAGCTGACTTGCCAACCGTTTAAAAAAAAGTTGGAATCAGCTTGAATATTGTTCATTAGTACAATCCATATATCAAAGATATTCTGAGAATCAAAGGAGGAACAACAAAGTTACTTATTTTGATTTTTTTGTTGATGATTCCATATTGTCAATATTCTTAGTATTGAGTCATTCCATAATTCCATAATTTTGTCCTTTACTTAATCTGAAAAACATTTGTAAATAATTAAAATAATTTAACCTGTCCCTAAACATTTTACACATTCATTAGGGACAGTGATATTATTTACGAATCACCTGTCACTGCATATTGTAGGAAATAAAATACTTCATATAGTGGCTTCTACAACATGTAAAATGTACTATGTTGGTTTGCTAAATTTATACTGATACAGTACACAGAAAAGCATCTTCATGTTATTTGATATGTAAACTGGGAAATACAGTATATATAGACTTTTACTCAAGGATTTGTATATGTATCCATTGTAACACAGCTGGAGTAAACAATAAACGTATGTACACTTACCATAAAGCCTCAATGAATATACATCTTTGTACTATAGAGAAAACAACTGTAACGAAACGTGTGATTAGTGTAAAAGTAGTCAGTAAAGGAAATTTGTACAAACAGAATTTGGATGGTTATGCAGAAGTTTCCCTTTAAAGTTCAAATAACCATATCCATCGTCTAATTTGGAATTTAGGACCATGACACATCCATGAAATGTCATAAATTTCACCATGAAGATGTATGTACAATTGGACCATTCTGTCTTCAATGGAATCCAGGTATGCATATGGAAAATGACCACAGCAGATGTCATACATTTTTTTTTCATTACAGAAAAACAGACACAGCAACACCATGAAAAACTCTTTTCATTTGCAGGGGATTTAGAAAGCATTTCTATTGTGTATTATAGAATATGTTTAACCCCTTAAGGACACATGACGTTCTCATACGTCTCCATTTCCGAGTCCTTAAGGACACATGACGTATGAGAACGTCATGTGTTTTACCGGCCCCCCGCAACCATCTGGAGCGGAGCCGGTCCCCGATGCCTGCTGAAATCGTTCAGCAGGCATCGGGGCATATCGCCCAGGGGGGTCATTATGACCCCCCATGTCGGCGATGGCCGCAGATCGCTGGACAATTCAGTCCAGCGATCTGCGGCGGATTCCGGGTCAATCGGGTCTCCAGTGACCCGGTGACCCGGAATTATTGGCTGATCGGGGCCGTCAGAGACGGCCCCGATCAGCCAGAGCCAGCAGGGGTGAGGTGGCACTGGTGCCACCTCACGATCGCCCTGATTCGTCGGCCGGATTACCGGCCGACCAATCGGGGCGCCTGCTGCGGGTGTCACTCCCGCAACCCGCTCCGCCCCTCTTCCGGAGGACGTGAGCGGGTGCGGGACGTGCACCCCGGGTGCTGGGGACCCCGATCCCCGGCGCCCCTGTTGGGATCGGGGCCCCAGGAGCAGCGGCGGCGGCGGAGACGACGAGGGACTGACCTGTGCGGCGAGGATCGTTGGAGGTGAGTGACAGCCTCCTGCTGTTGCTTAGCAACAGCTCCCAGCATGCAAAAAGGGCATGCTGGGAGCTGTAGTTATGCAACAGCAGGAGGCAGACCACCACAACTCCCAGCATGCCCTTATGGGCATGCTGGGACTTGTAGTTTTGCAACAGCTGGAGGCACATTCTTTCTATGGAAAAGTGCACCTTCAGCTGTTGTGTAACTACAACTCCCAGCTTGCACAATCAGCTAAAGTGCATGCTGGGAGTTGTAGTGGTGCATCTGGTGGTTGCATAACTACAACTCCCAGCATGCCCGTTGGCTGTCGGTGACTGCTGAGAGTTGTAGTTTTGCAACAGCTGAAGGCACACTGAGTTAAGTAGCAAACCAGTGTGTCTCCAGCTGTTGCATAACTACAATCCCCAGCCAAAGTAGTATGCCTCCAGCTGTTGCATAACTACAACACCCAGCATGCCCTTCCGCTGTCCGTACATGCTGGGGGTTGTAGCTTTTGCAACAGCTGAAGGCACACTGGTTGCAAAACACTGAGTTTGTTACCAAACTCGGTGTTTCACAACCAGTGTGCCTCCAGCTGTTGCAAAACTACAACTCCCAGCGTGCACTGATAGACCGTACATGCTGGGAGTTGTAGTTTTGCAACAGCTGGATGTTCCCCCCCCCCCCCCCCCCCCCCAATGTGAATGTACAGGGTACACTCACATGGGCGGAGGATTACAGTAAGTATCCGGCTGCAAGTTTGAGGTGCGGCAAAATTTCTGCCGCAGCTCAAACTGCCAGCGAGAAACTACTGTGAACCCCCCGCCCGTGTGACTGTACCCTAAAAACACTACACTACACTAACACACAATAAAATAAAAAGTAAAAAACACTACATATACACATACCCCTACACAGCCCCCCTCCCCAATAAAAATGAAAAACGTCTGGTACGCCACTGTTTCCAAAACGGAGCCTCCAGCGGTTGCAAAACTACAACTCCCAGCATGCACTGATAGACTGTACATGCTGGGAGTTGTAGTTTTGCAACAGCTGGATGTCCCCCCCCCCCCCCCCCCCCCCCATGTGAACGTACAGGGTACACTCACATGGGCGGAGGATTACAGTAAGTATCCGGCTGCAAGTTTGAGCTGCGTCAAATTTTCTGCCGTAGCTCAAACTGCCAGCGAGAAACTACTGTGAACCCCCCGCCCGTGTGACTGTACCCTAAAAACACTACACTACACTACCACAAAATAAAATAAAAAGTAAAAAACACTACATATACACATACCCCTATACAACCCCCCTCCCCAATAAAAATGAAAAACGTCTGGTACGCCACTGTTTCCAAAACGGAGCCTCCAGCTGTTGCAAAACAACTACTCCCAGTATTGCCAGATAGCCGTTGACTGTCCAGGCATGCTGGGAGTTTTACAACAGCTGGAGGCACCCTGTTTGGGAATCACTGGCGTAGAATACCCCTATGTCCATCCCTATGCAAGTCCCTAATTTAGGCCTCAAATGCGCATGGCGCTCTCACTTTGGAGCCCTGTCGTATTTCAAGGCAACAGTTTAGGGCCACATATGGGGTATCGCCGTACTCGGGAGAAATTGGGCTTCAAATTTTGGGGGGTATTTTCTGCTATTACCCTTTTAAAAAATGTAAAATTTTTGGGAAAACAAGCATTTTAGGTAAAAAAAAAATATTTTTTTTACATATGCAAAAGTCGTGAAACACCTGTAGGGTATTAAGGTTCAAATTACCCCTTGTTACGTTCCCCGAGGGGTCTAGTTTCTAAAATGGTATGCCATGTGTTTTTTTTTTTGCTGTCCTGGCACCATAGGGGCTTCCTAAATGCGGCATGCCCCCAGAGCAAAATTCGCTTTCAAAAAGCCAAATGTGACTCCTTCTCTTCTGAGACATGTAGTGCGCCAGCAGAGCACTTTTCACACCCATATGGGGTGTTTTCTGAATCGGGAGAAATTGGGCTTCAAATTTTGGGGGGTATTTTCTGCTATTACCCTTTTTAAAATTGTAAAAATTTTGGGAAACCAAGCATTTTAGGTAAAAAAAATATATATTTTTTTACATATGCAAAAGTCGTGAAACACCTGTAGGGTATTAAGGTTCACATTACCCCTTGTTACGTTCCCCGAGGGGTCTAGTTTCCAAAATGGTACGCCATGTGTTTTTTTTTTGCTGTCCTGGCACCATAGGGGCTTCCTAAATGCGGCATGCCCCCAGAGCAAAATTTGCTTTCAAAAAGCCAAATGTTACTCCTTCTCTTCTGAGACCTGTAGTGCGCCAGCAGAGCACTTTTCACCCCCATATGGGGTGTTTTCTGAATCGGGAGAAATTGGGCTTCAAATTTTGGGGGGTATTTTCCGCTATTACCCTTTTTAAAAATGTAAACATTTTGGGAAAACAAGCATTTTAGGTAAAAAAAATATATATTTTTTTACATATGCAAAAGTTGTGAAACACCTGTAGGGCATTAAGGTTCATGTTACCCCTTGTTACGTTCCCCGAGGGGTCTAGTTTCCAAAATGGTATGCCATGTGTTTTTTTTTTGCTGTTCTGGCACCATAGGGGCTTCCTAAATGCGGCATGCCCCCAGAGCAAAATTTGCTTTCAAAAAGCCAAATGTGACTCCTTCTCTTCTGAGACCTGTAGTGCGCCAGCAGAGAACTTTTCACCCCCATGCAAGGTGTTTTCTGTATCGGGAGAAATTGGGCTTCAAATTTTGGGGGGTATTTTCTGCTATTACCCTTTTTAAAAATGTAAAATTTTTGGGAAACCAAGCATTTTAGGTAAAAAAAATATATATTTTTTTTACATATGCAAAAGTCGTGAATCACCTGTAGGGTATTAAGGTTCACTTTACCCCTTGTTACGTTCCCTGAGGGGTCTAGTTTCCAAAATGGTATGCCATGTGTTTTTTTTTGCTGTCCTGGCACCATAGGGGCTTCCTAAATGCGGCATGCCCCCCAAAAACCATTTGTCGCTCCTTCCCTTCTGAGCCCTCTACTGCGCCCGCCGAACAATTAACATAGACATATGAGGTGTGTCCTTACTCGAGAGAAATTGGGTTTCAAATACAAGTAAAAATTTTCTCCTTTTTATCCCTTGCAAAAATTCAAAAATTGGGTCTACAAGAACATGCGAGTGTAAAAAATGAAGATTTTGAATTTTCTCCTTCACTTTGCTACTATTCCTGTGAAACACCTAAAGGGTTAATACACTTACTGAATGTTTTTTTGAATACTTTAGGGGGTGTAGTTTTTATAATGGGGTCATTTATGGGGTATTTCTAATATGAAGACCCTTCAAATCCACTTCAAAACTGAACTGGTCCCTGAAAAATAGTGAGTTTGAAAATTTTGTGAAAAATTTCAAAATTGCTGCTGAACTTTGAAGCCCTCTGGTGTCTTCCAAAAGTAAAAACTCATGAATTTTATGATGCAAACATAAAGTAGACATATTGTATATGTGAACCCAAAAAAAATATATTTTGAATATCCATTTTCCTTACAAGCAGAGAGCTTCAAAGTTAGAAAAATGCAAAATTTTCATTTTTTTCATCAAATTTTGGGATTTTTCACCAAGAAAGGATGCAAGTTACCATAAAATTTTACCACTAAGTTAAAGTAGAATATGTCACGAAAAAACAATCTCGGAATCAGAATGATAACTAAAACCATCCCAGAGTTATTAATGTTTAAAGTGACAGTGGTCAGAATTGCAAAAAACGCTCCGGTCCTTAAGGTATAAAATGGCTCGGTCCTTAAGGGGTTAAAGTAAATATTACAGCAGATAAAAAATAATATTTTGAGATTTTGTTTGTTTCCATTTTCTGTTACAGTGTAGTTAGACCAGTAGTTATCAAATGTCCCGAGCCGAAATATAAAACATGTGGACTCTACCTGGGCTCCTTTCACACCACCGTTTGTGCCCAGTAGTGTGACGGCCGTAGTAAGATAACGAGAGAAAAATTTGTGCTTGCGGCGTAATTTTCTCCCGTTATCTTCCAGCGGAATAACAGGAGTCATAACAGACGCTAGAGGAATCCTATTCAAGTGAATGGGATCCTCTTTGACCATTATTACTCCCGTTAGGCTCCGTTACAATAACGGATGTTAACCCCTTAAGGACCAAGCCCATTTTAACCTTAAGGACCAGGCCAATTTTATTTTAGCGTTTTTGTTTTTTCCTCCTCACCTTCTAAAATCCATAACTCTTTTATATTTCCATCTACAGACCCATATTAGGGCTTGTTTTTTGCGTGACCAATTGTACTTTGTAATGAAACATTTCATTTTACCATAAAATGTACGATGAACCCCAAAAATTATTTTGGTGGGAAGGAAATTTAAATGAAAACCACAATTTTGCACATTTTGGAGGGTTTCATTTTCACACTTTACATTTTACGGCAAAAATTACATGTGTTCTTTATTTTGTGGGTTAATACTATTAAAATGATACCCATGGCTAGATACTTTTATATTTTTGTACCGCTTAAAAAAAATCGAAACCTTTTTGTACAAAATCAGTAATCTAAAATTGCCCTATTTTGACCACCTATAACTATTTCATTTTTCCGTATATAGGGCGGTATGAGGGCACATTTTTTGCACCATCATCTCTACTTTTTTTAGATACCACATTTGCATATATAAAACTTTTAGATAATTTTTTATTAATTTTTTGGGAATAAAATGTGACAAAACTGCAGCATTTTTAATTTAAAAAAAAAATGTTTACGTTTACGCCGTTCTCCGTACAGGATCATTAACATTATATTTTGATAGTTCGGACAATAATGCATATGGCAATATCAAATATGTTTATAAAAAAATAAAATACGCTTTTTGGGAGTAAAATGGGAAAAACTGATAATTTTCATTTTATTTTCATTTATTGGGGGATTTTTTTACTTTTTATTTTTAAAATGTTCAACTTTTTTTTTACACTTTTTATGTCCCCATAGGGGACTATCTATAGCAATAATTTGATTGCTAATACTGTTCAGTGCTATGCATAGGACATAGCACTGATCAGTATTATCGGTCATCTTCTGTTCTGGTCTGCTCGATCTCAGACCAGAGCAGAAGACGCCGGGAGATGGACGGAGGCAGGTGAGGGGACCTCCGTCCGCCATTATAGATGAACGGATCGCCGCGGCAGTGCTGCGGGCGATCCGATCATCCATTTTAACATGCGCATTGCCGAGGGGTTAATGGTTAAAGTGAATGGTCAAAGTGGAAAAAAAAAGAACCCTGAACATCTGTTTGTAACAGAGCCTCCCACACAGTGTAAGAGTAGCCTAATAGATATATACACATTTCAGATTACATACTGTAAGTAACTGATATCTACAGCTGCTTAACCCCTTAAGGGCTCATGGTTTTTCTGTTTTTGCATTTTAATTTTTTCCTCATCACCTTCTAAAAATCATAAGGCTTTCAATTTTGCAGCTAAAATTCCATATTATGGCTTATTTTTTGCACCACCAATTTTACTTTGCAGTGACATTAGTCATTTTACCAAAATATCCACGGCGAAACGGAAAAAAATTAATTGTGCGACAAAATTGAAGGAAAAAATGCCATTTTGTAACTTTTGGGGGCTTCCGTATCTATGCAGTGCATTTTTTGGTAAAAAAAAAAAAAAAAATGTATATGTTTAAAATTGTCATATTCTGACCTCTGATAACATTTTTATTTTTCCGTGTATGGGGCGGTATGAGGGCTCATTTCTTATGCCGTGATCTGAAGTTTTTATTGGTACCATTTTTGTATTGATTGAACTTTTTGATCACTTTTTATACATTTTTTCATTATATAAAAACTTTGGACTTTGGAATTTTTTGCGCCTACGCCATTGACCGTGAGGTTTAATTAACCTGAAATCACAAAAGAGGAAGTGCGGAGCCACTCAACCAGTAAATCGAAGGCAGCGATTTACTGGGTGAGTTAGAGTGGGGAGGCGGTAGGTGGAACGGGGGGAATCCCGTTCCACCTACCATCTCCTCGCTCCATAATCGCCTAACCGGTATGTGATGTGCCTCGCTGCCTCTGATTTACTGAGTGAGTTGCTCCACACTTTCTCTTTTGTGATTTCATTGTGCATTGTTTAATCTTGTGTGCAGCACCACCCATAGGAGAACACGGACTGCTAGCACTAGCCACACTATTAGAGGAAGTATACTAATAGGATAAAGTGACAGTGCAGGATTTTTTCCTTTTCTTTTGTGATTGTAATTAATTAACAATATATTTTTATAATTCGGACATTTACGCACATGGTGATACCACATATCTTTACTTTTATTTTTATTTACACTGTTTTTTTTTTAAATGGGAAAAGGGGAGTGATTCTTACTTTTATTAGGGAAGGGGTTAAATGAGCTTTATTAAATTTATTTTTTCACACATTTTTTGCAGTGTTATAGCCCCCTCCAGTGGCTATAGCACTGAACACACTGATCTGATCCACAGATCATTGCCGTGCATTAACACGGCAATGATCAGTGTTATCGGTGGTCGATAGCTCAAGCCTGGATTTCAGGCTTGGAGTAATCAATCCTCGATCGGACATGACGGAGGCAGGTAAGGCACCCTCTGCTTGCATTCTAGCTGATTGGGATATCGTGATTTCACCGCGATGGTCCCGCTCAGACCGACTGAGCTGCCAGGAGTGTATTTTTGTTATTTTAGATGTGGCGATCTACTTTGAACGCCACTTCTAAAGGGTTAATAGCGTGCGGCACATGATCAGTGCTGCACGCTTTTAGCCCAGGGTCCCGGCTTTTATTAGCCACTGGGGCCGACCCACTATGATGTGGGGTAACGGCATTACTACGTGTTATATATACGGGGACCGGGTGCAGGGCGTACAGGTATGCCCTGCGTCTTTAAGAGGTTAAGGAGTAGATACAGTGCATTTGATCAAGGTGTAGAAATGTCTAAAAGATGATCAAGAGAAATTGAAAAAAATTCCCATTGTAATTATGGGGTATTGAGAGCAGAATTATAAAAAAAAAGAAAGATATATTTCTTCTTTTGCACAAGACCGCAACATAACAAAAAATTGATAAAGAACATTGAATAAATTACTTCATCCTGTTCTCGCCACAGACATTTAGTTTTTTTGTTTTGTTTATTTTTTTGAGGACATATTATTTGTTTAGAGAGTTGTACCCTTTAACACCTTAAGGACCCTTGGTCTTGGTACTTGACCCTTAGTGTTTCCGATCACTGCCGGTAATCCTGCAGTGATTGGAATGGGATGACTGCTGATATCAATCAGCAGCTATCCCGGGACATCGCCTAGAGGGGGCCTGAAACCCAATTCTGACCTGCGAATCACAGCTTTTCTGGACCAATCGGGTGACTCGTGATCCAAAAAAAAAAAAAAAAAAGTTGATTGGTGCCAATCACCCTTGCCAAGCAGGAGTGAGGTGGCACTGGTGCCACCTCACGATCGGCCGAGACCGACCAACCAATCGCGACTCCTGTGCGACAGGTGGGCGGTGGTGTTGGCGGGTGGTGCAATCCGTGGCAGTGGGATCCAGAGGCAGCAGCAAGTGGTGAGGCCTGTGTGGTTCCTGCTTTTTCCAAAGGGCATGCTGGGAGTAGTGGTTATGCAACAGCTGGAGGCACATAAGTACAACTCACAGAATGCCCTTCGGCTGTTAGTGCATCCTGGGAGTTGTAGTTTTGCAACAGATGGAGGCACACTGAGTTAGGGTCTGTTACTTAAATCAGTGTTTCCCAACCTGTGTGCCTCCAGCTGTTGCAAAACTACAACTCCCAGCATGCATTGACAGACTATGCATGTGAGGAGTTGTAGTTTTGCAGCAGCTGGGGGCATACTGGTGGGGAAACTGAGTTAGTCTTTTACCTCGATCCCAGTGAATGGTGATGTCACTTAGAAATGTAGCAATTGTAGCAACTGAGTCTTCTAGGCCTGTCCTTATATGGTGTGGTAAAGGTAACACAGCAGAGGTCTTGACAGGACCTTCACTCACTCTCCGCTTCAGACTCACACCAATTAACTCCTCCCTGTCTAGACCAACCTGGGAGAGAAGGGCAGAAGGCCCTGATTGGCATAGGTGCTCATGTGATAAATGATAATACATCAGAATAGATTACAAACTACTTAACAATGTAACCTGGAGCTGTGGGCCAGAGCGGACACCATAAATGACATCCACCTGACAGGGCAGGTGGACAAGAGTGTTGCGTACTAGGACACCACATAAAAGGAGTACATACATCTCAACCACAAATGCTTTCAGAAGGACCCCAGCTACTGTACCAACCAATTGACACCTCATGATAGTGTCCTGGGGGTACAATCAGAAGCCAGTCAGTTGTACTACCCAACCACTAACCACCTAAATATAGCAGTCACTATTTATCATGGTATCTAGGGGATTGAATGGTCTGGCTTTGGATTTATCTCTGATGGCAAACGGCAACCACCAGGTATCGAGTGGGCTCAGTTGTGGAGACTACTCCATACATCCCCATACAATATCTAAAATACGATTAGGTCTAAGGTTAGAAAGGGTTAGAAAGAGGTCCAGCTCCATGATTTTGAAATTTAATGTAAATCAAGCTCAGTTAGTTGTGCTAGTCAGATGGTTGCATATATTTACTATTATAAGAAAGTCATATGCAAGTCAAGTTGGTACTCGGGCTGACTGACCTAGAAATAGGATGCTGTGGCCATAGAAACAAATCAATATTTTTTATTATTACTATGTAAATGTAATTTGCTCATAAATTATCTTACTGTTTTAATGTGGTCCTCATAAAAAGTATTAGTTTTATTCTGATTTCCCAGCCAATAGCCTCCACGTATTACTCAGCTTTTTAAAGTGTTCCTTTGAAATATTTGGTGTTCCCAGAGGTCTTCACCCCAAATGACACCTCTCTTACATGATTCACCACATTTCCTTCTACTTTTGTTGTTCAGACAGATATTTGAAAAAATAAAGCTTTGACTTTGCCATCTGGGAATCATCAGTTCTGCACTAGAAGGAAGGAGTCTAAATACATCAGTACTCTAAACAAAGCAATACCTGAAGAAATATTCAATAAACAAAGCTTGGGTCACATATTAATCTAGTGTAAAAAAAAATGTTGTAACCCATGACAATTGAACAGATTCCAACAGCCTTAGGAATAGTTGTTACTCTGGTGCTACAAATTACATAAAAACATGACGAAATCAAATTTAAATATAAAATAGTCTAATAAAATATTAACACATTATTACATGTTTAATTATCTGCAGATGCTTTTTAGGAATATAAACACCTAGAAAATATTGGCAATCTAAATCATTATTAAAATGTCTTATGTTATAATAATATGCACCTAATACATATTGCTTTTCATTAGATTTCATCACAGTATTCAATACTCAAATTAGCTTTTATTTATTTGTATTTATCATTGCCACTTCCGTTTTTTATATTCATCAAAAGTGTCAGTGTTAAATATATACAGGGTAAAGCAAAACGGATGGTGCAAAATTCATAACCGAGAGACCATAACACAAATGTATTAATATGAAAAGACACACTGTCTATCCAAGTTTTATCTGTACACTACAAATGTTCCAAGTGATTGTTGACACAGCAGATGTCTAGGCGGTACCGTATATACTCGAGTATAAGCCGACCCGAGTATAAGCCGAGTATAAGCCTAATTTCAACCCAAAATCCCAGGAAAAGTTATTGACTCGAGTATAAGCCTAGGGTGGGAAATACATCATCCCCCCCTGTCATCATCCAGACCCGTCATTAACATCCTCATCATCATCACCGCCTGTCATCATCCAGACCCTCATCATCATCACCTGTCATCATCCCCTTATCATCCCACACATCCCCCCTTCATCATCCCCTTGTCATCATCCCCACCCCCCTTCATCATCCCCTTGTAATCATCCCACACACACCCTTCATCATCCCCTTGTCATCATCCCCACCCCCCTTCATTATCCCACACACCCCCTTCATCATCCTCTTCTCATCATCCGCCCTCAGTGGTCTTCAACCTGCGGACCTCCAGAGGTTTCAAAACTACAACTCCCAGCAAGCCCGGGCAGCCATCGGCTGTCCGGGCTTGCTGGGAGTTGTAGTTTTCAAACCTCCGGAGGTCCGTAGGTTGAAGATCACTGCGGCCTTCGACATCATCCAGCCCCCTCTCACCCCCCTTTAGTTCTGTACAGTACTCACCTCCGCTCGGCGCTGGTCCGGTGCTGCAGGACTGTCCGGAGAGGAGGTGGTCCGGTGGGATAGTGGTTCCGGGCTGCTATCTTCACTGGGGGCGCCTCTTCTCCGCGCTGTGGGCCCGGAATAGAGGCGTTGCCTTGACAATGACACAGAAGTAAGTTGGCAATGAACGTACCTCTGCGTCGTTGTCGTTGACGTCGTTGTCAAGCGCTTAGAAGAGGCCTCCCCGGTGAAGATAGCAGCCCGGAACCACTATCCCACCGGACCACCTCCTCTCCGAACAGTCCTGCAGCACCGGACCAGCGCCGAGCGGAGGTGAGTACTGTACAGAACTAAAGGGGGGTGAGAGGGGGCTGGATGATGTCGAAGGCCGCAGTGGTCTTCAACCTGCGGATCTCCGGAGGTTTCAAAACTACAACTCCCAGCAAGTTGCTGGGAGTTGTAGTTTTGAAACCTCTGGAGGTCCGCAGGTTGAAGACCACTGCGGGTGGAGAGTTCACTCGAGTATAAGCCGAGGGGGGTGTTTTCAGCACGAAAAATCGTGCTGAAAAACTCGGCTTATACTCGAGTATATACGGTAATTCAGTTCTGTCTAGACGTCTGTCAGCATATCCTCGGAAATGGACTCCACTTCAGCGATTAGATCTGGCGATCGTTGATGCTATTGCAACATTTATGAATTGCTTCGGGCTTTTTATTCAGGTATAGGTGAACATCCAAATGGAAACAACAATTAACCAATGATGCACTGGCCTCTACGATCACCAGATCTAACAGCCTCCAACTTATTTCTGTGGGGCTACAAAAAGGAATTTTTTTCTTAGTCTCATCGGACCACAGGACATGGTTCCAGTAATCCATGGCCTTACTCTGCTTGTCTTCAGCAAACTGCAGGTTTTCTAGAGCTTAATCTTTAAAAGAGACTACTTTCTGGGATAACAGTCATGCAGACTGATTTCATGTCATGTATGGTGTATGGTCTGAGCACTGACTGGCTGAACCCTCACCCCTTCAACCACTGAAGCAATGCTGGCAGCACTCATATGTCTATTTCCTAAAGATAACCTCAGGATATGAAGATTAGCAGGTGCACTTAACTTCTTTGGTCGACCATGGCGAGGCCTGTTCTGAGTGAATTCAATTAGAGAAAAAAAAAAACAGACATGGTCGCACATTCACAACATGCAACTTTAGTAAACTACCAGGTCGTTAGTGTACTTAATGATCATAAAGTGTAAGCCTGTTAGCCACGTCATGGCTACCTATAAGTAGTGGGTCCCTAACATCCCATAAAATGGCACTACGCTGAGCGGCGACCACCATTGCCACAACACTAGTGCCCACAGGGGAAACAAGCCATTGGCAGAGCAGCCCCAATACCACCCGAACCCTGGGCTGCACCTCCCCAATAGATACTGCACAGCACCAGTGTGAACAGGTGACAAAGCGAATTGAGGAAGTATGGCTATGTTTCTCTATCTTGCATATCCTCAGAG
The DNA here is from genome assembly GCF_029499605.1 of Hyla sarda. NCBI lineage: Eukaryota > Metazoa > Chordata > Amphibia > Anura > Hylidae > Hyla > Hyla sarda. The sequence goes on from NC_079189.1 coordinate 426,567,604, forward strand.
TTTTTTACCATGAGGTGCCATGTTGAACTTATAGTGGAAAGTATTAGAGAGTGTGAGAACGTTAACATCAAATTTAAGACACTTTCTCCTCATTCACACTTGTTATGTTACATCAAGTCACATGACACAGAGGAGGGAAGATGGCCAATTGGTGTACTGTACTCCCTTTGTTGGCAAGTTTTAGACATTAATGGCTGTGTTAAGTTATTTTGAGGGGACACACCATTATACAGGCTGTGCACTCACTACTTTACGTTGTAGCAGAGTGTCATTTCTTCAGTGTTGTCACATGAAAAGATAGAATAAAATCTCACATTAGTAAGTATATGCCTCACATTTTTGTAACACATCATTCAACATTATTTTACACCCTTTTGCTTTTATACCTATTTAACAGTTTTTTTTATTTTGATTTTACAGTTTATGAACATAGCTCCAATGAAATCTATTACATATATATGGATTGTTTAGTCATATGTGTATGTTATTTGTAGTTCTTTTTCCCATGAAGTAAGCAATGGTGTTCTTAGCAGTTATTGTTCATTGGTGGTACATTTCTAGATTTCAACAACCATTTTTATGTATGCAATACATACATGTGTATGTAACACTACTGGGTTTTCTATATATATAAATGAAAAAAATCTGCAGCACTACTTACCAATACAGCAGCGGGTGCCAGCGCTTCAGACCCGATCAAAGTCCATGTAATATAGATGTAGAAAAAGTGCAGCACTCCTCAAATACGTGAAAAAAAGTAGTGGTTTATTGGCTCACATAGCAGCAACGTTTCTGTCCTACCATAGGACCATTTTCAAGCTGAGCTTGAGCTTGAAAATGGTCCTATGGTAGGACAGAAACGTTGCTGCTATGTGAGCCAATAAACCACTACTTTTTTTCACGTATTTGAGGAGTGCTGCGCCTTTTCTACATCTATATATATATATATATATATATATATATATATATATACATATTACCTTAATTGAATTTATTATTGCATTTAAATAATCTCGTTTTCAATACTGTTCTATGTTTCAATGAGTATAATGATTTATTCCTAGGTGGCCTAGTTCAGCAATCTGGCAATCTGAAATTAATGTAGAAATAGAAGAACATAAAATTTGCACATGACCAGAATTATAATGAGGGCCTAATTTAATTTGGTCGCATCTGTTATAATGTGGAAGAGTAAATTGTTGTTTATGTCTTCTGACTGCTTTATGCAACAAATATTGCAAACTAAATATAGATAATATGATGATATTTTGTGATCTTGCATTTTATTTTTAATTTTTATTATTAACCCCTTAAGGACTCAAGGTTTTCCATTTTGCACTTTCGTTCTTTCCTCCTTACCTTTAAAAAAATCTAAAATCTTTCCCTTTAGACACGGCAATCAACTTTGAATGCCATTTCTAAAGGGTTAATAGCACGTGACCCTACGATCAGTGCCGCACAATATTAGTCACGGGTCATTGTTAGAAGCCGGGCCCGACCCGCTATGATGTGGGGCAACGCCTTGGCCCCGCGTTATAGAAAGGAAACGGATTCAGGGTGTACAGGTATGCCCTGAGTCCTTAAGTGGTTAATGTGTTTAATGAACATGGAATGTACATTCCATGCATCCACTACTCTCTCAGTAAAGTGATACTTCCTCATACAGTAAAATCTCCCAAAAGCGGGCACTCACAAGGAAAAAAAAGTGTCCGCTATTGAGAGATGTCTCATATTGGGGAAAAAAGGTTCAAGATTCACCCCCCCCCCCCCCCCCCCCGTGTCATTTAATTTCCCCTTTATCCCCCATGTACCCTGTGCCAAATCTTACCCCTATTAAGAGTGTTTGTCATCTATGTTTTGTTCCCTATTGCCCTAGTGTCCACGTTTGCTTTTGGGAGTGTCCCCTATTCTTAGGGTGAAAATACATTACGGTATGTCTTCTTGTGGTAGTTTTTCTTCTTTAAAATATGCTCTCCTCCTTTGCCGTGTTGATTCCCTGTATGCCATTAAACATTTCTATCATATCTTCTTTGTCTCATCTTTCTTCCAAGCTATACATTTTTATAACTCAATCTCATCTGGTTAGCACATAGATATGTGAATATATAGTCTACTCTGGTCCACTTAGTGTAGTTTTGTGTCCTTGGTTTTAATTTGTTTTATTGATCCAGTCCAACCATTTTAATATTATTTTGATTCCATTCTTCTTTTTCTTTTCTTTTCCTTTGCTCTTCCTTTTTTCCTTCTTTCCCCCTTTTTTCCCTCTTTTTCCTCCTTTCTTCTCTCGTTCACTCTTCTCATTCTCTTTTCTTGCCTTTTCCCATTCTCAATTCTCCTCTTTCTATTCTTTTCTTCACGCATTTCCGTCTCCCCTCTCTTTTCCCTTTCTTCTTTTTTTTAATCTTTCCCCTCTCTATCACCTTCCTTTTTACCTTTCATCCACCTTTCTCCCTCTTTCTTTTTCTTTTCTTCCCCTTTCTCTCCCTCCCTCCCCTTCCCCCTTCTTATTTCTTTTTCTTTTTATCTATTTTTTCTTTTCTATTTTTCTTTTTTTGTTTTTTTGTTTCTGCTCTCCTCCCTTATTTTTCACCCCCTTTCATGTTTTTTCTTCTCTTTATTCTTCTTCTTGTCCTCTTTTGTCCCCCCTTTTTTTGTTTTGTCCTCAGATTTCTGCGGCAATGCAAACCACGTGGATCTCCAATCAACCCTGTTCATGCACCTTATCTTGCATATAGATAGTACTACATTATTATGTTTTCTAGGTTATTGTTATTTAATAACATTGGATCTAAAATATATATTTTTTACATATAAAACATTTTTTACAAAAAAATGTTTATATAAATTTTCACACTTGTATATATATATATATATATATATATATATATATATATATATATGCATATATACATTACCAAGTGTGGTTGAATTGCACACTTAATTTCCAACATGCACTCCTTACACATTTTCATAGTTCACTTTTAGCTTGGTGTAACATTGTCTTGCACACAGTGGCGTCGCTAGGGAGGGGGGGCCATAGGGGGCCATGGCCCCCCCTAGATCAGGCCGTGCCCCCCCTTGGGCCCCCCCAATTTAAAATAAATAGGGATGTCCCGATACATTGATGGCTCCGCCCCCAGCACAGGAGAGGACGGGCTGAGAGCTGACAGGTCACACAGCAGAGCGGCCGCTTATGAGGTCAGTGATGTCCCCGTGTCCTGCCTCTCTTCCCCCTGATCAGCAGTATAAACCGGGGCTGAGTAATGTGTATGGTAGCAGTCCAGAGGGGTCACTTTCCCTCTTCTAGTGTCCACAGGTCACCAACAGGTCACATTATCACAACAATTTTTGGGAAAAATCGCGGCAAAAATTACGCGCTTTTACCGCGATTTTTCCATAAATTGTTCTGGTAATGTGACCTGTTGATGACCTGTGGACACTGGAGGAGGGAAAGTGACCCCTCTGGAAGGACAACATGTGAACACACTGCTAGTTTATTTATAATCCCTTAAGGGTACATTCACATGCACAGGATCTGCTGCATATTTTGTGCAGCTGATTTTGCAACCCATTAGCTTCAATAGGTAGCAAAATCAGCTGCAGAAAATATACAGAAGATCCTGTACGTGTGAACGTACCCTAAGGGCTCATTTAGGGGTGGATCCACAGTGTATTTTATGCTGCAGATCCACCAACAATGGACCCTACAGTGCTGCCTCCATCTGTGCTTGCTCATAATGGCAATCCTCTGCTACGAGCAGACATGCTTTTGATGTGTATACTCGCACACATCACAGCCATAAGTAATCGCCTGCTGCTGTTCTATACCCTCATAAAGGCACTAAGTATGTCAGGCAGGAAAGTGCCAGGATGTGCACAGAGAAGGGGCAGAGGCCTACATACGTCAGGCAGAGTTGGCAGCAGACTTGGAGCGAGTGGCAGCAGAAGTCGCAGCAATAGGCCTGAGCTCCCGTTAACACCCAGCGGTCGTGTCGTCGACCCTTCTTTCCTCGTCAATTGGTTTGCACACTCATCACCATCATCACAAGCAACATCTGACAAGCCCAGTCAAGAGTCGGTGGGTTCCTCAGACACAACCCTCAGTTGACATGGCGCGGGAGCAGTCACCATAATCCCATTGCCTTTGTCCTATGCGGTTCCCTCTCCCAAAGAAGTGTCTCATGCTTTGGGTTCAGCTCCACTATTTAGTGAGGACGATGTAATAGAGGACAGTCATCATCTAATGGGCAGCCAAGAATGTGAGGAGACATGCATCGCTTGCTCCGCAAAGCGGCCAAGTAGTGATGCCGCGACTGTCGTGGGAGGCGGTGTTTCAATTGTTCAGGGTCCTGAGGCAGACACTGTTGTGGAACACGAGGAGGACATCAGTGACGTGCACACATCTTTTGATGATGAAGCCGATCACAATTGGGAGCCGGGTGCAGAAGCCGGGGCTTCATCATCATCAGGAGAAGAGATTTTGAGGCATTAGGGCGGTAGCACGGTTGGCAATCAGTGTGGTGGTGGCAGTAGTGGAAATTCCGAAGCCAAACGTGCCAGGGGGAGACCACCTGTTTCGCGGCAAGCTACCATTCAGGGAGGTAGTGGAACAGGGGTTCCTGGAGACGGCGGCAATAGCAGTGAAGTAGTGCGGACTGCGGGTGGGAAAATAAGCTACTCTGCGGTGTGGTTGTTCTTCATAAAGAATCCAGAGGACCTTAGTGTAGTCACATGCAAAATCTGTCATCAGAAAGTGAAGCGTGGCCAGGGTCCCAATCTCGGCACCACGGCCCTGCGTCAACACATGATTCGCCACCATAAAACGGCCTGGGATAACCGTGGCTCCGATGTAGTGGTCCAGCCTGCCGCATCACCCTTCCGTCACCCATCCGCTCCCTCCGTCATCCAGCCAAGGCTCCACCACCTCAGCCGAAGGGGGCATTGTGTCAAACCCTCCTTCTTGCGCTCATGCTTCTTCCGCTCGTAGTCAGCCATTCCTCCAACAATCGATCGGCGAAGCCATGTCCAAGAGACAACAGTATGCGCCCACTCATCCAACGGCGCAGAAGTTGAATGTGCTCCTTTCCAAGTTGCTGGTGTTGCAGTCCCTCCCTTTCCAACTGGTGGACTCTGCAGCTTTCGGGTAATTGATGGCTTGTGCCGAGCCGATGTGAAGAGTCCCAAGCCGTCATTTCTTTGCGAAGAAGGCAGTACCAGCCCTGCATAAGTTTGTACAAGAGAAGGTGGGCCAGTCCTTGAGCCTGTCGGTGTGTTCAAAAGTGCACGCCAGCGCCGACGTGTTGAGCTGTAACTACGGGCAGGGACAAAACATGTCTTTTACGGCCCACTGGGTAAATGTTGTTCCTGCACAGCCACGACAGCAACTTGGACAAGTCACACCGCTTCCTCCTTCACGCTCTCGCTCCCAGGCAGTTGTGCGACTCCTCCTCCCCCGTGTCCTCGGCCTCCACTGCATGTCCAAATCTCGGTGGCCCTTCATCGTACCACGTGTGTAGGGCACAGCGGTGTCAAGCCGTCCTTCACATGGTTTGCCTTGGCGAACAGAGTCACACAGGGGAGGAACTGCTAAAGTTCATTAGGGAAGAAATCCGAGTATGGCTTACTCCACGAAATCTGGAAATGGGAACCATGGTGACCGACAATGGGAAGAACATTGTGGCCGCGCTGCAACAAGGAAATTTGAACCGTTCGCCCTGCATGGCACACGTGTTGAATCTGGTTGTCAAGAAGTTCATCAAGTCTTCACCCCATTTGCAAGACGTCCTGACAATGGCAAGGAAACTGTGCATGCACTTCAGCCACTTGTACTCCGCCAAGCACACTTTGCTTGAGCTGCAGCGTCAGAACGGTATCCCACAAGATAGTCTCATTTGTGACGTTGCCACATGTTGGAATTCCACCCTCCATATGTTGGACAGACTATACAAAGAAAAGCCATCACAGATTTTTTGATGATACAAGCAGATAGGAGTACTCCCCTGTGTAACTTCAATGTGAACGAGTGGCAGCTCACACGTGACACCTGCCGTTTGCTGAGGCCCTTTGAGGAAGTCACATTTTTTGTTAGTTGCTCGAATTACGCCATGAACGACGTCATTCCACTCTTACATTTACTCCAAAAAATGATTGAAAGCATGGCTAGTCACGGCAATGGAGACGTTGCACCTACATCAGAAGGCTACATGAGTCCTGTGGGGGATGATCTGGAGGAGGATGATGAGGGGCAGAGCGGAGCACAGTTTACAGTGGATGAGATGGCCGGTGTTTCTGGTCATTGGATAGCAGAGGAGGAGCAGGAGCAGCCAGAGGAGCTGGAGGGTTATTACGAGGGAGGCGAGAGAGTTGACCCAGACACACCGTGGCAGTATGCAGTGGAGATGGAGGCAGGTAGTCCCAGCGAGTCACTGTCACAAATGGCATGATGCATGCTGAGTTGCTTGCATAGTGACCCCCAAATTGTCAAAATTCGTCAGCGTGATGACTTCTGGATCTCCACCTTATTAGACCCTCGCTACCGGCCCAGAATGGGGGGCCTTTTTTACACCCACTGAGAGGGAGGACAAACTGACCTACTTCAGGGAGCTTCTACGTAGTCTGTTGGCCGATGCCTATCGGCCACATGGTCCATCCACTCACAGGTCTGACTCGGGGGGCCCTCTGCGCTCACCTTCCACTGCCATGGCTGCTGGGGAGGGGAGGGGTGGCAGGAGCAATAACGGCTCAATCAGCAGAAGCCTGAGTCTACAGTCGCTGATGTGTAGCTTCCTTCAGCCGCATAGTGAAGCTACTCATCAGCAGCAGGTGGACATGGAGCAGGACCTGAACCAGCAGGTGGTGGCTTACCTCGACATGACCCTGCAAACAACCGTTGAAGATCCGCTGGACTTCTGGGCAGCCAAACTCGATTTATGGCCGCAAGTAGCGGAGTTTGCCCTGGAAAAGCTTTCCTGCCCGGCCAGTAGTGTGCCATCAGAGCGGGTGTTTAGTGCGGCCGGGGCCATAGTCACCCCAAGGCGAACTCGTCTGTCCACTAAAAACTGACGTTTGTCAAGATGAATCAGGGATGGATCAGCCAATGACAGATGGGTCTGAGTAGATTGACCATGCTCCTACAACAAAATTTTCTCTATTGTGGTTGGTTATTAAACCCTCTGGGGCAGACCTGGGCATTGTACCGCCCGCTTGCCACATACGGCCCTTTGATTGGCTCTGACCGGCCCACGCTGATTGGGGGACAACTATGCTGCCTAATCTGGGGGACAACTATGCTCCTAATCTGGGGGACATCTATGCTGCCTAATCTGGGGGACATCTATGCAGCCTAATCTGGGTTATATCTATGCTGCCTAATCTGGGGGACAAGTATGATCCTAATCTGGGGGACATCTATGCTGCCTACTCTGGGGGACAAGTATGCTCCTAATCTGGTGGACATCTATGCTGCCTAATCTGGGGGACATCTATGCTGCCTAATCTGGGTGACATCTATGCTGCCTAATCTGGGGGACAACTATGCTCCTTATCTGGGGGACAACTATGCTCTTAATCTGGGGGACAACTAAATTCCTAATCTGGTGGACGTCTATGCTGCCTAATGTGGGGGACAAGTATGCTCCTAATCTGGGGGACATCTATGCTGCCTACTCTGGGGGACAAGTATGCTCCTAATGTGGGGGACATCTATGCTGCCTAATCTGGGTGACATCTATGCTGCCTAATCTGGGGGACAACTATGCTCCTAATCTGGGGGACATCTATGCTGCCTAATCTGGGGGACATCTATGCTGCCTAATTTGGGTGACATCTATGCTGCCTAATCTGGGGGACATCTATGCTGCCTAATCTGGGGGACAAGTATGCTCCTAATCCGGGGGACATCTATGCTGCCTACTCTGGGGGACAAGTATGCTCCTAATCTGGGGGAAATCTATGCTGCCTAATCTGGGGGACAACTATGTTCCTTATCTGGGGGACAACTATGCTCCTAATCTGGGGGACATGTATGCTGCCTAATATGGGGAAAACTGATGCTTCTGGCCTTGGGCCTATAATTTTTTGAAGTTTAGCAGTAGCTAAATACATGCTTAATGCAAATGTCAACATTGATCTTTAAATGTAAGGGGTTATGAAACCCTCTTGGGTACTGCGAATGACTGCTCCAGGCTCATTCTGTGTTTTTCACAAACTACTTGCCTCCCTGGTGCCTCAGGCCTTGGGCCTATAATTTTTTGAAGTTTAGCAGTAGCTAAATACATGCTTACTGCAAATGTAAACATTGATCTTTAACTGTAAGGGGTTATAAAAACCTATTGGGTACTGCAAATGCATGATCCAGACTCATTCTGTGTCTTTCAGGAACTACTTGCCTCCCTGGTGCCTCTGGCTTTGGGCCTTAAATTTTTGGATGTTTAGCAGTAGCTAAATACATGCTGAATGCAAATTTCAACAATGATCGTTAAATTCTCGGCGCTCTGCCAGGGCCTTCTCCTACCCCGCCTGGGCCGATCCGAGTACCTCACTAACCAACTCACTAACTAATCCAATCGCTTATAGCGACGGGCGGTGTGTACAACGGGCAGGGACTTAATCAACGCCTGCTTATGACCCTCACTTACTGGTTATTCCATATTTAAAGATTAAATAATTGCAATCCCAGATCCCTATCACAAACTGGTTTCAGCGTGCAACATGCACCTGTTCTTGAAAGATAGAGACACGCTAATCCGTTCAGTGGAGCGCTACTGCGGCCCAGGACATCTGAGGCCATAACACACCTGTTATTGCTCGATCTCGCAATTGATCTAGCAAGGTAAGGGGTTATTAAAGCCTCTTGGGTACTGCTGAGGCCTACTCCTGACTGCTCCTGGTGCAATGTATGGGGTAATTAAACACTCTTGGGTAGTGTTTTTGTTAAATTTACTGATAATTTTATCAGTAATAAAATTGAATTTTGCAGAATACTAACCGTTACACAACGGAACGCTTGTTGCGTGTGATTTTTTAATGAAAAAAATATATATATGGAGAGGGATTAACTCTGCTTAATCATTTTTGGCGATTGGAATCCTTTTGTGATCTGATCTTTTGGAGACAGATGCGCTTACACACATGTAATAATTTTTTTAACCAAATTTCAAACATTGTGTGGTTTCTTATTTTTCAGAAGAATGTCTTTTGGTGGTCCACCGTCCTGCATTATAGAGTCTTCTGAACTGCTGTATATGCGCTTGTTTATAAAAAACAGGTATTTTTTCAGACAATTTCAATAACATTTTGCGTTTTTTTGGGGTGGATTGAGAAGCCCGGGTGTGTACTCGTGCATCAGCCAAATCCAGGCTGTGTCTTTCAGGCAATCTATGGGTTCCTTATTCCGCAGAGGTGGGGCCTGGGTCTGGGAATTTAAAATTTTTGGATTGCGGGTGCTACCAAAAAAGATGGACACACCCTAATCTGTTCAGTGGAGCGCGCCTGCGGCCCCGGACATATGAGGGCATAACACACCTGTTATTGCTCGATCTCAGGAGAAGGGGGGTTAATCATCGGGAGAAGAGAGTTGCAGGTTGCCCTTGAGTCAGCAAGGCGGTAGCGCAGTTGGCAGTCAGCGTGGTGTGGCAGTAGTGGAAATTCTGGAGCCAAACCTGCCCGGGGGAGACCACCTGCTTCACGGCTAACTTACCTTTCCGGGAGTTAGCGTATTACCAGCACCGGTCGATGAAAGATAGAGACACGCTAATCCGTTCAGTGGAGCGCGCCTGCGGCCCCGGAAATCTGAGGGCATAACACACCTGGTATTGCTTGATCTCGCAATTGATCGTGCAAAGGTAGGGGGTTATTAAAGCCTCTTGGGTACTGCTGAGGCCTACTCCTGACTGCTCCTGGTGTAATGTATGGGGTAATTAAACATTTTTGGGTAGTGTTTTTCTTTTTATAATTTACTGATAATTTTATCGGTTATAAAATTGAATTTTCCAGAATGCTAATCGTTACACAACCAAACGATTGTTGCGTGTGATTTTTTTATGAAAATTAAAAAAAATAAAAATAAATATGGACAGGGATTAACTCTGCTTCATCATTTTGAGTGAAAAAAGTCCTTTGGTGATCTGATCTTTTGGAGACAGATGCGCTTACACACATATTGAATTAGTTTTTGTAAAAAAATGTCAAACATTGTGTGGTTTATTATTTTTGAGAATTATTATTTATTTTTGAGTCTTGTTCTTACACAAATGTGTTTCTTTAAAACATTTCTAAAATGTTGTTGTTTTTTGGAGGGGATTGTGAAGCCCGGGTGTGTACTGGTGCATCAGCCAACTCTAGGCTGTAGGCTGTGACAATATATGGGTTCCTGATGCCGCAGAGGTGGGGCCTGGGTCTGGAAATTTCTAATTTTTGGATAGCGGGTGCTACCTATGAGAAATCTTTGTCAAAAATGTCATGTATTGTGTTGTTGTTTTTTGGGGGGGGGGATTGTGAAGCCCTGGTGTGTAGTGTACTAGTGCATCATCCAACTCCACGCTGTGCCATTCAGCCACTAAATGGTCTCCTCTTGCTGCCAACATGTCCCCGCTGTGTCATTCAGCCACTATATGGTGTCCTCATGCTGCCAACACCTCCACGCTGTGCCATTCAGCCACTATATGGTGTCCTCATGCTGCCAACACCTCCACGCTGTGCCATTCAGCCACTATATGGTGTCCTCATGCTGCCAACACCTCCACGCTGTGCCATTCATCCACTATATGGTGTCCTCATACTGCCAACACCTCCACGCTGTGCCCTTCAGCCACTATATGGTGTCCTCATGCTGCCAACACCTCCACGCTGTGCCATTCAGCCACTATATGGTGTCCTCATGCTGCCAACACCTCCGCACTGTGCCATTCAGCCACCATATGGTGTCCTCATGCTGCCAACACCTCCACGCTATGTCATTCAGTCACTATATGGCTCCTGACACTGATGCCACCACCAGGCTCTGTCATTGTGCTGCTGTGCGGCAGTGATTCTAAGAGTGATACCGGTAATCTGCATGCTATTCTGAATAACAGTATTATTTCACTACCCCAGCACACTCCATATGCGTTTTAGGACACAGCAAAGTGTTCTATACCCCTATAGAGGCTGTATGTAGGCTAGAAATAGCCTTTTTTAATATTGATTCGCCGCAAGCAAATTCGGATCGAAACTAACTTTTCGGGAAAATTCGGCGAATCGGCCGAATCAAATTTTTGAAAAGTTCGCTCATCTCTAATTGTGAGTATAAAAAAATAATTTTTTCACTCACTTTTTCACTGTGTTATTTATCCTTTTGCATGTCACCATTCACTTTGCACCACTCACTTTTTTCTTTTTAATTCACTTCATCAGGTATTGTGTGCATTAGTGTGGTGCTGAACACATGAGCAGACAACATATATAATTATTTTACTCCCTTGTATGTCTGCGCATGCGGAAAGCTATGAGCTAGTTAGATTGATGCGGTCTCTGTGAGGCAGTTAGCATTTCACGTGTGCCCAGTGTTGTATTTATATCTGTGCACTGAACACGCTGTTGCCTGCTGTGAGTAGCGCTGACACGCTGATCTTGGTGAGGCAGGTGTCCTGTGCATGTGCGCAGGATTGTATCTGCACACTGCGCACGCGTGAATTCTAGTATGACGATGTGTCATCGCGCTACGCGTAATCCGCGCATGCGCAATGCGCACCAATATGGTGCTGGCCACCGGAGACTTCACGTGAGATGCTGCAGCTGCTAATAGAGGTACAAATCTATATTTCTAAGTTTTTATTGGTTGGACTGCATATAAATTGGCTCTTTGGACTTAATTAACTCACTCCCTGAGGAAGTGAATAGCGAAACGGCGTAGGGGTGGTCACTGTACCGGGCATGTAAGTACAGCATATTGTTCACTCTTACTGGGATATGGGATTTGCACTTGTTTGGCTACTTGCTGATGGTGATTGGATGAGGCTCTGTAATATTTTTTTCTGAGCTCACCTATCTTTCATCCCTATCCCATTTATCCTGTAGAATTAACAATCTGATGTCCTAATGTTTATTGCTGTATCCTAATATATGGTTTGCTGTTACTTTAGTGGGGATGTCCGTTCTATACAATAGGCTTTAACCAGCAATATACTTGTTCGGACCTTGTACCCACTCATATCTATTAGCACCTTATATCTATTTGATATCATTATCTTTTGCCCTGTACTGTGACTTTTTTCTTCTAACTGCTGCTGGTCCATTTTATATTACATTTCTTTGTTTCTGTTTTTAACATGTGTAATAATAAAGATTGATTTTTAAAACTATATAGTTGTGTTCCATGCTGTGGTAGGTTTCCAAGCTATACATGTTAAGGTCCTTTAACCTTTCCTGGAAAGTTTTATCCTGTAATACATATACTAGTTTAGTAGCTCTTCTCTGAACTCTCTGTAAGTATCTATATCCTTCAGGATATATGGTCTCCAGTACTGTGCACAATACTCCAAGTGAGGTTTTCTCAGTGCTGTGTACAGTGGTATGAGCACTTCCTTCTATTTACTACTAATACCTCTCCCTATACACCCAAGCATTCTGTTAGCTCTGCCTGTTGCTCTATGACATTGCCGGCCTACCTTGGGTTTTTACGCCCAGGGTGCATTATTGTGCACTTATCCACATTTAATTTTAGTTGCCAGAGTTCTAACCATTCCTCTTGTTTACCTAAATCCTTTTCCATTTGGTGTATTCCTCCAGGAATATCAACTCTGCTACAAATCTTTGTGTCATCAGCAAAAAGACCAACATCTTACCATTGAGACCTTCTGCAATATCACTGATAAATATTATACAAAATTGTACAGATCCCTGAGGTACCCAAGTAGTAATAAGACCTTGATCTTAATATTCTGCATTGACAACATCCCTAATCCATTCCTGAATATGGAAGTCCAAGCTCAGAGATTGAAGTTTATTGATGTCTTCTATGTGGGACAGTGTCAAAAGCCTTACTAAAATCTAGATTTGCGATGTCTACTGCACCACCATCATCTAATAATTTAGTCCCCCATTAAAAAAAATCTATAGGATTAGTTTGGCACGATCTCCCTGAAGTAAACCCATGCTGTTTCTCATCTTGCAATCCATGGGATTTTAGAAGTAATATAGATTTAATATGGATAAATATAGTGACAAAGTTAGTCTGAGCTCACAAAGCACTAATGCTGTACATCCCAGCTATATATTAGCATCATGACTAAAAAAAAGGATGCCAACATATACTTTTGCAAGCAGCAGAAGGTCCATTCACTGTAATCACTTAAACCTAGTGAGCCAGTGACTACATTTGGGCTACTTACCATTCCTATATATTATTTTAATGGACTCCATAGTCACTGCTGATGAGGCCAATAATTGGCCACTGTAGTCACATGTATGTACGGCATACAGGAAAAGTGCACAAAGAGATTTGAAGCTGCAGCTAAGCTGGTTTTAATAGGTGAGAATTGTTTTTTTTTTTTATTCAGAACATTTTCAAAACAACATTAGAAAAAAAAAAAAAGTTTTCACCTATCAATCTGCACTCAGTACCCCATAATGACAATGTGAAAACCAAATTTTTGGAACATAAGTATTCAGACCCTATGCTATAAGACTATAAATTTAGCTCTGAAGGGCGTACCATTTCTTTTGATAATCTTTGAGATGTTTCTGCACCTGAGGCAGATAATAATGGCAGAAAATCCCCAAATCCAGGAGTGCAGACCTTGTGGCATCTTTCAAGAAGACTGGAGGCTGTAATCTCCACCAAAGGGGCTTTAACTAAGTACTGAGTAATGGATAGTTTTTCCATTCATATTGTTTTCATATTATCATTATGGGGTATTGAGTGCAGAATGATGGGGGGAAAACTTGACTTTTGTGGAGGTCTGCAACATAACAAAATGTGGAAAAAAGTGAAAGGGTCTGAAGACTTTCAGAATGCACTGTACATAGGAGCTGTACACACAAAACTGTAAGCCACTTATAATTAAGACTATTTGCTTTTTTTAATTTATTTAATGTATTAAAGCTGGAAAGAAAATTGTTACCAAGGCAGACATACAGTACACATTAGAATATTAAGACTTATATTTATAATAGGACTGGAACTAATAGATGAAGTTGCAGTTCTAAGTTAAACACATCATAAATAATTGAGACGATGACTGTAAAAGTTATAGATTTCATTCACTTGTGGCAATTCAAAAAGTAACTCATCTTTTCCTTTAGTTAAAATTTATGTTCCCATCTATACTCGATGCTGTGGTGTGTTGCACCACTCTTCATACTTGTGAATTAACCTTGTCTATTTGTGGTTACTACAAATTGACCACTAAATGTTCACACAACATTATTGTTTCATCATATTTCTTGTCCAACACAAACATGTTTTACTGTGCTGTTAAAGGATCATGTTACTACATAGCCTCTATGCAATATCTTACATCTTTTATCAGGGTTATACAAACATGTGCTCAGACTGCTGATCCTCAATCAGTTGACACTTGAGATAGAGGATGGCTTCTGTTTGTTACTATGGAGCTACTATGTCGATATTAAAGTTCATAAATAAAGCTAGACATATGTTTGAACATCGCTTACCCTAAGAAATAGACATGTGTTTGCTTATTTATTCTATTTTTATCTCATTTATAATACCTGTTTTTGAGAAAGTGGGGTTAAAATACGTATTGCCGTTATTTTAGCTTCAACAAGAATTGTGATTTCTGTTTAGTTCCTATTGACTTTCATAGTAGACCTAAACCCAAGTACACAATAAGCTGAATGGTTGGGATTGAGCTACTGGGCATGTCTGTCCCCCAACACTAGGAAGAAGCATATGCAGAGCAACTGTCTGACACCAGTGTTCAACTCGTTTAAGATGCCTTAGAACATGATCTGTGATTAAAAAGTCCAAGCCAGATACTCCCCAGAAGGGAAAATTACCTATCTGTATCTGTAGGCAGCTGTTTTACAGAGCAGGGTACTGGCTGGCTGTAGAGTGGCCTGTTGTCATGTAAGGAGGCTTCTTAAAGAATCAAACCTAAAGGAGGCTTTGTTGATTAAGGAAAAGGGGCACAATTGTACATGATATTCTAACATGATTGCGGTACATGTACATCTATTAAGATGGTTCTGAAAGACCTATTTCAAAGCTCTTGAGGGAGATTTAGTCCCTCAGTAGGTATATCAAAAATATGATTGTTCACATAAGTCTTAGAATACATATTCTATGAACGTCTTGCTCCTGTACACCCCATATACTTCAGAGATGGGATGTTTATACAGATTTTTTATGAGAAGGAACACACTAACGGGAAACTTTCAAATTTGAAGAGTCAATGAATTTTAGAAAATTGATACAAATTCAATTTGTGCCAAATCAATCTCTGCTCATCTCTATTCATCACCCTTCAAATCTGAGGAAGAATGGTCCTTAAATACAGTTTCTTAGTTTGTAATAAGTGCTTTTCCAAAAGAGATCAGCAGGGAGTAATTTACTTAGGCTGATTGATACATTTGATGAATGTGCACTTGAGGTGATACAAATCCTAGCCTATTTTAAAAAGGGACCTGACAGAAGTATTTTCAGACCAATCAGATGTTATCTATAGCAGAGATATGAGTTTAGTAGTATAGATATTATTCACATGTAAGATCACAGTGCACTTGGCTCGATTGTAAGACTATAGACATGTACAAAATAGGGAGGCTTCAAAGCCTGTTAGTTTTCTCGGGTCACAAAGGCATGAGTTTGCTGTGATCAGTGAAAATTAGTGACTATTCAAAACTAAGTCCAAAGGGGTCATTTACTATTGCTCCTGCCTCCTTGACTATGTTGATAGGACCTGCAGGGAGTTTAGATTGTGGTACATGGAGGCCGAGCTGCAGTTACCTGGCACCATCACTATGCAATGAACAGCACAGAGCTCCCAGCCCTGTTCACTGTATAGTGGTGGTGTTTATAGATGTACCTACTGAATGGTCATATAAGGATTACATAAATTATATTATCCCAAGCTAGAGAAAGTAAGCGACAACTCACCAATTACTGCAGTAACTGTCTTGTTTCAATTAGAGCGTTTAATGCACACCCATTTAAAGCAGTATTCCTAGACCATTTTAAAGGACTTTTTAACGCTGGCCAATTTATGAGTGTCCCTCAAAATACTTGTACCCGATAATCGGCCAGTCGAAACAGTAAAAAAGTGATCAGCCAACAAATGAGCAAACATTTGTTTTTCATCTGATTGGATCCATTTAAATAATTCTTACCGGCTGCACAGAGGATGTGCGGCGAACAATGATGACTTCAAGGGCCGCACAAATGGTCCAGCAATTGTTTGTGTGGACCGTTACCATATTACCAACAACAATACATCTAAATCTATATTTCATTTTACCAGTGGAGTATAGGAAATAGAAGCTGAATTTTGTATGGTTGCTATGGGCAGCAAGGCCGTTGTGATATGTGTACCATGAGTTATACTTCATTGCATTTTGACACATTTATCTATATTAATATTCAATATAATGAACCAAACTTTTCTCACTGTAACAGAGTTTAGTAGTTGAAATGCAATAACCAGGGTATTTGAAATAGTTTGCAAAATGATTAGCATTAATATTTAAATTTGCCTCAGGCATCTGTTACTTTGAGTAGTTGATAAAATAAAAACTTTAAAAAGCAATCATATTAAAATAAGCTAAGTACATATTTCATATGCACTCTAAACCAGGGATACATTTCTAATCTAGCCAGCATACACTAGTAGCAAATGAGTACAGGATAAGATGTGATAATTATCATCATTAACACTAATTTACAAAGCAATGCATTCTATATATGGTAAATGAATGGCATCATTAGACACTATGATATGTACAATCATTTCTTTTAAAGCTTTATATAAAATAGTGGGCATGGTTAAAAGGCAATGTCTACTCTCACCAACATTAAAAGGGAACTCTGGTGGAAAAAAAATGCTTTTCAAATCAACTGGTGCAAGAAAGTTAAACAGATTTGTAAATAACTTCTATTTAAAAATCTTAATCCTTCCAGTACTTATCAGCTGCATTATACTACAGATATACTACAGAAAAAATTGTGAAGTTCTTTCCAGCCTGACAACAGTGCTCTCTGCTGACACCTCTGTCCGTGTCAGGAACTGTCCAGAGCAGGAGAGGTTTTCTATGGGGATATTCTTCTAATCTGGACAGTTCCTGACATGGACAGAGGTGGCAGCTGAGAGCACTGTTGTCAGACAGAAAATAAATTCACAAATTTCTCTGTTTTATACAGCAGCTAATAAGTACTGGAAGGATCCCGATTTTGTAATAGAAGTCATTTACAAATCTGTTTAACTTTCAGGCACCAGTTGATTTGAAAACATTTGTTTTCTACTTGTTTCCACTGGAGTTCCCCTTTAAGGGTCATTTTATATGTGCCAATATTGCCTTGTGGCCAATTACTGGATGGCAAGATAACATATGTGAATTGCCATGGTTATGCTGCGCAATTTTTTTTTATTTTTTTTCCATATATTTATTTATTTTACTGCACAGCTTTTACAGATTAAAAAAGTTGAGACATTTTGTTTATATTATGGTCTTAAAGATTATTTAAATGTAGAAGTGTAATGTATGGATGATAGAAAATTCATTTTGAACTCGAAGCATTTTGTCAATTTTCTCCAATTTTCTTTTCACTTAGCTCCGGTGTTGTTCTTCTAGGCATATGTCGTCTCGTAGAAGCAGTTTGTCTTTACCATTTCTATGATGTCTGCAGTTGTAGGTAAACTCGCAGACTTCCACCAAGAAGCTATCAACGATCTGTACGCTATCAGAATGTGGCAAACAGGGGTCCTGTATTTTGCATCTATAGTGTGTAAACCAATATTTAGGAGAGCCAGTTTGCTGGATGAGGCAATCGTTTTATGTGATACTACTTGTATTAGTTCATTTACATCTTTTTTTCAGTTTATGTAGAGCAGGACAAGTCCAGAATATGTGACTGATATTACCAGTTTGATTATACCCTCTGCAGCATAAAGGGGAACAAGTGGGTATCATAGAGTTGAGCTTAGCAGGTGAGTAATACCATTTAGTGGTCATTTTAAAAAATTGTTCCTTGGGGTTTATGCAGGATGTGGCTCTTTTTAGTGTTGAGAATGCTTGTGCCCATTCATAATTAGAGATGAGAATATTCAGCTCTTTTTCCCATTTGGTCTGTTGTTGATTTTTGTTGATGTATATGTCACAATTAAAGAATTGATATATTGGTCTAGTGCTCAGTTTATTTAAGTTTATTTATGGAATTTGTGGATAATTCCATTAGGTTCATAATTTCTTGCGGGATACATATAGTGGTCTGAGGGACCTTTTTCAGATGTTTAACTAATATAGTATATGTCTTTTGTTCCAAACTTGAGAGGTTATGTGTATTTTGAAGGTCAGTGAATTAAATAATTTTGTTATCCTTGTATAACTGCGATAGAGAGGTGATTCCTTTATCAATCCACGTGTGTATGTCGAGTGAAGTAGAGAAGTATTTCACTGAGTCTAAGGTCAAGGTAACTAATGTATCAATGGATGGGTTGGGCCTGACATCAGATCTGACGCTCCACACTCTGATACCGTCAGATATCATCTTGTTTAATTTAAATGCTGAGTTATTAATTTTGTGTGGTACATGATGTCACACAACCACTTAAAGGAGTACTCCGCCCCTGGCATCTTATCCCCTATCCAAAGGATAGAGGATAAGATGTAAGATCGCCGCCGTCCCGCTGCTGGGGACCCCGGGGATCGCCGCTGCGGCACCCCGCCATCATTACTGCACACAGCGAGTTCGCTCTGTGCGTAATGACGGGCGATACAGGGGCCGGAGCAGCGTGACGTCAATGCTCCACCCCTCATGACATCACGGCCCGCCCCCTTAATGCAAGTCTATGGCAGGGGGCGTGATGACAACCACGCCCCCTCCCATAGACTTGTATTGATGGGGGCGGACAGTGACATCACGAGGGGCGGAGCCATGATGTAACGATGCTCCGGCCCCTGTATTGCCCATCAATACGTGCAGAGCGATCTTGCTCTGCGCAGTAATGATAGCGGGGTGCTGCAGCGGGACCCCGGCGATCTGACATCTTATCCCCTATCCTTTGGATAGGGGATAAGATGTCTAGGGGCGGAGTACCCCTTTAATAAACTTTATGTGTCTGAGTTGAGAGAGGGGAGGACCACGGGATCTGGAGTCGAGTTGAACATGACAACTGGAGCAACCAGGTAGGACTATTAATACCCGGGGCTCATATATAAAGCCTTCTTCCACAGTCTATGATTATTTATTTTTGTTATATGTAATAGTACTTGTGTATGACTATTAATACACAACACTTAATAATGACTTATAATCACTGACTACATTTATAAATTTACTGAGTGATAATTCTATATATGCACATGACTATTATATCTATTGTTGTAGTTCTTTGTTATTTCTTGTAGGGCCATGAAATTGTAATGGCCTGAATTTCTTTATGTTTGTAATTTCTTTAAAAAAACCTCAATAAAAATCATTTAAACCTAAAGATGATTTAAAATAAAATATGTAATGTTTACCGACTGATATATCGGATATATTAATGTATTACCTTTCACAGATCACTTTCATTCCGCACAGACTAGTTCCTTCCTGTATTATCGGATATGGCCGTACCTCTCCTAGCACGATGTGCTGCACTGACTGATGTCGGATGCAATGCAGAGCATTTCTCCACGCGCTGTCAGCGATGAGCGTATCTTCCTGATCGCCTTGCTCACTGCTCATCGATCACTATGACTTATGTTTTTTCTTGAAGCTTTCTGCATAAAAGAATTGTGTATTTTAATGAAGTATGTTTTAATGGTTTGTACTGTGTTTTTATTGCTTTTACCGCATTAACTTTGCTACTTATGTAACAATGTATGTTTGACGTCACCAGACACTACCCCGGAAGCTTTTGTTACAATCAGTATCATCTTGTGTATATATGTAACACCTTGTGGAAGCTTGTTATTATGCCTAATGTAGAGCCAGGTTCAAGCTAGAAACGCTTATTTTATGCGTTGCATGTTTCTACAATGAAGTATCGTTCCTATTGGACCATTGGTCTGGTCCTCTGATTCCTACGCCCAGATTAGAAGTTCCCATTTACTCGTGCACAAGCACTTTAAGATGTTCAATGCATTACATAAGCATTATTTATTATACTATCCTATCCTGCTGTAGCTCTAAGATATATTTGTTTCTATATACTCAAGTTTTAGAATTATAGCAGGAACAAGTCTGTATTTTAAAGACCTTTCATCAGAATTTATGGTATAAAGTAGGGGCATGGTTGTGTAGAGCTTTTGACCCTGAATCCGTACATACATTTCATTAGTTAACCCCTTCTCTCTTTGGAGATTTTTCATTTTTGCACTTTTGTTTTTTCCTCCTCACCATCTAAATTCACTTTCAATTTTCCACCTTAAAATCCATATGAGGGCTTGTCCTTTGCGCCAACAATTTTACTTTGTAATACCATTAATAATATCTCCACAAAATCTACGGCAAAATCAGAAAAAAATTATTTGTGGGGCAAAATTGAAAAAAAGCCATTTTGTAATTTTTAGAGGCTTTCATTTCTACGCAGTGCAGTTTTCAGGTAAAAATTGCACCTTATGTTTATTCTGTAGGTCCATATGGTCGCAAGGATACCCATTTTATATAGGTTTGATTTATTTTACTACAAAAAAAATTATAACTACATGCACCAAAATGTATACGTTGAAAAATTTCCTCTTCTGACCCCTATAACTTTTTTCATTTTTCCATGTAAGGGGCGGCATGAGTGCTAATTTTTTGCACAATGATTTTTGTTTTGATCAGACTTTTTGATCACCTTTTCTTCATTTTTTATGGTATAAAAAGGGACCAAAAATACGCTATTTTGGACTTTGGAATTTTTTGATGTGTACAACATTGAACGTGCGGTTTAATTAACAATATATTTTTATAATTTGGACATTTATGCGCGCTACCACATATATTTATTTTTATTTACACACTTTTTTTTTATTTTGAAAAGGGGGTGATTCAAACTTTTATTAGGAAAGGGGTTAAATCACATTTCTTAACACTTTATTTTCCAAATTTTTTTTTTCTTTGCAATGTTATAGCCCCGAAAGGGTTAATGCAGGACATCAACCCGATCGGCGATGTCCAGCATTAGCCGTGGGTCCTGAAAGCTTATAGCAACCGGGACCCACCGGGTATGATGCACGCTCACCTGTTGAGCGCGACTCATACCTCAGGAGCAGCAAATGGACATTAATGAACGTCCATTTGTGGCAAGGGTTAATAGTGATGAGCGGCATAGGCCATATTCGAATTTGCAATATTTTGCGAATATATGGGAGAATATTCGTCCTATATTCAAGAATTTTGCATATTTGTTAACTTTTTTTCCATGCAAAATTCGTAATGAAATTTGCTAAATGTGATTATACCCTTTCAACTAACTACTTTCCTATTGGTTGCTATGGATGTTGCTAACCTCTGACAACTGTAACTGCATCCTTCTAATTGACCCACAAGCTAAAAGGGATCATATTCGCGAATTTTTGCATATTCGCATATTTGCCTTCTTTGGACCACAAGCTGGAAACAGGGAGGGATGATCACTTTTTATTTACACAGTACACATCATTGTGATGTTTCCTGTAAAAAAAAAAAATTATATTCGTCATAACGAATATGTTTCGCTATATTCTAAATATTTGTGAGATTGCGAAGTGCTGATTCAAATATTTGCGCTCAACACGATTAGTTAATTAACCCTTCCAGCACCAAAATATAACTTTTGGGGTTACAATCAACAGATTCTAACTGGTAGTGATGCAGTGTCCGTCCCACTGTATACTCTGAGGAGTGGCGGTTACACATTTGTGCTTCATCCTAATGTATATTTATGCATTTGTACCACTCTTAGGGCTGATTCACACTCTGCTCCGGAATTCCACTTGCAATAATACCGTGCAGCAGCCTCCCATTGTTCTCAATGTGATTTTGCTGCCCCATACACAATGCAGACATTCTGGATGCCAGAATGAGCATTTTCATACTTTCTGTGGAATCCACTCTGAAATGCATTGTTGTCTATTGAAAAGCACTGCTGCCCATTTCCGGTCCTACAAAACCAAAAAACTACAATGGAGTCAAATCATGATGAAATCCATATTTTTATTGGTATACATTAAAAACCAAATCTAATGATAAAAAGGAGGAATAGCATGAAAAATATGCAGCATCACCTGACACATTGCATGACACGTGATGGTAATCAAGGGGAAATGCTTTCTGGACGAAGGTCATCCCGTCCCTGCATTGTATCTCCTATTGTGGATCTGTGGGTATTATATGCTGCTACATTATATCTAGTATTTACACATTGGTACTGCTTGCACACAACACTTTACTTGTCTTTATTTTTATAGATTTATATGTTTTACATGCCGTGTTTTGCTCTAGCTTAGACCATTACATCAGCGAAAGTATTACCCCTTGATTACAATCATGTGTCATGCAATGTGTCCGGTGATGCCACATACTTTTGATGCTATTCCTCCTTTTTATCGTTAGATTTGGTTTTTAATGTATACCAATAAAAATATAGATTTTTATCATTATTTAAGTGACTCCATTGTAGTTTTTTAGGAGTTCACCTTATAGTATAGGCTTAGTACATAACAGGGGGGGTACCACAGTAGTTTTACTTACTATGCACGTACGTCCTGATTTATATATTTCTGTCTTTCTTTGGCCACTTCGGGTCCATTTTTTTTTTTTTTTTTTTTTGCCAGCACCTGCTCCATACGAAATCTAGGCTTTCCATAGTGTGAATGAGCCCTTATGGTGTTTTGAACAATTTCATATGACATATTTCATATGACATATTACATAACATATGTACTTCATATAGCTCCATACTGTCACATCCAGCCCTCCGGCCAGACACGCTGGCCATGAGCGCTCCCCTTCTCTCCCCTCTCCAGCCGGTAGGGCTGGGATTCGCATTGTGGGACATGCCCGCAGGCGGATCCCAACCCATTACTCACCTCCGTTCTCTCCTGCCCTCTCAGCCCTCCCTCAGCACTGGCACGCGTACCCCCGCCTCCTAGGGTGCGTGTGCACCGGAGCTCTCAGATTTAAAAGGCCAGTGCACCCGTAATTATGTCTTGCACCTACACCTTTTGTTATAAGTACCTGCACAGAAAAAAGCTATGGAAAAAAGTTGAGTTAGTGCCTCCTAGCTGTCCTAGAATCCATTGTGGCTGCCAAACTACCTTTTTCCAGAGGACCTGCATCCCAAAGTGGGCATTGCAATACAGTACTACTTGTATATTGGGAATCCACTGGGAACTAGCCAGTGATAGTATCCAGGATATTTATTGTATTACTGTAATTGCAAGAGACTTGGACATGTTATCTGCTGAGTAAAAGATTCAATTATATTTTCATCACACCAGTGTCTCTACACCACCAACACACACACCACCTAACTGAACACTTGCAGCCCCCACTACCACCATGCAGTACCTTCATTGTACCTGCCTAAAAAAGTGTGTGATTCCCTTATAAAACCCTAATCACGCATAAAAAAGGTTCAATGCTGTGACCAGCTGTGTAACCATAGGTCCCTCCCATACCACAGGGTCTTCCTACACTGTGCTTCTCCTGTGCTATTGTTACACTGTTAGATACATCAAAGACCAATAGGTGGATTCATTGCCATTCTATTGGATTGTTTTAAGGATTTTTATTTTTTTTATATCAGAAGAACAATCCAGAGTTGACAAGCAGAGAATTGCAGCTGGCAGAACCTGTAGACAGAGAAGAGGCAAATACAGTTCAGGTATCAGTCAGGGTAAGGGGATAAGCAATGGGTCAGGATGTAGGACAGGTCAGTTTTGGGCCTTGAATTAGTGTCAGGGAGAGTACATTTCTAAAAATTATGGGAACCAATAAATATGAGTGATTTATGATGAAGTTACAAGCACAATTTGTTTTAGTGACAAGTTACAACTAAGCCATAATACATAGCAATCAATCATTCATTACATTAGCTGTTATTAGCAATGAGCAGAAAAGATCAGTTTACTTGCCATGGGCATGGCTGTTATATACCAGCTAATTTAGGTTGGCTTTTTGATCATTAACAATTAAAGAGTACCTAACACCAAACTATACTTTTAATATATTGTTTCTTATGTAATTATAAGACACCTTGCTATTTACTTGATGTTTAAATTCTCAACCTTTATGTACTTTTAATGTGACTGAAAAAACGGCTACTAGGTGGCCTCCTTCCGGCCTTGCAGGAGACCAAACTCAGGAAGTGCATGCGGGGCATGGCGAGGTACAGCTCTCACTGGCTTCAGTGACGTTGCGCCTGCTGGGGAACACCCAATTTCTTCTGCCAGGAGCTCACACAATGTGAGCAAGGGGAAAGGTATGATACAGAACTTTTTAAAGCTCGGAAAAAAATTTTTAAGGGCAGGAGGGGTGTTAGGAGAGTAGTTAGGGAATATAATCTGAGTTAGTTTAGAAAATTTGGTTTGATGACAGGTACTCTTTAATGATAAATAAGAAATATTAGTAACTTCTATTCTGTATGTAGAAAGGAGAAAGAACCAGGATTACTGCTTTGTGGTTTTGACAATGTTGACCTCCATCTTGTTTACAACCTTGCAAGCTAATGTAACCATTTCTCCATAGTTATTGTTCTGAGCTGAACACCGTAACCTGTCTGCATTCTTTCTCAAGCCTGCATAACCACAAAGCATTGTACCTGTAATCATAACACCGCTACACCTTGGTAAAGTAAAATGTTTAACAGCATTCAAAGAAACTGTTGCAGAACTTCATGATAACAAACTATAGTCTAACTGTTACGCCTAGCGCTCCGGGTCCCCGCTCCTCCCCGGAGCGCGTACGGCGTCTCTCTCTCCGCAGCGCCCCGGTCGGTCCCGCTGACCGGGAGCGCTGCCCTGTCCTGGCCGTTGGGGATGCGATTCGCACAGCGGGACGCGCCCGCTCGCGAATCGCATCCCAGGTCACTTACCCGTTCCCGTCTCCTGCTGTCATGTGCTGGCGCGCGCGGCTCCGCTCTCTAGGGCGCGCGCGCGCCAGCTCCCTGAGATTTAAAGGGCCAGTGCACCAATGATTGGTGCCTGGCCCAATTAGCTTAATTGGCCCCCACCTGTTCCCTGGCTATATCTAGTCTCCTCCCTTGCACTCCCTTGCCGGATCTTGTTGCCTTAGTGCCAGTGAAAGCGTTCCTTGTGTGTTCCTTGCCTGTGTTTCCAGACCTTCTGCCGTTGCCCCTGACTACGATCCTTGCTGCCTGCCCCGACCTTCTGCTACGTCCGACCTTGCTTTTGCCTACTCCCTTGTACCGCGCCTATCTTCAGCAGCCAGAGAGGTGAGCCGTTGCTAGTGGATACGACCTGGTCACTACCGCCGCAGCAAGACCATCCCGCTTTGCGGCGGGCTCTGGTGAAAACCAGTAGTGGCTTAGAACCGGTCCACTAGCACGGTCCACGCCAATCCCTCTCTGGCACAGAGGATCCACTACCTGCCAGCCGGCATCGTGACAGTAGATCCGGCCATGGATCCCGCTGAGGTTCCCCTGCCAGCTGCCTCTGATATCACCACGGTGGTCGCCCAGCAAGCCCGACAGATCGCCCATCTAACCCACCAGCTGTCGGAAGTGTCCACCATTGTGCACCAACATTCGCAACTTCTTCAGCAATCATCTCCTCCGCCAGCTCCTGCACCTCCTCCGCAGC
This sequence comes from Hyla sarda, assembly GCF_029499605.1. NCBI lineage: Eukaryota > Metazoa > Chordata > Amphibia > Anura > Hylidae > Hyla > Hyla sarda. The sequence goes on from NC_079189.1 coordinate 426,593,530, forward strand.
GAGTGGTCACTCCTAGCCTCCGCCTGTCCTTGCCGGACAAATTTAATGGGGACTCTAAGTTTTGCCGTGGCTTTCTTTCGCAATGTTCATTGCACTTGGAGATGATGTCGGACCAGTTTCCCACTGAAAGGTCTAAGGTGGCTTTCGTAGTCAGCCTTCTGTCTGGAAAAGCCCTGTCATGGGCCACACCGCTCTGGGACCGCAATGACCCCGTCACCGCCTCTGTACACTCCTTCTTCTCGGAAATTCGAAGTGTCTTTGAGGAACCTGCCCGAGCCTCTTCTGCTGAGACTGCCCTGCTGAACCTCGTCCAGGGTAATTCTTCCGTTGGCGAGTACGCCATACAATTCCGTACCCTTGTTTCTGAACTTTCCTGGAATAATGAGGCTCTCTGCGCGACCTTTAAAAAAGGCCTATCCAGCAACATTAAAGATGTTCTGGCCGCACGAGAGACTCCTGCTAACCTGCATGAACTCATTCATCTAGCCACTCGCATTGACATGCGTTTTTCTGAGAGGCATCAAGAGCTCCGCCAGGAAAAAGACTTAGATCTCTGGACACCTCTCCCACAGTCTCCACTGCAATCTGCGCCTAGGCCTCCCGCCGAGGAGGCCATGCAAGTGGATCGGTCTCGCCTGACCCTGGAAGAGAGGAATCGCCGTAAGGAAGGGAATCTTTGTCTGTACTGTGCCAGTACTGAACATTTTTTGGTGGAGTGCCCAATCCGTCCTCCACGCACGCACCCAGCTCACGTCGGTGTGGCGTCTCTTGGTTCCAAGTCTGCTCCTCCACGTCTCACGGTGCCCGTGCGGATTTCTTCTTCAGCCAACTCCTCCTTCTCAGCCATGGCCTGCCTGGACTCTGGAGCTTCTGGGAATTTTATTCGGGAGTCCTTAGTGAATAAATTCCGCATTCCGGTGACCCGTCTTGTCAAGCCACTCCACATTTCCGCGGTCAACGGAGCCAGATTGGACTGCACCGTGCGTTATCGCACGGAGCCCCTCCTAATGTGCATCGGACCTCATCACGAGGAAATTGTATTTTTTGTCCTTCCTAATTGCACTTCTGAAGTTCTCCTTGGACTACCCTGGCTTCAACACCATTCCCCAACCCTGGATTGGTCCACTGGGGAGATCAAGAGTTGGGGCCCCTCTTGTTCCAAGGACTGCCTTCAACCGGTCCCCAGTACTCCCTGCCGTGACCCTGTGGTTCCTCCTGTATCCGGTCCCCCTAAGGTCATTAAGGACTCTGCTTGCCACAAGAAATACCTCTCCCCCCCTCCCAGTCCCATCAGGCAAACCTCTGTGTCCCCTCTTGGCCCTCGTCCTGGTGTCACACTGCCCCGTGCCAAGTCTCGCCCTCTGCCCTCCCTCCCCATCCCTACTCCTGCTGTTCCGCCTGCTGTTGAGGAATCCCTCCATCCTTTCCCGGTGTCCTCATCCCAGGGGAGGCAGTTACCAGACAAAGGGAGGGGGAGACCTAAGGGGGGGGGTACTGTTACGCCTAGTGCTCCGGGTCCCCGCTCCTCCCCGGAGCGCGTACGGCGTCTCTCTCTCCGCAGCGCCCCGGTCGGTCCCGCTGACCGGGAGCGCTGCCCTGTCCTGGCCGTTGGGGATGCGATTCGCACAGCGGGACGCGCCCGCTCGCGAATCGCATCCCAGGTCACTTACCCGTTCCCGTCTCCTGCTGTCATGTGCTGGCGCGCGCGGCTCCGCTCTCTAGGGCGCGCGCGCGCCAGCTCCCTGAGATTTAAAGGGCCAGTGCACCAATGATTGGTGCCTGGCCCAATTAGCTTAATTGGCCCCCACCTGTTCCCTGGCTATATCTAGTCTCCTCCCTTGCACTCCCTTGCCGGATCTTGTTGCCTTAGTGCCAGTGAAAGCGTTCCTTGTGTGTTCCTTGCCTGTGTTTCCAGACCTTCTGCCGTTGCCCCTGACTACGATCCTTGCTGCCTGCCCCGACCTTCTGCTACGTCCGACCTTGCTTTTGCCTACTCCCTTGTACCGCGCCTATCTTCAGCAGCCAGAGAGGTGAGCCGTTGCTAGTGGATACGACCTGGTCACTACCGCCGCAGCAAGACCATCCCGCTTTGCGGCGGGCTCTGGTGAAAACCAGTAGTGGCTTAGAACCGGTCCACTAGCACGGTCCACGCCAATCCCTCTCTGGCACAGAGGATCCACTACCTGCCAGCCGGCATCGTGACACTAACTTTTACATTGCCTAGGGCTACCGCAAAGAGACTCATAAATCTCACCAAAAATACACACAAATCCAATTTACAATGGATGATATTTTCAAAATTGACAGATTTAAACAAAAAAAATTAAAATAATTTTATTACAATCTGTAAATTTTTAGCAATAAATTATTATTTTTTTAGAAGTCAAAAAATATAATATCTTTGCATACATTAAAGTAAATCGATGATAGGCTGATGATAGGCTGATGATGTCTGAGGAAACCAGCTTTATTGAGGCTGAACCTAAATCTCACCCCTATCGTCTCTACTAAATGGTTAAGAGAATTAAGGGCCCTTTTTATATGGGCTGATCTGTGCCCGTCAAGAAGTGCTGATCTATCAGACTCTGGCACTCATATTAAGAGCCTTTACCTGGTTTAATCATTGTGTAAACAAGCTTGCACGAATGATCACTGGATTATTTGTCTGGCCCTTGATCATTGTCAGCCGCACATCCCTGTTTACTGGGGGCGATGGGGGCTGACAAACAATGATTTTTGCATTTTTATGGTTGTTGGCTGATCATTATTGAGATCAAATGATAAACATTTATTTGGCCAGTAATCAGTGCACATAAAAGGCCCTTGAAGAATAGATCAACTTTAAGACAACTTCTGACATGTCAAAGTGCTTTGCTGAACACTGCACCCCTTTGTTTCTCCTTGACTTTCCTCAAAAAGCTGAGCATGTGGAATATGGACACAATAAAAGTCTGGGAGACTTTCATTCTGAGAATGAAAATAGGGAGAACCCCACACTTTCTTGGTATAAATAATTAAATGAAAAAAAAAAAAAGCATAGGGTTCCCTCTATTTTTATTCTCAGCCAGATACCAACCAAGCAGCAACAGCCTGACGGTACCAGGGTGTTACTGGCCCTCACCAGCCTAAGTAGTGCCAGCCTGTTAGTGCCTAGGCCCAGGAGCGTCATTTTTGCTGTTCCGGGCCTGCTTGTACCGGCTCCCCTGTGGCGGTGGGTACCAGGGTATTATTTGGGGGTTAGCGATAGCTATTTTTGGGGCTAATGCTAAGCCCGGCTTAGTAATGGATTCCGTCTATAAGACAGCTTCCACTACTAAGCCTGTAAAGTAAATTAAAAAAAAACACAACACTAAAAAAAAAAAAAAATTAAAAACACTCCCCACTGCCCTCGTTAACCATTTTATTAACATTAAATAAAAGAAACACTGGTCCATTGAATCCGAAGTAATCCACAGGATACACAGATCTGAAATGAGAAGAAAAAAACAGAAAATAGGTTAGTACATTTATTTCACTAGCTCGCACATCTCCTGATGGCCGCGCTGCACAACTACAACTCCCAGCATGCCCTTGCAGTAAAAGCATGCTGGAAATTGTAGTCATGCGGCTCGGGCAGGAGATGTGCGGCCGGGTGATAAGCTTGTCACCTGCTCCGCCGCAAGACTACAACTTTTAGCATGCATTTACAGTAAGGACATGCTGGGAGTTGTAGTCGTGCAGCGCAGGTGAGTGATGAGCTTGTCACCCGCTCAGCCACATGACTACAACTCCCATCATGTCCTTACTGTAAGGGCATGCTGAGAGTTGTAGTTGTGCAGCAGGGGCAGGTGACAAGCTTATCAAACGTCTCTGCAGCAGGACTAAAACTCCCAGCATGTCCTTATTGTAAGGGCATGCTGGGAGTTGTAGTCCTGCGGCATGGGTGGGAGATGTGCGGGCGGGTGAAAAATGTGTCACCCGCCTGCACATCTCCCGCCTACCCGTGCCACACCACTACAACTCCCAGCATGTCCTTACAATAAGGACATGCTGGGAGTTGTAGTCCTGCGGCACGGGTCCCAGCGTGGAAAATGAAGTTACGGCAAGAAAAAAAATGAAGGGAACACTTAAACAACACTATGTAACTCCAAGTCAATCACACTTCTGTGAAATAACACTGTTCACTCAGGAAGCAATACTGATTGACAAACAATTTCACATGCTGTTGTGCAAATGGAACAGACAACAGGTGGAAATTATAGGCAATTAGCAAGATACCCTCAATAAAGGAGTGGTTTTGCAGGTGGTGACCACAGACCACTTCCTAGTTCCTATGCTTCCTGGCTGATGTTTTGGTCACTTTTGAATGCTGGTGGTGCTTTCACTCTAGTGGTAGCATGAGACGGAGTCTACAACCCACACAAGTGGCGCAGGTAGTGCAGCTCAGCCAGGATGGCACATCAATGCGAGTTGTGGCAAGAAGGTTTGCTGTGTCTGTCAGCGTAGTGTCCAGAGCATGGAGGCACTACCAGGAGACAGGCTACTACATCAGGAGACATGGAGGAGGCCGTAGGAGGGCAACAACCCAGCAGCAGGACCGCTACCTCCACCTTTGTGCAAGTAGGAGCAGGTGGAGCACTGCCAGAGCCCTGCAAAATGACCTCCAGCAGGCCACAAATGTGCATGTGTCCACTCAAACGGGCAGAAACAGACTCCATAAGGGTGGTATGAGGGCCCGACGTCCACAGGTGGGGACATTTGACATTTGCCAGAAAAAAACAAAGATTGTTCCAAAACCAAGAAAACCAAGATTGTTCCATATATAGAATAAGGGATAAACCTTGTATCTGGCACTGGGGTATCTGTGTGAATCAACGGAGGCTCCAATCCATCTCCATTAGTAACCAGCAGAAAAAGTAAATCACACTAGACCACGATGTGTACTTTTCTTAATGCTTTAGTATTTAAATATATATAACTTCATAGTATAAACAAGGAGAAAACTCCACTTTTTGAATTCATAGGAATTCATTTTTTTTTTTTTTGAGCAGCTGTGATTGTCCAGGAGGTCTGAACCAATCACCGGTCTGCCCAGGAACTATATGAAATTACAGTGCTGTAATTTCATATTCCTGCCGGCCAGCTCCGCCCCCGGCCACCTGACCGTATCTATCACCTGGGCGATAGCTGTTATAACTATAACCCCCAGCATGTCCTCACTGTAAGGGCATGCTGTGAGTTGTAGTTCTGAAAGAGCAAACGGATGAGTGATAGATGTTGCAACTGTGACCAGGGCCGGCCTTAGGTGTTCAGGCACCCTGTGTGAGCTAACCTTGTGGCACCCCCCCCCCTTATTACCCCATAAACATACACAAAGAGGAAAAAAATATTTGTAACAAATATTTCTTTTTAATATATAATCATTCCCCTGCCCCCTTAATCAGTCCCATGTCCCCCTTCACCAGTCCCCAGCCCCCCTTAATCAGATGCAGTATAGTTCCCCCACATTAGGTGAAGTATAGTTCCCCCACATTAGGTGCAGTATAGTTCCCCACATTAGGTGAAGTATAGTTCCCCCACATCAGGTGCCATATAGTTCCCCACATTAGGTGCAGTATAGTTCCCCACATTAGGTGAAGTATAGCTCCCCACATTAGGTGCAGTATAGTTCCCCACATTAGGTGAAGTATAGTTCCCCCACATTAGATGCCATATAGTTCCCCACATTAGGTGCAGTATAGTTCCCCACATTAGGTGAAGTATAGTTCCCCCAAATTAGGTGCCATATAGTTCCCCACATCAGGTGCAGTATAGTTCCCCACATTAGGTGCAGTATAGTTCCCCACTTTAGGTGCAGTATAGCTCTCCACATTAGGTTGGCAGTACAGTTCCCCCACATTAGGTGCAGTATAGCTCTCCACATTAGGTTCAGTATAGTTCCCCCACATTAGGTGCAGTATAGTTCCCCCACATTAGGTGCAGTATAGTTCCCCCACATTAGGTGCAGTATAGCTCTCCACATTAGGTGCAGTATAGTTCCCCACATTAGGTGCAGTATAGTTCCCCCACATTGGGTGCAGTATAGTTCCCAACATTAGATGCAGTATAGTTCCCCACATTAGGGGCCATATAGTTCCCCACATTAGGTGCAGTATAGTTCTCCACATTAGGTGCAGTATAGCTCCCCACATTAGGAGCAGTATAGTTTTCCCACATTAGGAGCAGTATAGTTCTCCACATTAGGTGCAGTATAGCTCTCCACTTTAGATGAAGTATAGTTCCTCACATTCGGTTGGCAGTATAGTTCCCCACATTAGGTGCAGTATAGTTCCCCACATTAGGTGCAGTATAGCTCCCCCACATTAGGTGCAGTATAGTTCCACACATTAGGTGCAGTATAGCCCCACATTAGGAAGAAGCAGGTTCCCCACATTAGGTAGTAGCAGGTTCCCCACATTAGGTAGTAGGAGGTTCCCCAAATTCGATAACATTGTCATTCCCCCATCCACCCCAACTCACACATACACACACAACAGGCAACCACACATGCAAACACACAGACAGACAGACAACCACACACACATACACATAGACAACCTTACCTGACCTGCGCTGCGCTTCTCTTCTCTCCGGCTGCGCCCTGACAAGTGACGTCACTGACGTCCTGTGCGGGTCTGCGGAGGGACGTCACATGCGCGACGTCCCTCTTCAGACTCGGGCCGCCAGCCAACCGGAGACGCGGAGGAGGTCGGGGTAAGTGAAGCCTTCCGGTGTAATGAAGAAAACTGTGCCCTGAAGCGGAATGTGACCCTCCGCATAGGGACACAGTTGAGGGAGGGTAGTGGGAATGTAATGAGAGGGAGCGGCCTACAAAGCAGAAAACTGTGTCCCTGTGCGGAGGGTCACATTCCGCTACAGGACACAGTATTCTTCATTACACAGGCATTTAGCGCTGCTTGCCCGAAGCAGGGCTAAATCCCGGACGTCGGGCAATACAAATTAAATATACTTGGTGCGAGCTGTGTCGGCCGCCCCCGGCGCCCCTGTTGCTATGGCGCCCTGTGCGGCCGCACAGCTCGCACACCCCTGAGGCCGGCCCTGACTGTGACTTTTTGAAAATGCTGTCAAGAGCAAGTTTGTAAGCCAGGTCTTACCTGGCCTACACTTGTGACTTTTTGAAGGGGTTTTGCTTATGTGCGACTTTTGCCCTCGATAAATTCCCGACCACTGCAAAGTAAAAATTAAAAATTGCTTAGGTAGGACTGATTGCTATTTTTTGCTCACCCATAAAAGTTGCACAAAACATTGCTTACACGTATATGCAACTTTTTATGCGACTTTTGTAGGCAAAAAAACCCATCTAAATCCCTTGATAAATCTCAAGCTAGTGGCCGCTTGCATGTTGGACCCTGCCCCACAATATGTTTCAGCAGACATATGATTCTATGGCTTTACCTGGGAGTTAAATTTCCTTAGGCTCCACAGGTTATCATTTTTTCCAAAAGCATACCAGGCAATCCAGAAGGGCTGTCAATTACATTAGAAACAATTTTCCAAAAATGTTTCCACTATAATACAATATATAATGTAATATCAACTCTAAAGGCACAACTTTTTTTTCTTAATTCTTGTGCTTCAGTATCTAGAAAAACATGCTGAATTGTTTCAGTAAGTTATAAACCAGTCAAGCTTTTGTTTCTTGTCGTAATGTTCATTGACAATGTTATAAAAGTTCAAGTGAGCCAATAGAATCTAAATAAATAGTTTGGCTATTTCCGCAGGTAAAGCTTTATACTTTGTTTTTAAACATGGCAGGCAATTGTCATCACTGCAATCTGCTTGCCATATTTGTTTATTTTACTCCATTGTACGCATTGAAAGCGGGTAATAAGCTATGCTTGTTCTGATAAGACGTTGCAAGATGTATTGGAAAACAAATCCTTGATGGTCCTTTTTAAGATCACTAGAGGCTAAGCTTAATTTCAACAAGATGTATCACGAAACAGAAGAGTTTTCATTTGGACTGATCATTTAAAAAAAAAGGAAATTCATCTCTGTATTTAGCAACTTGAAAATGATGGGCAGCCATTTTCCGGGCTTTTAAACAGAATATTCAAATGAAATGAGCTGTGAATTATCCTACTCTTTGTCTATTGCAGGAAGAGCTGGAGGATAAAAGAAATCAAATGTACACCAGGCAGGAATGGAAGATTACATAGGCTGTGAATGGAATCTATAAAACATATCTGCCCTAATTAAAATGCAGCTGAGATGACAAAGTGAGAAAAATTCGCCATGACTTATTACAGGAGGCGCTTATAGCATGCATTAACTTTTCATTTGGGATATTCCGTTTCTATGTGACAGCTAGCACTACACGTACGGCTGTCTAAATAATTGCATATCTAAATATATTTAAATAACTGTACAGAAACAGTATGTGTATATATATATATATATATATATATATATATATATATATATATATATAGCAAAGTAGAAGCAGTGGTACTCCAGGTAGGTGAAATAAAGTGGTGTCTTTATTAATCCAAGGTGAGCTACGTTTCGGCGGCCTCTCGCCGCCTTTGACAAAGGCGGCGAGAGGCCGCCGAAACGTAGCTCACCTTGGATTAATAAAGACACCACTTTATTTCACCTACCTGGAGTGCCACTGCTTCTACTTTGCCATATGACTCGGATCTCTGACCCAGATCAACAACAGGAAGGCACCCATACACCTTACCTCTGGAGTGATGGTTTCCTCCTCTACTATATATATATATATATACACATAGGGTGTATTGCTTTAACCCGTTAACAACCATGGACATCTATGCTTGTCCAATGGCCGTTAACGGGGTATGACGCGCGAGGCCACATCATACCGGCCGCCCCCCCAGCTGATTCCTGTAGCTGGGGGCCGGCGTTAATAGCTGACATGCGGTGATTGCTGCGGCCGGCTATTAACCCTTTAGATCGCTGCTGTCAAAGTTGACAGCGGCATCTAAAGGTGCCTTTATCCTGTCCCTGGTGGTCCAGCGATCGCGCGGGGGGGGGGGGGTGTCGATCCTCTCCTGCTGGGCCAGGCTTTATCAATCGAGTGCAGAGCACACAGATCAATGGGATTCTATGGAATCCCATTGATCTGTATGAGGAATCAAATGACTCCTCCTAAAAGTCCTCTAAGGGGACCTAAAGTGTAGAAAAAAAAGGTTAAAAAAACACACACATTAACCCCTTCCTTATTAAAAGTTTAAATCACCCCCCTTTTCCCAAATTCAATATAAAATATATAAACATAATAAAAATAAACATATATGTATCATCGCGTGCGTAAATGTCCAGACTAAAAAAATGTTGGTCACTTTTTATACCTTAAAAAAAGGAATAAAAAGCAATCAAAAAGTCTGATCAAAACAAAAATGGCACTGATTAAAACTTCAGATCACAGTGCCAAAAATGAGCCCTCATACCTACCAGTACGTGGAAAAATTTAAAAGTTATAGGGGTCAGAAAAGGACAATTTTAAATGTTTTCATTTTCGTAGTTTTTTCCAAAAGTATGACAAAATCAAACCTATACAAGTAGGGTATCATTTTAATCGTATGGACCTACAGAATAAAGTTAAAGTGTAATTTTTACCAAAAATTTTTCCACGTAGAAACGGAAGCCCCCAAAATTTACAAAATGGTGTTTTTTCTTCAATTTTGTCGCACAATTATTTTTTTCCCTGTTTCGTTGAGATTTTTATGTAAAATGACTTATATCATTACAAAGAAGAATTGGTGGCGCAAAAAATAAGCCCTTTTATGGATTTATAGGTGCAAAATTGAAAGGGTTATGAATTTTTAAAGGTAAGGAGGAAAAAAGGAAAGTGCAAAAACAGAAAAATGCCTGGTCCTTAAGGGGTTAAGCTATTGTGTGATTTTGTGTTATGCACATGTTTATCAGTGTTACTATAATCTTAAAGGGGTACTCAAATGCTGGAGCCGGTGCCGGGAGCTTGTGACATTGAGCAGCTTTAAGGGAAGAGATACAGAGTAAACTGTGTGATTCTGATGCCTCAATGGGATGCCCCCATCTTAATGCTAGTTTAGTTGTGATTCGTTAGTGCTTGGGGACAGTGTGGAGAGGAGATAGGAGTGTTGTGATGATCCAGAGGAGACCTAAAAAGAAAACCTTTCAAGTGAGCAGCAGCGCCATTCTGCAGGTGTTCTCCGCATAGGAGGAGTCGGTAATTCCTATCTGTGGGCTACAGGAATTGATGAGTCGACGGGCCACATAGTGCTAGTACAGTGGGACAGTGTCAGTAGAAAGCCTCAGGCAGCTGAGTCTGAAGGTCTAGTTCATACCCTGGCGATGTAGCTTCAAAGTGACATTTTGCAGAACCCTAGTCTGCGTTAGTTGGCTCCAGCTAAAAGTCTAAAGTTTTTAATCTCTGAATCAGTCAAGTAAATCCATGACAAGTCTCAGCAAGGCCAAAGGCTCCCCAGGGTTACTCTGCATCCTCGCTGCTCTAATCTGTGCTATAAAGGATTTCACCATCATTCCTGCCTCAGTAGAGACAGTTTTCCATAACCTTGCCATTGTGGTCATTAATGTCCCCAGTGCTTGACCCAGGAGAACTGTCTAACCTTGGAGCATGGAGATCAATGCTACTCTGGCATCACAAACTGTTAGTTATTGCTACACTAAACACCATTGTAACCTCAGCTTATCACAACTGGGTATACAACTTTCCATCTAAGTGTTCTGGTCTGCATATCATCAAATACATTTTATTTTGTGCAATGCTGCTAAACCATTGTTTAAAGAAGAACACCTGTGTGTAAAAACATATATCCATATACAACCGTTTGAACCCACCTTTTGCGATCTCTTGAATGATATCCTGCTTCTCCCCATTATAAATCGTGAGGGTCTCAGAGGCCGTATCCCTGCAATCTTAAGAATAGGGCCCAGAATTTCCTTGCTGCATAGAGCACTGGGTCATCACTCGTTTCATGCATCCTCTATAGGAGCACTGGACATACACAAGTACAGGAGGATTGTGAGGGATTCCAGAGGTCAGATCTGTGGATAGAAGATACTGAATTAACCATTTAATGTTCAAGAATTTCAATACTTAACAAGGTACTTTTTTATAAAGCCAAGCCTGAAGTTCTGTGGACACAGTTTGATTATTGTTTCATATCATTCATTTTATATAGCAGACTGCCTACTAAATTGATATATCTAACTTAGACTTAGTATCTACACAGCATGGTAGCATAATGTTACCTGGCAATGGCACTATGATGGCACTATGGTTCAGAAAGTATTTAGGAAGTGTTTCTCTGCCTCTTGGTGAGATCCATTAGGACACAATCTTATCCCACCACATTTGTTTGTGGGTTCATCTGTTCATGTTGACATATGTCTGTGACATTAATACTATTATTACTATGGCTAATTCTTTTGTTTTAATCCCTGATGGATGAACCTTTAACTTAGGGGATATGCATTCAAAATAGCAGTACATCCATCTCTTATTTGAATCAGTAGTAATACCGTTTTACTTTATCCTTCAACAATGTTATCTTTTAGTGTTTGGTGATTGTTTGCACCCACATAAGTTTTGGTTTCTTTGATGGATATCAAATAACAATTAAATCCAGTGTCCAAATCTCGGGATGCTGCCTACATAGGGGGAATTTACCCATGTACTAAATCACTGTAAAGTCAACACACATTCCATACCTAAAAAACAGTTCTGTGCAAACACATTACATAAAATGAATTAAGTTGCATGTTGTTAGAAATGTACAAAGAATTTGTAAACCACTACATAAAAATCTAAAATCAGATGAGAATACTATAAATCCAGGCTGAAGTAACCCTAACCTTGTGAAAGTGGAAACAGAATTTTTATTGTCCCCATAAAATGTTAAGACTCTTAACCATTTATTAAGTGAACAGTGTGTAAAACACCACTACAGTCTAAAAGCCTTGCTCTTTCTGTATTGATAGGGGAAATTTACTGCCAGAGATAGAGTAATATTAAAAAAAAGTGCACTTTTAAGAAGTTTTAGAAGGAGTATTAACAAAGTTAACATAGTTTTAAAATAAAGATAGAACCTGAAAGAGAATATACTAAATGGACAATAATGACATTAGAATGTAGGTGATACTGCAGATTTCTGTTATTGTTAATGGGGGTTTCAGCCTATACTTGAAGGCGGTACTCTGACCCTAGACACGTTATAACATGTCTGATCCGCCGCCGGGAACCCACCACGATCTCCGGGCAAGCGCTGTGTACTAGCCATCATGAACACGTAAGCCCCAGCGTATGAATGCTGAAGGTCCAACCTCTGGGACCTGCGATTCCTGGGCCAGTGCTGCCTTTAAGTTAGGCCATCTATATTAGATTGGTTGGGATCAGAATCCTGGCACTACACCATTCAGCTGATCAAAGGTGAAGCAACTAGCTTCAAAACCAGGTATGGTCGTTCCCTAAAAATCCTTTTAAGGGTAGTTGCAGTTGAATACATAGGCTTGCACAGTTTAATTTTTTTATTGACTATTAAATGCCAAGCCTGCCTAGTTACGCTTCAATACAACAGTGCAATGTAATGGAAAATATTTTAGTTATCACTAAGCTTTCAAAAAAGGTAGTCATCCTTCGGACAGGCATGTTGAACACATTTTCAACAATCAATGTTGTAAATTGTGTCCCACTGCTTACCATGGCCCGTCACTCAGCTCCTACTCCTTGTTGCAAGCTCTGGACATCCTTCTCTTTACTGCAGTAACAGTTTCTGCTGCACCGTTGGGGCTTCACATGTGCATCAGCTGTCTCTTTAAGGATTTGTGATTCCTGTCCTCCTATAATCTCTGCCATGCTCTACCTATATGAGAGCACTTCTCTCTTTCTGTGGCGCCTATGCAATTTTGTAGCTTGTCCATATGTGAAGCTGTCTGTTCTGTCTGCTGTTCCTTTGATACAGTGTTTGACCTTAGCCTGTTTCCTGACTATGCCTCTGCCTGATTATGTTTTACTTTACTGACCACCTGTATCTGGACTGCATTTGAGCTTCTTAACTCTGCTGTTCTACAATCTCAGCTCTGCTATAACACTAACTCAGCTCTGGTACATTGAACTCTGCTTTGAACCTACAGCATCTGCTAGATCCTTCTGCCTGTATCCCGAGTGCATGATACCAGAGCGGAAAAATAAAAGGTTATAGTGGTTATAGGAGGACAATTTTAAACGTACACATTTTTGTGCAAAAAGATATAATCTTTAAACAGAAGTAAAACAAAATTAAACCTATATAAGTTATGTATCATTTTAATCATATGGATCTACAGAATGAGACGGGGATGTGACGTCACGCCACACCCCCTCCATTAATGTCTATGGGAGGGGGCATTGTGGCAATTACGCCCCCTCCCATAGAAATTAATGGTGGGGATGTGGAGTGATGTCATGTCCCCGTCTCGGAAGCCCGGAAGTTTCCGAAACTGCAGACACAGCTACGCATAGAATGCGGGCTGCTGCAGGGAGATCGAGGGGGGTCCCAGTGGCGGGCCCCCCGCGATCAGACATCTTATCCCCTATCCTTTCGATAGGGGATAAGATGTTTTTGCCCAGAATACCCCTTTAAGGGTGAAAACCTGGGGAATACTTAGATTCCACTCCCTGCTTTGGCCCAAAGCCAAAGTGGCACAGCGGTTGGCACCTTTTAAGGCATTACATACATCTAATTCCAAGGTCCCCTGAAGGTTTACTCCATCAAACTTACAGCACTATAGAGCCCACTGCCTACTGTTTTGGCTCAGTAGAATCACAGGGGGGTCCAGTCTGTGCTAATTAGGAACAGTTTGTTGGCTTATTGATTTATGTATTTATTTTATTTATTTGTTTGTTTTACTTTTTTAAATTATTTGGGAAGAGAAATTCTCTTTCACATCAGTCCCTGTCTTCAGTGGAGGCCAAAATCTAAATTGTGTATCCTAAGGCACACACAGGGCCAATGTCAAGTGATACACAACTTTTCTTTATGAAATCAATCTCCATGGGTTATACAGGGACACAATTAACTACGCAGATCTCCTTAAATCACAGACATGGGATTTTCCTCAGCTACAACCTGCCATATATCAGGTTGGACATTCCCAACAGTTCATAGACACACTATCAAAATGTTGATCTCTTTTCAAACTCTCAGTGATTTCTCTGTAGTCTCTCCACTCAAGGTTCTTTGTGGGGAGTTCCCTTCAACTTTTGATTGAATTTTTTTCACGTAAACACAAGGAAAACTTACAAATTCCATATAGTTGTCACCCATGGTCAGATTTAAACCAAGGACCCCAATGGCAACTATGCTAACCACTAGTGTTGAGCGGCATAGGCCATATTCGAATTCGCGAATATTCGCGAATATATGGACGAATATTCGTCATATATTCGCGAATATTCGCATATTTGTTATATCCTCGTTTTATTTTCGCATATGCGAATATTTGCGTATGCGAAAATTTACATGTGAAAATTTGCATATACAAAATTAACACACGCGAAAATTCGTATATGCGTATATATTACAGCCTTCTTTACACCACACAAGCTGAGGAGATGATCACTGTGATGTGTACTGTGAAGAAAAAAAAACAAAAAAAACGAATATTCGTAATTACGAATATATAGCGCTATATTCGCGAAATTCGCGAATTCGCGAATATGCGATATTCGCAAATAATATTCGAATTGCGAATATTCGCGAGCAACACTACTAACCACTGAGGTAGGGATGGATATATTTTTTGTGTTACAGTTCTGAAAAATCAAAGCTACGCAGATATTTATACATTAAATTAACATAAATGAAAGGTTAGATTATTTGTACTAAAGAAATGAATGCCCTCTCAATCCTTCTATAGAGTAGGATGGATGATTTGTAATAATAGATGGTATGGTACTGTGAGAACAGAACACTAAAAGTCAAATGAATCATGGGCAGCTTAACATCCTGTTCTGTAATCCACATTATGATTGCTTGAAAGATTTGCAAGTAAATATGATCATTTGAGTATTTGCCATTTTGCTTTAGGCAAACAAGTACAAAATCATCATAATCTCTACCGAAAGGTGTAAAGTGAGAGATTGACAATGGAAGCCTTTTCTGTGTAATTTTGACTCACATTAAATGGTAATGATTACACAACATTCTCTGTCAGAGGTTTTTTTTTTTGCATAAAGGACCACTAAACCTAAAACTGTTCCTATAGTTACATTGTAAGACACATATATACTATTACAAAGACCTTTAAAAATTGGGATGTACCATTATCATTGTTTTCATTTTTTTTATTATTATTATTGTAATCAGTCTGCAAAAAATGAGATTCCTAATTAATCAAATTCCAAAAATTCCTAATGAGATGTGTGGGTGCCAGTCAGCAGTATAGCCCTGGACTTGGGCCAAAATGTCCGACAGAGAAAGCAGCAGTTGCAGCATTCCAATACGGTAAATCAAATGTGTTGCTTTGCTACATCTAAAATCTACAGAGATGCAATGTTTCATCTGCCATGCAGCCAAGACAAGCATAAAATCATAAAATGTTTGAAAAGGGTTGCATGGCAGCTGGAACTTATAGGCAGCAGATGTCTGCTCTTTATGTTTTTTTCAAATACTGGTTCTGTGCACACCCAAAACCTATCGCCCACCTGTCCTGGCTTGGCATTTCCTATTTAAAGCTGCTCTGCTGACTCCCTGGTGTTTTTGAGTGTCATTGTGGTTTATCCATTGAAACGGTATGCTGAGTGTCCTGATCTTGCTATTCCTTGCCTGCCTTTTCTGCCCAACCCATCTGTACTGTATCCTGTTGCCAACTCAAATTGCTAACCTGAACCTGTGCCGCCTGCCCTCACCACCTTCCTGGATTTGGACTATACCTCTATCTCATATCTGTGTACCATTCATATCCTCCAGTGTACGACCCGGCTTGCTAACTACATTTACCTGCCTAACTACTTTATATCAGGCTCTGTCTCCATCTAGCTCCGATGGGCCAACAGCTACGACATCTGGACCACTCTTTGAAAGCTGCATCTCCTGGCAGCTAAGACCAGCTTCCACATCTAGGAGTAGAGAGTGATATCTCAGGAGGTGTTTAAATGGGCACTCTCATTAAAATTAATTTTTGCTATTGCACTCCTTATGGTAAATAAAAAATCTTTCGTATGTACTTTGTTTAAAAAAACGTGAAGTTTTCTATGTTTTATTTGTGTTTTAAAAAAGATGCCACTAGGTGTCTCCCTATTTGTGCAGAGCACATATTCCCCCATCTTTTGGACAGACTTTGGACACCTGCTAGCCTGGCAGAGGTCCAAAATCAGGAAATGTAGTCTGGAGTGCTGAGGGGGGGGGGGCTAGGGGGTGCAGCCTTAGCAAATCATAGCTCATCTCACACTGAACTGCTCTGGGCTGTGAGTAGCAGAGTGAGGGAGGAAGTCCTTCCCTGTATGGCTTCAGATGATGTCACGCCTGCTGGGGAATGCCCCTTCCCAGTCTGTGCATCTGACTGAGTCTGAACAGAAAATACAGAGCAATATCAAGGTAGAAAACAAAAAAATATATAAAAAAATAAAGGCAGGGGTGGTTTATCATGATGGGGGCAGTGAACTGGGAGGATTATAAAATGTAACTAGATAATGACAGGTACTCTTTAAACGTCAGAGCATGGCCCAAAGCAAAAACGGTTGTAACATAACAAGTCCACACCTATTTCTTGTGACCATACAGAGACACGTATAGCATATACATCTGCCAACAGTATATCTCCAAATCATGTTTTTTAGTCATCCTGTGGTTGTGTTTAGTCATGATATAAGGTAAAGAAACACACATCTGTGTATGGCAAAACGGCCTTTGGGCACCAAGGTCTAAGTGTGACTACAGCCTCTGTATTCATGGACAGTCCATATTCACCGAATGTAGTCTGATATAGTCTAAAGTCTATCTGTATAATAGGAGGTTCAAGCTGATGATATTTTCCCTATGCTTTATACTTAAACTATAATTTAAACACCATATATATATAATAAGTCAAAACCACATTTTTTTGTAGTTATTTTTCTGGGAATTTTCTTGTTAAGCAGGCTCACGGTGTGTGATTGAAAAGGAAAATATTAATTCCTATTCACACAGTGTGCTTTTGTGGAAATTTTGAATTAATAGAATTTAAGCATCACATTCATACAATCTGTAATCACTGTAGCATGTATAGAGTATTTACATTTATTTCACCGTGCCTGTATGTGATACTGAATTAGAAATTACACCCGAACGGTGTACTAAATTGTAGATGAATCTAAATGCTTGAAAGCTAAGATGTTCCGCAGACAATCGTTTCATAGATCACACATTTAACCCCAATTTCAAAGTAGAACATGGCTAGATGGAATGTATATATCATCTTCGGCTCGCCTTTGTTCTACATGTTATTCTCTTGACATTCCTTTTAGTCTGTGCTGCTTTGTTAAACAGTGAGGCCTAGTGTGTGAATCCATCAATCGCATGTCTTTCCAATTCAGAGTCCTCCCACCCACACTAAAAGAATCAAGTTAGTGCATGTGCCACAGCTGCTTCATTTTGGTCAAGGAGATCCTAATTCAGGCAGCAACCCTGCTCTCAAGAGGGGGGCCACAAGAGCTTTCTGTCGAATAATTGTTGGCACACTCTTACAGCAAACATGAAAACACCCCTCTGACAAGCAACATGATTTATTACTGCCTACTGCAAAAAACGGAACAAAATCAATTGGCTATTACCTCACTTAGCAATGGTTTGTCACTGCCTGAGAGCAGGGTGTTAAAAATAAGAGCCTTGCAAGCAGCCTCATGTCTGGCCCTGCACACCTGCTCTGAGCCAGATACTGAGAATTCACTTACTGAAAGCTGTGTTCTAGATGTACACATATACATGTACAGTGTGTATTTTTATTGTGTAGATAGATAGATGATAGATAGAAATATAGATAAAATATATAGAAAAATCTCCTATCCATCTATTTATCTATCTATTTATCTCATATCTATCTAGCTATCTATCTAACTATCTCCTATCTATTTATCTAAATCCTCAAAATCAATGCAGCACTACTTCACCATGGGTTACCGGTGCCCGCGCTCCGACCAGATCACAGTCCATGCAGTAGAAGAAAATGGTGTGACGTTTCAGCTCCACAATGGAGCTTTTTTCAAGCATGGTGATACAACAAACCAAGGGTTTTTTTTTTATCCCCAGTGCAATCAATTGTAGTAATCAAACAATAAAGCATAAAATCAATGAGCTACTATGAGTCCTTGGTCCTCCGAGGAGGACGGAGACTCATGGTTCTACAAACCAGGGAGTTCCCTTTCAGGCGGGGGTCCAATACTAATGGGCACTATGTCTACATTTAAATAAATATATATATATATATATATATATATATATATATATATATATATATATATATATATTTTTTTTTTAAAAAGGTGTTTTTTGAACACAACAATGGGGTCATGTGAGGGCCTACCTGACCATCGGGTCCACCTGGGTCCATAGATCCTGGGAAACCACCCATTGTTTTTATTTTATTTGTTTTCTTTCATAATCTTCTTTGGTTTTTATAGTACAATAACATTTTTTCACATTTTTTTTTTGCTACATCTGTTTCATTATTTTTATCTAATTTATTAATTTTCCTTTCAGATTTTCTTTTTATTTTATTTATTTATTGTTTATTTTTTTATTTTTTAATACTGTCTTTATTCAACGTTTTCAAGGTAAACAAAAATTGACAGTTACAATGATATGTTTGGACAACGACAAACATAAATGGTGTATACATTAACACTTGAAGGAGTACGGCTCCCCACATGTAAATATAATGCTCATAGAAATCACATCCTCCCCAGTCCATAGATGAGCAACTGCACTCAAACAATCTGTGGGTAAAACTATCAGAATGTAACAAACAAAACTTTCATCTTGTGATAAATCCGTACTGGGTGGATCGGATAGTGTTGGGGTTTAAGCTCCCTCTTTTACTCAGTATATAAAATAGTATATAAAAGATTAACTGCATCTTAAGTCAAATAAAAACAAAAAGGAAAAGGCAATATAGAGGAAAAGGGGGTAGTAGGGTGATGGGGAGGAAAAGGAGGGGAGGCAGGGAAGGGGATAGGGTATTTCAAGAGTGGAAATAAGGGGTGGGGTGAGAGAAAAAAGGGAAGATGGAAGAAAAAGACGAGGAACAATAGGGTAGGAGAAGGGATAGGCTATTTAATGAGCCGTAGGAAAGGACTAGGGTGCATGTACCTCACAGGCTGATCCACTCCCACGGCATGCTCTCCTCAATTCTCCAGGTGTCTACTCTCAAACTCAGGTGAGGCCACGTAAGTCAGCCAGGGGGCCCATGTGGCGTAAAATTTGGAATATTGACGCCTAGAATCGTCTAGAAGTTCCTCCATTCTACATACATGAGAAACTTCATTGAGCCAGGAGGAGTATGGGGGAGGTGTTGTTGTCTTTCAAAGTCTGGGGATAACAGTTCTGGCTGACATCAGCAAGAAATGTGTCAGCTTCGCTGTTATTATTGTTTATTTTTATTTATTTAATTTTTCACTGTTATTTTTTATTTTTATTTAATTTTGTATCACTACTCATTCACACACAATTTTTTCATTTATGGTTTTTGCCAGTAGTTAAACATAGCAGACACATACATTAGTTGATGTCATCACACAGTTTATTTTTAACACATAGGTGGATGTACCTTTCATATATTTTTTTTTACATTTAAACTGTTTTCAGTTTAACTTATGCACACAATTATGGCTGGTTTTTATATGGAGCGTTCTTGTTGCATAGCAGGGACGCTCTACAGCCATGATCTATTTGATACACTAGTGCAACAGTCAATTACGTAATGTGTTTACATTGTTGTGGCAACCGGGCCCACGCGGCTGCCGTGATCGCGGACTGCATTGACAACGCAATACTTGGCCACGTGTCATGTGACCCGCCGTCACGTGACTCTACCTGGGTCTCGGACAAAATATGCACAAAATAACAGCTATGCACTTTATTAGGTACTTCGGTACTCAGAATGCACTTTGATTTTACACATGTGCAATATTATGATGTTTTTTTTTATGTTTTATTGTTTGATTACTATGATTGATTGCACTGGGGATAAAAATCCCCTTGGTTTGTAGTATCACCATGCTTGTAAAAAGCTCCATTGAGGAGCTCTTGTTGGATATGAAGGAATAAACTCACAGTTGTTTTTTGCATCCTTTGAGTGCTGCTCCATTTTCTTCTATCTATTTATCTATCTATTTATCTCCTATCTATCTATCTATCTATCTATCTATCTATCTATCCATTATCTATCTATCTATCTATCTATCCACCCCTATCTATCTATCTATCATCTATCCATCAATCTATATATCATCTACATATTAAACAAACAAGACTTATACTGTACATCCAGTTTGGGGTCATACACACAGCACATTATGTAGGGAGCTGTAATAGGGATGCTGTAGACATATCTGGCTGAGAAAATTAGCAAATGCTCCATCAGACGGCATACATGCAGGTATTGTCTCTTAATTGGGGGGAGTGGCTCCCTCTGTAGCCGTGCATCCACTCCCCCTTTTTCACAGGAGGTGATTTTAGGTTGTTAGTGGATCCAGCATGTCGCCCAGCCTGAGGTGAGTGAATGTTAGGGTCCCATCCTATATGAACCTAAAAAGAAAAAAACCGAGGACAGTGCCTCGTGTATTACCCCAGATAACGAAGTCCCTGTGGAAAGCAGGGAAACGTAGGTTCTATAGAATGGCTGCTTACCAGACTATAGCAATATAGCGCTTATCACCCCTTTAAGGGTTGAAAGAGATCCTTCTGGTCCAAAGATGCTGAGCCCAAGGTGCATCTGGGTTGAAAGTGACCTCCTCCCATATGAAACAAGCAAATAATGTAGGAAAAAATACCTTTTCAACAGGCGCTGTTTCAGACTTAGAAGAATCCAAGTGGACACCAGGTTAAGGATAAAAGTGCAGGGACGCACTATTTTATTTTATACCAAAAGACGCGTTTCGGAAGCAATCCTCCTTCCTCAGTAATGGCATCATCCTATATGAGGCCACCTCCACATGGTAGATGGGGGGACACGTTTTGATCAAAAAGTGCGCTTAGAGCCTCCCTTTTGTTGACCAAGTGTGTTGCTGCCATTTTCTTTTTTTACATGTCTTGTACTTGCCACAGCAGCTTGCACCAGTGTATTGGGTTTAGGTGCTGACTACATTTTTGTTTTATTTTGTTTTTGCTGTGCAATGTGGGGGGAGTGGCTCCCTCTGTATTCGTGCATCCCCTCCCCCTTTTTCACAGGAGGTGGTTTTAGGTTGTTAGTGGATCCAGCATGTCGCCCAGCCTGAGGTGAGTGAATGTTAGGGTCCCATCCTATATGAGGCCACCTCCACGTGGTGGATGGGGGGACACGTTTTGATCAGAAAGTGCGCTAAGAGCCTTCAAGTGTGCTTCTGCCATTTTCTTTTTTTACATGTATTGTCTCTAAATGCATTGCCCTAGGAGAGAAGTCCCTCCATGTTGGTGTCATATGTATGGCACCCAGAAGAGTCTGTGAGGCAGTTCACCGGGGTCATGCAACTCCAAACTAAGAAACTGTATGACAGTCTTGTTCCCTGCAAGAAGAGTTGGACTAAGCAGGAAAATCTCCAGGTCACGTTTTTCAGAATAGCCACTAGTTGACAGCTGGATACAGCAACAAAAACAGTGGAAAGCAGTCACAGCAAAGGCATCCCTAGCCATAAGAGAGGCGAGCGTACACACAATCTGGAAGATAGAGTCCAGGAGTTGGAACACAGGTACCAGAACAACAAACTAGAGGATAAGGCATGAGTGTAGTCAGGCATTGTGGAAGGTTAGGATCAGTGTTACACACTGCGCTCCGGCCGCAAGCAACGGCCATGAGCGCAGTGTCCCTGTGTCCCCGACTCCCGGCGGGGCAAGGATTCGTATCGGGGGACGCGCCCGCATGCGAATCTCAGCCCGTCTCTTACCATGATCTGCTCCTGCAGCTCCTTCTGTCTCTTAGCTCCGGCGCGTGTCTCTGTTCCTTACGGCACCGGAGCTCTGAAATTTAACCCCTTAAGGACTTTGCACACAAAATTCCATATGATGGCTTATTTTTTGTGCCACCAATTCTACTTTGTCATTTTACCAAAAGATCCACGGCGAAACGGGAAAAAAATTCATTGTGCGATAAAATTGAAGAAAATATGCCATTTTGTAACTTTTGGGGGCTTCCGTTTCTACGCAGTGCATTTTTCGGTAAAAATGACACCTTATCTTTATTCTGTAGGTCCAAATGGTTAAAATGATGTGGTACTTATATAGGTTTGATTTTGTCGTACTTCTGTAAAAATTCATAACAACATGCAGAAAAATTTATACGTAAAAATTTGTCATCTTCTGAACCCTATAACTTTTTACTTTACCGCGTACGAGGCGGTATGAAGACATATTTTTTGCGCCGTGATCTGAAGTTTTTACCGGTACCATTTTTGTATTGATCAGACTTTTTGATCGCTTTTTATTCATTTTTTCATGATATAAAAACTGACCAAAAATATGCTATTTAGGACATTAGATTTTTTTTTTGTGCGTACGCCATTGACCGTGCGGTTTAAGTAACAATATATTTTTATAATTTGGAAATTTCCACATGCGGCGATACTACATATGTTTGTTTTAATTTTTATTTGCACAGTTTTTTTTATAGGAAAAGGGGGGTGATTCAAACTTTTAATTGGGAAGGGGTTAAATGACCTTTATTAACTTTTTTTTTCACTTTTTTTTCCAGTCTTATAGCGCCCATAGGGGGCTATAACACTGCACACACTGATCTTTTACACTGATCACTGCAAAGCCATAGCTTTGCATTGATCAGTGTTATAGGCGGTCGATTGCTCAAGCCTGAATCTCAGGCTTGGAGCAATCAATCCCAGATCGGACGTGATGGAGAAAGGTGAGGGTCCCAATCAGCCCGACTGAGCTGCCGGAAGCTTTTACTTTCATTTTAGACGTGGCGATCAACTTTGATCACCGCGTTTAAAGGCTTAATAGTGCGGTCTATGTAATGCTCCAGCAGTCTTTCAGGAGTTTGTCAATGACATTTTTCGGGACCTTCTCTACTCCTGTGTTGTTGTCTATTTGGATGACATTCTCATCTATTCGCCCAATCTCCAAACTCATCGTCTCCATCTTCATCAAGTTTTACAGCATCTCCGAGACAACCAAATCTATGCAAAACGTGAAAAGTGTACCTTTGAAAAAACCAGTCTTCCGTTTTTGGGGTATATTGTTACCAGTCAAGGACTATAAATGAATCCTAACAAATAATCCGCTGTACTGGATTTGCCTCAACCTTCTGGTCTGAAAGCAATTCAGCGCTTCCCTGGCTTTGCCAATGATGATTGGCAGTTTATTCCTCACTATTCCACCTTGGTTTCCCCCATCGTATCTCTTACCAAAAAGACTGCCAATCCGAAACTCTGGACTCCAGAGGCCGAAGAAGGGTTCAAACACTTAAAGTCTGCCTTTGCTTCTGCTTCGGTGTTGTCAAGACCTGATCCGGACAAGCCATTTACTTAAGAGGTGGATGCTTCTTCAGTTGGTGCAGGAGCAGTCTTGAGACAAAGATCTTCCAAGGGAAGGACTGTGACTTGCGGATTTTTCTCTACGACCTTCTCTCCAGCGGATAGAAATTATACTATAGGAGATTGTGAGCTCCTGGCTATTAAGTTGGCCTTGGAAGAATGGCGACATCTCTTAGAGGGCTCAGTGCATCCAATAATGATCTATACGGATCACAAGAACTTGTCCTATCTTCAGTCAGCCCATGGTCTCAACCCTCGCTGGCTCACTGGTCCCTGTTCTTCTCCAGGTTTAACTTTTTTATTCATTTTCATCAAGTGGAGAAGAATTTTCAGGCTGACGCTCTATCTAGACCTTCTGCAGTACAAGACCTGAAATCACATCTTCAACATATTGTTCCTCCTGATTGTCTTATTTCCGCTGCACCAGCAAGTCTTCAGCATCTGCCCCCTGGGAAGACTTATGTATCTCCTCGTCTGAGGCTCCGAATCTTAAGATGGGGTCATTCCTCTCTGTTGGCTGGTCATGCCGGTATCCATAAATCCTTGCAACTAATTTCCCAACAGTATTGGTGGCCCACTCTGAAACGGGATGTCATTGACTTTGTCCGTTCCTGCTCAGTCTGTGCCCGGGACAAAACACCACGTGCCAAGCCTGCCGGTCTTCATCCTTTGCCTGTCCCTGACCTGCCCTGGACTAACATTGCTATGGACTTCATTACTGACATTCCTTGTTCTAGCGGCAATACTGTCATCTGGGTTGTTGTGGATCATTTTTCTAAAATGGGTCATTTTGTGCCCTTGCCTGGTTTACCATCTGCACCTCAACTAGCTAAATTGTTCTTTTCCAATATCTTCCGTCTCCATGGATAACCGACACATATTGTCTCTCACAGGGGAGTCCAGTTTGTCTCCAAATTCTGGAGGGCACTCTGCTCACATCTTCAAGTTAAGTTGGATTTCTCCTCTGCCTATCATCCCCAATCTAATGACTGAATCCACAGGAACTTCACCCTTCTTTGTGGTCTATGGACTTCATCCTCGTCCACCTTTGCCCTTGTCTTCTCTCTCCGGTGTCCCTATGGCAGATGAATTCGTACAAAACTTCACCTCCATCTGGAAGAAGACTCGTCTCTCCCTTCTTCGGCCATGACCCGTATGAAATCCCAAGCAGACAAGAAAAAGCGCCCTCCTCCTGAATACTCACCAGGGGACAAAGTGTGGTTGTCATCTAAATATATCCATTTCAAAGTACCCTGTTACAAACTGGGTCCATGCTATTTAGGTCCTTTCAAGGTCAAGATACAACTAAATCCAGTGGCTTATTCTCTTCATCTGCCTTCCTCCCTTCGGATCCCAAATTCTTTTCACGTATCCCTCTTGAAACCCACCATCCATAACTGCTTCTCTAAAAAAGACATTCTTCCTACTCCCATCTCGGCTACCTCTGATGTATATTCCGTCAGGGAAATTCTGGACTCCAAATTAATCAGAGGAAAACATTTCTTTCTTGTAGATTGGGAGGAATTCGGATCAGAGGAGAGGTTTTGGGAACCACAGGATAACATCCTAGATCAGGATCTTCTGATTCTTGTGCCGTAAAAGGAGGGGGAGACCAAAGGGGGGGTACTGTTACACATTGCATTCCGGCCGCAAGCACCTGGTGTGAGCGCAGTGTCCCGGTGTCCCCTTCAGCCGTCGGGGCCAGGATTTGCATCGCATGCGAATCCCGGCCCGTCTCTTACCACGCTCCGCTCCTGCAGCTCCTCCTGTTTCTCAGCTCCGTTCCTTAGGGCGCGTGCGCCGGAGCTCTTAAATTTTACGGGCCAGTACGCCCATAATTAGTGAATACACCTGACACCACATTATAAGTTGTTTGCACCTCCCAAACTTCCCTGTCGGATCTTCAGTGCCTATTGCCTGAGAAAAGCGTTCCTATTGCCTTCCTGCTATGTTTTTTGACTACGAACCTTGGCCTCCTGCCTTGACCTTCTGCTAGGTTGACAATGCTACTGCTTCTTCCTTCAGTACCTCGCATTGCCCAGTTACCTGTGTGGTCAATCCGTGTTGGGGGTAGCGACCTGGGTGTCGCCTGCTGCAGCAAGCCCATCCTGCCTGGCTCTGGTGAAGACCAGCGGCACCTTAGACTCCGCTCCCCGATACAGTCCGAGTCATCAGCCACACAGGTAGAAGATCCACATCAAGCTCTGTTACAATAAGGAAAGAACTAGAAATTCCAAGCATAGTAACCAAAGGACAAAATATGTGTGTAGTCAGGAATACCTATAGGTTTGGTAGTACTGCCCCAATGCAACCAGAATCAGGGACTGCATTTGTGTATGCAAATATATAGACAGTGGGGAAGATTCTCAAAGAATTTTAAGCCCCCAAAAAATCTATTTCACGGCAAAAGTTTGGCGCAAGAAGTATCGACCAAATTTTCAAAGAGCTTTGTGCAGCGGTTTACACTGTTCATGTCAAGTTTTGTAAAAGTGGGCGTGTCCACGTATATTGTCTGCTTTACATGATATTTTCAAAGGGGTGAGAGGCCAGTTTACATCGAAAATTTCACACCAGCTTTTTGATAGTGTAGAAATCACAGAAATGGTTGTAGTTTTATTATTTTTGTTTGTTTGTTTTTCTTAGTTTTTTTGGGGAAAAGGTGTTATTTAAGTAATTATAAAAAAAAAAATAATTATTATTATCGAAAAATTTTATTTAAAAAAATATGTTTATTTTTATTTATTTTTTCACTGCACTCACTTTATGTATACAGTTATCGCTTGTCTGGGCACTAGTAACCATGGAATATTTTGTGAGATGTTTCCACAAGAATTTTTTGGGATGTAAAATTTTGTGCAAAAATCAGCAATTTTTGTTCAAAAATTGCTGATTCTGGTGCTGATTTTGCGCAAAAAAATCCAATGTGGCTGCAACAAAAAAAATTTGGCCGCGAAAAAAAATAATGTGGCGCAAAAATAAATTTTCACATATTTTCATATTTTCAAAGCAGCACAAGAGACTTTTTAAAATGTGAGGAGGTGTGAGTAATATCGCTAGAACAGAAATTACAGCAGTTTTTGAGAATCTCCCCTTGTGAGTGAGGAATCTGCCTGGGTTTAAATAGCAGACTTTGATAACCTTATAAAAGGAGAAGCAGTGTGTGGCACTGTTGCAAAGCTGCACAACATAGAAGGGGTTAATCATTGCTTTGCTGCTGAAACCAGATATGGTCTTGTGCAATGGAGAGAACAACACAGGAGTAAATCAGGAACAAAGACAGAATTAAATAAGCCTCCAGAAATGACATCATGACAGCTCCACTACCAAGACGACACAGGAGCATAGCTCCTGAGCGCGCACAATGAGCAAAAGCGATAATGCTCATAACAACAATATACAGTAGGAACAATGTTAGTAAATGCATCAATGCATTTTAAAAAATTCAGTATGTTTACCGGCACTTCTATTTAAAGCCATGGGTACCATATCATTTTGTCAGCGAGTTATGTGTAAATTGAGCTCCACAGGACATTAGTGATTGAACTTTAGTTCAATAGAATTTTGGGGGTTGTTCCAAATTTTGTGGGAGTAAGGCTGGCACCATCATAGGTGGAAATGGATACGACTGTTAGATGCCACAAGCTTTTGCATCTGACATCCCAGCCATTGCCTATAGGCTAATATGGGGCACAGTGCTGGACCAATGATGGACCATCTAGCTTACTTGCCATATGGCATGAATTTTCCGGATCAAAAAACCTTGTATGCAGCATTTGCACGCCTAATGGCAAATGTGACAGATGTCCGATGAATGGAGACAATGCCTAATACAGATGCTGAAATGCTTCCATAGTTAAGTCATGTGCTAAGTTAAAAGCATATCCCTGCTACAGCAGGTCAACTATGGTGACATACTGGGGGAAGATATGAATCGCTGGTATATTGGTTGCTAAACCTCAATTCCCAGCATGCCCAGACAGCCGTTGGTTGTCTGGGCATGCTGTGAGTTGAAGTTTTGCAACAGTTTGAGATCACTGATCTAACAGGATCTCAAATAATTGTAACCATGACGATATTTCCATCTTTATGAAAAGGTATTCAGAGCATTCTTGCAATATTACATACGGCAACCATGAGTATACACATCGGCCATTTTGTGTATTATTAGAGCCTAATAGTCAACCTAGCTAGTTATGCTACACTCAACAAAACAAAACTACAACCATAACAATATCTGTCTTTTCGTCACATCCTTTTAAGTATACAGAATATACACAGGATATGCTAGAAATGCAACAATGTGGTCTGGTGAGTCATACCCTTACGTATTGGGAGAACAATTTTCCCGACTCTATTCTACATGCCAATACCACACGTGAGTGGGTCTTTCCAGTAAAAGTGGGCATATGGCTTTACCTGTCTGTTTTAGTAAATATTTGTATTTCTTAAAAAATGACAACTCTAGAGCATGCTTTCTTATAGCTCTGTGCTGTGCCATTCTTCTGATATGCTCACTAAAAATATATAAGTAAATAGCCAACTTGGTGTTACTATTTGGAGGTTGTCAATGCCTAAAAAACAAAACAACATAGTCTCAAGGTGATAACAGGTGTTCAACCCCAAGTGCAGTTGTGCACACATACAATGGGGTAGATGACCCGCACCTATGGACAAGAGTGGGGTTTCAATCCTGTGGAAATATATACAATGATAATAGCTAATCCTCAAAACTGATGTAAAAATGAGACATTATCCAGTATATCCTTATATGAAGGACATACCTGAGTCCGCACACCACGCCAAGGTTTCTCATGTGATGCGGGACCTATCCACTAACCTTTTTTTCACCTGGCCAGATACATAGAACCAGGAACCAGATATACAGCAGCCTAAGGTCCAACTTGCAGACTGCTCCCCAGTCGCCTCCAGTGTGAACTAGGCACACATACAATGGGAGGGGGGAGACAGGTTACAAGCCTCACCCTTGCTGGTTTATATATAGCAAGCCTCACAGGTGAAACCCCCAACGCTACCCAATAAGATAAAAGGGCGCATTGGTATAAGCCTTAAAAGACACTTGCCGGCTTATATTTGCATGGACATGGCTATAGCAGCAAACTCAACCCCAAGTGCAATTGTGCACCTTCGCTGGGGTGGAGGTCCTGCACTTGTCAACCGTTGCTAAGGGCGATCCCCAGCAAAAATTGCATAGAATGGATGATGCCTGCAGACGGTCACAAGTACCACAATCACATCCTGACACCTGATAAACGTGTATGTGGATGCGTGCAACATGACTAACTTTAAACAAAAAAACAAAACAACAATGCCTGTCTAAGACTATTCAATGGGAAATGACAGTGTCAGACAGTGAAAGGACCCCCCAAATAGTAACATTTCTAGAAAGAATAACAGGAAGTTTCTACAGCATAGAGCTTTAAAGGGATTATCCACCATAAGGTGATTTTACTATGTACCTGCCAGGCAGTAATGGATGTGCTTAGGAAGGATCTGTGCTTGTCTTGGGGCTAAATGGCTATGTTGTGAGATTAGAATACCACTGTAGCTATCTTTTTGTGAACTGGGTATTTCCTGTCGGATTCCGTTAGAGATGATCGAATCAAATCTGATGAATCCGAATTTGTTACGAATTTCATGAAAAATTTGATTTGCAACAAATGCGTATATCGCTACGATTCTATCCCGCGAATCGCTTCATTAAACTCCATTTAGTGCGGACCAGGCTTCAGGGCTCTAAAATGGTGGATCCAACTGTGAAGACATGGGGCAAGGAATCCTGGGAAGGTGGGAACAAGGGTAGGCGGAATGACCCTGAATGAGCAGCCAGTCACCCCTGTGATGTCACAGCCCTATATAATCAGCAGCCATATTCCAGCTAGTCACTTCACTGCAGAGGGATAGGACAGCGCTGTGTGTTACACAGACAAGCTTTTACCAGCAGCGTTTCACCTCCTAGTCATGTCAGCATTCTGGTGGACAAAAAGCAGTGCGTTTTTCACAGAAAATAATTTTTACTGAAGCGATTAACCTCCCAGTCACTTTCTACAGAATTGTATTGCAGAGAGGGGCAGAGAGCTGTGTGTTACCTCATATGTTTGAACAATCTGGTTCAGCTGGAGAAGCTTTAGGAGAGGAGGGAGGAATACATTTTTAGCACAACTCTGTGTCTTTGGTCCACAACAAATAGTCTGCTTGTTATACTAGTCTGTACACGGTATAAGCAGTCCATTCCTAATAGTCTTTGAGAGAGAAAGTGCAATTTTGGGTTTAGCACACAGCAACTGTGTGCTGCAGCACTATTGTGTATTGCTGGTGTTGTGCACAAATACTTATTTAAATGTACTGTAGTGCATTTTTCTGCCCTCATAAGTGCATACCACATACCTACATCTAAGTAGTGTACTATTTTGTACCTGTTAATCTGTCAAGGGCCTAGATACTGTTAAAGTCCAGGCAAAAGTAATCACCGGTTGTTGTTTTACTCAAATATTTTTTATAAGCGTACTGTAGCGCATTTTTCTGCCCTCATAAGTGCATACCACATGCCTAAATCTAAGTAATGTATTATTTTGTACCTGTTAATCTGTCAAGGGCCTAGATGTTCTAGACAAATACTGTTTAATGTGGTGGAGCGCATTCTACAGCCCTCATAAGTGCATATCACATAGGTACATCTAAGTGTTATACCATTTTGTTCCTGATAAAGTCTTAAGGGCTTAGTTACTGTAAAAGACCAGCCAAAAGTACACCCGTGCTGCTGTTCTAGACAAATACTGTTTTAAGGGTAGTGAAGCCTATTGAACTCCCCTCATATACACACTAAGTATGTCAGGCAGAGAAGTGCAAGGACGTGCACAGAGGAGTGGCAGAGGCCTAAATTCATCAGGAGCAGGCAGAGGTTGCAGCAGAGTAGGGGCATGTGGCAGCAGGAGTCGCAGCGAGAGGCCTGAGCTCCCGGTGTCAGCTAGCAGTCGTGTCTCGACCAGCCACCCAGCAGCCATGATTTATTGGTTCCCTCCGTCATGCACTTCATTCCAAGTGATATTCTACACCCCCAGTCAACAGTCGGTGGGTTCCTCAGACTAAACCCTCAGTTGGCACAGCCCTCATGCTGCTGCTGCCACCTCCAGGCTCTGTCATTGTGCTCCCTTATGGTCTCCTCATGCTGATGCCGCCACCTCCAGACTCTCTCATTATGTTGCTCTATGGTCTCCTCATGCTGATGCTGCCACCTTCAGGCTCTGTTATTGTACCGCCATATGGTCTCCTCATGCTGATGCTGCCACCTCAAGGCTCTCTCATTGTGCTGCCATGGATACTGCAAAACATAATTAAGGTGCTGGTCCCCAGTTACAGAAATTCCTCTGCATTAGACCACAAGTAAGTACTGAGGATATGCATTAGCTAAAATTTAACTTTTCTTAGGATAAAATATACGGACCCAAATTTTTTTTGAATTCTAACAAAAGGAAAGGTGTGCAAAAAACACCATGCCCCACCTTCACCACCAAGTATTGATGAGATGCAAACACCTCTAAAAGGTGGAAGGGAATAACGTATTGTGAATTGTAACAGGGGGGGTAAAAACTTCCCCTGTAAGGCCCTACTCTCGCACTATTAATGCCCTTCTTGGCAAGTGTTACTGGTCCTAAAAAAGACAGCACCACACAGGAACCTCTCCCTATTTCCAACTAAAAACCCTGGAAATGGCAGTGTTTTTAGGTGGAAATATGGAGAGGTTCTTGTGTGGAGGCCATCCTTTTTAGGAGGAGTAACACTTGCCAATAAGAGTATTAATAGTGCGAGAGTAGGGCCTTACAGGGGATGTTTTTAACCCCACCTGTTACAATGGACCATACGTTGTTCCCTTCCACCTTTTAGCAGTCTTTGCATCGCATCAATACTTGATGGTGTAGGTGGCACGTGGTGGTTTTTGCACACCTTTCCTTTTGTTACATTTCAAAAAAAAAAAAATTGGGTCCATATATTTTATCCAAAGAAGAATGTTAAAAGTTAAGCTTTACGTAATGCATATCCACATATACTTTCTTGTGCACACCAACACTTTGATAAAAAAAAAGACAATTTTCTTCTGCCTCCCTGCCTCAGCTACTATTCTGATCCTGCCACCCACCTGATGCCACACATCTGATGCCAAGTTCTCCTTTTTTCACCCACCTTTGTCACTGGGTACTGGTATTAACACCCACCACCCCACTCTACTAAAGTGTACCAAAGTGTATGGCAGCGCCGACGTGGGGAGCTGTAACTACGGTCAAGGACAATGCATGTTCTTTATGGCCCACTGGGTGAATGTGGTTACTGCACAGCCACAACAGCAACATGGACAGATCATGCCACTTCCGCCTCACCGCTCTCAGGTCATTGGTCCTGCGACAGTGTACGACTCCGCTTCCTCATCCTTCACCGTGTCCCATAGTCACCCCAAGGAGAACTCGTCTGTCCACGAAAAATGTGGAGAGACTGACCTTTGTGAAGAGAAATCAGGCATGGATCAGCCAGGATTTCCACCCACCATTGCCTGATGCATCAGAGTAAATTGACTATGGTGCCACAACAACACTTCACAAATATGGATAGTGCCAAACAGATTTAAGGTGCTGCTCACCAGTTAAATACTTTCCTCCTCCTCAGACCTTTTTTCACCCAAGCTCATCACCGGGTACTGGTATTGCCACCCACCGCACCACTCTGTCACCGGGTCACTTTCAGGACTCCTGATGCTGCTGCCACCTCCTGGCTGTCTCATTCTGCCACCATATGCTTTCATTAGGCTGCCCACCTCCACGCTGTGCCATTCAGCCACTATATGTTCTCCTCATGCTGCCGCCAACTCCAGGCTTTGCCATTCAGCCACTATATGGTCTCCTCATGCTTCCGCTACCTCCAGGCTGTGTCATTCAGTCACTGTATGTTCTACTCATGTTGTCGCCAACTCCAGGCTGTGCCATTCAACCACTATATGATCTTCTCATCTGCCGCCAACTCCAGTCTGTGCCATTCAGCCACTATATGGTCTCTGCATGCTTCCGCCACCTCCAGGCTGTGTCATTCAGCCACTATATTGTCTTCTCATGCTTCCTCCACCTCCAGGCTGTGCCATTCAGCCACTATATGGTCTCCTTATGCTTCTGCCACCTCCAGGCTGTGTCATTCAGCCACTATATGGCTTACTCATGCTGCTGGGCCCGGGACATTACCTAAACATTTTTATGGTAGCACTACCTACCATAAATCTTCAATTTAAATGTGAAAATTCATCTTTTAATCTTAGGGTTTTTGAAGCCCTATTGTCTCCTCATGCTGCTGCCAGCTCCAGGCTATGTCATTCAGGCACTATATGGTTTACTGATGCTGCTGGGCCTGGGACATTAGCTAAAAAAAATTTTTATGGTAGCACTAGCTACCATAAATCTTCAATTTAAATAAGAAAACTCATGCTGCCGCCAATTCCAGGCTGTGTCATTTGGCCACTATATGGTCTCCTCCTGCTGCCACCAATTCCAGGCTGTGTCATTCTGCCAGATTATGGTCTCCTCATGCTGCTGTCATAGTGCCACCATGTGACTCCTTGTTAGATTGGGTTTTGTGGTCATACAGTATTAGTTCAAAATAAACATTAAATATTAGTAGGACATTAAACTTGGGAATCTAATATAAATCTTAAATTTAAATTAAAAAAATTGATGTAGTCTTTTCAAGACTGAGGCCCTATAGTCATCGACGTTATATTACCTGTGGAATTATCACAAGAATCCAATGAAACAGCTTGGAGTGATAACAATGAACCATAACTGATTAAATGAAACATTTGCACTTTCACAGTCAGGGGGGCGCTGAGAGGCAGGGGCTCTGTAGCAGTGATTCTAATAGCGATGCCTGTAATCTGCATTTCATACTGAATAACAGTATTAGTCACTAACACAGCATACTCCTTATGCGTGTTAGGACAAGGCAAAGTGTCCCACACCCAAATTGAGCCTCTCTGTTGGCGAGAAATAGCCATTTTTAATAGAGATTCGACAAATATAAATTCTGTCCGGACCAAATTTTTTAGGAAAATTCGGCAAATCGACGCACTGCAACCTAGGAAAACCTGAGACCTGAGTAATTTTGTATGCTGTTAAAAATAAATATTGGGGCAAATATCACAGAAGAATTGGGAAACCACTTTCACATGCAGGTACAGACACAGAAAAATCTTTGGAATACCCCTTTAAGAAATTTTTTCTCCAGAGGAGTTAAAGGTTCATCATGCCAACATGGTTCATGGTAGTGGTATTGTATTGGTGTGGGGTTCTAGGATGTTTGGATTCTGGACCAAAAAATCCAAGCAATGCATTGGCTATTTAGGATACACACTGTAAAGAAATAATCCAAAAAAATAAAATAAAGTTGACATTTCAAGGCTGAGAAAAAAGAAAATGAGAGCTTGTCTAGACCCTTGTCTTGGCATAGTCTCAATAAAGAAGGTATGAATGGATCTAATACAAGCCATTCAGGCAAGGAAATTCTACCGGTGTCTGAATATAGCAGTGATAGGAAGGAGAACACGTTAATGTCCTATATAACAATGCAACATATTGATATCAAATTCTAAGAAGCACTTTGTTGTAATTGTTCCCACCATAGGTATTGCAATCAGCAACGGGCAGTAACTTTTCACTTGGGTATTATTATTGTTGTGTAACATTACTAAATACAGTAATGATGTAACAACTGTTTTGATTTATTTAAAGAACTGAAACCATTCAATTTGCCAAATGATATGGGACAAGGAAGAGGTCAACTACTTTTTGCAGCACGATATATATGAGATAGGCTTACCAAGAGGAGTGCTGGTAAGACAAAATGATTACCATCAACTTAACACATTTCTGTTACCAAGGAGACTGCTGCCAGATTCAAGTATGTTGAAGCTTTATAGACTTGCAGAATTGTATTATTAAACCTGATCATGAGAATATCTTCAGCCGCTTAGTCTGTATTTTTTATGGTCTGTAAAACTCAAAACAATGTAAAAATAAGAAACTCTTTGTTAGCTCAGATTCAGCTCTATCAGATTAATGGGTTCAAATAGCATGATATATGCTCTGTTAGCACTGTACCTAACCAAATTTTGTGATTTCAGAAATTAATAAAATAAGGGGCAACTACAGTTTTAACACGGGTCCAGCTTTAAAGAAGCTCTCCTGAAAAATGTTTTTTTCCCTTCCAGCATTGGTGAAAGAGAATGATTTGAACCTCAGAAGCTAGATATTGATCCACAACATTTAGACTCGAATTGCTCCAGAGATTGACCCTGTTTTCTTGGCTATCTCTGGTATGGATGGTCAGAGAAATTTTACCTGTGATAGATCTGCACCATCCCATGATGTCAAAGCACAAGGGTCGGTGAAGATAATTTCTTCCTGTTTGTCACAAGAAAATGTATTCTCATTCAATCACTACTTGAGGCTTTTTATAAATAATCCAGTTTTCAAAAACCTGTGATCTGCAAACATTTGTTTTTGCATTAACCCCTTAAGGACTGAGCCCTTTTCCCCCTTGAGGACTGAGCCCTTTTTTGCAAATCTGACCACTGTCCCTTTATGCATTAATAACTCTGGAATGCTTTTATTGATTATTCTGATTCCGAGATTGTTTTTTCGTGACATATTCTACTTCAACGCAGTGCTAAATTTTTGTTTTAACTTGCATCATTTCTTGGTGAAAAATCCCCAAATTTCATGAGAATTTAGAAAATTTAGCATGTTTCTAATTTTGAAACTCTCTGCTTGTAAGAAAAATGGATATTCCAAATAAATTATATATTGATTCACATATACAATATGTCTACTTTATATTTGCACAAAGTGAAAAGGTTGGAGAGGCTCTTACCACACTGATTACCTATGACCTGAGCTGCCCAAATAACACCTATACCCATGGTGTCAAACAAGAGATACAATATTAAAGAAATTGGGGCTCAAGGTCAATGAATATTGGATAATGTATTTATTTAGTAAATAATCAACAATATAATAAAATTACAATATAGTGGTGTGCGACCTACAGGGCCCTTGTAGGTCAGCTAAGCCACAAATGATGTGTGTATAAAAACAATGAATATATATGTATGTATATATATATATATATATATATATATATATATATATATATACTGTATATATATATATATATATCATTAAAAATCACATGGCAAATATACATTTGATAAAAGATAACTGCAATAAAGAAGTAGGTAGCCTGGATATGTAAAAGCAAAGGAAGGTTCAAATAAATACTCATCCGGCAGTATTAGAATACTATTGCACAATGTGCTTCAAAGCTTAGCAGCAATTTTTCAATTTTTCACAACATTTTCAAAATTGGAGTTTTTCAGGGACCAATTTGTAGTGATCGCTGACATGGGGGTCTCAGGACCCCCCAGGGGTTTGCATGGGGTGCCTGCCGATAGATATCAGCAGTCACCCCGGTCCGATCCCTGCCCGACACGCGTCAGGGACCGAAATTCCCACGGGTGTATCCATACGCCCTCAGTCCTTAAGGACTTTAAAACGGGGGCGTATGGATATGCCCGGCGGATATGCTCGGCGTCCTTAAGGGGTTAAAAGGGTACTCCAGGGAACTGAAACTTATCCCCTATCGCAGTGTTTGGACTCCCCACCCACGAACTCCCAAACGGGGTCCCGCTACCCAAAAAAAAAAATGCTTACCTTAATGACACCCAACAAAATTAAAAGAATAGTTTTCAACCTGAAAGACAATGTACAGGCCATTAGTGGTCTTTCTTTAGTCAAGGGCAAATGGAGTCCAGTGCTATTACACAAGCATGTGAAAGAAAACTGTATATATTAGAACTGTCCTTCCATTGTGTTTGTAGGGTTTAGGATGCTATTAAGCATCATAGAAAAATTCTGAAGAAGTCCGTTTTATCACAAGATTTCCTCGAGATCACAGCTGCAATGGCCTCTCTCAATCACTTAGATCAGACAGAATCAAGGCCATCCTAACTCCTAGAACTAAAACCATTTGCAGGTTACAGATTCATGCCAACTGTGCCTTACTAATAGTTCTCCTCCTATTAGCCTCTGCTTATGCAAAGTGTAAACTTGGCCAAAGGCTGTATGTCACATTGAAGAGATTCATTCTCCTGTCCAGGACTTTTCCAAATAGGAAATGATTAAAGCGCAGAGGTCTAGGATAAAATCAGCCAAGAAAAAGGTCTGAGGATGCTTCTTTGCCCTCTATGCAGGGATTCATTCCTGGCTTTAGTGATAGACAAGAGATTAATCTCCTGAACATCTGTGTGAATACAGCCTTATGATAAGAGAATCCTGATGTGACCTCCATGTGAGTCATGTTTCCCAGCATGTTAGATGAAGTTAAACTGCACTTGTGCTGTGTATTGTTTAGTTAGAATAACAAGTTATTTTATAAATGTCTAGTCGTTGTTACAGTTGCTCTTTACTGAACATATTCTTATAAACCATAATCTAAATGCAAATGAGCACAATCCCTGGGGTTTTTATAGCTGAGCTATGCAAAATATAAACCAGTTGGTTGCTTCATCTTCATATGCCAGCAATTTCGGGGATATATCAAAATAACACTGGGTTATCTCTTTCCATATAATGCAGCCAAAGTACTGGGCAAAAGCATACAACGTATAGTTACCTTCATGTACAGTGAAATTCTGCTAATCTAGCACTTATTAATCCAGAAATGCAGTTCATCTGGCATGGGCATAACTAATACCTTGCTAGACTAATGTAAAAAGCTGTCTATTAGGCACCATTCACATCCATCCCATTTTGCCCCTACAACTGCCAGATCTGGCTGGGAAATTTGAAAACCAGGCGCTCCCGTATCCCAGCCGGACCGGCACTGAATCTCATTCACTAAAATGAGCCAACCGGAGTCAGATAGTGACTCCGGTTGGCCCATTTTTGCCCCGTATCCAGTTTTGCGACCGGACTGAAAACTGATGTATACTACGGGGGATACGGGAGCACCCGGTTTTGAAATTTCCCAGCCAGACCTGGCAGCCGTAGGGACAAAACGTAATGTGGATGCAGCGTAAATCTGCCATTGCCACTCTGAGTGACACATCTGAAGGTGATGTATGGATCAAAACTATGTCTGTTTAGGTAAGTGGCAATTCATACATGCAAAGGCTTGATGCTACAGAGTAGAGAAGATTACATCTATAGTATTGACCTATTTACCTCTTCAGATCATTGTACATCAATGCAGTAGCCATATAAACTATCGTGTGTAACTAAGCATCAGAGCTCATGTAACAAATGCACATTTGTAAGCAAATAACAAAATAAGCAGGGTAAAGCAACACTAGTACACTTAGTTATAAGAACTATACAGTTTTAACTATATTCCTTTTTTTTATATAGAACCTTTTAGCCATAACATTGAAACCGCCTGCCTAATATTGTCCCACCCAAACAGTTATGTTCTTATGAAGCAGGAACACCACAAGATCTCTCAAAGTGCCCTGTAGTGCCTGTAGTATCCAAGCAACATTGCTATAAGATCTAGATTTTATATACTTATAGAGAAACACTAGAGCCACGACTACTGATAAAACTAAAATAATTTTATTAATACTCTTTAAAATCACAAAATATGGGTACTAAATATTAACATTATACAAGGTCAATGATTGTAAACAGATAACCAATCCGAAAAGAAGGTGGCCAGCATCACTTTAATATCCGCCAGTATGTCTCGTGCAGCAGTACATATGTTATATACTATGCTACTTGCGGTTGCTCCAAAATTTACATCGGACTTATGTCCAGAGAATTACGTGTTAGAACAAGAGAACACGTACGAGACATACTGGCGGCCAAAGAAATAGAAGACACCACTCTCCTTAAAACGCTCCCTAGGCATTTTAGGGAATGCCATCAAAGTGACCCAACATCCCTAAAAATTAGAGGCATCGAGCGACTCAATATGAATATTAGGGGAGGGAACTATAAGAAAATTCTGGCACAAAAGGAAGTAAGGTGGATAGTCACCTTAGGTACCATGCCACCGAAAGGTCTTAATGAGCAGCTCAGTTTCTCACCCTTCTTGTAAAATCCATTATTTCACTGTACCGTTTGCCTTGATTTTAATGCTATCTCTTTCTTTCTGAAGGTTTTAACTGTTTGGTATTTTTTCTACTTGCGCATCTGACAGCCACAATCAGAGAGATCCCAATGAAGCCTACTCTCTCCTACTGTATGGATCCTACCATATGATATGTATTATAATGTTTCTAGATTAATATAGGATACTTAGTTGTCGACATGACAGTTGGATTATGTGATACATATATTCTATATGACAGTGGAAGCGATCAGCGTCCACTTTCCTGATACTGAAATTTATATCATGTATATTGTATGGTAATATTTGGATGAACGATGAGTCAATCACTTTAGTACTTCGCACCTTATACATAACCTTGTTCATTATCATAATTTTATATTAATAGCAATAAATTATAATTTTTCTGCACACACTATTTGTCACTTTTTTATTTTTTTTTATTTTTCATAATTTCTTATAATTTTTGGTCTGTCACATTGGGGTCCTAAACCCTGGATAGGGTAGGTCCTAGCCCTCACTAACTATCCACCCTTATGGTGGTCTTTATCACGGTTGCCACTCTTGACATTTCTCACATTACTAATTTTGGGTTTCACTAACCCTCTTTGTTGAGACTATATACCCCTTAGGGTCTTATATACTCTAACACATATGGTTGGAATTTTGTGAGACTATCACAATACATTTTTGAACATGGGTACTCCTGCGTGGACACACGCATGCACGGTGGCGTGTAGACATGCGTTTATGGTCGTTCACCCAATTTACCTTATACTTTACACTATTTTATGGATATTGAACACTTTTTTGTACTACTGTTTTACGATATAAAATATGATAAATTTTTTGTATATATGAAAATGTGTCATTAATTATTGTCATGTGCAACATATTATGTATTATGTACATTATTGTTATGTGCAATGTACATTATTGTTATAATATATAGAGACTGTATGTTTATAAACATGTTGATAGAGACTTACAGGAGCAGATTTATATGGATCCTAGTTGGTGCGAGTTTAGGCCTTTCCATTTTCCTTATGTTGTGGCTGTCAGCGCCGATCTTGTCTGGTGCGCATGCGCCGGGCCCGAATCCTGGCACTGTCTCTTCGGGCATCAGGGGGCCGAACGCGCATGTCCGGATACTACGTATTGGTGACCTGCGCGGGTTGGCTATGACGTGGCGGGGAGCTGTGATTTCCATCCGGGTCACGGCCCGGCGCATGCGCCGTAGCAGGCAGATCGGCGCGCAATAACGCCATTTGGCTGAGTATTTAAGGGAGAGTAACATGGACTTAGACAGCGTCCCTTGAGAAAGTCCAGGCTGACGAAACGTACGTTGGGGCGGTGGTGACAGGTCCCCATTATGGGTAAGTGAGTACCAGCTTTGTTAGTGCTATTACTTTCATGCACTGTTAGTGTCCATTCCAACTATCCTGAGTGGGTAGCTGGACATTATATTAGTAAAGGTTATATACCCCTTCTCTTGTCCTATTGGACATTATTATTGGACACCCATTACTGCTGCTGTAGATCTCACTGTTTATATACTTTATATACCTGTCTTACCACCTTCTTTTCGGATTGGTTATCTGTTTACAATCATTGACCTTGAATAATGTTAATATTTAGTACCCATATTTTGTGATTTTAAAGAGTATTAATAAAATTATTTTAGTTTTAT
This sequence comes from Hyla sarda, assembly GCF_029499605.1. Lineage (NCBI taxonomy): Eukaryota > Metazoa > Chordata > Amphibia > Anura > Hylidae > Hyla > Hyla sarda. The sequence goes on from NC_079189.1 coordinate 426,634,080, forward strand.
CAGTAGTCATGGCTCTAGTGTTTCTCTATAAGTATATAAAATTTATTTTCAGAGCTATACTGTAGCATTGGTTTCTAGACCCGCAGCGAGTTTTAGATATGGTCTATACACCAGTAATTTCAATGTACACTATACTACAACGCTGCTATTGCTTGTTGCTAAGATCTAGATTTGGAGGCCAAGTTAATAACTTTGTAATGGTCCTCAGAACAATTTCTGAAGTGTGGTAGGTTCCACCATTCTGCTGCAAGAGGCCACTACTGGTGAAGTTGGTCAGCAACAATGTTTAGGTAGGAGGTGCATGTTAAATCTATATCATTTATATTTGTCTACACACATTCCAGAACAGTAACTCTTTGCCATCTTCTCTTAGTGCATCCTGGTGCCATCTCTTCCCAGGTAAGTGATACCTGCATACATAGCCATCCATATGATGTTAAAGAAAATGTGATCTATTAGATCAGGCCATTTTCTTCCTGTAACGCCGAGCTCTCCGGATCCCACATCCATCCCCGAGCGCTCACGGCGTGTGTCCTCCTCACCGGTCTGTCCCTCTGACCGGGAGCGCTGCTACACTGCTGCCGGAGGGGATGCAATCTGCGTTGCGGCACAAGTCCGCCCGCGGGTCGCATCCCATTCCACTTGCCTTCCTCTGCCTCCTGTGTCCTCCAGGCATGCACGGCCCCGCTCTCTAGGGCGTGCGCGCCGTCTCTCTTAAATTTAAAGGGCCAGTGCACCATTAATTGGTGCCTGGTCAAATCACTGCTAAACTCTATAAAACCCCACCTTCCCTTCCTGTCCTTGCCGGATCTTGTTGCCCTTGTGCCAGTGAAAGCATTTTGTGAGCCATTGCCTGTGTATCTAGACCCTTGCTGTTGCCCCTGACTACGAACTGTTGCCACCTGCCCTGACCTTCTGCTACGTCTGACCTTGCCTTTGCCTTGTCCTTGTGTCCCGCGCCAGTCTTGGCTGCCAGAGGGGTTGAGTCGCTACCGGGTGGAACGACCTGGGGGTAACCTGCCACAGCAAGTCCATCCCACTTTGTGGCGGGCTCTGGTGAAAACCAGTAACCCCTTAGATTCCGTTCCCCTGGTACGGCCCACACCATCGCCTCTCTGACACAGAGGATCCACTACCCGTGTCCTCCCCGCACACCAGTCCGGATCCTGACAGTAGATCCGGCCAAGGATCCCGCTGAGGTGCCGCTGCCCAGTATCGCTGACCTAACCTCCGTGGTCACCCAGCAATCTCAGCAGATCGCCCAACAAGGAAAACAGCTGACTCAGCTGACTGCCATGCTACAGCAGCTTCTGCCTCCACAGCAGCAACCATCTCCTCCGCCAGCTCCAGCTTCTCCTCCACACCTGGAGATGATGTTGGAACAGTTTCCCACAGAACGGTCTAAGGTGGCGTTCGTGGTCAGCCTGCTGTCTGGAAAGGTCTTGTCCTGGGCCCCACCGCTTTGGGACCGCAATGATCCTGCCACTGCTACTATTCAGTCCTTCTTCTTTGAAGTACTCCTTTGAAGTGGCTTTCTCAGCCGAGACGGCTCTATTGAATCTCGTTCAAGTGATCTCTTCAGTAGGCGAATACGCCATACAGTTCCGCACCCTTGCCTCTGAGCTAGCCTGGAACAATGAGGCCCTCTGCGCGACCTTCAAGAAAGGTTTATCCAGCCACATCAAAGATGTTCTGGCCGCACAAGAGATTCCTGCTACCCTGTCTGCATGCGCTTCTCAGAAAGATGCCAGGAGCTTCGCCAGGAAAAGGATCTTGTTCACACCAGGCGGTTTCCTCGCTTGGCACCTCTCTTCCAGTCTCCTTTGCAATCAGTTAATGTGCCTTCCGCCGAGGAGGCTATGCAATTGGATCGGTCCCGCCGCAGGAACGAAAATTTGTGCCTGTACTGTGCTAGTACTGAACATTTCCTAAAGGACTGTCCTATTCGTCCTCCGCGTCAGGGAAACGCACGCACCTAGTTAACGTGGGAGAGGCGTTACTAGGTGTGAATTCATCTTCTCCACGACTGACTATACCTGTGCGGATTTCTCTACGCGCAAATATGAATACTTCCTTCTCCACTGTGGCCTTTCTGGACTCAGGTTCAGCAGGAAATTTCATTGAAGCCTCTCTTATCAACAGATTCAATATTCCTGTTACCCGTCTCGTCAAACCTCTCTTGATTTCATCTGTGAACGGAGAAAGACTGGTCTGCACCGTGCGTTATTGCGTAGAACCTCTGCTCATGAGCGTTGGAGTTCTCCACCATGAAAATATTGAATTTTTTGTATTGCCCAACTGTACCTCTGAAATTCTTCTTGGCTTGCCCTGGCTCCAGCGTCACGCATCTACCCTCGACTGGGCCCCTGGGGACATTAAGAGTTGGGGTCCTACCTGTCACAAGCGATGCCTTAAGACTTTACCCACCAGTCAAGTACCCTTCGCTTCGCCTCTGCCAGGCCTGCCTAAGGCCTATCAGGACTTTTCTGATGTCTTTTGTAAAAAGCAAGCAGAGGTCTTACCAACACACAGACCCTTTGACTGCCCTATTGACTTGCTTCCTGGCACTTCTCCGCCCTGTGGCAGGATTAATCCACTCTCTGCTCCAGAGACCCAAGCCATGTCCGAGTTTGCTCAAGAAAATCTAAGAAAAGGATTTATCAGAAAATCTTCTCCTGCTGGAGTAGGGTTCTTCTTCGTTGCTAAGAAAGATGGATCTCTACGTCCATGCATCGACTACCGCGGTTTAAATAAAATTACCGTTATCCACTCACCCTTATCTCTGAAATGTTTGACCGTCTGCGGGGAGCAAAAATTTTTACCAAACTTGATCTAAGAGGGGCTTATAATCTTATCCGTATACGTGAAGGAGACGAGTGGAAGACTGCTTTCAACACCCGTGACGGACATTTTGAGTATCTTGTCATGCCTTTCGGCCTTTGCAACGCCCCTGCAGTTTTCCAGGACTTTGTCAATGAAATTTTTTGTGACATGCTGTATACATGTGTAGTAGTCTATCTGGATGACATTCTTATTTTTTCTTCCAACTCTGAGGAACATCGCCTCCATGTCCGTCAGGTGTTACAGCACCTACGCAAAAATCACCTTTATGCTAAGATTGAAAAATGTCTCTTTGAACGCAATCCAGTCAAGGCCTTCAAATGGACCCTGACAAGCTTTCTGCGGTTCTGGATTGGCCACGCCCCTATGGACTGCTTTTGCCTTGTCCTTGTGTCCCGCGCCAGTCTCAGCCGCCAGAGGGGTTGAGTCGCTACGGGGTGGAATGACCTGGGGGTTACTTGCCGCAGCAAGTCCATCCTGCTTTGCGGCGGGCTCTGGTGAAAACCAGTAACCCTTTAGATTCCGTTCCCCTGGTACGGCCCACGCCATCGCCTCTCTGGCACAGAGGATCCACTACCCGTGTCCTCCCCGCATACCAGTCCGGATCCTGACACTTCCATTGTTACATGATTCAGTTATGATTATAATGTTTCCATTGTTATGGTAGTGGACAAGAGTTAGCCCAATATGCAGCAAGCAACCATTCATAGCCAGCATTAAAGGAGTACTCCGTTGCAAGACATCATATCCCCTATAAAAAAGATAGGGCAATAAGATGTATGATCACAGGAGTTCAGTCACTGGGACTCCCCCATGATCTCTGTGCAGACACCCGGCATTCTGAACATTATGTTGAGCACACTGGGTTTGAGAGACTGTGGTCATGATGTCACGCCATGTCCCACCATGACTTTATGTCACGCCCCCTCCATTTATGTCTATGTCACGACCACGGCCTCCCGAACCCACCCAGGTGTCTTCACAAAGATGGCAGGGGATCCCAGTGGCCGCCCCCGCGATCATACAGCTTATCCCTTATCTTTTGGATAGGGGATAAGATGTTTAGCAACGGAGTTCCCCTTTAACTTTTTTTAGCAATTTCTGCTACCATAGATCTTCTGCGGGATCAAACCAGTTACACCAGCTTTCACTCCCCAAATGCATCAGCGAGCCTCGGATGTAGCAAGTTCAGGAGTTGCATTTTGTAAACACCCCATAAAGCCTTTTCAATTTTGATACTCTGACCTAGTCATTAAGTCTTCATAGTTTTGCCCATGTTTAAAGGGGTATTCCAGGCCAAAACTTTTTTTTATATATCAACTGGCTCCGGAAAGTTAAACAGATTTGTAAATTACTTTGATTAAAAAATCTTAATTCTTCCAATATTTATTAGCTTCTGAAGTTGAGTTGTTGTTTTCTGTCTAACTGCTCTCTGATGACTCACATCCCGTTAGCTGTGCAGTTCCTATGGGGATATTTTCCCATCATGCACAGCTCCCGGGATGTGACATCATCAATGAGCAGTTAGACAGAAAACTTCAGAAGCTAATAACTATTGGAAGGATTAAGATTTTTTAATAGAAGTAATTTACAAATCTGTTTAACTTTCCGAAGCCAGTTGATATATATATATAAAAAAAGTTTTTGCCTGGAATACCCCTTTAAGTCTCTCGAAAACATACGCTTCTTTTTCCTGCTTCCAGCACATTGACTTCACCTGACTTTTTATTTGTTGCCTAATAATCCCACCCCTTGACATGTGATATTGTCTTGAGATAATAAATATTATTCACTTCACCTGTCAGGAGTTTTCATTTTATAACTGATTGATTGCAGTTATTTATTTATTTTTTATTTATTTATTCAGTTATTTATTTATTTTCCTACTTTTATTTTAGCCTTTGCTATTTACTTTGATATCTAAGACAAAATATATTAAATATAAAATGTCTGTATGTATATTTTGAAGATGCTAATTATGCCTGGCAATAATTTTGTTAATATTACAGTGCATATCATGTTACACATATCTCCCTTTGAATAAAGCAAAACATAACATATATCTTCAGTACATCGAACCTTTACCTAATATTCTATGTAAACTGTCACTAAACACTGGAGGTGACAAAATATGGAAACACATTATTTCCTTTACAACATGTAGAGAAAAATACTTGCCTGAGCAGAAAAGGTACATAACATTCCTTTTAGCTACACTATCTCTGCCTCTAATTCCCTAAGCATCTGAATAACACTTTAGTCTCTACAGAGAATATTTCATGTGTTTCATAGCCACAAGTTTTGCAGTTTCTGGCAATGATCCACATCTCTGTCACTGAAAATGTTTTCCCTGAAGCCACCACATTGGAAGTTTTGGAGCAGACATAATAAGCCCCTAAGATATGAACAGTAACTAAGCTCACCTTCAGGATGTTTAGATAATTCCACCACAATTTAGGAGACTACCTAAATCATGGCTGTTCTCTGCTATTCAGGAGTGGAGATCATTGGGGGAAAAAAATGTCTGAAATTACCACTGCTTCAAAGATATGTAAAATCAAAAGTTTTGAGGATTTTTGCAGTCACCAAATATTTAAGAAATTGTGCAAAAAGCTCATAAGAATTGTGCTGATATGTTGTGTACCGTATATACTCGAGTATAAGCCGAGTTTTTCAGCACGATTTTTCGTGCTGAAAACACCCCCCTCAGCTTATACTCGAGTGAACTCCCCCACCCGCAGTGGTCTTCAACCTGCGGACCTCCAGAGGTTTCAAAACTACAACTCCCAGCAAGCCCGGCCAGCCATCGGCTGTCCGGGTTTGCTGGGAGTTGTAGTTTTGAAACCTCCGGAGGTCCGCAGGTTGAAGACCACTGCGGCCTTCGACATCATCCAGCCCCCTCTCACCCCCCTTTAGTTCTGAGTACTCACCTCCGCTCGGCGCTGGTCCGGTGCTGCAGGGCTGTCCGGTGAGGAGGTGGTCCGGTGGGATAGTGGTTCCGGGCTGCTATCTTCACCGGGGAGGCCTCTTCTAAGCGCTTCGGGCCCGGCCTCAGAATAGTCACGTTGCCTTGACAACGACGCAGAGGTGCGTTCATTGCCAACGTACTTCTGCGTCGTTGTCAAGGCAACGCCTCTATTCCGGGCCGGAAGCGCGGAGAAGAGGCGCCCCCGGTGAAGATAGCAGCCCGGACCACCTCCTCACCGGACAGCCCTGCAGGATCGGACCAGCGCCGAGCGGAGGTGAGTACTCAGAACTAAAGGGGGGTGAGAGGGGGCTGGATGATGTCGAAGGCCGCAGTGGTCTTCAACCTGCGGACCTCCGGAGGTTTCAAAACTACAACTCCCAGCAAGCCCGGACAGCCGATGGCTGCCCGGGCTTGCTGGGAGTTGTAGTTTTGAAACCTCTGGAGGTCCGCAGGTTGAAGACCACTGAGGGCGAATGATGACAAGGGGATGATGAAGGGGGGATGTGCGGGATGATAAGGGGATGATGAAGGGGGGATGTGTGGGATGATAAGGGGATGATGAAGGGGGGATGTGTGGGATGATAAGGGGATGATGAAGGGGGGATGTGTGGGATGATAAGGGGATGATGAAGGGGGGATGTGTGGGATGATGACAAGGGGATGATGACAGGGGGGGATGATGTATTTCCCACCCTAGGCTTATACTCGAGTCAATAACTTTTCCTGGGATTTTGGGTTGAAATTAGGGGTCTCGGCTTATACTCGGGTCGGCTTATACTCGAGTATATACGGTACTTATCCTCAATAAGAGAAAAACTTCATAGGGGGCCTTTCTTTGCATACGCGCTCATGTAAATGGCATTGTGGCATTGATATATGCATGGACTGTACAGATACATAGTTTAGATGTGTAGCTGTCTCCATGTATTATATCTTTGTGAGAATTTGTTCTTATAACACAATGTTCTACAATAGATTCTAATGAAAACATCTATCAGAAGAATGTTTTATTCTTCAGAGCTGTTCAGAGAATGTTAGCGCTTGCAGCAGTCCTTCTCCCCATTAGGGTTCACAACCACCTGCAATTGAAAAAGGGAGCTGTGACTCTCGAAACGCGTCTTGCTTTATATTTATTATTTTCTTTGATTTCTTATGCTGTAAGAATAAATTATTTTGTATCAATACCCACGACTTGGGTTACTTCCTTGGGAGCGCCAATGCAGCTTTTTTCCTCCAATACTTCTGCAGGCTCAAGGATTGGCCCACCTTCTCTTCCACAAAATTGTGCAGGGCTGGTACTGGCTTCTTCGCAAAGAAATGACAGCTTGGCACTCTCCACCTCGGCTCGGCACAAGACATCAGTTCTCTGAAAGGTGCAGAGTCCAACACTTGAAAAGGGAGGGACTGCAGCACCAGCAACTTGGACAGGAGCACATTCAGCTTCTGCGCCATTGGATGCGTGGGTGCATACTGTTGTCTCTTGGACATGGCTTCGCCGATGGATTGTTGGCAGATTGGCTGACTAAAATGGGAGAAGCAGGAGCATCTGGAGCAAAAGAAAGAGGGTATGACACATAGCTCCCTTTGGCTGAGGTGGTGGAGCCTTGGCTGGCTGAAAGAGGGAGTGGCGTGCCACTGGGTGATGCAGCAGGCTGGACCACTACATCAGAGCCACGGTTCTCCCAGGCCGCTTTATGGTGGCAAAGCATATGTTGACGCAGGGCCGTGGTGACAATATTGGGACCCCCGCCACGCTTCACCTTCTGCCGACATATCTTGCATGTGGCTATGTAAACCTCCTACGGATGCTTGATGAAAAACTGCCACACCGCCAAGTAGCTGATTTTCCCTCCAACTGTCCGCACTAATTGACTGCTACTGCCGCCGTCTCCAGGAACCCCTGTTCCACTACTTCCTGGGAAGGTAGACTGCCGCGAAGCAGGTGGTCTCCCCTGGGCACGTTTTGCTCCAGAATTTCCACTTCTGCCACCATGCTAACTGCCAACCATGCTACTACCTTGCTGGCTTAGCTGCTGCCTCACGGGCAACCTACAACTCTCTTCTTCTGATGATGATGAAGCCCCTTCTGCACCCGGCTCCCAATTGCGATTGGCTTCATCATCATCATCATCAACAAGTGTCTGCACGTCACTGATGTCCCCCTCAGGTTCATCAACAGTGTCTGCTTCAGGACCCTTAACCCTGGCAACACTGCCTACCACGTCACTCTCCTCATCACTACTTGCCCGCTTGGCGGAGGAAGTGGCGGATGTCTCCTCCACTTGTTGGCTTGGCAGTAGCTGCTGACTGTCCTCTATTAGATCGTCCTCAGTGAATAGTGGAGCTGAACCCACAGCATAAGACGCCAACTGAGGGTTGTGTCTGAGGAACCCACCGACTGTTGACTGGGGGTATCAAATGTCACTTTTGATGAAGTGGATGACCGTGTTAACCAATCGATGACGGCAGATGGGTTGCTGGTCAAGACACTACTTAGATGTAGGTATGTGGTTTGCACTTATGAGGGTAGAAAAATGCACTACAGTACGCTTAATAAACGTATTGGAGTAAAACATCAGCAAGTGATTAACTTTGGCTGTCCATTCACAGTATGTGGGCCCTTGACAGATTAACAGGTATAAAATAGTATACTACTTAGATGTACGTATGTGCTATGCACTTATGAGGGTAGAAAAATGCGTGACAGTACGCTTAATAAATGTATTGGAGTTATACACCAGCCGGTGATTACTTTTGGCTTTCTTTTCACAGTATGTAGGCCCTTGACAGATTAACAGGTACAAAATAGTACACTACTTAGATGTAATAATGTGGTATGCACTTATGAGGGCAGAAAAATGTGGTACAGTACGCTTAAAAAAACATATTTTTGCACAATACCAGCAGTACACAACAGTGCTGTAGCACAAAAAAGCTGTGTACTAAACACAAAATTATGAAAGACTATTAGGAATGGACTGCTGGGTATTATATCGTCTACAAACTAGTATAACCAGCAGATGATTTGTTGTGGAACAAAGACACAGAATTGCGCAGAAAAATTATTTCTGCCTCCTCTGCTATGACACTGAGGAAGCTTGGTGAAATGTATGAGGCAACACACAGCTATCTGCCCCTCTGTAATACAATGCTGAAGAAAGTAACTGGAAGGTTAATGGCTGCAGTAAAAATCCTTTTCAGTGAAAAAAAAACATTGCTCTCTGTCCAACAGAACGCTCATGTGCCAGGGATGAGAAACTCTGCTGGAATTAGTTTTTCTGTGAATCACACACACAGCAATGTCTGTCCTATCTGTATGTGTAATGAATGATACGATGAGCCACAAAATGGCTGCCGAATATGTAGGGCTGTGACATCACAGGGGTGACTGGCTGCTGATAGGCTGCATCCTGCATGTTATTCAGGGTCATCCTGCCTTGCCTTCCCAGCGTCCCTTGCCCCATGTACTGACATGTGGATCTGCCATTTTAGATGCCCTGGAGCCTGGACTGCAGTAAATGGAGTTTAATGAAGCAATTTGCACAATAGAATCGCAGCAATATTCGCATTCGCTGTGAATCGAATGTTTCATGAAATTCGTAACGAATTCGGGTTTGTCAGCTTCGATTCGCTCTAAGATATATAAGATATATATATATATATATATATATATATATATATATATATATAGTCGCTATCTTGGGAAAAGCATCTATAAGGGCATGTTCACATTAAGGAATTTCTGCATGAAACTAGACATTGGTGGGAATGGGTCTTCCACTATATTTTTAGCGGCAGAATTTGATCTGCTGAAAGAGTAAACATGTTCCAGATTTTGTTCAAAAGCAAAGTGACTTCCCTACCACTGGTAAAAAATATATATAAAAAATATATTGATATGGCTCCTGAATGCTTACTGAGGGTGGTTGCTCGGACCACTTGAGTCTCCTTCTGTAGCCCCACTGGACCACTAAGCCCAAGACGCCTTTCAACAGTATTGTGAAGCCATGAGTCCCAGGAGGTTTTGGCTCTACGTCACTGCTAAGGGGTGGCTCGGGCATCCGGCGGGACTATAGGAGAAGACAGGAGTGGTCCATGAGACCCCCAGTGCACCAACGGACTGGAAGCATACAGGATAAGTATGGCTATATTGCAAATTTTTTTTGTAGTGGCAGGGCAGTATATATGTTGTCACTTTCCCTTTTAGTATGTGCTTATTTCCACAGAAAATTGCCATGGAAATAAACACTGATCCTGCATTTTGAGTCCAAGAGGAATTAAGTGCAGAAATTTTCCTTGCTAATTCCATAGTGTTAACATATCCTTAGACAGCAAAAGCACCTGCTAAACAGTACCTTAAAGGGAACCTGTCACACTGAAAATATAGTCCAATCTGTGCTTAGTATGCTATAGAGTAGGAGGAGCTGAGAGATAGATAAAAAGTTTTGTGAAATAATTGTCCAAGTAGTCAAATGGGTGGTCCTACTAAATTACTGACAGCTATCTGTGTATAACTGTGCATACAGAGAGAGCTTTTACAGACCTTTTCCCAAAAAGCCCTATATTTATCTGCTTTGCTCCTCCTTCTAAATAACTGTCCTCTACAGATTGGACTGTATTTTAAACGGGACAATTTGACTTTAAACAAGACAAAAAGAAGTGGTAGCTTAAAGTGGATCTATGGACAACCCAAAAATGTAAAAAAATTATTATATGTCAGGTGATGGGTGGGGGGGGATTAAATAGTTAGGGGGTGTGCATATTGGACATTGAGGGGCATGTGTGCCCAATACACATCCCCTGACTGTATGAGCCCACCGATAATTTGATATTTCCACCCACATACTAAACCCTGAACTGTAAAAAGGTATGTAATCTAGGTGCCCCAAGTAATTTAACCCCTTGCCACAAAACGCTGCTGCTAAACGGCGCTGCGGCACTCAGGGTTATGAAGCGAGCTTAGAAGTTGAGCTTGCATCATACCCGCAAGGTCCAGGCTGCTATCAGCAGCCAGGACCCGTGGCTAATGCCGGACATCACCGTTCAGGCAGATGTCCGGCATTAACTCTTTAGACGCAGCAATCCAGGTTGATTGCCATATCTAAAGTGAAAGTGAAAGCTTCCCAGCAGCTCAGTCGGGCTGAATGGTGTCCCAATCAGCTAGGACGCACGACGAGGGGCCCTTACTTGCCTCCTCTGGATCTCAGGCACGGAGCAGTCATTCGGCGATAACACTGATCAATGCTATGCTATGGCAATGCATTGATCAGTGCCTGCAATCTGTATAATGCATGTTCTAGTCCCTTATGGGGGCTATAACATTGCAAAAAAAAAGGGGGGAAAAAAGTTCATAACGATGATTTATCCCCTCCCCTAATAAAAGTTTCAATCACCCCCCCTTTTCCCATAAAAAAAAAACTATGTAAATAAAAATAAACATTTGTGGTATCACCGCGTGCGTAAATGTCCAAACTATAAAAATATATAATTAATTAAACCGCACGGTCAATGGCGTGATTCCAAAGTCCAAAATAGCCAATTTATGGTCACTTTGTATGTAAGAAAATGAATAAAAAGTGATCAAAAAGTCTGATCAAATCAAAAATGGTAACTATAAAAACTTCAGACCATGACGCAAAAAATGAGCCCCCATATCGCCCCATACGTGCAAAAAAAAGAAAGTTATAGGGGTCAGAAACGTATTCATTTTCTTGCATGTAGTTATGATTTTTTCCAGAAGTAAGACAAAATCAAACCTATATAAGTAGGATATCATTTTAATTTTATGAACCTACAGAATGAAATTAAGGTGTCAGTTTTACCGAAAAATGTACTACGTAGAGACGGAAGCACCCAAAAGTTAAAAAATTGCGTTTTTTCTTCAATTTTGTTGCACAATTATTATTTACTTTTTTTTAGTTTCGCCATAGATTTTGGGGTAAAATGACTGATGTCATTATAAAGTATAACTGGTGGTGCAAAAATAAGCCATCATATGGATTTTTATGTGCACAATTGAAAGGCTTATGATTTATTAAAGGTAAGGAGGAAAAAACGAAAGTGCAAGAACAGAAAAACGTTATGTCCTTAAGGGGTTAATTACAGTAAAATCTAAACATTGCGTTGGCCACATATGAAACTCTTCAAACTACATATGAAGCCTCCAAAAGCACTCGATGATGCTCTTGTAAAGAGGCCTTCTAGTGATAGACCTTTTTTAATGCAAGTGACCTAACAACGAATGCAAGACTGTAAGTATATGTATTTCTACAATGGTAATAGAAATAATATGCTATTAAAGGGCACACAAGTGCGTATGTCAAGAGTGTTAGTCCAAGATCTTCACAGACGTCACAAATGTCATCTTCAAACATCTATATCCGTTTATTTACTGTATTCACCAATTAATTTAATTTCCTCTTTTATCATTTTTTTTAAATAAAACTTCTATATTAAAAAGGTATCCCACATACAAAGTAACAAGGTTTATTTTACATACATCCAATTTTGTAATTAAAACCAGTTTGTTCCCTTCCTTCATAAATCAACTGCAGTACTGGTAGAGAATGCAATAGGGTCAAATACACAATAAACTGAAGATTTGTAGTAAAACCTACAGTGATCATTTACTACTGGCAAAATATATATGTTGAGGAAAAAATGGCCGAGTCCTCCAGGCATACAGAAATGAATGGAGGAATGGATGTTGGAGAAAAATATTACTCACATAATCACTTTCTCAGAAATAAGGTATGCTCGGGCACTGTAGATTTTCCTTTAATACAGACAGTTCATCAGCAGTCAGCACAATAAAGCTTATAAATAGCAACCTTGTTCTCTCAAATAACAGCCCTCCGAGCGCCTCCATTCCTCCTGCATTTTTCATTGTTCTAATAGTGGTGAAATCTGATAAAATGATTAAAGTGAAATCATTATAATTGTTGCAAGTGAAGCCCCTGGTTAGCCCCGGCTGATGGTCCCTGTTTAATTTTCCCCATCATTAGAGACTCCTTTTATAATGTTATGTGTCTAGTCTAAGGAGCCACAATACACCAATTTTCTTATGCTAATGAATGTGACTTGTTTTCGTAATATAATATATACAGTAAATGCTGATCCCTGCATCACTGTATTTCAGATAATAGGGAGAATCTAGGACATTGTGCTAAATGGATACAAAAACTAAATATGCACAAAAGTTTTCTGTTGTTGTTGTTTTTTTAATCCTTTAGGCCTTACTTAATGGTAACTTGGTCAGATACTTTATATTTCACTAACTCCCCCCCCCCCTCCCCCACCACCACACCCCCTAAAAAATAATTGAATAGATAGCTTGTAAGGAGATATAGTGTGATTTGTGCATGAGTCTATAAACTACAGCATGTCGTGTTCCTCACAGTTTAATATTGGTTTTAGGCTGGATTAAAGAAAAACATGTATATCAAAGTTTCCTGGCATCATTTTACAAATGTCTTATTAGTGATGTCACTAGACCTGGGGCTAAGATCACACAAAGCTTTTCGTAACGTCTATTCAGATTTTTTTTCTGTATTTTCATAAATATACATTTATATTAATAAACATATATATATATATATATATATATAAATAAATAAAATATTATATATATATATATATATATATTAGTTTAGAGTAGCCATTTAGAGTAGCCGTATAAGTGTATACGTACAGTTTCGGTTTTTCCCTAAACCTGCTGAGCATATATATATATATATATATATATATATATATATATATATATATATATTTTGTCCTAGGCAGTGTTACTTCAAAAATAAAGATACTATTTAAAACCTGCATGAAAAAAACACAATAAAATGCTTTTTGTAGACATTTTAACATACACAAAAAAAAATGGATTTACACATACAGTTTTTTAATACAGGTCAAAGTAAAGTTCCTCTAAAAATTATAAAGGAATAACTTGTAAACATCCTCTCTATTGTGTCTAAATTGCATCATGCCTTAAAGGGGTACTCCGCCCCTAGACATCTGATCCCCCTATCCAAAGGATAGGGCATAAGATGTCAGATCGCTGCCGTCCCTCTGCTGGGGACCACCGGGATCACCGCTGCGGCACCCCGCTATCATTACTGCGCAGAGCGAGTTCACTCTGTGCGTAATGACGGGCGATACAGGGGACGGAGCAGCGTGATGTCGTAGCTCGGCCCCTCGTGACATCATGGCCCGCCCCCTTAGTGCAAGTCTATGGCAGGACTGCCACGCACCCTCCCATAGACTCGTATTGAGGGGGCAGGCCGTGAAATCACGGGGGTGGAGCCGTGAAGTAACGATGCTCCAGCCCCTGTATTGCCCATCATTACGTGCAGAGCAAACTTGCTCTGTGCAGTAATGACAGCGGGGTGCTGCAGCGGTGATCCCTGGGGTCCCCAGCAGCGGGACCGCGGCAATCTGACATCTTATCACCTATCATTTGGATAGGGTATAAGATGTCTAGGGGCAGAGTACCCCTTTAACCGCTTAAGGACACGTGCTGTAAATGTATGGCGCTGCAACGAGTTACTTCGCACACAGTGCTGTACATTTATGGTGCAGCTATGAAGCGAGCACAGGAGCTGCGCTCGCTTCATGCACAGCAGGTCCTGGCTGAAGTCCACCATTAACCCCTCAGATGCCGTGAACCATACAGATCACGGCATCTACGGCAGGGTGGGACTTAAAATGGCTGATCTGATCGTCCACGACATTGCCGCAGGGATCAGATCAGCCAAGATGGCGGACGGAGGTCCTCTCACTTGCCTATGCATAGCACTGAACAGTATTAGCAATCCAATGATTGGTATAAATAGTCCCCTATGGGAACGGAAAAAGTGTAAAATAAATGTAAAAAAAATTTTTTTAAAAAAGTTTAAAAAAAAGTGATTTTTTTTTTTAAAAGCCCCTTCAACAATAAAGATTTAAATCACCCCTTTTCCCCATTTTATAAAAAAAAGCGTAAATGTCTGAAGTATGGTAAACGGCATAAGCATAAAAAATGTGGTCACATCACATTGCAAAAAAAATAATATAATAAAAAGCAATCAAAAAGTCACATATCAGCAAAAATGGTACTAAAAAAAACAACAGATCATGGCGCAAAGTATGGTCCCTCACATATCCCTGTACACGGAAAAATTTGAAAGTTATAGGTGGTCGAAATAAGGCAATTTCAAACGTAGTGATTTTTTTTAATAAAATGTTGAGATTTTTTCAAAGCTGAAAAGTATGTAATCATGGGTATCATTTTAATCCACAGCATGAAAACAACTCCCCCAAATTTGCTAAATTGTAATTTTTGTTTAACCTGTTGGGGACGAAGGGCGTATGCATCTTGGTACTTAAGGACGAAGGGGGTATTAGCAGGCACCCCGTGCACATGCCCAGGGGGGTCATTAGACCCCCCCATGTCGGCGATCGGCGCAAATCGCAAGTGAATTCACACTTCAGATTTGCGCCGATTCCGGGTCATTACGGGTCTATGGTGACCCGGTGACCCGGAATATAAGGGGGATCGGGAGTGTCTAAGACACCCACGATCCCCCTAAAGCGATAGGAGTGAGGTGGCACGGGTGCCACCCCTCCTATCCCTGCTATTGGTGGTCTAGACGCAACCACCAATAGCAGATCGGGGGCGGGGGGGTTTACTTTCGTTTTCCCCCTCCTGCCCACCCACAATAGGCGGGCCAGAACGGGGAAAATGAAGAGGAGCGGCGCCGAAGATCACCTGTCCGGAGGCAGCGGAGCGACGGCGATCGGTGGGCGGCGACGAAGATCTGCAGGCGGCGTGCGGCAGAAGAGGACGGCTCCCTGGATGCGACGGAAGCCGGTGAGTTGCCTAGCAACATCTAGAGGGCTACAGTCTGAGACCACTATAGTGGTATCTAGACTGTAGCCCTCCAGATGTTGCAAAACTACAACTCCCAGCATGCCCAGACAGCTGTTTGCTGTGTGGGCATGCTGGAATTTGTAGTTTTGCAACAGCTGGAGATCTACAGTTTAGAGACCACTGCACAGTGATCTCTATACTGCCCTCTAGATCTTGCAAAATTACAACTCCTAGCATGCCCACACAGCTATTTGCTGTCTGGGCATGCTGGGAGTTGTAGTTTTGCAACATCTGGAGGTCCACAGTTTGGAGATCACTGTTCAGTGGTCTCTAAATTGTATCACTCCAGATGTTGCAGAACTACAAATTCCAGCATGCCCACACAGCAGTTGCAGTTGCATACCTCCAGCTGTTGCATAACTACATCTCCCAGCATGACCTTCTGTGATCAGTACATGCTGGGAATTGTAATTTTGCAACAGCTGGAGGCACACTGGTTGGAAAATACTGAGTTAGGTAACAGAACCTAACTGAAGGTTTTCCAACCAGTGTGCCTCCAGCTGTTGCAAAACTACAACTCCCAGCATGTACTGACAGACTGTGCATGCTGGGAGTTGTAGTTTTGCAACAGTTGGAGGTACACTGGTTGGAAAATACTGAGTTAGGTAACAGAACCTAACTGAAGGTTTTCCAACCAGTGTGCCTCCAGCTGTTGCAAAACTACAACTCCCAGCATGCACGGTCTGTCAGTACATGCTGGGAGTTGTAGTTTTGAAACAGCTGGAGGTTTGCCCCCCTCCCCCATGTGAACGTACAGGGTACATTCACACGGGCGGGTTTACAGTAAGTTTCTTGCTTCAAGTATGAGCTGCGGCAAATTTTTCGCCGCAGCGCAAATTCCTAGCAGGAAACTCACCGTAACCCGCCAGTGTGAATGTACCCTAAAAACACTACACTACACTACACTAAAACCTAATAAAGAGTAAAACACTACATATACACCCCCTTACACTGTCCCCCCCCCCCCAATAAAAATGAAAAACGTATTGTACGGCAGTGTTTCCAAAAAGGAGCCTCCAGCTGTTGCAAAACAACAACTTCCAGCATTTCTGGACAGCCACTGACTGTCCAGGCATGCTGGGAGTTTAGCAACAGCTGGAGGCACCCTGTTTGGGAATCACTGGCGTAGAATACCCCTATGTCCACCCCTATGCAATCCCTAATTTAGTCCTCAAATGCGTATGGCGCTCTCTCACTTCGGAACCCTTTCGTATTTCAAGGAAACAGTTTTTGGCAACATATGGGGTATTTCCGTACTTGAGAGAAATTGCACTACAAATTTCGGGGGGCTTTTTCTCCTTTTACCCCTTATAAAAAGGAAAAGTTGGGGTCTACACCAGCCTGTTAGTGTAAAAAAAAAAGACCACCAACATTTGTAACGCAATTTCTCCTGAGTTCGGAGATACCCCATATGTGGACGTAAAATGCTCTGCGGGCGCACAACAAGGCTCAGGAGTGAAAGCGCACTATGTACATTTGAGGCCTAAATTGGTGATTTGCACAGGGGTGGCTGATTTTACAGCGGTTCTGACATAAACCCCAAAAAATTAATACCCACATGTGACCCCATTTTGGAAACTATACCCCTCATGTAATGTAACAAGGGGTACAGTGAGCATTTACGCCCCACAAGTGTCTGACAGATTTTTGTAACAGTGGTACGTGATAATGAAAAATAATTTTTTTTTGTTTGCACAGCCCACTGTTCCAAAGATCTGTCAAACGCCAGTAGGGTGTAAATGCTCACTGTACCCCTAATTACATTCCATGAGGGGTGTAGTTTCCAAAATGGGGTCACATGTGGGGGAGTCCACTGTTCTGGCACCACGGGGGGCTTTGTAAATGCACATGCCCCCGACTTCCATTCCAAACAAATTGTCTCTCTAAAAGCTCAATGGCGCTCCTTCTCTTCTGAGCATTGTAGTTCGCTCGCAGTGCACTTGACGTCCAAACATGGGGTATTTCCATACTCAGAAGAAATGGGGTTACAAATTTTGGGGGGCATTTTCTCCCATTACCCCTTGTAAAAAAAGTAAAATTTGGGGAAAAACCAGCATTTTTGTGAAAATTTTTTTTTTCATTTACACATCCGACTTTAACAAAAAGTTGTCAAACACCTGTGGGGTTTTAAGGCTCACCGTACCCCTTGTTACGCTCCTTGAGGGGTGTAGTTTCCATAATAGTGTGCGATGTGGGGGGGTTTGCTGTCCTGGCACCATAGGGGCTTCCTAAATGGGACATGCCCCCCCAAAACCATTTCAGAAAAACTCCCTCTCCTAAATCCCATTGTTGTTCCTTCGCTTCTGAGCCCTCTAGTGCACCCGCCGAACACTTGACATACACATATGAGGTATTTTCTTACTTGAGAGAAATTGGGTTACAAATTTTGAGAGGATTTTTTTCCTTTTACCCCTTGTAAAAATTCAAAAACTGGGTCTAAAAGAACATGCAAGTGTAAAAAATGAAGATTTTGAATTTTCTCCTTCACTTTGCTGCTATTCCTGTGAAACACCCAAAGGGTTAACACAATTAATGAATGTCATTTTGAATACTTTGAGGGGTGCAGTTTTTATAATGGGGTCATTTATGGGGTATTTCTAACCAGAAGACCCTTCAAATCCACTTCAAACCTGAACTGGTCCCTGAAAAATTCCGATTTTGAAAATTTTGGGAAAAATTGGAAAATTGCTGCTGAACTTTGAAGCCCTCTGATGTCTTCCCAAAGTAAAAACATGTAACATAAAGAAGACATATTGTATATGTGAATCAATATATAAGTTATTTGGAATATTCATTTTCCTTATAAGCAGAGAGCTTCAAAGTTAGAAAAATGCAAAATTTTCAAATTTTTCATGAAATTTTTAGAATTTTTCACCAAGAAATGATGCAAGTATCGACGGAAATTTACCACTAACATAAAGTAGAATATGTCACAAAAAAAGTATCTCGGAATCAAATTTATAAGTAAAAGCATCCCAGAGTTATTAATGCTTAAAGTGACAGTGGTCAGATTTTCAAAAAAATGCTCCCGTCCTTAGGGTCATAATGGGCTCCATCCCCAAGGGGTTAACTTTCCTTACAAAAAAAATATTTTTGGGGTTTACAATCCATTTAAGGTTAAATTGAGTGATGTCATTACAAAGTACAACTAGTCACACAAAAAACAAGACCTCTTATGTGGTTATGGATTTTAGAATGCGATGAGGAAAAAATGAAAAAGCAAAAATAAATTGGCTGTGTCCTTAAAGGGATACTCCACTGGCCAGCGTTCAGAACATTTATTTCCGAATGCTGTGTGCGCATTGCGGGTGTCGATCACGCCTCCTAATTGTGTCAGGCCACACCCCCTCAATGCAAGTGTATGGAAGGGTGTGTGGAAGCCCCCTCCCATAGACTTGCATAGAGGGGACGTTATCTGACATCTCAAGGGGACGTGGCCGACCCCACAGCGTGCACACAGCGTTCGGAACTGATTGTTCCGAACGCTCGCCAGTGGAGTACCCCTTTAAGGTCAAAATGGGCTGTGTCCTTAAAGGGGTACTCCGGCCTCAAGACATCCTATCCCCTATCCAAAGGATAGAGGATATGATGTCTGATCGCGGGGGTCCAGCCGCAGGGGACCCCCGCAATCTAGCATGCAGCACCAACCAAAAGACTGAGAACCTCCTGCACTTCCAGCAGTACTTACAGGTGGGTGCTGCAGGACCCCGCGATCAGACATCTTATCCTCTATCCTTTGGATAGGGGATAAGATGTCTTGGGGCCAGAGTACCCCTTTAAGGGGTTAATGTGGTTGTCAGGTGAAAAATAACATAAAGGAGATAAGTATCTGATCGGGGAGGTCCAATCGCTGGAACCCCACACGCTCTTCGGAATGGACCCTGGCTTGCAGAGAGAATGTGTGCTGTAGACAGCATGCACTCTATTCATTCTCTCATTGTCATTTGGTCAACCCATTTAAAGGGAACATTAAGTATGCAGGGCATACAAGTATGCCCTGACATCCTGGTACTTAAAGACTCAGGGCGTACCTGTATGCCCTGGTCGAGTTTACCGGGTTTAAACCGTTCTCACCAGCAGAGAACGGGTTAAACCCAGTGTGTCCCGGCTGGGCCAATCAGGCCGATGGCCAGCATTAGCTCTTTAGATGACTTGATCAAAGTGAAAGAATCCAGGCAGCTCAGCAGAGCTGATCGGGATTGTTGCAACAAAATAATGATGTCCTGATCAGCTTACCGAAAGACGAGAGGGTCCCCACCTACCTCTGCGTTGTCCAATCGGTGATCTACTGCTGCATGCCTGCTCAGCAGGCAGGAGCAGCAGAGCGCCGATAACACTGATCAATGCTATGGTCTGGCATAGCATTGATCAGTAGATGCAATCAGAAGAATGGATGTTGTAGCCCCCCTGTGGGGGCTAAAAAAAAGTGTCAAAGTAAAAATGCATTCTTCAAGCGGAACTGAATTCAGCGTCGGAATTCAGCGAGCAGAATTTACTCAGTGTGAACTGAGAAGCAAAAATACATTGAAGTGAATGGAAAATCAATTGCTGAATAATTTCAAGCTGAAAAAGCTAGCGGAAATTCCTCTTGAATTGCTTAGGCTAGGTTCACACTGTGGAATTTCTGGGCAGAATTTCTGCCGGAGATTGAGTCAACGGCACTAGGACCGCGTGGACTGCATTGCTGCCCCCATAGACTGAAATGCATTTCAGGGTGGATCTTTTGGGAGATCAACTCAGAAATGCATTGCCATCTATGGGGATGGCAATGTAGTCCGAATGGTCCTAGTGCCGTCGGCTCAATCTCCGGCAGAAATTCTGCCCAGAAATTCCACAGTGTGAACCCAGCCTTAGTGTGAATGTACACTAAAAAGTTGTAAAATGTCTTTTTTTTTCTTTTTCATTTCACCCCACAAATATTTTTTTGTTTTGTTTCGCCGCAGATTATTTTATAAAATAAGTGATGTCATTACAAAGTGCAGTTGGTGACGCAAAAAACAAGCCCTTATATGCGTCTGTAGGTGCAAAAGTGAACACGTTATGATTTTTAGAAAGTGAGGAGAAAAAAACGAAAGTGCAAAAACGTAAATAGTTTTGAGGCCTCTTGGGGACGCAGGGCATACCTATATGTCCTCTGCCCACTCCCACAATATAATGCAGGGTCACGTGGTGACCCTGCGTCATATCGGGTCGGTCCTGGCAGCTAACAGTACCCAGGACCCGGGGCTAATACCAGACATCACCAATTGTGGTGATGTCCAGTATTAACCCTTTAGACACAGCGATAAATGTTGATCACCATGTTTAAAATGTAAAAAAAGCATTCCTGGCAGTTTAGTCGGGCTGATCGGGACCACCGTGGTGAAACTGCGGTGTCCCAATCAGCTAGGACGCAAGTGGAGGGTCCCTTACCTGCCTCTGATGCGTCTGATCGGCGATTGATTGCTCCAAGCCTGAGAGCAATTGACTTCCGATAACACTGATCAATACAATGCTAAAAAGTGTAAAAATGAGTTATTAAATGTGATTTAACTCCTTCCCTAATAAAAGTTTGAATCCCCCCCCCCCTTTTTCCATAAAAAAAACATATTAATAAAAATAAACATGAACATATGTGGTATTGCCAGGTGGTTAAATGTCCGAACTATAAAAATATATTGTTAATTAAACCACGTGATCAATGGCGTACACATATCATTTAAATCGTATGGACCTACAGAATTTTTACCGAAAAATGCACTGCATAGAAACGGAAGTTACAAAATCCCAAAAGTTACAAAATTGCGTTTTTTTTATTTTTTAAAATTTGTCGCACAATGATTTTTTTTATTTGCTGTAGATTTTTGGGTAAAATGACTGATGTCATTACAAAGTAGAATTGGTGGTGCAAAAAAAAAATACATCATATGGGTCTGTAGGTGCTAAATTGAAAGAGTTAGGATTTTTAAAAGGTGAGGAGAAAACGAAAGTGCAAAAACGGAAAAACGGAGTTCCCAAAGGGTTAAGGTGAAAATGGGTCATTAATTAATGCAAATATCTGCTCATTCTGGGCTAAGTAGTCAAGTGGGTGGTCCTACTCAGTGATCGGTAGCTCTTTATATATGTACACACTTATACACAAATAACTGTTAATCACTGAGTAGGACCACCCACTTGACTGCTTAGCCCAGAACGAGAAGAGGTTTACATGAATAAATGACAAGTTATCCTGGAACTTTTCTTACAAAACCATATCCCAATCTGCTCAGCTCCTTCTGCCCTTTAACATTCTGCCTGCAGATTGGACTGCATTTTTAACATGACGGGTTTCCTTTAAAAAATCTTTTTATGGCACTATAAACCATTCATATTTGCGGTACAGCAAGGACTGTCTATTTGAAACTGTGACTATATATATATATATATATATATATATATATATATATATATATATATGGAAAAAAAAAATGTCATCTAGAGTATGCTGCTCTTTTTTCTTTTAAGAAAATATGAGTCAAAAGCCCCTTAAAAAAAAAAAAAAAAACATGTTTATAAGTGACTACCAACAAACATCTGGCTGCTGCCATTGCATGGACCTGTAGTAACTCTAAATATATATAAGGGTCTATGCGCAAAGTCAAAGCTGCACATAAAGCAGGATAATGATACATTCAATACAAGTTGCTTGTGAAAGTGAATAAGATTAGTAAAGTTATATGCTATAACAAAAACTTTATACGTCTTTGAAGTACTCCCGTAAGCTATTAATGGTATCGGTAGTAGTCATGTATAATTGGTGTGGTCACTGGGGTGTTAAAAAGATTACAGTGAATTTTAATACCTCTTACGTTTCCTAAGAAGAGTGTTAAAACTTGCTATACATAACTTTCAATGACTGTAAAATTTATTGCCTTTAAGAAGTGAATTTTTGTAGAAGTTAATTATAGCAATTCCTGAAATAAATCCTGCTCTGATCTTTCTTATATTTATATCCCTGTATAGATATGTAAAATATTTTAAAATATAAAAGGTATTTTTATGAGAGGGATTTGCAAGACTATTTTAAGCCACTTAGGAAAGTTGGTTATTTGCCAGCTTCACAAACATGCATTATAGACAGGGAATGTCACTATGTTCAGTGTTAATATTAGAAACCTAGGAGCTTGAGCCTTAACCCTAAATATACACTCATGTGTATGTACTACATCTAACAATACTTCCCACATAAGTAGGATATACAATCTGTATGCCAAGTAGGATTTAAAATACTTCTACAGAACATGTGCTATCCAAATAGTCATCCTTCATCCTTAGAGACCTAATACCCTGGCAGTTACATTGAAGCACACTGTAATACTACTAAGGTATTATTATAATTATCATTATTATTATTATTGCAAATTTCTTTTGGGGGTTTATTTTACGCCGTTCACCATGCTGTAAAACTGACGCGTTATGTTTGTTCTGTGGGTCAGCACACTTAAAGTAATACACAATTTATATCCTTTTTAACCCCTTCAGGACATTGGGTTTTTTCATTTTTGCACTTTGCTTTTTTTCTTCTCACCTTCTAAAAATCGTAATGCTTTAAATTTTCCACCTACAGAATCATATGAAGGCATATTTTTTGTGCCACCAATTCTACTTTGTAATGACATCAATAATTTCAACACAAAATCTACGGTGAAACAAAATTAAAAAAATTGTGGGGCAAAATTAAAAATTAAATAAAAAACGCCATATTGTAAATATTGAGGGCTTCTGATTCTACGCAGAGCACTGTTCTTTAAAAATGACACCTTATCTTTATTCTGTAGGTTTATATAATTAAAATGATACCCAAGTTGTATAGGTTTGATTGTGTTTTCCTTCTTTTAAAAAATTATAACTTTTTGTAAAAACATTTGCATATTTAAAAATGTCCTCTTCCGACCCCTATTTTTTTATTTTTATGTATACAGGGCTATATGAGGGCTCATTTTTTGCACAGTGATACCATTTTTTTATGGGGTACCATTTTTTTATGGAGCTTTTTGATTGTTTTTTTTATAAATTAGACCATGTCATTGACCATGTTGTTTAATTAATGTTATATTTTTATAGTTGGGATATTTAGGCATGCAAACTTTTTATTCAAACTTTTTTTAAGGTAAAAACACATTTATTTCCTTTTTTTCTGACTTTTTAACACTATTTTATAGTCCCCATAGGGGACTATTACATGCAATCTTCAGATTGCATACACTGTTCAATGCTATGCCATAGCATAATACAAATTGCAATTTTCTTTTCAATTTACCCACACAAATAATATTTTTTGGGTTTTGCCATACATTTTATGGTAAAAATAAGTAATTTAATTTCAAAATACAATTGGTTGCGCGAGTACAATCAGACCCCCACAATCTAAAATCTTATCCCCTATCCTTTGGATAAAGAATAAAATGTGTGCAGTGGAGTACCCCTTTAAGGCCAAAATGGGTTGTGTTCTTAACCCCTTAAGGACACATGACGTATGCGTACGTCTCCGCAACCTGGGCTTTAAGGACCCATGACGTATGAGTACGTCATGGCGTTTTCCGGTCTCTGCCGCTCACCGGGCGGAGATTGGAATGACATGCCTGCTGAAATCCTTCAGCAGGCATGCCGTGCAAATGCAGAGGGGGGTCCCGGGACTCCCGCATGTTGGCGATCGCCGGAGATCGCTTGCGAAATCACGCAAGCGATCTTCGGCAATTCGGGTCATTTGGGCCGTTGCTGGGGAGTGGTGACAATACTGTCACCGCCCCAGCAACGCTGCTATTGGCTGGCGATCGTCCAGCCAATAGCAGAGCAGCAGAGGAGGGGTTAACGGTCCTTCCCGCCGCTGTACCTGCTCTCTGTGTTCAGTCAGCGGGTGCAGCAGCAGGAAGAGGACCGTTGATCCCCCCCTTGAAGCTCTGGACCCCCCTCAGTAGCCGCTAGAATAGGGACAGAGACTTGCAGGGACAGGTAGGTGTAATGAAGTATAATAAAGTAAAAAAAAGTGAAAAAAGTAACCCCCTTCCCCCACTGACCCCCTAATAGGTCCCCAAGGGTCCTATTAGGGCTTAATCCCTGACCCAGGGCCCTATTGGGGGTTCAGGGAGCTGCGTGCTCCATCCCTTTTTTTTTTTGGCCGCATCTTTTTTTTTTCCCTGATAAAAAGGGTTAAAAAAAGTTACAAAAAATGGCCCCCCCTGACCCCCTAATAGGTCCCCCAGGGTCCTATTAGGGTCTGAACCCTTACCCCAGATCCTATAAGGGGTTCAGGGAGCTGCGTTTGCCACCCCTTTTTTTGGGGGGCGCAGCTTTTTTTTTTTTTTTTTTTTTATAATAACAGTGTGTGGTTGATAATCACACACCCTTATATACTGTGATACACCAAGCACCACATACACACTTCCCCCCCCCCCCGCACTCATACCCCTTCCCCCACCACAGCCCCTCCCCCCGCCACCGTAGAAAAAAGGCGATGGCTCACCGGGCATTTTCGGCAGCGGAGGCTTACGGTTTTTTAGCCTCCGACTCCGAATCTGCCAGTGAGGACGAGGAAGATCCTACTTTTTGTGTTCTTCCTTGCCCTCCTCATCATCTAGCAGTGATGATGAGCCCCCTGCACGGCGGCGCACCCCCCATGAGAGTGATCCAGTGGCCGACACTAGTACGAGTGGCAATGCAGCTCGTAATAGGAGTCCGGCCCCCCAGACAAGTGCACCGGAGCCCCCTTCCAATGACCCTGTCTGGAGCCCCCCAGAGGGTTATCAGCCACGGATTTCTGAGTTTGTTGGCGACTCAGGAATCCGGATTGACCATGCTGGATTCACTGATCTGGACTTTTTAAAGTTTTTTTTCAGTGACAGCCTGGACAATCACATAGTGGAGCAAACAAACTTGTATGCCCAGCAGTTTATTGCCCACCATCCAGATTCCTTTTTGGCCAGGCCCAATGAATGGCGCGCCATTGATGCAGCGGAAATGAGGACATTTTGGGGCCTCTCGCTGCATATGGGCCTGGTCAAAAAACCAAGTGATCGTTATTACTGGAGCGGGGACGTCCTCTACCAGACCCCGCTTTACAGTATGGCGATGACACGGAAGCGGTTTGAGGCGATTCGGAAATTGCTGCATTATGCAGATAATGCGGCATGTCCACCCCGAGGTGATCCTGCCCATGACCGGCTTTACAAAGTGAGGCCGGTCATTGATCACTTTGGGGCCAAATTTTTGGAGGCCTACGTACTGCTCAGGGACCTCTCTGTAGATGAGTCTCTCATCAATTTTAAGGGGAGACTCATCTTCCGCCAGTATATTCCCTCGAAGCGGGTGCGGTATGGCGTGAAACTCTACAAACTTTGTGAGAGTACCTCTGGGTACACTTACAAGTTTAGAGTATATGAGGGACGAGATTCCCGTATTGAACCCCCAGAATTTCCCCCCACTCTGGCTGTTAGCGGGAAACTTGTTTGGGACCTTGTGCACCCATTGCTCAATAAGAGTTTCCACGTGTACGTGGATAACTTTTATACCAGCATCCCTCTGTTCAAATCCCTTTCCGCCAGATCCACGTTCGCTTGTGGGACCTTGCGGAGGAAACAGAGAGGACTCCCTCTAAATTTGGTCCAGACGCCTATCCCCAAGGGTGAGTCCCGTGCCCTCACCCATGATAACCTGTTGTTAGTGAAGTGTAAGGATAAGAGGGATGTCCTTATGCTCACCACTATTCATGGGAACGGCAGCACCCCTATCCCTGTGCGAGGTACTGTGGGACCGGTCCTCAAGCCCCATTGTATTCTGGACTACAATCGGTATATGGGGGGAGATCAAGTCCTCAAGCAATATAACGCCATGCGGAAAACACGGGCATGGAACAAAAAAGTTGCGGTCTACTTGGTACAGGTTGCCATGTACAACGCTTTTGTACTATCCCAGTATGCTGGCAACATAGGGACATTCCTTCAGTACCAAGAAGAAGTCCTAAGGTTCCTGATCTTTGCTGATCGGGAAATATCAGGCCGGACTTCCCAAGGGTCTGGAGTTATAGGCGCCAGGATCGTCCCAGGCCAACACTTTCCAGGTGAGTTCCCCCACAGTGGAAAGAAGGGGCGATCCCAGAAAAGATGCAGAGTGTGTTTCAGGAAGGGGATTTAGAAGGACACCACATATCAATGTGACACTTGCCCAGATAATCCGAACCTCTGCATAGGCTTCTTCAGGGAGTATCACACTTCCATGAAGCCCTAAATTTTCCCTTTTCAGTTTATTTTTCCATAATTTGACCATGTACCAAGTCCAGAGTACATTCCAAAATGTAACCCCCATAAATCACTAAATTGCCCTAAAAAAACCTTCAAAAAAAAAAAAAAACGGATAAGACCTCTGTTTTTTTTTTTTTCAAAAATGGGTCATAGGTCATTGAATCACTATCATCGGGGACTTTTTTATGTTGCCTCAAATGTGCAGCGCTCTCTCTCTACACCTGAGGGGGTGTGCATTTGAGGCAACAGGTTAGGGACGGCCACACACATCACATTCCCAGAATGATGATTCAGAGCATAGGGTTTGGGGTGGGCATGTTTTTTTTAGTTTTGGCTATGCTCTGGGTCATCATTCTGGGAACATATCCTATTTTATTATGTTTTATAATTTTCTGGCCCACTGTACCCCATATTACGGGCCTCTGTACCCCACCTGTCTACCCCAGTTACGGCCCGTTGTCCCCATAGTGTTCCCCTATTTTAGGGCTCAGTGATCGCCTCATTAATGTTCCTTGATGGGGGGTCCCACATCCTGGCTCCATATCAAGCTCAAGGTCCCTGACTGCACTCCCACTCAAGCAAGACCTGCTGTGCACCCGCAAAGCCCAAATCATCAAAAAATAAGATATGTCCTTACTCCAAAAAAATGTATTTACAAATTGTGGGGGGTCTTTTCTGCTATTAACCCTTGTAAAAATGTAAAATGTAAAATGTACATTTTTACATATGCAAAAGTCGTGAAACCCTTGTGGGGTATTAAGGCTTACTTTATCCCTTGTTACGTTCCTCAAGGGGTCTAGTTTCCAAAATGGTATGCCATGTGTTTTTTTTTTCACTGTCCTGGCACCATAGGGGCTTCCTAAATGCGACATGTCCCCCATTTCAGCAAAGCTTGCAAATGTGACTCCTTCTCTTATGAGCATTGTGACGCCCCTGCAGTGCACTTGACGTCAACTTATTGGGTACCTCCATACTCAGAAGAAATCGGGTTACAAATTTTGGGGAGTCTTTTCTGCTATTAACCCTTGCAAAAATTAGAAATTTAGGGGGAAACACACATTTTAGTGAATTTTTTTTTCTTTTTTACATATGCAAAAGTCGTGAAACCCCTGTGGGGTATTAAGGCTCATTTTATTCCTTATTACGTTCCTCAAGGGGTCTAGTTTCCAAAATGGTATGTCATGTGTTTTTTTTTTTTTTTGCTGTCCTGGCACCATAGGGGCTTCCTAAATGTGACATGCCCCCGAGCAAAATTTGCTCTCAAAAAGCCAAATATGACTCCTTCTCTTCTGAGCATTGTAGTTTGCCCGCAGTGCACTTCCGGTCAACTTATGGGGTACCTCCATAATCAGAAGTGATGGGGTTACAAATTTGGGGGGTCTTTTCTGCTATTAACTCTTGCAAAAATGTGAAATTTCGGGGGAAACACACATTTTAGTGAAATTTCTTTTTTTTTTTTTACATATGCAAAAGTCGTGAAACCCCTGTGGGGTATTAAGGCTCATTTTATTCCTTGTTATGTTCCTCAAGGGGTCTAGTTTCCAAAATGGTATGCCATGTGTTTTTTTTTTTTTTGCTGTCCTGGCACCATAGGGGCTTCCTAAATGTGACATGCCCCCCGAGCAAAATTTGCTCTCAAAAAGCCAAATATGACTCCTTCTCTTCTGAGCATTGTAGTTCGTCCCAGTGCGCTTCAGGTCAACTTATGGAGTACCGCCATACTCAGAAGAGATGGGGTCACAAATTTTGGGGGTCTTTTCTGCTATTAACCCTTGCAAAAATGTGAAATTTGGGGGGAAACACACACTTTAGTGAAATAAAAAAAAAAAATTTTTACATATGCAAAAGTTGTGAAACACCTGTGGGGTATTAAGGCTCACTTAATTCCTTGTTACGTTCCTCAAGGGGTCTAGTTTCCAAAATGGTATGGGATGTGTTTTTTTTTTGCTGTTCTGGCACCATAGGGGCTTCCTAAATTCAACATGCCCCCCCAAAAACCATTTCAGAAAAAACATACTCTCCAAAATCCCCTTGTCGCTCCTTCGCTTCTGAGCCCTCTACTGCGCTCGCCGAACACTTTACATAGACATATGAGGTATGTGCTTACTCGAGAGAAATTGGGCTACAAATATAAGTATACATTTTCTCCTTTTACCCCTTGCAAAAATTCTAAAATTGGGTCTACAAGAACATGCGAGTGTAAAAAATGAAGATTGTGAATTTTCTCCTTCACTTTGCTGCTATTCATGTGAAACACCTAAAGGGTTAAAACGCTGACTGAATGTCATTTTGAATACTTTGGGGGGTGCAGTTTTTATAATGGGGTCTTTTATGGGGGTATTTCTAATATGAAGACCCTTCAAATCCACTTCAAACCTGAACTGGTCCCTGAAAAATAGGGAGTTTGAAAATTTTGTGAAAAATTTGAAAATTGCTGCTGAACTTTGAAGCCCTCTGGTGTCTTCCAAAAGTAAAAACACGTTTTTAAAAAGTAGACATATTGGAAATGTGAATAAATTTTTTTTATTTGGAATATCCATTTAGTATCCAGTAGAATATGTCACGAAAAAACAATCTCGGAATCAGAATGATAACTAAAAGCATTCCAGAGTTATTAATGTTTAAAGTGACAGTGGTCGGATGTTCAAAAAATGGCCGGGTCCTTAAGGGGTTAAAGGGGTTCTCCCATGGGAAACTTTTATTTTTTATTTTTTTATATTCTACTGGTGCCAGAAAGTTAAACAGATTTATAAACCACTTCTATTAAAATATCTTAATCCTTCCAGGGGCTGTATACTAAAGAGAAATCCAAAAAATGAAATGCATTTCCTCTGATGTCATGACCACAGTGCTCTCTGCTGACATCTGCTGTCCCT
Organism: Hyla sarda; assembly: GCF_029499605.1. Classification (NCBI taxonomy): domain Eukaryota; kingdom Metazoa; phylum Chordata; class Amphibia; order Anura; family Hylidae; genus Hyla; species Hyla sarda. The sequence goes on from NC_079189.1 coordinate 426,663,927, forward strand.
TTTAGGAACTGTCCAGAGCAGGAGAAAATCCCCAGCAAACATATGCTGCTCTGGACAGTTCCTAAAATGGACAGCAGAGGTCAGCAGAGAAGACTGTGGTCATGACATCAGAGGAAATGCATTTTTTTTTTTTATTTCACTTTAGTATACAGCCCCTAAAAAGTACTGGAAGGATTAAGATTTTTTTAATAGAAGTGATTTACAAATCTGTTTAACTTTCTGGCACCAGTTGATTTAAAAAAAAAGTTTTCCATTGTAGTACCCCTTTAAGGGATTAAAAAAAATAAAAAAATGTTCATATTCTAGCCCCTGTTTTTAGTTTTTTTTTTGCCTTTGTTCCTGCCTACAGAACTGTAAAAACTATTTGAACACTTTTAATTCCCCAAGAGACTTGTATAAGCAACCTTTCAACTGATTATACAATACACTGCAATACTATGATATTGTAGTGTACTGTCAGGCTCTGTTCACATATAGTATTTTGCTCAGTATTTTGCACAAAATTTTACAAAAAACATTATAGTGTTGGTGTCTCTGCTGGTTTTGGTTAAAAATGCTGCACAAAATACTATGGAAACTGATTTATACCCCATAATTACATTACAGCTTGGGCCCTGGAACTGCCTGGCAAATGTTGGGCAACTACCTAGATGCAGCTGTCACCATTGACAGCAGCATCTAGATGGTTGAAAGACTGGCATTAGACCTCACTTTGGTGATGGTCTCTGTCTGCCTCTCTGTCAGCTGCTGTGTATGGAAAGAGCTCCATTTATTAACCCTCTCTATACACCTCCTTAATGCCACCATGCCATACCAGTATGTCTTGTTGGCTTAAGGGATTCAAGGAGTAGTACTAGCCCTTGCTGCCTCAAAAAAACTCATACCACAGTTGAAACAGCACCAGTAATATTTGGGTAATAACGTTTGGAAGCTTTTAATTAACAAATTAACAATGGAGTGCTGCAGTTTTTTTTTTTTTTTTGTTTTTACATTTTTAGCTGTCTGCTAACTTGAATGAGATGCTAGTCATTGAGTTCCTTTTTACCAAGTCATTCTTTGGTATGTCAGATATCCCATGTAGTATGAGATCCATCAGAAATGATGAGACATGACAATTGTTGACAGTCCTTTCCAGACAGATAGTCCTTCTGAATGAGCAGGAGGACACTTTGAGACTGAGACTGAGAGAGAAAGTGTAATTTTGGGTGTAGTACACAGCGACTATGTACTAGTGTTGTAGACAAATACTGTTTTATACGTAGTGGAGCGCATTGTCCTCCCCTCATAAGTGCACACCACATACGTACATCAAAGTGGTGTACTATTTGGTTCCTGTAAAAGTCTTAAGGGCCTAGATACTGTGAAAGGCCAGGCAAGAGTACATACCTGCTAGTGTTGTAGACAAATACTGTTTTAAGCATAGTGGAGCGCATTGTCCTCCCCTCATAAGTGCATACCACATACGTACAGTACAGACCAAAAGTTTGGAAACACCTTCTCATTCAGAGTTTTCTTTATTTTCATGACTATGAAAATTGTAGATTCACACTGAATGCATTAACACATGTGGCATTATATACATAAGAAAAAATTGTGAAACAACTGAAAATATGTCATATTCTAGGTTCTTCAAAGTAGCCACCTTTTTCTTTGATTACTGCTTTGCACACTCATTCTCTTGATGAGCTACAAGAGGTAGTTACCTGAAATGGTCTTCCAACAGTCTTGAAGGAGTTCCCAGAGGCAACCCAACACCATCACACCTCCTCTTCCTCACCAGCACACATGTGAAGTGAAAACCATTTCAGGTGACTACCTCTTGAAGCTCAACAAGAGAATGACAGGAGTGTGCAAAGCAGTAATCAAAGCAAAAGGTGGCTACTTTGAAGAACCTAGAATATGACATATTTTCATTTGTTTCACACTTTTTTGTTATGTATATAATTCCACATGTGTTAATTCATAGTTTTGATGCCTTCAGTGGGAATCTACAATTTTCATAGTCATGAAAATAAATAAAACTCTGAATGAGAAGGTGTTTCCAAACTTTTTATCTGTACTGTACATCTAAGTGGTGTACTAATTTTTACCTGTTAAAGTCTTAAGGGCTAAATACTGTGAAAGGCAAATCAAAAGTACACATCTGCTGGTGTTGTAGACAAACACTGTTTTAAGCATGGTGGAGCGCATTGTCCTCCCCTCAGAAGTGCATACCACATATGTATGTCTAAGTGGTGTACTATTTAGTTCCTGTTAAATTCTTAAGGGCCTAGATACTGTGAAAGGCCAGCCAGAAGTGGAAAGTTTGGAGCCAAACGTGCACGGGGTAGACCACCTGCTTCGCTTCAGCCTACCTTCCCTGGAGGTAGTGGAACAGGGGTTCCTGGAGTCGGCGGCAGTAGCAATCAATCAGTGCGGACTGTTGGTGGAAAATCAGCTACTCGGTGGTGTGGCAGTTTCTCATCAAGGATCCGGAGGATGTTAACCTGGCCACATGCAAGATGTGTCGGCAGAAGGTAAAGTGTGGCCAGTTTCCCAATGTTGGCACCACGGCACTGCGTCAACATATGCAGCATCATCATAAAGCGGCCTTGGAGAACCATGGCTCCAATGTGGTTGTCCAGCCTGCTGCATCACCTAGTGGCACACCACTCCCTCTTTCAGCCGGCCAAAGCTCCACCACCTCAGCCGAAAGGAGCTATGTGTCATACCCATTTTCTCTTGCTCCAGATGCTCCTGCTCCTGCTACTTCGAGTCAGTCATTCCACCACCAATCCATCGGCGAAGCCATGTCCAAGGCACAACAGTATGTACCCACTCCTCCAACAGCACAGAAGCTGAATGTGCTCCTGTCCAAGTTGCTGGTGTTGCAGTCCCTCCCTTTTCAAATGGTTCCATACTAAGTCTCTTAGACTGTGCAAAACATGATTCTTTCATTTGACGTCACCAAGATTGATAGAGAAGCAAGAAACGGTGGTGGACGCATCATATCATGGGGTGTCAGCTGGGACAGTGAGACTGGTCAGTTTTAAAGGAAAGCTAAATGGAACAAAGTACAGACATATTCTGTTCACCCATGGTCCCCATCGAGTCTGTTAGAGCTTTAGAGTATCTGCAGAGAAAAAGGGTGTGAATAATTATGTCAATGGAATATTAAATTTTTTCCTTTGCAATAAATTAGCAAAGATTTTAAAAATTCTGTTTTCACTCTGTCACTATGGGACATTGAGTGCAGAAAGGAGGGGGAAACCTTGAATTTCTTTTAATTTTGGCACAAGGCCACAACATAACAAAATGGTCTAAACACTTTCCAAATGACAGTAATTTGTTTTTTCCAGGACAGTAATTTGTTTTTATTTTTTACATAAATCATAAAATATTTTTTTTTTTAGAAAAGAAAATGAACTTTAAATTTATATTTTGAAAATATATACTAAAGTGTGGATTGCAATTAGGACACTAAGATGCACAAAATGATACTTTTCAGAGGTTGATGTGATGCTGTTTCTGATATAGTCCAGCACTTTGGTGCCATACAGTATACTTTATTGCTGCTAGCAAGGCAGATGGCTTAACTCAATGACAAGGGATATGAAAGGACAAAAGCATGGCAGCAACATTGTTGAATGCAATTTCTTTTTAAATGGATTAAATTAACCTGGGTGCTAAGTTTTCGATTTTAGTTTCCTTTAGTTCTTTCCATTGAACACATCTGTTTGCTTAGGCAGTGAAATAAGGAAACAATGACCTTATCTGATTCAACTGCTGCATTTGGGAGTTTTCTTTCTCTTCTCTAAGCTTTCGAAACACTGCTTCTATTTTTCATGCTTTAAAAGAAACATGGAAATATGCCAGTGCTTACTTATACAGATTTTTGGAGCATTTCTACATGCAGAATGTTGAAATTATCTGCTTCCACAGGCATCCGGTTCACAAATTATCTGTCAAAAATTCTGAGCCTGTATCTCTTTTCTTAATATTCCATACTAAGTTTAAGTGAATATGTGACCTCTTTTACATTTCATCTTTGGTGTTATGGTTTATTCTTAACACCTGTTTCCCTGAGTTTATGGACTTCCAGCAGCTTATCATAAAGAAGGAAATAAAAAATTAGGTAAATGTTCGATTCAGGAACTTGTTCTGCTTATATGCCTCCATATAATAAAAATAGGCTACATGTAAAAATATCATTTCATATCCAAATGTAGAAAACACACACATTTATTGATTATAAATGCATTATAAATACATTATAATAAAAAATAAAAAAAGACTAAATGACAGAATAACAATAACCACTATAGTACTAATTGGAAAAATATGTTTCTCAACCTCCAGAGACTTGACTTTAAGAGACATAGACTTTACAAGACCCCTGGTGGTGTCCTGTGGCAACAAGACTTCTGTAGAAGATCCTTTAAAATGGTATTCTCATCTAGGACATTTATTGTATATTCATCACTGGGAACCATACCTATCTCTAAAATGATTCCAACCCTCATCACAAATACCCTCCAGCTTGCTTGTAGGCCCTAAAGGTGGTCAGTAAGCCGAAAACAATTGATCTGGCTGTTTTACTCTGTGTGCGTAACTCCCATTAACTTTAAGGGCAGTTGTGTGAACAGGGCCGCACAGGGCAGCCTCAAATGTGTCTGGATGCTGCCCTGTGCGGATGTTGCAAGATGCACCTCTTAATAAATTCAGAGCAGAAGTACATGGGCAGAGGTTTACTGAAAAGGGTACTCCGGCACTTAGACATCTTATAAGATGCCTGATCGCCGGGGTCCTGCCGCTGGGGACCCCCATGATCTTGCACGCAGCACCCCAGTTTAAATCAGTCCCCGTAGCATGTTCGCTCCCGGTCAGATTACCGGCGACCACGGCGCCGGCGGTGTGTGACATCACGCCTCCGCCCCCGTGTGACATCACGCTCCGCCCCTCAACGCAAGCCTATGGGAGGGGGCGTGACAGAACATGCTCCGGGACTGATTTTAACTGATTTTAACTTGCGTGCAAGATCACGGGGGTCCCCAGCGGCGGGACCGCCGTGATCAGGCATATTATCCCCTATTCTTTGGATAGGGGATAAGATGTCTAAGCACCGGAGTACCCCTTTAAGACTCATGTATAAAATGCTATTCTTAGTCAATTCCCTCCATGGTGTTTTTTTCCCTAAAACACTAAGCATGGCACCAGCCCGTGGGCATCAGCCACCAGAATCTGGGTGCTCCCTTAAAAATGTAATTGGACTTACAGTTGGGCCAGTACATTCTATTAAATTTAGACACAGTTGTGAAGATTTTTAGACAAATGAGACAGTTTTACACCATGCTCACAAAGTGGCTTAGTGAAAAGTGAAAGTGATTTGTTTTAAAGTGTATTTCTGACATAAAAGTAAGCTTATTTAAAAGTGTTCTAAAACTTAGACTAGGAAACAAACATGCTGGAAAAAATGTGTGTGAAGAAGGCCTAAAAACATTTTTCTGTATATTTGCATGAAAATAATAGTTAACTCTGACATTCCACTGACCACAGCAGAGTTTTCCAGTTATCCAGGAATAGAAAAACAGAGATGATTTCTTCCACAAACATCCTTCGGTTGTGTGTGTGTGGTACTACAACTTGGCTTTCACAGAACTGAACTGCAACACCACACACAACCTGGGGACAGGTATGTTTCTGGGTTTTTTTTCTTTACAGAAAAAGTAGCAATTTTTTTTTAGTCCTGCGTAACTCAACTAACAATTAACAAGGAAGTTGTGAACCTATATAATGCTACGCTATATCACAAATGTGTAGATGTTGAATGTTTTAAAGGGGTACTCCAAAGGATAGGGAATAAGATGTCTGATCACAGGGGTCCCACCGTGGCGTCCAGAACACGGAAGCTTGGAGCTTCCGTGTTCATGACATCACGCCATGCCCCTTCCATTTGTGTCTATTAAGAGCTTTCATTTTCCATTGAGGAGTGTTTCATAGGTCCAGATTATATCATGTGTCATCTTTTTTGGTGCCTATTCCTCCTTTTAAAATATTTTTATTGTATGGTGCACGTCTTAATACAATTTATATGGCTTTGCACTATTTTTTGCATGTGTCATCTTGCCAAATATGTTAATTTATGAAGTGAACTATGGAGAGTTTGAGAGAAATAGTATAGTTTCTCAAATGTTACTTAGTGAAATCCAGCACGTCCATCATGTTACCATGATAACCCTTTATTAGCCCATGTAAAAATTGAGTTACTATACAAAAGCACTTCAGAATATAGTTTTTGTCTGTGAAAGTTTTGTCTTTTTTTTAACACATGTCAAATGATGGAACATTAATATTTATCTTGTCTTTAATTGAGGCTTTTAATTAGGGATGTGAATAATTCTCCATTACTGCAGGTTTATCAGAAGTCTACACAAGAAAAGAATTGTTATCAAACTTAGAGATTGGCAGCTCTGAGCATCATGTCTGGAAAATTTACAAAATCTCTGTTGACATCAGAAGGATTTAAATTTAGGGTTGGTCAAATGGGGTTATGAAGAGAGAGAATTATAGTTTTGATCTTGTCTCAAGAGATATTGCCAATCAGAAAGTGAAAAATCAAGTCAATTCTGGCAATGAAGAATAAGCCCTGGATATTTAAGTGTAGTTTCTAGCCTGGGGGTTAACTCTTTTAACCTCCACCTGAGATTTAATCCTCAATATAATGCCACTGAAACTTCCTTAGATTGTTATTCTCAGTACTTTTAAATTAAAGTGGGATGACTATCAAGAAGAAGCCTTTATAGACTTATTAGAAATGTATTATTTGATCACTCGCATACTTGCTAATATGTTATTGCATGTATGAGCCATCTCACTAGACCAGCTCAGCTCTGCTAAATCTGAAACAATTATCAAGGATACTCTGCAGAAGTTTATCAAAGAAGAACACACTGTGTTCATAACCTATAAATGTAAAGATATTCATTAGAGAAAAATAACTGGATGCCTTTCATCCCAGTATTGAAATGGAAGACCAAGTTTGCAAGAACTCTTTTCCGTTCTTTTCAAAGATTTGACAACTTAATCACAATCAAACTAATATAGATACTTTTTTTCTGAAATGTAGAATGGAGCTTTGTTGAGAATATCAAAAATAAAGTCAACAACCCATTCTTGAGGCTAACTCCACAAAGATTTTGTTGTAGACTTACAGCGGATTTTACCCCTGATACACTGACAATAATAAAATCAATGCTGGAAATCTGTGACAAATCCATTGGATAACTGACATAATGCTGGTTTGAAAATCTACAGATTTGTAAAATCTTATGCACCTCTCTGGTACTTTTATCTCCCATGGATCTTACCAGTGCACATCCACAGGTAAAATCTATGGGTTTGCCATTCTGTGAGAACTCATTCTTAATAAATGCACTGTCAAATAGAATCAAATTTTTTTTTGGAATATTCTCACATTTCATAATTTTATGGCATGTTTGAAATTGGCATATCAGTTAAAATAAAATAATTCTGTATATTGCAATCTGCAATGGATGACAATCCTTCTTTACCATAAGAACTGTGAATTTATAGAACAGTCGGCCTCAGGAACTGGTCACAGCTAAAACTGTTGATGGCTTCAAAACTGGGTTAGGTACTTTCCTAGAACAAAATAACATGAATGCATAAGCAAAAACATAGCATCCCCTCCCCTTTATCCACCCATAACCCTTCCTTCCACCTCTTTGGTTGAACTTGATGGACATATGTTTTATTTCAACCGTACTAACTATGTAACTTTACATTGATGTATAAAATATTCCCCAAAAAATAAACAATAACATGCATATGTACAATAAACTTATATGTGCTCTTTTGAAATTTAGGAACAATTTACTGACAGTATGAAGCATTTGTAAGATGTGCTGAAAGGACCATGACATATGCATATCTACATCTTCTCAGCATACTATCTCTTGTGAAGGAGTAGGGAAGGCATTGTTGACATTCAAGAGCATTGGTTTACAAACTGTGTGCACTCTCTGGGGGGGGGGGTAATATGGTGAAATGGGGGGAAATGAGTTTACTTTCTTTTATTTAAATAAAAGTACATTTACGTGGCAGCTCTTTATTAAAATGGCTAATGACAATAACAGAACAATCTGAGTTCTCATACATGTCACACAAAAGAGCACAAATAAAACTGTAAAACAATTATATATGACATAAAAGTAAAATATAGTTTATAAATAAAGAGATTTCAGTCCTGTCTATGGTGTAGTATCTTTGTATTGAAATAGCCGAGAGATATGGATATCAAATTGATTCAACACAGCCCAAAACAACAAGGATTAGGACCCCCACATTCTCAATCCCATCAAGCACTTAAAAATACTGTACATATTTTTGACATGTCTTTTTAAAGGTTGTTTTCATTACATTGAGTATTTTTAAGTGTATTTTACTGATAAGGTCTGTACTGTGATAGAAATCTGTTTACCAGAAGCCTAAAATCAAGGTGCTTGAAAACCTAGTAGACTCACATACGTATCTAAACAAAACCACATTGATACATTTTTCTTGATTTGTCCTTAAGACTTAGTTAGTGGAATAATAATTATCTTACCTACAATATAATTCATAATGGAAGTATAATAAGAATATATCCATCCATAATATATTCCCATTTATATTCCCACAGTCAGTCCCATTTAGACTTATTATAGTATTACACTCAAGCCAGTCTTCTACTCCAGAAATAACACAATACAACCTGACTTTCTGTAAAACGGTGGGCTTTTAGGGTAAGTTATTGAAAACATATTTTCACTGTTAGGGTTCATGATCAATTATTTTTGCTGAACCACATTGTACTGAAGCCACGGTGCAGAATTCCTTTGTAACCACAATGACATTTAGAATCAAAGGAAAGTGTTAAATCTGCATCGAGTCTTCAAGGATTAAACTCTGTCAACACTGCAAATGGCCACCAGGCAAGATGCTCAAAGTAATCAGAATAAGATTGGAGCATGTCTACACGAATCAATCACAGCTTGACAGATCACTGGATATCCCTGCTGTGACTCTGGACAGCTGACCAACTCTCTGTTTCAGCCGCGGCTCCACATTAGAATGTTTAATGCATGATGCGGGTGGCTTTTGTATGATGACCTTAATAGTCAATCAGCTGATTTTTGAAAAGGGATCTTAGCTGACAGTTACAGTAAACTGCCCACATCTTCTACCCTGAAATGATGGACTATGCTACTGGAAATGACTCCTTCCTGGCTCAAAACTGAAATGCAACAAATCAAAACATTAACTGTAAAAGACTAAGCATGTATCTTAAATACTTGGATAGTGTTCAGAAGAGCATCAAGGTTCTCAATTGTTCTGCAGCAAGTTGGAATTAAATTACTGCGGCCATTTCTTGCTTCATTAGTGTGTGGAGAACTCACAAAGAACATAAAAAAAGATTACTTTTATATAATAACTAAGCAGTGATTTGATAGACGAAATTGAATTATCATTGAACTTATTTAGACATAAAAAGGTTTGCTAGATACAGGCTAGGTCTAAGCCTTGCCGACTGCAGACAATAATCCAGTTTTATTAAAAGTAAAAAGATGTATTCACTTTATCATTTCATTGACCCATCTAACACAATGCACACAGAATTGCATATGACAAGTAAGTGTGACCAGTGTTGTGTTTTGCCATTCAGGGTATGTGGAAAGCTGTATGACAACCCCTAAGGGTACTACAAAATTACAAAGGTGGAAGACGACTCTCCAAGAAGGTATGGTGAAGCAAAAAAGTGTTTATTCATCCATCCGATGCAAAAAACATGCAATGTTTCAACTTCACAATGAAGTCTTTGGGTGAATAAACACTTTTTTGCTTCACCATACCTTCTAGGAGTGCCATCTTCCACCTTTGTAATTTTGCATCGCATTTGACCATGGTTGGGACTTGAGGACTGAGCACCCCTGTGGACTTATAAAGTCGATCGCTGTGCACCATTAATTTTTCTTTGTTGGCCTATGGGTACTACAATACTGTCTATTACTGACTGTCAGTCTCACGGCATCTGTTACCAAAGGAAAAGATAAATAAGAAACATCTAAATAAAATATTAAGACTTCAAATGAGAAAGGACCTCATGGAATTTCATTTACAAGCAATGTATATATCTGGAAGAATGGTCTTTAAATATTTAACTGTGTAAAAGTAAAACTTTGCTAGGGCTTTAGATGCTGTCAGCTTTTGGTTGGAGTGTGACAGGTGTTCTCTCAAAAATATATTTCAAGGGGGTTTCCAAGGATGATTTGTAATAGCTTGGGGTTCTATAAAAAAAGGAAGTGATATTAACCTCTCCTGATCCCCGCAGCTGGTGTTCCAGCAGTTCTCAGTCCTTGCTCCTCCCAGCTTCTTTCTGGTTCTAGTGACCTGTAGTTTCCACAAATGATGCCCACTAAGTCAATCATAGGCTAAAAAAGAACATTGCTGCAGTCAGTGACTGAGCAGGGCAGTTACCATTAGGAAGACACATTACAGGAACAAGGAGTGACAAGGATGGGGATCTTCAGTGTGGCAGCTGTGGAGAAATCAAGGTAGGTGAGTATCATTTTTTCACAGTACCCCTACACTCTATGTATCAGGCTCTATGTACCAGAATGGGAATTAACGTCTATATATCACAATGGAAATCTGCTATCTAAGAGAAGATAACTGGCAGACCTGAATGATCAATAAATGCTTTTGTATGACCCCCATGCAATACTACATTTCTCCTGCAGCAGGCACTCCAGGGGAAACATGGAAGACAAGCTAATTGCTGGACTGCCCTTTATTTAACAATGCATTGTCTGTATGAGTTAATCCCTTTAACCCCTTAAGGACACAGCCCATTTTGACCTTAAGGACCAGGCCAATTTTATTTTTGCATTTTAGTTTTTCCTCCTCGTCTTCTAAAAATCGTAACACTTTTATATTTTCATCCACAGACTGGTATGAGGGCTTGTTTTTTGCGCAACCAGTTGTCCTGCATAATGACATCACTGATTTTACCATAAAATGTATGGCACAAATAAAAAAATACTATTTGTGTGGGGAAATTAAAAAGAAAAACGCAATTTTGCAAATTTTGGAAGGTTTCGTTTTCACGCTGTACAATTTAGAGTTAAATGACATGTGTTCTTTATTCTTTGGGTCAATATGATTAAAATGATACCCATGATTACATACTTTTCTATTATTGTTGCGCTTAAAAAAAATCACTAACTTTTGTTACGCCGAGTGCTCCGGGTCCCCGCTCCTCCCCGGAGCGCTCGCAGCGTTCACCTTGTCGCAGCGCCCCGGTCAGACCCGCTGACCGGGAGCGCTGCGTTAGTGTCTCTGGCGGTGATGCGACCCGCGATGCGGGACACGGCCGCTCGCGGTTCGCATCCCAGTCTTCTTACCGGACCTGTCCTCCGTCTGTTCAGTCCCGGCGCACGCAGCCCCGCTCCCTAGGGCGCGCGTGCGCCGGCTCTCTGCAATTTAAAGGGCCAGTGCGCCGCTGATTGGCGCCTGGCCCAATTAGTGCATTCACCTGTGCCCTAGCCTATATTACCTCCCTTCCTCTTCCCAGCATCGCCGGATCTTGTTGCCCTCGTGCCAGTGAAAGCGTTTCCTTGTATGTCCCAAGCCAGTGTTCCAGACCTTCTGCCGTTGCCCCTGACTACGATCCTTGCTGCCTGCCCTGACCTTCTGCTACGTCCGACCTTGCTCTTGCCTAATCCCTTGTACCGCGCCTATCTCAGCCGTCAGTTGGGGTTGAGTCGCTATCGGGTGGAACGACCTGGGGGTTACCTGCCGCAGCAAGTCCATCCCGCTTTGCGGCGGGCTCTGGTGAAAACCAGTAACCCCTTAGATTCCGTTCCCCTGGTATGGCCCACGTCATCACCCCACTGACACAGAGGATCCACCACCAGTATCCTCACAGTACCCGGATCCTGACAGTATGTTTAAAATCCTTCTTTTTTGATGACCTATAACTTTTTCATTTTTTCGGTATAAGCGGCAGTATGAGGGCTCATTTTTTGCGCCTTGATCTGTACTTTTTATTCATACCACATTTGTGTATATAAAACTTTTATTAATTTTTTTATAGATTTTTTTTATTATTAAATGTGACAAAAAAGCAGAAAATCTGCGCATTTTTTTTTTTACGTTCACGCCATTCACTGTACAGGATCAGTAACATTATATTTTAATAGTTTGGACATTAACGCACGTGGCAATACCAAATATGTGTATTAATTATTATTCTTTACACTTTATGGGGGTAAAATGGGAAAAAGGACATTTTAAATTTTTTTGGGGAAAGGGATTTTTTACAATTTTTTTTCTTTTTGTTTTTACTTTTTTTACTTTCATTTTTACACTTTAATAGTTCCCATAGGGGACTATATATAGCTATCGTTTGATTGCTAATACTGTTAAGTGCTATGCATAGGACACAGCACTGATCAGTATTATCGGTGATCTTCTGCTCTGGTCTGCTCGATCTCTCTGCGGCAGCGCTGCGGGCGATCCCATCATCCATTCAAAGTACTGCACTGCCACAGATGCCGTGATCTGTATTGATTACGGCATCTGAGGGGTTAAAGGCGGACATCTGCATGATCGCAGATGTCCGCCATTACCGGCGGGTCCCTGGCTGGTGATAGCAGTGGGGACCTGCCCGACATGACGCAAGCACCGCTCCAGTGCTCGCGGTTAGAGATGAGCGAACTTACAGTAAATTTGATTCGTCACAAACTTCTCAGTCTCCTAGGACTGTATCCACCTTTTCCAGCCCACGGGAGCACCAGAAAGCTGAACTAATTTATGCAGGAAAAGTCATCAACTGCTGAGCTGAGAAGTTCGTGACGAATCAAATTTACTGTAAGTTCGCTCATCTCTACTCGCGGTCATGACGGAGCATAAATGTACGCCATGGTGCGTTAAGTACCACGGCACAATGATGTCCATTTACGTCCATTGTCGTTAAGGGGTTAATTCCATTGTTTTGCTTTGAAAAAGGTAGCTATGTTTTCAAGGATCACATCTGTACATCAAGGCTGGCTGAAACTGCTGTTAGGTAACAGTTAATAATAATTGGATCTTTAAAAATTTAACCGACAAAGTTACCCCTAGATTTAGGCTCAAACCATATAACAAAAGCTATTTTGGTGTAGTTTGGTTGGGTGAAACCTGGGACTTCTTTTTGCTGTGCCCTCTTCTTTATTTTGCAGAATACTGCAAGTGGGGGGCTCAAAGACTTGGTATTTTCACATGCCTCTGGTACCCCTAATTTGCCCTAAAACAAGGTTTTTTATACCGAATTTTGTAGGTGTACGGCTTCCAATTGGAACGTCCAGGCCCTGATTTCTCAGTTTAGGTTGGGGTTGTCTGATTCCTTAACTAAAACATGTTGGTTACCTACCTTCCTCCTGACACTCTTGACCAGGCCATGACATTTGCCGTCTGTTTATATAGACAATGTCACGATTCGGCTAGCTGGTTGTGGATCCTCTGTGTCAGCAAGGGATTGGCGTGGACCGTGCCGGTGGACCGGTTCTAAGATGCTACTGGTATTCACCAGAGCCCGCCGCAAAGCGGGATGGTCTTGCTGCGGCGGTAGCAACCAGGTCGTATCCACTGGCAACGGCTCAACCTCGCTGACTGCTGAGAAGGCGTGGGACAGAAGGACTAGGCAGAGACAAGGTCAGAAGTAGCAGAAGGTCGGGGCAGGCGTCAAGGTTCGTAGTCAATATGGCAATAGCAGGAGGTCAGGAACACAGTATGGGTAAACACAGTAATAGCTTTCTCAAGGCACTAAGGCAACAAGATCCGGCCAGGGAGTGCAGAGGAAGTGAGGTATAAGTAGGGAGTGCACAGGTGGAAACTAATCAGGGAGATTGGGCCAGGCACCATCATTGGTGCACTGGCCCTTTAAATCTCAGAGAGCTGGCGCGCGCGCGCCCTAGAGAGCGGAGCTGCGCGCGCCAGAGCATGACAGCCGGGGACCGGGACAGGTAAGTGACTTGGGATGCGATTCTCGAGCGGGCGCGTCCCGCTATGCGAATCGCATCCCCGCCGGCAATGTCAGTGCAGCGCTCCCGATCAGCGGGTCTGACCGGGGCGCTGCAGGGAGAGAAACGCCGCAAGCGCTTCGGGGAGGTGCAGGGACCCGGAGCGCTCGGCGTAACAGACAACTGTGTTAATGCAGACAGGGGTTACCCATTACTCCATACCCTTCCTTTCTGTCAGCTCCTTCTATGTTGCCCATTCACCCACCTGTGCCCGAGGGGGAACCCATGCAGCTTGGTCCCATCTTGACCCCAGAGGAGTACAAAATGATATGCTGCATTCCATTACTGTAGGTCTAGCAATATCCCTTTGGAGGGTATTTACATGTCGGCTGTCTGGACCCATCTGCCATCTGAGGGTGAGGGGAATGATTTTTGGGGGGATTCCAAAAAGATGAGTAGCAAGATGGGTGGGATATTAAGGAGGTGGATAGTGAAATCTGTGATGTGTCTGACTTTAAATTAGAGGTAAACCCATCACCAATGTCCTTTTGGAGTTTTGAGGGTACTAGAGCCACTCATAAAAGGGGGGCTACTGTAAGGATCACACCTGACCAGGCATCACACGCTTCTAGTAGTGGGTAACTGAGGAGTGTTATATAAAAATATAAATGTGTTGTATCCATGATACATATTGTAAGTGAGATCACCAATACTGAAAGTCATCAACAGCCAAGAAGGAAGTCCTAAAACAAGCAGAATCTTATTATTTTCTTTCTTATTTTATTTTATTTCTTATTATAATATTTCAGTTATCTGAAAAGAAAACTCACAGCACCACATCATAAATTACTTTATGACTAATTGATTACATAAAAGAGTCTTTAGAAGTTCAGTGTTACAGTGTTTCAGTGTTCCATAAATGTTTTTACACTGTAAAAAAATGGCTGTATTTTATTTACTGCCCTTTTTTTAAGCCAATTACATTCTTTTTGTGTTCAATTTTTTTTTCTGTAATCAGCTGAAAAAACTGCTTTAAATAAAATACAGCAGTTTTTTATGGTCTATGAACATAGCCTAATACTAAAATGTAATAAGCACAGAATTACCTATATGTTCAAGGCCTACTGGGGACATTGACTGATGGGAGCGATAACATTCCTTGTATAGCATTGTGGCGGTACTATAAAAGCAGCTGTAAAGAAAGTACATATTTGGTGCCCCAGCATCATAATTAGAGATGAGCGAATCGAAGCTGACAAACCCAAATTCGTTACAAATTTCGTGAAATATTCGATTTGCAACAAATGCGAATATAGCCACGATTCCATCGCGTGAATCACTTAATTAAACTCCATTTACTCCTGTCCAGGCTCCAGGGCATCTAAAATGGTGGATCCACATGTCTGTACATGGGGCAAGGAATGCTGGGAAGGCAAGGCGGGAAGGGAAGTCGGTGGGATGACCCTGAATCAATTGCAGGATGCAGCCTATCAGCAGCCAGTCATCCCTGTGATGTCACAGCCCTATATATTTGGCAGCCATTTTGTGACTCGTCATATCATTCATTACACTGCATAGAGATAGGATGGATATCGCTGTGTGTGTTACACAGAAAAGCTAATTCCAGCAGCGTTTCACATCCTAGTCACATAAGCATTCTGGTGGACAGGGAGCAGTGTTTTTTCACTGAAAATGATTTTTGCTGCAGCCATTAACCTCCCAGTTACTTTCTTCAGCATTGTATTACAGAGAGGGAGAGATAGCTGTGTGTTGCCTCGTACATTTTAACAAGCTGCCTCAACTTCATAAACTTTAGCAGAGGAGGCAAGAATAATTTTTAAGCGCAATTCTGTGTCTTTGTTTCACAAAAAATCCTCTATTGGTTATACTAGTCTGTAGACTGTATAATACCAGCAGTTCATTCCTAATAGTCTTTGACAGAGTGCAATTTTGTGTTTAGTACACAGCTTTTTTGTGCTGCAGCAATGTTGTATACTGCTGGTGTTGTGCAAAAATAAGATTTGTTAAAGCGTACTGTACCGCATTTTTCTGCCCCCATAAGTGCAAACCACTTACGAACATCTAAGTAGCATACTATTTTGTACCTGTTAATCTGTCAAGGGCCTAGATACTGTGAAAGTCCAGGCAAAATTAATGAGTTGCACTCAGATACTTTTTTAAGCTTACTGTACCACATTTTCTGGCCTCATAAGTGCATACCACATACCTACATCTAAGTAGTGTACTATTTTATACCTATTAATCTGTCAAGGGAATAGATACTGTGAAAGTCCAGGCAAAAGTACTCAACGGCTGGTGTTGTACTCAGATAGTTTATTTAAGTGTGCTGTAGCGCATTTTTCTGCCCTCATAAGTGGATACCACATACCTACATCTAAGTAGTGTACTATTTTGTACCTATTAATCTGTCAAGGGAATAGATACTGTGAAAGTCCAGGCAAAAGTACTCAACGGCTGGTGTTGTACTCAGATAGTTTATTTAAGTGTGCTGTAGCGCATTTTTCTGCCCTTTTAAGTGGATACCACATACCTACATCTAAGTAGTGTACTATTTTGTACCTATTAACCTATTAATCACCGGCTGGTGTTTTACAAAAAAAAAATTTTTTTATGCGTATTGTACCGCATTTTTCTACCCTCATAAGTTCATACCACAAACGTACATCTAAGTAGTATACTATTTTGTACCTGTTAAGCTGTCAATGGCCTAGAAACTGTGAAAGTCCAGGCAAAAGTTATCACCAGCTGGTGTTTTACTAAAATATGTTTTTTTAAGCGTACTTTTCGCATTTTTCTTCCCTCATAAATGCATTCCACATACCTACATCTAAGTGGTATACTATTTTTTGCCTGTTAATCTGTCAAGGGCCTACATACTGTGAAAGGACAACCAAATGTAATCAATGGCTGGTGTTTTACTCAAATTATTTTTGAAGCGTACAGTAGCGCATTTTTCTGCCCTCATAAGTGCATACCACATACCTACATCTAAGTAGTGTACTATTTTGTACCTGTTAATCTGTCAAGGGCCTAGATACTGTGAAAGTCCAGGCAAAAGTACTCACCGGCTGGTGTTTTTACTCAGATACTTTTTTAAGTGTACTGTAGCACATTTTTCTGCCCTCATAAGTGCATACCACATACCTACATGCTGTGTCGTTTAGCCACTATATGGTGTCCTCATGCTGCCAACACCTCCACGCTGTGTCATTCAGCCACTATATGGTCTCCTCCTGCTGCCAACACCTCCATGCTGTGTCATTCAGCCACTATATGGCCTCCTCATGCTGCCAACACCTCCACGCTGTGTCATTTAGCCACTATATGGTGTCCTCCTGCTGCCAACACCTCCATGCTGTGCCATTCAGCCACTATATGGTCTCCTCATGCTGCCAACACCTCCACGCTGTGTCATTCTGCCACTATATAGTCTCCTCATGCTTCAGCCATATCCCAGCCACTATATGGTCTCCTCATGCTGCCAACACCTCCATGCTGTGTCATTCAGCCACTATGTGGTCTCCTCATGCTACCACCACCTCCACGCTGTGTCATTTAGCCACTATATGGTGTCCTCATGCTGCCAACACCTCCACACTGTATCATTTAGCCACTATATGGTCTTCTCATATTGATGCCACCTCCAGGCTCTGTCATTGTGCTGCTCTGCGGCAGTGATTCTAATAGCGATGCCTGTAATCTGCATGTCATACTGAAAAACAGTATTATTTCACTACCCCAGCACACTCCACATGAGTGTTAGAACAAAGCAAAGTGTTCTACTCCCCTATTAAGGCTCTCTGTAGTCCAGAAATAGCCATTTTTAATATAGATTTGCCACAAATAAATTAGATCCCAAAAATTTGGCGAATTGGCCGAATCAAAGTTCGCTCTTCTCTAATCATAATGATGAAGAAATGTACTTCCTTGGCGCTAATAGAATTCCAAATGATACAAAGAAATATAAAAATTAATAAAACATGTTCTGTCTAAGCTAACCCCTAAAATTGGCAGAAAGACCCATTTTACTATAATATCTGGGACAAGGATGATAATATAAATGTATGTTTGTCAGGATGTGCTTTGTATTTAAAATAATACTACATTTCCTGCTGTATAATAGTACATTATGTTCCTTTTTCATTTCAGAAAAAAACTTTGCTGAGCATGGTGCTAGTTCAAAGGTCATTTCAATGAGTGAAATTACTATTAATAACAATCCTTCCATGTATTTATTTATTGTTAAGTACTTTAATGAAGAGAGAGAGAGATGGCTGCATAAAATACATGGGAATCACAAGGGTGGCATAGCAGCTGAGGGTGACCAGGGACATTGCATCCTATAGGATGATCAGCATTCAATCTAATTTCTATAATGGATCAATATTAGCACAAAGGATCCAACAGCTCTACAATTCACTGACAAAAAGTGAAATTTATTCACCCATGTCTCCAAATGTTTCTGCTGCCCAATGAGACTTAGATATAATGTGTGATACAAGGCCTAATATAGGCATACTCAAAGTGCTCCTTATTAGCAATTAATAGTGAACTAGTTTAGTGCCTTTAGAGAATCACTATACAGCAGTGTTCCCCAACAGGTCATGTTTTCTGGATTTCCTTAGTCTTTCACAGGTGATATAACTATGGTCAGTGCATCAGGCATCCCCACAATGGTATCACATGTAAAAGACTAAGGATATCCAGAAAACATGACCTGTTGGGGGTACTTGAGGACAGCGCTTGAGAAACACTGCTACACAGCAGTTCATAAATTTAATACACAATACATGATATTTGGCCAATCTAAAGTGCATGTATATATAATTATGCTAAATATTAAACAAGGCATAGGCATGGTATACTGAAATTCACCAACAGAAATGAATCACATAGAAACTCTTGGGCACCGGTATTGACACCATTAAAGGAAGTAAAATAAACCCCAGGATAGGGGATAAGTGTCTGATCACAGGGGGTCTAAACGCTGGGACCCCTGCGATCTCCGATACAGGGCCACTGTTCTGCCATGCCTCTCCCGTGCAGTTCTATGGTAGAGGTGCATGCAGCATTCGTGCATCCACATAGAGTTGTATGGGGGGGGCGTGTCCATGCACATTAGCCAACGTACAGCGCAGAAATGCCGGGGGCCCCGTTCGGGGGATCACGGGGGGTCCTGCAATCAGACACTTATCCCCTATCCTATGATTTAAACCCTCCCTGAATAAAAGTTTGAATCACCCCAATATTCCCGTTTAAATATATATATATTTAAGCAAAAATAAACATGTGTGGTATCGCCGCATGCGTAAATGTCCGAACTATTAAAACATAATGTTAATTAAACCGCACGGTCAATTGCGTACATGTAAAAAATTTCCAAAGTCCAAAATGGCGTATTTTTGGTCACTTTGTATACCTTAAAAAAATTTACAAAACAATTATGGTACCGATAAAAACTTCAGATCACAAAAAATTAGCCCTTGTACTGCCCTGTATACGGAAAAATAAAAAAGTTATAGGGGTCAGAAGATGATAATTTTAAACATACAAATTTTGGTGCATGCAGATATAATTTTTTTTAAGTAGTAAAATTTAAAAAAAAAATATATACAGGGTGGGCCATTTAAATGGATACACCTTAATAAAATGGGAATGGTTGGTGATATTAACTTCCTGTTTGTGGCACATTAGTATATGTGAGGGGGGGAAACTTTTCAAGATGGATGGTGACCATGGCAGCCATTTTGAAGTCGGCCATTTTGAATCCAACTTTTGTTTTTTCAATAGGAAGAGGGTCATGTGACACATCAAACTTTTTGGGAATTTCAGAAGAAAAACAATGACGTGCTTGGTTTTAACGTAACTGTATTCTTTCATGAGTTATTTACAAGTTTCTGACCACTTATAAAATGTGGTCAATGTGTTGCCCATTGTGTTGGATTGTCAACGCAACCCTCTTCTCCCACTCTTCACACACTCATAGCAACACCGCAGGAGAAATGCTAGCACAGGCTTCCAGTATCCGTAGTTTCAGGTGCTGCAGAATGGGCAAAACAAAAATTGGAACAGGACCCTCAGTTTACGCAGCAGATTTTGTTCAGTGATGAGGCAAACTTTAATGTGAATGGTGAAGTTAACAAACAAAACCACCGCTATTGGTCTGACACTAACCCACATTGGATAGATCCCTCCAAGACTGTTGGAACATAAAAATTGATGGTATGGTGTGGTATATGGGGTACAAAGATAGTGGGGCCATTCTTCATCAATGGAAACCTCAAGGCCACTGGATATGCGAAATTGCTACATGATGATGTGTTTCCCTCTTTATGCACTGAAGCTGGTATGTTTCCTGAGTTTTTACAGCAAGATGGTGCACCACCACATTATGGGTGTTAGGTCCGAGCATTCCTAGATGAACAGTTTCCTGGAAAGTGGATTGGTCGTCGTGGGCCAGTTGAATGGCCCCCAAGGTCTCACGATCTGACACCCTTGGACTTTTATCTTTGGGGTCAACTGAAGGAAAATGTCTATGCTGTGAAGATACTAGATGTGAAGCACCTGAAACTACGGATACTGGAAGCCTGTGCTAGCATTTCTCCTGAGGTGCTGCTATCAGTGTGTGCAGAGTAGGAGAAGAGGGTTGCATTGACAATTCAACACAATTGGTCAGAAACTTGTAAATAACTAATGAAAGAATAAAGTTAAGTTAAAACCAATCACATGATTGTTTTTCTTGTGAAATTCCCAATACGTTTGATGTGTCACATGACCCTCTTCCTATTGAAAAAACAATAGTTAGATTCAAAATGGCCAACTTCAAAATGACTGCCATGGTCACCACCCATCTTGAAAAGTTTCCCCCCTCACATATAATAATGTGCCACAAACAGAAAGTTAATATCACCAACCATTCCCATTTTATTAAGGTGTATCCAAATAAATGGCCCCCCTGTACATTGGATTTCATTGTAACTGTATGAACGTACAGAATAAATATATGGTGTTATTTTTACCGAAAAGCGCACTGCGTAGAATCGGAAGCCCCCAAGAGTTACAAAATAGTGTTTTTATTCCAATTTTGCCCCACAAATAATTTTTTTCTGGTTGCACCATAACTTTTTGGGTGAAATGATTGATGTCATTACAAAGTACTATTGGTGGCGCAACAAACAAGCCCTCATATGGGTCTGTAGGTGAAACATTGAAACCGTTCTGATTTTTAGAAGGTGAGGTGGCAAATACAAAAGTGCAAAAACGAAAAAAAACTGTGGTCCTTAAGGGTTTAATTAAGAAATTTGGCCTGAACATTTGTTGAACGTCAATACAAAAGGGACCCAGGGAACAAAATTCCTGGGCATAGATGTAAGCATAAAGTGTGACGTGGGCTATGCTTAACTAAATCAGTGGGGTATCCTCTCTGTGCAAAATTCATTAACATGTACATTAGCTGCAATATCTAATATCTGTGGCCACTATGGCATCCATATGCCCTAATAGAGCAATTGAGTATGCAACACCAATCCTAGTGATGTTGTACATGCTGTTGGTGGTATATTCCAGAAGGCTTCTGAGTTTTGTGCAATTTTATGGTCTGGATTGTGGGAATTTGTAAAAGTACATTGGCCTCAATGGCCTCAATGCTTTAAGAACAATAAGTAGTAAAGATTATATTGAACACAACATGCCTTTGATAAACATTCAAAAAATAATTTGAAAAATTAATTTTTACATTTGTTTATGTAATTGGTTTACATTTGCACGTATAATTAATTTATTTAATAAAAAAAACATTATATATATATATATATATATATATATATATATATATATATATATAAATATATATATATATATATATATATATATATATATATATATATGGAATTTGCCTTCCGTGTTGTGTAAAAACTGTGCCCCTACACTGTGCTCACTGTAAAAAACTTACTATGCACATCACTGAAGCTCTCAATTTGCCAATTCACAGAATAAACATTGGGCGTCAATAGAGAATTAAGGGGATTAAACAAGCACGTGTGAATGGTTTATACTACTTGCAGATTTGTGAGCCATAACAGATATTCATTGAAAATTGTTGAAGCCAGGTGTGGGAAGGATGAACAGAAGACATAGTTCATTTCCATCAAAAACACCTCAAAGAAAGAATGCAATTTTCCATAAGACATGCACTCAGGGTCCATCAATGCTTAATTTTACGACTAAATGCTGGTATGTCACAGATGGTATTAAAACAACAATGTTTCTTTATAAAGGAATTCATGCCAAACTATGTATGTCATATAGTAACAGTATACATGCTGTATCAGCAGTAGGTATGTAAGGCGTCAACCAAATGCAGCTGTTTCATGAAGCGACATGTTTACAATGAGAAGGAATTCCACAGGAAATACATTTTTAACCATCTATAAAATGAACACTTATGATATGAATCATAGTTAACATTGGCGTGCACCGGAGCATCAATAGTCAATCAATGTTATAAATGTTAGATGATTGTTATACTGTTTAAGTCACTTACATTTAAGGAAAAGTAATTACCTAATATTAAATATTAAAGTGACTTTGTCCGCTCTAAGAGCTACAGACACCGGTGGATAGCTGGCCTCTGTATGTCAGTCAAAGAGGGGCTGGAAGGTGAGGGCCAGCAAGGAGGTGTGCCAGGATGATGCACTTAAGCAGCTTTGCCTCGCCTCCTTGAAACTTGGCTGAGAAAAAGTTTTGCAACCAAAAGAAGCTACATAGGAACTAACAGTTATTCATTGGTTCCTAATAGAACTGACAGATTCCCTTTAAAAGTAACTATTAAAAAAAAAAAAAAAAAAAAAAAAAAGCTAAATTAATTAAAGAACAGTGTTGTATGTGTAAAATGCCTCTTAAAGCCCTTTGGTACTTTACAGACTAATTGTTTTCCTATTTTTGCTATATATAAATATATATATATATATATATATATATATATATATATATATATATATATAAATAAAATAATCATAATCCTAAAGCCTTGTGCACACAACAAATACGTCACCCCATAGAGAAAGACACAAGTCATATGCAGTCTAAGAAGAAAAAATGGGTGATTTCATATGTAGTTAGAAATGTAGACACAGCTTTTTGTTTATAAATAAGCTTATACGTTGTTAAATAGTACCTGTCACTAAATAAACTTTTCTAAACTAACTCTGGCTATGTTCCCTAACTACACCTAACACCCTCCCCCTGTCCTTAAACATTTTTAAGAGCTTTAAAAAGCACTATTTCTTACCTACTGTATCTTCTTGCTCACATAGTGTGAGTTGCCGGCAGGAGGATGCGGGCATGCCCAGCAGGTGCTACGTCACTGAAGCCTCCTGGGGGGACCGCTTCCGCCCTCAATTCACACTGGCAGAGTCATGTAAGCGGAGGGGGACTGAGGAGGAGCAGCGGAGTAAGAAGTTGCAGGCCGACCGGGAGAAGTTGAGAACTTCTTCCACAGCTCTGCCACCCGTCTCCAGCCGGCAGGCCATTTCCAGAGCTGCTGCGGCCACATCGCTAACTCCTGCCTTTCTGATCTACAGGCAGGGAGCAGCACTGTGTTTGTCACGTGTCCCGGCTGCAGTCTGGGACTTCGAACTCATACCAGGCCAGTGGCCGGTTCTTGTCGGAAGACCCCTAGTGGTGGGGTTTTCAAAATAAAATTATACAGGGAAATAATTTTTTTTTTAATGACATACATTTAGAAAGTTGTTGTTACCTTACTGTACAATATATAAACACTTCTTTTTCATGAGAGGTGCTCTTTAAATATTAGGTCTAGATATGAAAAGCCTTTAAACAGTATAGAAAAAAATCCCTTTCAAGCAAGTTCTAGTATTGTATTGTATCATTGTATGTATTGTATCATTAGTTTTAAATGGATACTAGAATCCTAAAACCAGGAAGCTCAGTTTCACCATTCAACAACAAAATCCCTTTTAACATTTCTCTGTTGATGATTCAGACAAACCCAGCAAATACTACAATAGCTAGCAAAGGACTGTCATTTTTAAAGGAGATTGGACATTTACAATTGAGGCTAAGGCTACACTGAGGCTTTTTGTAGAACTACTGATTCATTTTAGCTATTTAGTGGCATCTGCCATCCACAAGGTTGCATAAAACTCTGTGTATTCCTTTGGACTGCAGTTGTAGCTTCATGGTTAACATCAATTGGTAACACTACAAAAAAGTCTTAGAGTATCCCAAGCCTTAAAGAGTTAAGCTTGTTAAAAGCACATCTATTGCTTAAGGCCAGCTGAAAGGGTCAGCTGCCCATGACTTTCAGATGAGATTAAGGTATCTGCATTTAGGAAATACGAATAGGCCCAAAGCTTAGAATTATTCTCTGCCAGGGCCTCACAACAACTGAACAGAGAGATACAGAACATGCATAGGTACAATTTGAAAAACAGGAATGGAAATGTTAAAAAGTTTTAGAGAACTACTTTATATAGTTACCAAACAATAGACAATTACTACTGTTACATATCTTTTACTTTTTCAGGCACGAGTTATTACAGACTACACCTCCCAGGGCATAGTTGAAGTAGATGCAGAAGTGGAAGTTGCACCAAGGTCTTGGTGTAGATATGGACCCAAAAACACCTCTGTCACAAAAATCACAAGTATGCTATGTGGGACATGATACATGGGGAGACTGTTACAGATTTTCCAGAAGGTTCAGGAGCTTCAATTTATGCTCATCGAGATGACCCCATATTTTTTCATGTAAAGGATTATACCTTTTGGCAAAAGAAGATAATTGTTGGGTTAAACAAGAGCATGAACAGCTGTGTGACCAGATCAAGTGAAATCTCGCCATTCAGCCGCCCAGATCGATCCGTCAGATTACAGCTCTCTATATTAAAGCCCATTAGCTCATGACCACCGGATGATTAAATCTAAATTTCAATTCAGGCTCTTGACAGTCATCTTCCAAGTAAATTTAACAAAGAGATATGAATCAATTTTGAGCAGATCATCAGTCATTGGCACTTTGAACCCATATAGTCTGCGGTATGGATGTTCTTAGGAACTATTAATGACTGGCAATGTTAGAGCCTTTAAAATAAAATCCAAGGTAGTTTATAAAAATATTTTTAAAATTACAGTGAAATAGGTCCGTTGTTCAAATCACACTAGCAGTAAAATAATAAATTGATAATAATGATGGACATAATAATAATAATAATATTTCATTTACATAATGCTTACTAATTCAGCTACAAAGTTTGTCATCACTCACATCAATCCCTGTACCCAATCTGGATTCTAAATGAGCCTACCAGCATGTTTTTGGAGTATGGAAGGAAACCGGAGTGCCCAGTGGAAACCAATGAAAACATAGGGTGAACATACAAACCTCTTACAGATGTTACCCTTGGTAAAATGTAAACCCAAGACTCTAGCGCTGCCTCTGTATACTTTGACATACATCAGTGACATACGCCATTGTACAGCCAGACAGTGATATACATTGGCCATTATTTACTTTCATTGCGCCCTTGGTTCAGAGGCACAGTACATATGAACGTGACACGTGAATGTAAGTAAATGACAAACAGATAGAGGGAGAGAGCCCTTCTTGCAAAGGCTTATAATCTGCAAGGGGATTTGCCAAAATATAAAAAAAAGGCACTGGCCCAGTGTACAGGAAAGTACCACCTGCTGCTTTCCTATACAATAAAAAGATTTGCTGACACATTTCACCCCATTAAAGGCAACATGTATGCTCTTTAGGCATCTTCTGGGTCACTGTAAGGCAATGGCTACATGTGATGTATGCTCCAGGAGCTTTAAGACAAACAGCATGGTGTTAAACAGCCTAAGGTGGAATCTGCAAGGGTTTGGCTAGTGTCGCAGAACATACTACTAATTTCATAAAATTAGAGGAAAGGCCTGAGGTAAATACTCTGAGTTAATCCATCTAAATGCTAATTACAGTACAATGTGAAGATTAACAATAGGATTATCTCAAAGGCCATTATTATAGTATTGTAGGCCACTTTAAATGGATGTGCACACTTGTTGTCCTCTTTGCTTGACATGGTGCGACCTTCCACTCAACGTTTATTCAGCTTGTCATGAAAATGCAGGCTATGTTTCAACCTTGCAAGGTGTTTTTAAAGCCAAGGCAAGAGAAATAACTATTTCTGCTCTTGTCTCTAAAAAGGCCCGGCAAGCTGAAGCATTGCTTGTAATTTTCCAGGTCACTCCACAGCCACATTTCTATAAAGGTTCATCAATTCCTTAAAGTAATTATTTTTAAGAAAGCAACAGGAAATGTGCTTATTAGCATCCTCTTTGACTCTGACAATATATATTCCAATATAAAGTCCAATATGTTCTCAGCTACTAACTGAATTACGCCCTGTAAACTGATCAGACCCCACATATATATGTTTCAGGGGTTCTTAAAGGGGAACTCTACTGGAAAGAAGTGGAAAACTAATTTTTTAAATCAACTAGTGCCAGAAAGTTAAACTGATTTGTAAATTATTTACTATTAATTACAAATCTGTTAAACTTTCTGGCACCAGTTTATTTGAAAAAAAAAAAAAAATTCCACCGGAGTTCCCCTTTAAGTGCCTATTCATCACGGCAGGATTTCCAAAGTCTGTCATTGACTGTGAGGGCATGGATGTGATAGCATCACTTACAGTCTATGAAGTGAGCGAGCTTCATAGACAGAATGCTGCTCAGGACAAAAATGTATGTCCTGGTACGTTAGGTACCAGAGCACTAGTGTCCCCCCTTAAGGACCCGGGCTTTTTCCGTTTTTTAATTAAAAATTTTTCCTCCTTAACTTTAAGAAAAATCAGAACACTTAAAAATTTTCACCTAAAATTCTATATGATGGCACATTTTTTGTGTCACTAATTCTACTTTGTAATGGCATTAGTCATTTTACCCAAAACCTACGGTGAAACGGGAAAAAAAATGAATGTGCAACAAAATTGATGAAAAAACATTATTTTATAAGTTTTGGGGGCTTCCGTTTTTACGCAGTACATTTTTCGAAAAATGACATCTTATCTTTATTCTGTAGGTCCATATGGTTAAAATGATACCCTACTTGTATAGGTTTGATTTTGTAGCACTTCAGAAAAAAATCATGAATACATGCAGGAAAATTTATATGTTTAAAATGGTCATCTTCTGACCCCTATAACTTTTTTTATTTTTCTGTGTTCAGGGCGCTATGAGGGCTAATTTTTTTGCGCCGCGAACTGTAGTTTTTAGCAGTACCATTTTGGTTCTGATCAGACTTTTTGATCACTTTTTATTCACTTTTTTGTGGTATTAAAAGTGATAAAAAATGCGCTATTTTGGACTTTGGATTTTTTTGCTCGTACGCCATTGAACATGCGGTTTAAAAAGCAGTATATTTTTATAGTTCGGACATTTCCGCACGCGGAGATACCACATATGTTTATTTTTATTTACACAGTTTATTTTTTTTTTATTCTTGGAAATGCTGGGTGATTCAAACTTTTATTATGGGAAGGGATAATTGGAAGGGTTAATGAATTTTTTACACTTTTCTTATGCCATATTATAGCTCCTATAGGGGGCTATAACATTGCATTAACTGATCTTTTACACTGATTGATTCATCTCCATGGGAATGGATCAATCAGTGTTTTCGGCAATTGAATGCTCAAGCCTGGATCTCAGGCTTGAAGCATTCATTCGGCGATCGGACAGCGCAGGAGAAGGTAAGAAGACCTCCTCCTGTGCTGCAGCTGTTCGGGATGCCGTGATTATACTGCGGCGATCCCGAACAGCTCCCTGAGCTAGCCGGGCACTTTTACTTTTGTTTTTAGCCGTGCGGCTCAGCTTTGAGCGCGCGGCTAAAGGGTTAAGAGCACGCGGCACCACGATCAGTGCCGCACGCTATTAGAGTCAGGTCCTGGCTTCACTATGATGCCGGGCCCGACACGATATGACCCCGCATTATATCGCAGGACCGGGACCCAGGACGTAGCCATACGTCCTGGGTCCTTAAGAGGTTAAGAGATTAAATATACCAATGTAATAACCCATATAAAATGCTTTTAAGTAAACTTCCCCTACACTTCTACTTTTTGGAATAAAATCTAGATATTTTATTGTGCGTAAATTTCCCTGTACACCATTCCCTTGTTTATGCCTAATATGGCTTACATATTACCATTCTATGGACCAGCATGAACATACTGTACATAATGTACGTTCTTAAGAAAAATTCACTCTGCATTATCTGAACAGTATATATGTAATGTAATAGCATAAAACATTCTCTGCGCTTAGAAGAATCTTCAGTACAGGTCAACATGACATAATAGATTATACATAAGAAACTCTGCTTTTCACATTTATTTATCATTCCAGAGCACCTATCTCAAAAGGTACTTAAGGATCGGTAATAGATAATATTTTCTTAATTACAGCAGCGTTAATCATTGAAATTATAACATAGACTGACACTTCAATGACTAAATGATAGTATCCAAATTGCCTTATTTGTCAGTAGGATGTGATTGCTGCAGTGCTAATATATGTATGTAACCATTAGTTAAGTTATGGTCACAATTGTATGACTGTTCCTAGTAGGGCAGGATTTGCAAGAAAAAAAATATACCAGAAGAGACCACCCCTGCAATGAGTCCGGTATTTAAATGACAAGATCAGTGTATAAGCAATAATATCAACTACACATACCACTTCACAATAGGTAATGATTCAGCAAGGCTATTGCTCCATCTTACACCTCAAACAGCATGGGAGATTTTACGAGAAGGTTCTAGAATTAAGAAGACAATGGTGGTCCAACAATTTGAAATCAAATCTGTATTTTTGTTTGTTTGTTTTGTTTTGTTTCATTATGATAAGAGTTTCTTATTATTAATATTAAACAAAAAAAATAGAGAAAAAAAAATGATAATTAGTTCTGAAAATGAATCAGGCCAGTGTGAATGAGGACCAATAAGGGAGTATTTGCATAGTTAAAGGGGTATTCCGCCCCTAGACATTTTATCCCCTATCCAAAGGATAGGGGATAAAATCTCAGATCGCCGCGGTCCCGCGCTATCATTACAGCACAGAGCGAGTTCGCTCTGTGCGTAATGACGGGCGATACGGGGGACGGAGCAGCGTCACATCATGGCTCCGCCCCTCGTGACATCACGGCCCGTCCCCTTAATGCAAGTCTATGGGAGGGGGCGTGACGACCACCACGCCCCTCCCATAGACTTGTATTGAAAGGGGCGGGCCGTGACATCACGAGGGGCAGAGCCGTGACGTAACGATGCTCCGGCCCCTGTACCGCCCATCATTATGTGCAGAGCGAACTCGTTCTGTGCTGTAATGATAGCGCGGTGCCGCAGCGGGGATCCCAGGGGTCCCCAGCAGCGGCACCGTGGCGATCTGACATCTTATCCCCTATCCTTTGGATAGGGGATAAGATGTCTAGGGGTGGAATACCCCTTTAATTAGCATGGTAAAGTCCTCCTCATTACTGTAATTATCAGACAGAATGCACCACAAATGAATGTTCATGCACTACCACACACAACAAGCAAGGCCTATAGATCTGTCAGTCTTATCCACGTCCAATCTAGGGAAGGCTTTTTTTGCTCGCATGTAGCAGTGCTGAATTTGTCCTTGAACTGGCTCTATCAACTTATGATAATGCTTTATGCTTATCTACATCTTTATAAAATTAAACACAGATAACAAACTTGCAAGTGTACATGCGTAATGTTTTTGTTTTTATTTTATCCCTGGCATGATAAACAGCCATGTTTTTTCCATGTTAATCCATTAGCAACATTTTGGGCCTTGATGAGGCTGAAGCGAAATGGTGGAATAGAAGACAATGGTTTAGGATTTGCTTTCTACATGTGAAAAGCAGTCTGATGAAGAGCCATGCCCAAAATGTTGCTGATTGATTGCCATGAAAAAGCATGGTTGTTTGTTGTGTGAAAAAATAATTAAATATTTATACTTCAACGGGTATGCCAACTCTAAACTACCAGAACCTGGCACCCCCACTATCATGGAGCAAGAAGTTGTGCTGCCTGATGACTTTGAGTTACGTCAAAGGAAAAACTCAGCTCTGCCTCATAGGAAAATGTAGATCATGCAGATCTTAATCTGGCCAAAAAACACAAGACAGCCGTCTCCATACACATGCATGTTTTCTGAAAGAAAAACAGAAGAAAGTCTCTGTCAGACACCTTTGGCTTCGGTTTATCTCCTTAAGAACTAAAACCTTTGGCAGCATAAATCAGTGATGCCAATATTTCTTTTCCCAAACATCTGCCATTGGAGAAAAGTCGAGACACCACTATACATATTAGTGGCCTGCTAGTCTTGCCGAAATAAGCAGGTTGACACACATCTAATGTGAATGACCATCTTAAGTTTTCTACCAGAATTACAGGCATTATATTCTACAGCACAGCCATGTGTAGCATACGAATGAACAATATATACAAATGCTAGCCCATGGCACAGTGATATAAGGAATTCATACCATAGCTGTCAATGCAAAATGATGGACTGTAATTTTGTTTTCTATAGATCACCAGTAGGAGCTTGATGAAGCTCCAAGTATACATACAACAGTCTTTGTTATTCAATGGTTCTATAGCAGATTTAAAAATAGAACAAAAAGTGTATTTCAAAAATTAACCTTACCTAAACACAAGTTAAATATTTGGCCTGAATCTGACCGGAAGAAGATCTGGTCAGATTATATATATATATATAGTGTAGATTATATATATATATATATATATAGTGTAAATTGCTTTAACCTCTGCATTTCTGCATTTCCAGTATCAAAAAGCCTCAATTTTTTGACCAAGAGTGCTGCTGCAACCTTCTTTTTTGTATACTCTGTATTTGCCACAGCAGTGTGCACCCATGTATTAGGTAGTTGTGCTGGCTATGTTTCTTTTTGTCTTTGCTGTGCAATTTAGGGGGGAGTGACCGTGCACCCCTCCCCTTTTTCACAGGAGGTTTTTTTAAATTGATAACGGATCCAGATGTCACCCAGTCAGAGGCTATATGCCCAGCAGAGGTGAGTGAAATGATTGTTAGGGTCTCATCCAAAATGAGGCCACCTGCATGTGGTGGATGGGGGACACCTTTTTATCAAAAAGCGCACTAAGAGCCTCCATGTTTTAACCAAGAGGGCTCCTGCAACCCTCTTTTTTGTATAATATATATATATATATATATATATATATATATATATATATATATATATTGCGTAAATTGCTTTAATCTCTGCATTTCCAGTAACAAAAAGAAAAACTATAAGAGTCATATTTTTGTTTCGCTCCCAAACATCTTTTTGAATCAGCCTAAAATGGAATTAATCATTTTTGTACCATAGACATAACAATGTTGGTTTGCTAGTGTCAGTATCACTAAACCTATGGCTTCTTTAAAGCATAAACATAACTATTGGTAGATTGGTAGTCTCATTTTTAAACTGAATGTTCAATGAACATATCTTTGGCTA